>NC_083425.1:19170574-19795574 GCF_020745735.1 Hemiscyllium ocellatum
ACTATACAATGAAAACATTTGTGACAGAAATGTAACCCAAAACTACCACAAATTGTCTCCAAGAATGTTTCACCATATAATTATGGTAATTACAGGAAAACATATTGCAGTGTTATTATAGGCTGAGATCCACCTTCTTTTTTCCCCCTGAGGTAGGTACCCCATTGTCGAGAGATCTGACTTTGCATTGAGATTGCAGTGCTAGATGGCATTCAGATCTGTCCTCTTAAGGATTAAAATGTGTCAGCGATGATGCACGCACCATTAAGCGAAAACACTTCAAACAACAGAACACTGTAGAACACTGCAATCATGTCATGTGGGACGCTACTGCATCAGCATTTTAAAATGTGATGGACAGATGTTGCTTTTTCAAAGAGCATGTTTAATTCAAATAAGGTTCACAGAATTTTTTTTACTTTATTCTTTTCTCATCTGTGTCTCTTTTGTTCATTGATTCTACAATCGCTACATCTGAGAAGACTAAATATGCCTTTATTATTTGAGAAAATGACAAAAGCCATTTATGACATCTTTATCCCATTAATGCTCCTGGGAGCCAGCCAGGAACCTCATAAACATAAGCTCTCAACGTGCTATAACCTCTTCACAACCGATCATTGTGAGCTGCTTCCTCAACATACTGAACTAAACATTACATGGAGTTGTTCACAGTTACACTAAAATCAATATTACAAAGTTTTTGTCCTGAAAAGCCACAGTATCAACCAGCAAGAAATTAATTGCTCTGGAGGTCATGTCATGTCGTGCAGCTTGTGCTGGTACTGGTGGTAGTGTACCTTCATCTCACGCAATGCCACATGAAAATATATTAATTGTCATGGCTAAAAAAAACTCTTCCTAGTCTAGTGTTTTTAACTGTCTCTGACCTGCAAAGAGATCGAAGAGATCACCAAAGTATGACTACAGGAGATGTGAAAGGGGAGGAAAATACTAACTGCAAGTACTGTCTACGCTGTTCTCTACTTCATTCTAACTTTTATTATGTTTGTGAAATTTCTGAATACCTTGACTATGATACAACTGGGAAATTCTCAAAGAATATTCTATTTCTCTGAAACATGCAGATCGACACTGAAGTTCGAATCAATAGGATAATATTACTTTTTATCTGCAACACCTGTTTCAACCAATGGGAGGTAGTTGTCCACATTTTGAATAGATTCACCGTATCAAACATAGATTTTTGTCTCTCATCTTTTGTTGAAAGCATCAAAAAACTTCTTGTCTCGGTCAGCTATGAAGTGTAAAACAGGTAGAACACTTAAAGATATGACAAAAATTGAGATAAAATCAACTCGGAGAAAGTGAGGACTGCAGATGTTGCAGATCAGAGTCAAGAATGGTGCCGGAAAAGTACAACAGGTCAGGTAGCATCTGAAGAGCAGGACGATCGATGTTTCGGGATAAAGCCCTTCATCAGAAATGAGGAATAATTGAGATGGAATTGGTAAACCTCTCAAATTATTTTTATTAAAATATATCCTCAATCTTTGAATGATGAAGAGTGGTACAGTGGTTAGCACTGCTGCCTCACAGCGCCTGAGACCTGGGTTCAATTCCCGCTTCAGGCAGCTGACTGTGTGGAGTTTGCACGTTCTCCTCGTGTCTGCGTGGGTTTCCTCCGGGTGCTCCGGTTTCCTCCCACAGTCCAAAGATGTGCGGGTTAGGTGAATTGGCCATGCTAAATTGCCCGTAGTGTTAGGTAAGGGGTAAATGTAGGGGTATGGGTGGGTTGCGCTTCAGCGGGTCGGTGTGGACTTGTTGGGCTGAAGGGCCTGTTTCCACACTGTAAGTAATCTAATCTAAGAAAAACCTTGCAATCAGACAGAGCCTTTCACAGCTGTAAGATATCCAAAAATATCATGCAACAAATTAATTAACATTTTCTTCAACTTCTGTCACAATTATTCTCAAGGAAAAACAGCAAGCTATTTGCTACAAGCAAGCGATGGAACAAATAATGACAGTACTTGCTGTTGGTGATTAAGCAAGAGGAGGGAAAATGTTAGCCGTGACCTTGAAAGAACTCTGTACTCCACTTAACGAAATTTCTTAAAATTAATTTTTTACAGCTGGCATCTGACAGGACACAGGCTCACTACTTTATCTGAAAGGCAGTGCATCTAGTAATGTGACAGCTGAGGCGGGGTTGTCTAAGTCAGTCCTCAACTTGAGCTCAGACTCACAACTAATCCACAGAGAAACATGTTACCCAGGTAAATGGGGACATATTGCTCTCCAGGCATTTGTGTAGCATACATTTTTCTCAGCTAATGGAAGCTGTGAAATAAGTTTGCTGGATTTTCTAAAATCTGCCACTAATTAAAAATACAATGCTCCTGTGGATGTTTGATCAGGAGTTGTCATCTGTTACACAAGAATATCAGTAGCTGACAAGGCCAACAGACAGAAATGTTTGGAGGTGCCAGTGTTGGACAGGGGTAGACAAAGTTAAAAAATCACACAACACCAGGTGATAGTCCAACAGGTGTATTTGAAAGTACAAGCTTTCGGAGCGCTGCTCCTTCGTCAGGTAGCTACAAGTTGGACTACAACTTGTTGTCGAGAGAGAATGGTGAATGAATTTGTGTCTCTCACAATCTTAAGACATGTCCAAGTGATTCACAGCCAGTGAAATGTGTTTGAAGTGTAGTCATTGTCCTTATCTGGGATCTAGTTCCTCACAGATCACATGCAGAACTAATGAGAACACTTCAATCTAACTTGCTCTAGGACTAGTCAAACTAGGTATTTTGATTTCATGCATCAGTGGGAAAAAAAAAACGAGTGAAGTGGAATTTATGTAAACACTGAAGCATTAAAATAAAACTCCTGTGAAAGTCAATCTCAAATATGTGAACAACAGCAGCTTAGGCATGCAAAACAAAAGGGGCACTGTCTACATCCTCACCATGTAACAGGTTTGATTAAAACAAAACTCTCCATCACAAGCACTGAGTAATCCCTAAAATCACAGACTGGATATAAATGTCATTAATAGCCTAATCCATTGGCCACATGTTCATGTAGTTCAGTCCATTTTCAGCCAAGATGCCAGAAGAGGAGCCTAGGCAACAGTGAAAGAGCTCCCTGCAGGAAGTGAAATGGACAATGTGCAGAAATCCCGTCACCTGAATAAAGTCCAATAGTTCTTGCTGAGTTAGCAGATAGGGGCTACACCAACTGATTCATTAGTTACTAATTGCTATTCAGATGAAATTAAGCAAGGCAGCCACCCAGAAGTTCTGCCATTCACTGCAGCCTTCTGCAAAGGTATGTTTTAAATGATTGTTCTGTGAAGTTCGTTCATGATTTGAATTACCAGTGAACTACTTGCATTTTTAACCTGTTTTCTTGAAGAGGAAACTTTGTTAAAATAAGTGTGTTCATAGTTTATCCTCAAAGGCTCAATTTTTTCTCAGTGGGAGAAATCAGTCTGAGGGTCTGTGACAGGGATCTGCCCACAATGGCACCAATATAAGACTCTCAGACTTGCCATTCAAAATAGTTTTGATTATCAAAGACCTGATCCATTTTAACAACCAGATTGGAGGCTTTTATTCCTGCTTTCCCTGGTCCATTGGGTTGACTCTGGATCTCAACAACCCTAGGCAGTGCTAACAATGGGATATACCCAATGGTTTTTATTAAAGCAAGTGCAAAATCGTGCAAAATCGTGCAAAAAATTGCTATCCATACAATGTTTGCCATCACCAGTTTACATGGACTCGTGCAAGCATTAGACCAAAACAGGTGACAGCAGTCTGATCAGATGATCTCCCCCTGAACTAGCTAACTGTGCTCTGAACCAAGCTTTATTATACTCTTTTTCCATTTGACAATATCTGGTCTCCAACAAATGATCAGCTTGATGACAGACAAACGTCATAAACAAAATCAGCCACTGGTTTGATCAGAGTCTAGATTAGAGTGGCGCTGGAAAAACACAGCAGGTCAGGCAGCATCCGAGGTGCAGGAAAATCGACGTTTCGGGCAAAAGCCCTTCAGAAGGATTGCTAGTTTGATCAGTTTACCCATGATTCATTGAACTTTGACCTCAGCAACAACTTGTTCATACTGTTACCATCTTTTATGTCATTTATGATAATGCTGTCTGTTTAGCTGGTAAATAATCTACACACTTTCACATCTGATATACACACACACACACACACACACACACACACACACACACACACACACACACACACACACACAGACTCCCGCAGGTCACAATCTGACTGATCAACTTTCTCAATAATGCAACCTTCAAATGCTTTTTTCCCTTCTCATTTCATTTCAGTTTGGCTAACCCAGCAGATTCCAGGTTACTATCTACAAGCCCATATTCAAATAACAAAAAAAAGAGCAGCCCTCATCTTGAACTCATGGACAGGAGCTGAATTGTAGGAGATAAACAACAACTTCTGAGAATCCAAGGGAATGGTCTCCATCAAAGCTAAAGTGGTCATTGGAGAGCTGAAGTGAGTGATCATAAACAAGGAGGTGGGGCGGGTGTTTAGGACAGGCGAGGCTAAAGATTTCCTCGTCAGACTTAGAGAAATATTCCCAAAACTTAAGTCTCGCAATGAATCAATAAATAGTTTTTCCCTTAATGGCGACATCAACAAACCCTGACATATCAATGCTAACGAGGCGCATAACTGTCGGAAAGTGTGGATTAAAATGTTTGAACACATTAGGAACAAAACACACAGCACAGCACTTGGTGATGATTTCCTCTCACTGAGCATCCATTTCTGTCACCATACTCCTCCACCCAGACAAGCAAGTTTAAGCTGAGCCTTTGGATTCTGAAGACCTTGACGGTGGGGTGTGTGTGTTTGGGAAGGCAGGAGGGCATCCGGGAGGTGGAGGAGGGAAAGAGATTCTGTGAGCAGATCCTTCATATACCTCAGTACCACATCAAGGCAGAGCCTTCTCCCTGAACATGTCCTGCAGAATTCATATCATCTGTCAGCCCGTAAGAGTCCATTTGAGTTCACAGAGTCATACAGCAGCTCTTCAGCCCATCAATACTCGGCCACTCTATCTGCACTAATCCACTTCCTCTGAGAGGTGTCACATATTATCAATCCCACACAGGAACAATGACCCTGACTGCAGACTAAACAGACTAAATATAATTGAGCAAGCTGATGTTTAAAAATACTGCAGGAAGTCTTCTTTGGTTCTTTGTGGGACACTTGCATGATGATGTTGGATCACTGAACGTTATCAGCATGGCTCAGTGAGGACACTGGTGATGCACCCTTTCAGGTCTTGGCAACACACTCCAGTGAAGCAATTATCATCTCCTGGCATTTCAGATGTGGTCTCCAGCCAGGGATTGGATGCTGGAATTTTACAGACATGAGAGATGACACTCAGGAATTTTGAGGCTTAAGAGTTTTCGTGATGATACTTTGTGATATTGTATAATGGTGTAAAGATCTGAATGTATTTACACTCAGGAGTGCCTTAGCACCAACCACTATATGACAGAGACCAAACAGAACAGCTTATAGACTCAAAGGAGCAAGATTCATTATCTAGGTCATCCTCATAAATCGGTGTTAGAACAGCTATCACATCAGCGTAACTTGTACCTGAATTCTACCATACGCTGAACAACATGTTGTTTAAGACTATGGCCTTTTCTCATTGGATTACTGAGTGATTTCCTTCTATCACACTTACAGGTTCCACCAGTGAGAACGATGGGGACAGTAAATCTACCCAGATGCTTCTTCTAATACAATGAGCGTAGTTAGAATTCATCTTATAACACTTTCTAAGTTCTGATATGCAGTGAGTGAGATTAGTCCTTCTGTAGCAGTTCTTAGAATTCCCTAGAGCCTGAACATTAAGGATTATAGCTTATTATAGCTTGGAAAACGGCCTTTTAAAATAAACAGTAATGTTAATTCAAGAAAACCTGAGAGGCATAGTCATGAAAATGCAACCTCATGAAAACAAATGGCATTTGTGGAATTACTGCCTGAGTGAAGAAAAATGAGATTCCCCCATCCCTTAGCAATAAACCGATGGACAGCAGAGAGGCTGTAGACAGCATAGAAGGGTTGAATAGCAGATTTGCAGATTCTCAAAGGTTGAGGCCTTCCATAAGAAGCTTTTAAAAGTAACTTGATATACAAATCTACCCACAGACCTAACAAGTTATTACAGAAGTATAGATGTCATTACAGGTTTTTAAAATGAAGGTGGACGAGAAAGTGTCCCTTTCAAAACCATCAATCTCTATAAAACCTAGTCTAAAATTGCAGACCACCTATCTAGTAATGAAAGAGTTGTTGTTGAAAGCATCAGTGTCATTAAAATATGCATAAGTCACTATTTTACAAAGGTCACAAACACAGATTTAAGAATTCTCAATTCATGTCTTCACTTTCTACCTTCTGGAATGGCCTTTACCCTCAAGGGAAAAGGCTAAGGCTTGGCACACAGCTTTTCACTTTATTCTGATCGTTATTGCTCACTCTTTTCTATTGTCCAATTCTTAGAGACATGGCACAATCTCAGGGACTTTTAAATTTTACACACAATTACACTTGTAATCAGTAATGGTAATAATATTAGCTCCAGACCAGAGGCAAGCTCCAAATACTCTACTTCATTTTAGCAGCAGTGGCCTATAAGGTTTGAAAATGTTTACATCACCTAAAATGACAGAAAACCACCTAATATCTCTGGAAACCTGTAACATGGAATCTTGAGGATTTAATCTGATTAGTGCAGGAAAGGTGGCTCTAATGTATGTGAACCAAGATCCTGGCAGTTACCCCAAGATTGTTATCACAAAGTCATTCAGCATTGTTTCTGCAGGGTCAAGGAAAAGGTACTTCATGAGCATGGGGTGTAATCGGCCAATACAGGCACATGGAAGGCTGCACAAAGCCCCATGTTGCTAGAAGTCCCAGTGTGTGCTCATACCACGGGAAGAACAGGGGGTCTTGGCAGCGGGCCAATCGAAACATTTTGGAGAAGTGACTCTAACTCCTTTTAAAGAAGGTCAATGCCAGAAAAGGAAATCACAGTCTCAGCCATTTCCTTGATTGAGCTCATCTGGTTGGATTCTTGTGTGTTCGTCTGGAGTTTGATCTGCTTTACCTCATTGGCAATACCAGCCTCCAATCTTCTGTCATGGTCGACTGACGGTGGTCAGTGAGAACATTAAGGTACACATTTCTCTTCTCTAGTTTTTAAGCAACAATGTTGACATCAGGGATTAAAACTGTCCTCTGCACTTTCGAAACAAGAAACATAGAATCATAGAAGATAGGAACGGGAGTAGGCCATTCAGCCCTTTGAGCTTGCTCTGTCCTTCAGTATGAACATGGATGACCATTCAAACTCAGTATCCTGTTCTCGCTTTCACCACATACCCTTTGAACCTTTTATCCTTAAGAACTATATTTAACTCATTCTTGAAAACATTCAATCTTTTGGCCTCAACTGCTTTCTGTAGCAGAGAATTCCACAGACTGACCACTGTCTGGGTGAAGAAACTTCTCATCACTGTGTCGACTCTGTATCCTTAGACTGTGACCCACAAAATCAAGAACGCGACCCTTGATATCTTTAGCAGTCTAGATTTTCCTTTTTATACAGATCAGTTCATCATTTAACCGTTCACTGTTTCTTTCTCCGGTGAAAAAAAATGAGACAACAATTAGACCAGTGTATATATGCAGAGAATGTAATTCAATGAGTCACAGAGATTCGGAACACTTACTGCAGTAAATGTTATGGCTGTTTCAATCTCAATGTCACTCCTTAGTCACAGTCAATGTGTTAAGAGAAGTATGTGTAAACAGGACACAATCAGTAAAACTGCATAGCATTCCAGATTACAACTTTATTCTGAACCAATGTGATATTGTCAAGATTTTTACAACATGTTTAAAGTACATAATTTATACTTCCCCTGCTAAGTATTTTTTGCTGTAAGATTAACTGATTAAAAAATGGTCATAGGTTTATGCACAAAAGCCTTTTTGAAACACAACCGGTGTATGGTTGAGAATGATTTAAAATTGTACTGAGCTGTAACTTGTTTAAATCTTTCAATATTGATTATTTCATCAGCATAGGATCGTTGCGTATATTTCCTTGATTTGTATGTTTAAGATTTAAATCAAAATTGTGCACTCCAAACTGAATGCCACAGGGAATGTCAGGAAGCAATTCCTTGCAATTTACCTGACCAAGTAATATATTACTTCAGCCCACAAATCTAACATAATTGAGGGCTGAAAAGTCCTTAGTTTGTCTCTTTATGAAAATAATCAAGTACAAAGAGGGATAAATATTAAAATCAAGTAGTATGGAACTAATACAATTATTCTTATGTTAGTTTGGGAAGGCTTTTGCAGCAAACAATGCCCAGAGTGGACTTATTAGGGGACTGGAGACATTATTCTAAGGCATTTTCTGAAGGCTGACTGGCCATTAGTCTGGTAAGTACTTTCATTCTTGGCTGCTTGAATGTTTACAGAAACTACTTCTCATTTTGATGACTGCCATGTTTTAAAGAAACATTAAATTGTAGCTATTCCCAGAGGTCAATTCATTCTGGTTGCGAATCTGGGCTCGAACCAATATGATTAATGAAACAAAAACAGAAATTGCTGGCAAAACTCTGCAGTCCTGTGAGGAGAAAGCAGAGCTAACGTTTCGATATCAGTGCCCCTTCACCAGAACCAGCTAGGGTAACAAGTTATTCAAAAATTCTGGGTGGAAGACAACATTGAGACATTACAAACTTCAGAATTTATTGGTCTTCTTCAGTTCAAATGACGCAGAGCCTGAATTCCTCACTGTTTAGAGCTACTGTCAGAGACAAGATGGGACTCAGAAATTTGTGCTGAAGATGGCTCGACTGCAAACATAATTATTGTTGCAAAAACCAGATCAATAGTTCAGAGCGTGACCAATTCTAGAATATAAACAAAAGACGCAGGAGGTTATTCAGCCCTTTGAGCCTGTACCTCCCAGTAACATGATTATAGCTGATCTACTTCCCAATAATCACCCATTCCAAAAACGTATTGATCAATGGAAAATCTTTAAATGTTTTCAACAATTACATTCACAGTTCACTGAGATACATAATTTCAAAGATGCACATTCCTTTGAGTGAAGAAATGTCTTCTAATCCCAGTTCTAACTGACTAGCTGCTTAAGCTGAGCTGAAACTATAGCCCTGAGTTATAGACACACAAGCCAAGGGAAAGATCTTCCCAGCTTCCGTCCTGCCAAACCCTTGTAGTCTCAGTGAGTAATAATTCTAAATTCTAGGGAATAAAGCTTAGTTTATGCAATAACTCCTGTCCAGGTAACATCTTCAGCGGTCTGCAGCCTCCCGTGAAACGCTGCTGTATTGTCTCTTTTGAAACGTATTTGTTTCCATGCCTGCTGCTTCCAGTTGCTGGTTCCAATAGGTTGCTGTAGTGGCCGGTATATTGGGTCGAGGTCTATGTGCTCCATCAACAAGCATATAGACCTAGACCCAATATACCGGCCACTATAACAACTTACCAGAACCGGCAACTGGAAGAAGCAGGACCAGAACCAGATGAATTCCAGATGACGTATTACAGCAGCGCTTCATGGGAGGCTCCAAAACACTGAAGATGTCACCTAGATAAGGAACGAAACACCTGCAAACCAATTTCCCAGTTCGGCAAACATACCCACAACTACAACAACTAGCACCCAAGCTATAAATTGTTAGTCAAACCTTGACAAATCACTCCTCAGGGGACAACCCTTTCATTCCAGGAACAAATCTGAAACTTTATTGCACTTCCTCAAAGGCAAGTCTGTCCTTTCTGAGAGAAGGAGAATAACACCATAGACAGTATTCTGGCTGTTGTCTCATCAAGGCCCCATACAATTGGAGCAAGACTCTTATACTCCAACCGCTAATGAACAAAAGTGTGTTCAATGGACAATACCAAGTCGAACCCATGCAACTGAATTCAGTAACCAGCCATACAGCTGACTGAGCGAACCAAGCCCAGAGCAATGATGGAGTATATGAGCTGTTTTAAATAATGATTGAACACATATTATTTCTAGTAATTATATCTGATCCAATGATTCACTGGTCAGAATCTTCTGCACCTGAATGTGTTGGGTTCGGACATGGGCAAGGCAGTTGCTTAGGCAGCTGGTAGAATACCAGAACCTGGTTGCCCAGAATTATTTCTAGGGTTGGAAGACACAGGGTTAATCTCATCACTCTGCTTATTCTAGTCCGTTAATGACCACTTTACTGTCTCAGCTTGTCCATTGATGGCTTTAACCCAGTGTAAAACACATCATCATCAAATGCTGTGCCCAACAGTTCAACCTGGGGTTCCTCAGTCAAAGGCAACTAGTGTCTAATTGACCAACCGGGCAAGAAGATATCTACTGCCTGCCATAACCTGGCCTTGCTTCTCACCCTTCTCCCTGTGAGCCATGAGAAGTTCAAACTTACTTTCATTCAAGGAAATCTCGGAATTGGTTCTTCTTAATTTTTGATCTCGTTATCTTCGATTATTTGGAGTGTGATAGCTACACGCAAAAAAAATCTAATTGTTGCTACTGATCAAGAAGCGAAGGGTGAAAGTAGAGGAGAGCCATGACCCCTCCATACTTGGTCATAACAATCCTCATATCAAACCCAAGTGGCCCACCAAGAGAGACCAGGCAGAATTATTTATATGAGTGACTGATTTGTTTTTACTAATTTGATTCTCTTTCCTGATGTCAAATTACACCAAGGTACAGTTTCACCGATTATTCTCCACCAAGATTCCATTTCTCATGTGTAAAACTGGACAATGACCTTCCAATGGGTTACAGTTTCAGAAGCCGGGGAACCCTATTGGAGGATGGGTATCTCCTTGGTAGCCCAGAGAAGCAAAGGAGAATGCACATACCCCAATGTCTGATCTCAATGTGATCAGCTCACTCAGGTTAGGAAGCGAACAGGGGATGTTCTAGTAGTAATGATCCTGCTGGAAACGGACCATCAACATTCAAATTGCATCATTTGACTTTAATGGTTGTTATAACCAAAAGAGACTGATACATTTAAATCACAATTTTTCAACAATTTTACAACAATGAAGAGAATTCAAAGGTAATTTTAGTGGCTAGCTGGCCACACTGTAAAGCCAACTACAGAACTAATAAAGGTGCTTTAATGATTAGAGATGGAGTAAATGAGCTGTTACAAGCATTAATTAAAAACATATTTTGTTTGTAGTGATTATATTTGTATGGTGAGGCAATTGGTTGAAGTGAGTAATGATTTCCCTCAAAAATTGTAATGGCAAAATAAAACATAAAAGATCATTTGCACAAAAAAAAAATCACATATGAAAACCATTAAAACTGAAGAGATTTCTGCAATAACTTTAGGAATAGGTTGTGGGGGGGGGGGGGTGGGCAGCTGGCTAATGGAGCCAGTCAAATACGTCAGCTTTTCATTCTTAAATACAGTTATAACACTGCTGAACAATGTTTGCAGCTTTGTTCTGGCATGATTTCCTGAACCTAGGTGTTGATAATCTGTCCCGCTAGACCACATTTTGTGGTCATTTTTGCAGATGGCTGCTTAATCCGCGAAAGAAAGAACATGCGATTACATAGTGCAATTCATGATCTCAGGATGTCCCTAAGCACCTGACAGTCAATGAATTATTTTCAAGTGTGATCACTGTGTTAACATAGGGAGCCGTGGCAGTTAAAGTGTGTGCAAGGTCCCACCAAAAAGTACTGAGACAAATAACAGTTATTCTGTTTGTTATGATGTCAGGAAACCCGTAGGACTCCCCAGTCTTTCCTCAAATTGTGCCCTGGGATTCTTTACTATTGACTGATTTAATACCAGAGCCAAAAGACTGCACAGTTAGCAAAAAAGGACTCTGCATGGCACTTAATTGTCAGCACAGATCATGCGCTCATGTATCTGGAGCAGGATTTGAACATTCAAACCCTCAGATTTCTGTCACAATGGAAGCCTCTCCACCTCTGTACAGAGTAGAAATGGTTTTGCCCCGAATGCAGCAATTTGCAATGGGGGATGGGTCTGGGGGACAGCTGGCCATTTCAATCATCAGCTGCACCGCTGCAGTAGGATCGCGGTCATCTTGGAACGAGAGCGCGAAATGTGCAGATTAGACCTGGCAAAATCAGTCCTGGATTCAGGCATAAGTATTATCATCAAAGGTCAATACTAGCCATGTTTAAGAACAATAGAAACACTGAAAGAAATGCTGATGAAGTCTGAAAGTGCAGACTTTGTCACATTAATTGTCTTGAAATTTTGGTACATCTGACTGGAAGGAATGAAAGGTTTATGTAAAATTTCACAGTTTCCACTTCTTGCTAATGTTGCATTCAAAGCAATGGTCTTGAAATGTATTAACAAAGGAAGGCCGCATTAAGTTCAATTGTTAGTGTACCCCCTTAAAGAGGTAACGGACCCCCCTGAATCTAATCCCAGAACACTTTTCATGGGTTAAGGTGCCCTTTGGTGGAGGTAGAATGCCATTTAGAGAAGGTCAAGTGCCAGGTGACCCTCAGGAAAGGTCAGGTGCCCTTCAGAATTGTTAATTTGTATTTAAAACAGTGCATAAACTCAATCTCATCAAACAGATCAGTCAAAATAAACTATCAAAACAGTCAATAACAATTGTCAAGAAGATCTGCCAAAGTGTCAAAAGGAATGGTGAAAGGGAACTGTCAAGGTATTTAAAAGTTCGAAGCTTCAATTTCTGAAAAGGAAATTGCCTGGAGCACTTAAAAATATTAAGCGGTTGCAATTTTGCACTCTCTGATGACACAGGGAAGAAGGATTTGTGCTGAGCACACATTCCACAACCATCCACCATCACAGTAGGCTGTCTGCCATTACTAAAACTGACTGGCAGTGAAAAGTTGTCATAGATTCTTTGCTTAAACTGTTTGACCTGTTTGTTGTTATAAGGATTTATTTACTTCAAAGAACTAGAATTTTATCTGAGGCCCTGGCTCCTGGAGGCACAGAAACCCAGATGCCCCAGGAGCAATGATCACGAATGGTATTCTCAGGAGGATTATAGGGTATCATTGGGTAACTTTGTGGGAATTCAGGTGTTGGAAAGAAGGGCAGACGGGTAGCTTTCAGCAGTTACTGCACTGACCCTATCCGTCTTCCCCAGCCTGGTTGGCAGGCCACTGTGTTGTACAGGTCAGAACGTAATCTCAGATACTGGGATTGGAATTTGTTACAGCAGTGGCATCAAGAGGCATTTAAGTATCTTTAGGTGATGACTTAAAGGCCTCATTTGTTGACAGGGCAAAAATCTAGAACTAGCCGTATATACTCACATATAGGTTGAATTTTAAAGATGTTTTTTAAAGCTGAAATTAGAGGGTTGACTAATACATGAGGTATTGTTTGGGAAGATGAAATTCATGCTTGGCATGAGTCAAAAAATGGACAAAGGTCCGATCTCAATATAAAATAATAAACAACAAAAGGAAAAAGAATTATGGCCATTATTGAATATTTATATACAAATAACGGTCTCCATTCTGCCTGATACAGCAGGATGGTACAGTAGTCCCCCTGTACCCGCGGAGGATTCGTTCCAAGACTTACCATGGAAGCCCAAAACCGTGGATAGATGTGAACGCATTTATTTAAATGGGAGATTTACATTCCTGGCAGCCCCTCGTCCCTGGATCTGGAACGTTCCCTGCAATATGTTTAGGCCGCGGTAAACCGTGGAAACCGACTCCAGCAGTTTCTCTATATTGTCGTACCATTACAGTAATTCTGAAAACCTGGAACATAGCACGAGTGTCTAAGGGTGCACGTATCTCGGTATGAGGGCTGTAAGGGTTGTTGGGGAGGGTGTAATTTCACATTGGGGGCAATAGGGATGGGTGGGGGGTGACATGGTTATCATGGATGGAGCATTGGGAGTGGATGAGGGATGATGAAGGGTGTGTGATAGGTAAAGGAGGAGAAATTTTAATGGTAAATTCTTTTTTGTCATTAAACTTCAACACAGTTTCAATGCACCAAGGCAGCGGTTCCACAGAGACAATTCCCTCTGTGACTCCCTCATTAGGTCCACGTCCCACACCAAGCCATTCTCCGCTCCCGGCAACTTTCCTTGTCACTGTAAGAGGTGTAAAACCTGTGCCCATACCTCTCCCCTCACCTCCATCCAAGGCCCCAAAAGACCTTTTCACATCCAGCAGAGATTTTCCTGCACATCCACCCACCCCATCTATTGTGTCTGTTGCTCTTGATGTGGTCTTCTCTACATTGGGGAGAGAGGACGCCAACTTGCAGAGCGTTTCAGGGAACAACTCTGGGGGTTTGGGGGCGGGGGGGGACATCCAACAAACCCACTGCCCTGTGGCCAACCACTCCAACTCAAACACCCTCTCAACCAAGGACAAGCAAGTCCTGGATCTCCTCCACCACCAAATCCAAGCCACCTGCTAGCTGGAGGAGGACGCCTCATCTTTCACCTTGGGACCGTTCAACTACACAGCATCAATGTCAATTTCACCAGTTTCCAAACCTCCCCTCCCCCACCTCATCCCAGATCCAAATCTGCCAACTCAGTGCCATCCTCTTGACCTGTCCTACTTGTCCATCCTCCTTCCTAACTTATCCACTCCACCCTTCCCACCAAACTATCACAATCCCCTTCCCACCTGTAGGCACCTATTGCCTTCCCACCTACCTTCCCCCCCACCCCCCAACCCAGCCCCATCCCAACCCCCATATTTATCTCTCAGCCTCCTTCCCTCCCCACACTGCTGATGAAAGGCTTATATATGTCGACTCGCCTGCTCCTTGGCTGCTGCCTGATCTGTTGTGCTTTTCCAGTGCCGCAGTTTTCCACTCTGACTTTCCAGCATCTGCAGTCCTCACTTTCTTCCAGATATTCCAGACAGCCCAACATGTACCCAGAAGCCTCCACACTCATTTCCAGGTCACCTGGCCCACGTTTTGGGGCCCATGCAGATTGAAAATCAGCCCATACACTGGCCACTTGTTCCCGTGTCGAGTCTGCACAGTTGGGAGGTGTCTCAATTGTAGTTACAACCCAAGAAGTGGAAGTCCAGGATTTAGGCATAAGTGTTATCATCAAAGGTAAACATAGGCCATGTTTAAGAACAATGGAAACATTGAAAGAAATGTTGATGAAATCTGTAAGTGTGGACTTTGTCACATTAATTTTGTTGAAATTTTGGTACTTCTGAGTGGTACGAATTAAAGATTGATATAAAAATTCAGAGCTTCCACTCCTTGCACATGTTGCATGTTACTTTATAGTCAAAGCAATGGTCTTGAAATGTATTCATGGTGGAGGACTGCATTTAAAAATGGTGATCATCTTTAAAGCTTAATGCACATGTGGAACAGTAACCAGCTGATTTTGGGCAAATAAAAGAATAAGGAAATGATGCCAAGTTCAAGAAAACTCGCTCCCGGATGGAGCTTAGGCTTGGAGTCTAACATTGACTTTCTAACATCTGGAATCAACATTGTTCCATCAAGGAAGGGGAGAGTGGAGGAAACAAACCACGCAAGAAAATGTGTACACAGGCAGGCAAGCATGGCTTACACCTTCCATATGTGCAGCAAATCCAGCCATTTTGAATAAGAAATGGAGGGATTTAGCAAAATCTTGACACTTTTTACAAAAAGAAAATTGTACAAGATACTGATTTGATCTCAAGAGAGCTTTATATGAGTCAGTTATCTCTCTAAGTGAATCTTCTGAAAAAATCCAAATGCGGAGGTTTCAAAGACAGTGTGCTCATTCTCCCTGGAGCAACGTTTCTCAGTATTATAGATTCAGGAAGTTTGGACATAGCTCGCCAGAGTCTAGCCTTTGGAAACTCTGTTGATACTAAAGAAGTCCAACCAGCTAAAACCATGTAGACTAGTACATAGTCAGGTAGCATGTACTTGTCAGCTTCTTGCAGCTTACTATGTGATTGGATCCACCCTAGCTCAGAAAGCTGGCAAAGTTATCTGGATTTGAATGGGGTGATCATCTCCAGGTTTATCAGTACTCCCAGGTTCTGAGGGACGCTGACTGGTCAATCATTGACAAAGATTGGTTCAGGAATTAGACCACCCAACCTACCACAGTGAGTTGGCTTAGTTCCAAGCGTCAACTCAAATGTGTGTCACCTTGGACTCACCTCATCCACTAAGGGAGCAAACTTTATGATAATTAAACTGTAAAGTCACAACAACAGATTCCCAGTTAGTCCACTGATAATTATGTTGCTTATTTCAGCTTACCTCAGCTGCCTTTGTAAATATGCTCGTGACAGTAACCTCTAAAGTTTAAGTGTGGTATAACAGAAACTGCAAGCTTCAGAAATGAATGCTAGTACACCTGTACTGCACCAAATCCAATCCATGTATGAAATGCAATACCAAATCCTTTTCAATTGCCAGATGGATTTAATAAAACAATGTTCTCTAAAAATACAATTAAAATAAAACAGGTTTGCTCCTTGTTCTACTGCATACTTATTTGGAAGATAAAGGACAATTGGTTTAAAACTGTATTACACCTAAACAGGTCAGTTCGCTCAGTTGGCTGGATGGCTGGCTTGCAATGCAGAGTGATGCCAACAGTATGGGTTCAATTCCCATATCGGCTGAGCTTATTACGAAGAACTCTCCTTCTCAACCTCTCCCCTAGCTTGAGGTGTGGTGGCCTTTGGGTTAATCCACCACCAGTTGTTGCTTTCTAATGAGAGAGCAGTATTATGGTGTTCACCTTTACACCTGAGCAATAGACCATAAAACTCGTTCTAATTCCCTATGCCAAGAACACTTTGACAAGGTTCTGCATGGTAGACTAGTTAATCAAGTTAGATCACATGGGGTTCTGGGAGAAGTTGCCAAATGAATACAAAATTGGCTTGATGGTAGGAGACAGAGGGTAGCGGTGGAGGGCTGTTTCTCAGTGGTGTTCCATAGGTATCGGCGCTGGGTCCGCTGTTGTCTGTCATTTACATAAATTATTTGGTTGAGATTTAGGAAGCATGGTTATTAAGTATGCGGATGATACTAATAATGGTGGACAGTGGAGAAGGTTATCCAAGATTACAAAGGGATCTTGATCAATTGGGCCAAAGTGCTGAGGAGTGGCAGATGAAGCTTAATTTGGATAAATGCATGGCATTTTTGTAAAATAAACAAGGGTAGGACTTGTACAGTTAATAGTAGGGCCCTGGGGTGAGTTGTCAAACCAAGAGACCTAGGAGTTCAGGTACATAGTTCTTTTAGAGTTGTGTCACAGGTAGACAGGGTGGTAAAGAAGGCACTTGGCATGCTTGCCTTCATTGCTCAGTCCATAGGGATTGGGATATCATGTTGATATTATACAAGATGCTGGCGAGGCTTCTTTTGGAGTACTGTGTACAATTCTTGTTGCCCTGCTATAGAATGAGATTATTAAATTGGAGAAGATGCAATAAGATTTACAAGGATGTTACCAGGACTGGAGGGTTTGAATTATTTTGGGGGGTGGGGTGTGTGTGTGTGTGTGTGTGTGTGTGTCTGGGACTTTTTTGGCTAGAACATCGGAGGTTGAGGGGTGACCTTACAGAGATCTGTAAAATCATGAGGGGATAGATGAATAGCAAAAGTCTTTTCCGTAGGTGGGGGTGTTCAAAACTAGAGGGATAATTTCAAGGTGAATAGAGAATTAAAAGGGATCTGAGGGACAAACTCTTTACACAGATGGTGGCTTGAATGTGGAATGAATTACTAGAGGCAGGCACGGTTACAATATTTCAAAGACATTTGGATAAGTACATAAATAGAAAAGGTTTGAAGGGATAAGGGCCAAACACCAGGCAAATTGGACAAATTTAGTTTGGGAAACTTGATCAGAATGGACGAGTTGGACCAAAGGATACATTTCCGTGAGATATGATGATGACTCTGAGTTATATGAAATGATGACTCATCATTTCAGCAACAGGCAAGGAAATTTGTTTTTATGTTTCCTGAAGATTATTGAAGTGATGGATGCAGAAGTTCAATTACATGCTAACTTTTTCCATGGAAAAAATGAACTGGTAATTCTGGGAGGTGCTGGCATAATGGTAATGGACACGTAATCCAGATCCCCAAGCTAATATCATGGAGACATGAGTTTGATTCCCACTGTGGCAGATGTGAAATGTGAATCCAATAAAAATATCTGGAGTTAAAGTCTACATTAATGGCGACTATGTAACCATTGTCAATGATCGTACAAACACATCTAGTTCGCTCAGGCCCTTCAGGGAAGGAAATCCGCCATCTGTATCTGTTCTGCCCTGATCTACATCACTCCAGATCCACAGAAATATTGTAGACTCTTAACAGGCCTCTGAATTACCTGGAGATCCAAACAGATCAAGAGCTAGTAGGGACTGGCAACTAAAGCCAACCCTGACAGCAACACCCACATCCTGTATAACAGAATAAATCAAGATTAAAATGACGTGTAAAGCGTGGGATATGTTCTACATACTAGTTCAACAAGAAAATAAAAAAACAAGACTGATCTCGTAAAATCTCTTGTGTTTGATTTGTGACACCAGGGGTAAAAGTTCATTCAGCTGCTCACTCTATTGCAACAATTAATGTGGTACCCAATATAACTAGAGAGCATTGAGTCTATCACTTACAGTGAACAGCAAAAGAACATACATGGTCATAAAAACAAAAGCTTGATTTGTGACTCAGTGTTACATAGGGTAAGGTTCAGCTTTTCCTATCTGATTTCAACACAAAGATATAGCTCAAAAAACTACAAGAAGCCAGAATTGCTCCCTTAACTACTGAAAGAGTCAACAGTGGCAATTGAAAACCAACAAAGACAGCAGATATCAATAATCACGCAGTAGTCAAACTGGTATTATTCACCAAAGCACAGAAGTTTATGAGCTGGCACAGCATGTCCACGGATTTTACTGCATGTCGAACAATCCTGCTTTATCAGCATCACTTTAACAAAGACAGCATTGTAGGCATGATTGAGGTATGTTTGAAGGTGTGTCACTCTGTCAGCAAAGGGATGGGGAGGTGCTTGTAAGATTATGTATTTCCCAAAGTTAAGTCACATGAGTTACTTATGAAGTGAAGACATTAATTGCTGGAGATAATCAGTAGCTCTGGCAGCATATGTGCGGGGCGAAACAGAAAAAAACCTTTTCACCCCTCTTCGGCTCTACAGAACTCCACATATCAGACTTGAAATCTTAATTTTGTTTTTCTCTACACAGATGCTGTTATGTCTGCTGAGTTTCTTGAACACTTTGTTGTTATTTCAGAGTTCCATTATCAGCAGTACTTACCTTTTACTGTGTAGTCATTATGGAGCTTGGATTAATGGATCTCAGCCCCGAGACACATAACAAAAGATCTCTGAGTCCACAGGCGAGATCCAGAATCAAATAATCTATGGTTAGTTTGTAAAAACAAGGACTGCAGATGCTGGAAACCAGAGTGTAGATTAGAGCGGTGCTGGAAAAGCACAGCAGGTCATGCAGCATCCGAAGAGCAGGAAAATCGATGTTTCAAGCAAAAGCCCTTCACCAGTAATAGAGGCAGGGTGCTTGCGGAATGGAGAGATAAATGAGAGACTCACTGAGATTCTTGCAGAGAGAGGAGGAAAACTTCTTCAAGGCAGGCATCCTTGCAAGAGGATTCGCAGTAGGGTTAAAATCAACTAGGTAAAAACAAGGACTGCAGATGCTGGAAACCAGAGTCTAGATTAGAGTGGTGCTGGAAAAGCACAGCGAGTCAGGCAGCATCCAAGGAGCAGGACCAAGTTGCAGAATTGAGAGCAATAAAATGAGCCTTCAACATATTCTGGCTGATGTGTCAGGATGAGAACATTTCTTTATCGCTGTACCTCTTGATTAGCTTAGATTAGATTCCTTATGGTGCAGAAACAGGCCCTTTGGCCCAACAAGTCCACACCGAACCTCCGAAGAGTAACTCACCCAGACCCATTTCCCTCTGACAAATGCACCTATCACTATGGGTAATTTAACATGGCCAATTCACCTGAGCTGCACATCTGTAGACTGTGGGAAGAAATCGGAACATCTGGAGGAAACCCACGCAGACACGGGGAGAATGTGCAAACGCCCCACAGACAGTCGCCCGAGGCTGGAATTGAACCTGGGTCCCTGGCGCTGCGAGGCAGCAGTGCTAACCACTGAGCCACCATGCCGCCTCTGCATCTAGATCAATGACAAAAATGTCCTTTAAGTAACACCAAAACTATCCATCTAAAATATCAAGTGGATGGCCAGCTCTTTTCTTCTTTATTCAAAGAATGCTGACTTTGCTGGCTGGACCAGTATTTATTGCTTATCCTGAGCTGTCCTTGAGAAGGCAGTGGTGAGCTGCCTCCCTGGATTGATGGACTCCATTTGGTAACATAGATTCACAAGACTGATGGGATGGGAATTCTAGGATTTTGATCCAACTACAGTGAAGGAAAAGTAGTACACTTCCACAGCACAATGGTGAGTATCTCGAATGGGAACTTGCAATTTTGGGAGTTAACATGTTCCAGCTGCCCTTGTCCTTTTAGATGGAAGTGGTCACAAGTTTGGAAATTGATGTTGAAGGAACCTTGGTGAATTTCTGTTTTCTATTTTTGTAGATGGCACACTGCTAGTGAAGGGAGTGCATGTTTCTGGAGGTGATGCCAAAATCATCTTGCTTTGACCTGGATGGTGTCAAGTCCATTCAGTGTTACTGGAAAAGCACTCATTCAGGAAAGTGGGTGCATTGCATCACAATCCTAATGTAAATGGTGAACAGACTTTGAGGGGTCAGGGAATGAATTACTCACTTATATGCCTCGTCCAGGTGAGTTTCTGGTCAATGGTAACCACCAGCCTCACAATTGTTTGCTTTGGGACTGTGTCTCTTTAAATGTAAAGCAAAAAGGAGTTCATAGGCCTGATGTAAAGTCATCACCTACCACCCCACCAACCTGCGCATCACCTACCACCCAACCAACCTGCGCATCACCTACCACCCCACCAACCTGCGCATACAACGTATTATCCGCCGCCATTTCCGCCACCTCCAAACGGACCCCACCACCAAGGATATATTTCCCTCCCCTCCCCTATCAGCGTTCCGCAAGGACCACTCCCTTCGTGACTCCCTTGTCAGATCCACACCCCCCACCAACCCAACCTCCACCCCCGGCACCTTCCCCTGCAACCGCAGGAAATGTAAAACTTGTGCCCACACCTCCACACTCACTTCCCTCCAAGGCCCCAAGGGATCCTTCCATATCCACCACAAGTTCACCTGTACCTCCACACACATCATCTATTGCATCCGCTGCACCCGATGTGGCCTCCTCTATATTGGTGAGACAGGCCGCTTACTTGCGGAACGCTTCAGAGAACACCTCCGGGCCGCCCGAACCAACCAACCCAATCACCCCGTGGCTCAACACTTTAACTCCCCCTCCCACTCCACCGAGGACATGCAGGTCCTTGGACTCCTCCACCGGCAGAACACAACTACACGACGGCTGGAGGAGGAGCGCCTCATCTTCCGCCTGGGAACCCTCCAACCACAAGGTATGAATTCAGATTTCTCCAGCTTCCTCATTTCCCCTCCCCCCACCTTGTCTCAGTCGGTTCCCTCAACTCAGCACCGCCCTCCTAACCTGCAATCCTCTTCCTGACCTCTCCGCCCCCACCCCACTCCGGCCTATCACCCTCACCTTGACCTCCTTCCACCTATCCCACCTCCATCGCCCCTCCCCCTAGTCCCTCCTCCCTACCTTTTATCTCAGCCTGCTTGGCTCTCTCTCTCTTATTCCTGATGAAGGGCTTATGCTCGAAACGTCAAATTCTCTATTCCTGAGATGCTGCCTAACCTGCTGTGCTTTGACCAGCAACACATTTGCAGCTGATGTAAAGTCAGCTTGACACTGAGTGTGGGTGGCTTGATTGTTACAGATTAAAGGAGGGTTCATATTGTTCTACTAGGAAGAAAGTGCAAGGTTTGAGACATTGGTAGCAGTCTCCGTGTTAATAGTGGGCACTAAGGGTTTCTAAATTCCCAGAAAGGTATTGATAATGTTGGGTTGTAAATAGCTGTGTCCACTTAGTTCCAACATGGAAAGAAGGTGAACTCTCAATGATAGCTCATTAGCTTTTCTACCCAGGTACAAAGTCCAAATGATTCACATTGGCAAAGGGAAGGATGCACAGGAAGCTACTGTAAAGATAAAGTTAAGCGTTTTCCTCAAATTTTCCTCATACAGGGTTTCCACAGAAAACAGGTTTTAGGTGGATCTGGAAGCAAGGGAGCAATTGAAGGTAAAAAGGTTTCTACGGTTTGTGCACAGGAATGTGGGTGGAAGCTTATTTTCAGAATGAAAATACCAAAAACAGAAGAGTTAAAATGAGATTGGAAGACCAATTAACTTGGGCTTGAGGAAAGCCTCCAAGGATAAAAAAAAGGTTTGCCATGAAAATAGTTCTAAGGTTGGAAGGTAAGAGGTCGAGAAAAGAATTTTTTAAAAAAATGAATAAACTCCTGGGAATAAAGAAACACTTTAGATTGATTTTGGGAAAATAGAAAATTGAATAAACGACTGAATAAAATAAACCTGTGAAGTGTGTTTTCCCTTTTAGGCTAAGAATACCTAAATGTGATATTCCATCCCATGGTTTAAAGTGTAAGATGCTTACAAGGACAATGTTTTTTTCAGTATTTTTACCTGTTTGTTACAGCAAACATCTTAAAATATGAAATGTTGACATATCTATCTAACTAGAAGTTAGAATTCCTTCTTACAATACATAGCTATCTACAGACATCATAAACCAGCAACAACTTTCAAGCAAATCTTCTCACACATAACTATGAGACAACTTGACTAGTTTTATACAGCCTCAGTTTAAAAAAATTAAAAAGGGGAAAAGCCCCTAGACAAAGTTATTCCTCTGACCTCTCCTTTTCAATTAATATCTGTCTTTTAAAGTACAAATTTGCAATTGTATTTCCTACAACAACAGTTAAAAAGCACTTGACATCCCCAGATTGTGACAAGTAAGGTCACAGTTTTTCTTCGGCCAAATAACCGGCTTCCGTTTCTTCAGTGGTTTTTAACTGAAGAATAGGTTGATGGGAATGCATGCTCTCGAGATGTGCTGTTTGAAAAATACTGCGAAGAGCACAGATGAAAACATGGCTTAGGAACAGGAGTAGACCATTCAGCACCTTGAATCAATCAACAAGAACATGGCTGATCTAATCATAACCTCAAACGTGCATTCCTGCCTTCATCTGTTAACCTTTCACTTTCTTGCTAAACAAAGATCCATCTACCTCGACCTTAAAATATTCAATAACTCTGCTTCCACCGTGATTTCAGGAAGGGGACTCCAAAGATTCTCAACGTCCAGGGAAAGAAATAAAATCTCTTTATCTCTGTTTTAGAAGGCCAACCCCTGATTTGTAAACAGTGATGTCTAGCTTAGATTCTTCCATAAGAGGCAACATAATCTCCATACCTACCCTGCAATTTTAATGGAAAAGAAGAATTATATGGAACACAGATCCAAATTCCCAATGTTCTCTTCCATTAGGCACAGTTCCTCACTGGGGACATGAATTCACAAAATTACCGCTGTGAAAGACACAGCCAATCATAACACATCTGCAGTAATGATTAAAGCCAATGTTTTACAATTATCCGGCAAAAAAGGATGGAATTTGTGAATTTTATCCTCAAAACACCAATTAAAATGTCATAATCCCATTTAATGAAAACAGCATTAGATGTCCTCAGCAAGGGAAACAAATGATCTAATTATAAGCAGGCAGAGAAATGGATTCCAAAGTCCCAAACATCCGTAATATCTGGCAAACCTGCAGAGTAAGATGAACTTTACTTACTGCGTCATCATGAATCATTGTCTTCAATGACCTTTTAACACCTCAAAAATAGCCAGCAGACCATCTGGGCTACGTAAGTGTGAGAAAAACTGTCCCACCAGGTGAGGAATGCACATTTACTTTTTCTAAAGGAGCCTCGCAGTCCCAGATTGTGGCCAGGCCCAAGCCATACTTGCAAATTGCACACTGAGAAATACAATAGCACTTTCAGTGCCAGAGGACAGACCCCATATTCCATGGAAAGGCAAAGTTCAGTAATATGTTACAGACAAAGTGAGCAGGATCAGCAGATCCAGAGACCGGTAAGGAAGTGCATACACAGAAGGCAACAATATTATTGTACAGCAGCCACTTGGGACATCAATGAATATTAGGAAAGAGAAAAGATAGGAGTGTAACAAGCAAGGTAATAGCGGCAAAATGGGTACGGTAATGCATGTCACACATGCCATGATAAAAATGAAACAAGACGCAATTTCTAAATTAAGCAATCCTGTTTCCAGCTTTGTTGCTTTTCAGTTTGAAAGGCAAACTGGCTCATACAACTGCACACACTAGAAAACATGTCCCAGTCCCTATGAGCATAAATAATTCACTTTGTCTCAGGACGGAAATATTAAGACTTTAAAAGGCACTGGGATTATATGATTAATTCACACATCCTGTACCCTTCATGTCTAACTGCATTTAATGGGGAATAAATCCACATCCCCTGAAATTTTGAGCACAGCTCCTTTAGCAGGAATGCAGCAGAAATTAAAAATAATGATGTCAGTGCTACAGAATGAAACATTTTCAGCCAACGGTGACAAAACGAGGCAGCCTCAGATTAATTCGCATTTCATACACCCATGGGGACTCCTGTGGTGCAGCGGCAGTATCACTACCCTGCAACAGAAAACTGGATTTAAGAGCTATTTGCTCCAGAGGCTTACCATCAGACAAGAAGGATATTGTTAAATTGGAGAGGTTCAGAAAAGACTTTCCAGGACGTTGCCTGGACTGGAGGGTTTGAGTTGTAAGGATAGGCTGGGACGTTTTTCACTAGACAGTATGAATAGGTAGGATTTTGAGAGCTATGGGTCAAACACAGGCAAGTGAGACTACTTTAGTTTGGAAAACTTGGTTGGCATAGATTAGTTGACTGAAGGGTCTGTTTTTAGTGCTGTATGACACTATGACTCCACTTAGTTATAAAAAAGATTAAAGAAACAACCAATACAATACAATACAATACAAAATCCTTTTACTGTCATGTATACTCCGTTGTAGGAGTACAGTGAAAAGCTTCTACAATGTCTACCTTCTTATGGCAATATCTTAGGTACACGTTACTAAGTACAATTCTTGGATACAGCAGAGGAATAAAAGTAGTTCCACTACTTATAGGGTTGAAAAATAAGTTAAACATAGGACAACATTTAATGGTTGACATTATTGTAAGGTAGGAAAATTCAAATAAACATTACATTATAGCAGCTCAGTGCAGGGCCTCCGCTTGTGGTCTGACCATTCAATGTTCACAAACAGAAACTGCCAACTCAGTGCCAAAACTCCAAATTCTGCACAATTTTCTTCTCTTTTCAGGGCAACACCAACTTATTTCTCTGGGACTACAATGATTCTGTGATAATTTGTTGCAAGTGCTTCATTCGACACCATAGAGATCTCTAGCATGAAAACAGGATGGATTCATGGGTAGGCCTGTCCTCATCAGAGCTTAACCGCTCCCCCCGCCCTCCAGCCATGCCTTATATAGATCTTAAGTGAGTGCTGGGTGGAGATGTCTCCTTCGGTTGAGGTTTGACCGACTGTTTTGGTGAAACTCAAAAAGTCATGTGGACTCAGATCATATTAGAGACCTTGCAGAAGAGAGATTAGTCAAAGCTAGATCCTGACCCTGGGAAAAAAAAAATCATGAATAGTACCTATTACATCTCTCAGTATATGTTTTTGCTGCCCAGGTCCTATTCCAGTTCCATCACCTCAAGTCTGCTTTGCCACTTACCCTGTTGTTGTCAGAGGGAAAGTAATGATGCACTTTGTATCTCAAGGCCACCTGGTTCTTGTCATCGAACAAACGCCTTTCTTTATGCCAAGACATGCAATGGATCAGGTCTAAGCTCTGAATTCCCTATCACATCCTGTTGTGAATGGTGGTGGACAATTGAAGAACTGACTCGAGGAGAAGATGCTATTTATAATCCAGCAGAGCAAAAGGTAGCATTGAAGTATTTTCAACAACATGACCCAAAAATGCTAAGTGGATGATTCATCTCGGCATTTTCCTGCAGTCCACAGCATCACACATGCAATAATTCAACTGATTCAATTCCATCAACATGATATCAAGAGAGGTTGAAGGCACTGCATACTGCAATGGCGATGGACTCTGACAATGTTCTGACAATAGTACTGAAAACCTGTGCTCCAGATATAACAGCACCTTCAGCTAAGTTGTTCCAGCACAGTAACAACACTGGCATCTGCCTGACACTGTGTGAGAAATTGCCCGGGTAAATCCTGTACACAAAAAGCAGGACAAATCTAATTATACATTTTTAAAAGATCATTCATGGGATATAATGGTGACTCTAGTTGGACCAACATTTAATGCGCATTCCTTTTGCTCATCAGAAAGTGACTATGAACTGTCATCTTGAACTGTTGCAGTCCATTCAGTGCAGGAACCTTTACAATGCCGTTCGGGAAAGAGTTCTAGAAACACTTGAAGTATGGAGACCTATTTCTAAGTCAGGATGAGATGAGGCCTCGAGGGAAATGCCCTATCAGTCTGCTCTCAGTCATCAGTGTCATTAACATTGCCTTTAAGTGACACATGTTCTGCAATATTTTGCTCTTTGAGGTTTAGTCTAGGTTGTGCCAGAACTACTCAGTTCCTGACTTTATTGAAGCCTCAGCCTGAACATGCAGAGAAGAGCTGAACTCCAGAGGGGAGGTATGAGTGACTACACTTGACATCAAAGCAAGCATTTGACTGAGTTTCACATCAAGCAGACCTAGCCAAACTGGATCAGTGGGAATCAGGAAGAAAACTTTCACTGATTGGAGTCAAAGCTGGCATAAAGGAAGATAGTTGTGGTTGTTGAAGGTTAGTCATCGCAGCTCCAGGATGTCTCTGCAGGTGTTCCTCAGGATAGTGTCTTAGGCTGAGCCATCTCCAACTGCTTCATCAAAGACCTTCCAAACAATCATCATCTTTACTTGGAACAATATTACTACCTCTTCATTGTCACTGGGTCAAAATCCTGGAACCTGCTTTCGAACATGAAGTAAAAGGTTGAAGTGGAGTCACCATAGTTCTGCAGGACCATCGGGCTGCTCTTTCGCTAGAAAGAGATGACTGGTGGTGAGTTTAATATGAAAGCCATCAGACAAAAGGCAAAGATGAAACGTTGGGACCGTCAAGGTAACCTCAGCTAGTACAGGAATTGAACTCAACCTATCGGCATTGCTTTGCATTACAAACCAGCTGTCCAGCTGAGTGAACTAACTGACTGGGTACACACCCTCTGTTTCCATTTATTATTTTGAAGCACTACGGCTTATTTGCTTGTGAGAATATTTATTGCACTCAAACACAAATGACCCTGGTCTGAGAGAGCCTAGCAAGGTCTGGAGTTAGTCAAATTTCACAACAGAAAGCCACAATCATGTAAAAGGAAACATTAGTTGCCAGATGTGGAGAATTACTGACGTTCAAGCTCTCAACTAAGATATAATTGAGATATCAAACATGACATAGGTTAAACTTAAGCTATCTTAAGTATGTGTTGCCCTGTATCTTTTAATTATCCGCAGGAATATCAAATTATTTAAGTGTGCTATGCTACATACGTACAGGCTCCTGTTCTGGGAATTGTAACATTACATAAGGAGCTGGGATGACAGAAGAGAGAATCAGGGAGACTTATAACTCCAAAGAGAGTTGGTCAGTGTTATTACTGTTCCAAATGCCTCTTGCATTACAGAGTGATGGAGAATTTATTTTCTTTCAACATAAAAGTGACCCACGAATAACATACTCTAAATAGGTGGGGGCCTCATCTTCCATTCCTGTCGTTGTTTGTTAATGCAGAAATGCGGTCTGGTGCTGACATAACAGTCTGTTCAGGTTTTGATGGAATAAAGAGTTACCATTTGATTATGCCTGCTGTGAAAACTAAATTTACAGAGAATACTGTTAAAGCCAGGAGAAAAGGTTGGATTGGAAAGATAATTGTAATTAGCCGATTGAAACAACAATTTGCAGCTGTAGAAAACCTTAATACACCAATGCATATCATCTGCAAACTGCACAACAGCAACTCACCAAGGCTCCATCAACAGAACTTTCTAAACCACATGCTCTATGATCATGAAGAGTGAGGTCAACAGAGGCAGTAACTACCGTTTGTAAATTCTCCTCCAGTGGACACATCATCCCATCTTGAAACAATATTATTACTCCTGTGCTGTCTCTGAAACTGCCTTCCCATCAGGACTGTGCGTGCCCTGTAGCTGCGGCAGTTCACCACCAGCTTCTCAAAGGCCATTCAAGGCGGTCTAAGCAGTGGTGCCCACATTCCATGAATGAATAAAAAAGTCAGTAAAAAGATGGCAAAGCACTTGAGAGGAATATTATCAAACAAAGGGATAAAGGACCAAAGGGTAGGAGGTAACTTTTAAAGAGCAGTTGAAATGAGGAGAATGGGGCAGAAAGGGTGGCTGTGATGGTCTATGACAGTTCATCAAGCCGATGTTGTTGTAAATTCTTCTGCCTGCATTTTATATCAATGACACATGACGCTGTCTCGGTGTTGCAGCTCATTCCAATCATGGAGGACCTGCAAAAAAACCAGGCCAAAGTGGAGCCCACGTCAGGGTCCAGGCTTGATCCATCAACAAGGCAGCAACTCCATATCTTTAAAAAATAATCACATCAGGCACCATGAAACAAGCCTTTCCAGTGATGCAGGCAGATGGGTGACAAATGCTGCTGTTCCTTTCCCAGCAGATACCCAAAATGCTAGTTCGACAGTTCAACAGGAGGCCAGACCTCAGATGATTGATTGATTGCTTTATTGCCATGTGTACTGAAGTACAGTGAAAAGCTTTGTTTCCGAGCAGTACAGGCAGATCATAGTCAACAAGGATGTGTAGATCAGAAAGACTTAGATAGAGGCACAGGTTACAATTGCACATGGCGTACACTAGGCGAGATCAACATTAGCAAGAGGCTAGAGAGTCCACTCATCAGTCTAACAATGGCCAGGAAGAAGCTGTTCCTGAACTTGCTGGTGCTTGTGTTCAGAATGGAAGGGCTTTCCTGATGAAGGGCTCTGGCCCGAAACATCGAATTTCCTGTTCCTTGGATGCTGCCTAACCTGCTGTGCTTTAACCAGCAACACATTTTCAGCTCTGATCTCCAGCATCTGCAGACCTCACTTTTTATTCAGAGTGGAAGTCACTGATATCTGAATTGCTCCACATTTTCCCAGAGTAGCATCCACAAAATCCAGCCCCATAGAATGCCAATGATTTGCCCAGTTTTCTCTTTATTATATCTTTCATCAATTCTATGGTGACCTTTTTCATGACATTGACAGCACTATGGCTCCATACAAAGTCAGCATGAGATGCATTTTGCTGAGTAAATGACTGGGTACACGATTGGACACAAGGAACATTCAGGTTGAGGCAAGCGAAAAGCGATCACGTGTAACTTATGCAACTCTGAACGACATGCTGGCACGGTGAGTTTTGCTCCTGAGCTGGTTTTCGGTCTCGCCTAAATACGGTCCAATTAAAATTGAAAGTGTGCTGGCGTACATTGTGCTAATGGCTAACCCCTTTCAACTTCTGAAAGCTTTCTATGTTGTGAAAATGTACACTTTAAATTAAACAACCATGTTAACAGCAGCTCAGACTTAATTAGGTTCGGAACTTTACAAAGATGTATAAATCCATTAGCAGATTTACTCCAGCTAATGGATTCAGTCCCACAACTTGCCTTCAGTGAAACCCTGAGAAATAATGACACTCTGAACGGACAGCGGAGAAGCTCTGAGACTCTGACAATCCGTCCTGTGTTAGTCATCCTCTGTGACTCCTGAGGAAAGGGAAGACATTGCACGCCTGCAGCCAGGAACCGACAGAACAAAGATTCAAAGAGCATTAAAGCTCTGATAATGTTACAAGTGTGTCCGCAGAGCTCTGAGAACAAACTGAAGGGAGAGACAGGAAAGAAGCAGCTGTCAAAGGCTGGAGAGAAAGGGCCCTTTTCACAGTCTGGAATGTCTTTGTGGAAGACTGCACAATGTCTGCTTTGAGGGCGAGAAGAATAACATTTAGTTTCGAGGGCCTTTCCCATCAAACACGTTGGTGTAAATGCTAAAAGTTTCTTTGGTTGAGTATCAATCATGTTCAAAATGAGCTTTGCCTAATTTCACTGACCCTTTCTTTACTATGTGCAGATTTTCCAACTAAGATGATGAGTCCTCCAGCAGGTCTGTTAAAGTCAATCAAAATGTAGACAATGCACAATGCAAACAGTGAGATGTAAAGTTTATATCAGGAGTGAAAGGGACCCTATAATTCACAAGTGGCAAAGTCATGTGCCTTATCATGAAGTGCTCAGTTCCGAGCACAAGAAACTTCATATTCCCAAAGTAACCTTAAGTGCAACTTAGTCCTGCAGTATTGGTGATCTTTCCATTAATCAGGAACTAGAATGAAAATAAAAATAACTTACTGCAATTAGTCCTGCTGCAAATGTGTTGCTGGTCAAAGCACAGCAGGCCAGGCAGCATCTCAGGAATAGAGAATTCGACGTTTCGAGCATAAGCCCTTCATCAGGAATGCAATTAGTCACCATTTATTAGTTTGTAACACCACTGACAGCTATTCCGTGAACTGTAATTCCTCCCCTAAAGCTCATTACCTCACTCTTCCTTTAAGACACTTTCAAAACTCAAATTCTTTGACCAAGTTTTTGCTTCTCTGTCCTCATGCAGCTGAGTGTTAAATTATATTTGACCCTTGAATTCTTTGGAACATTTAACTTTGATAACTTGATAATTCCGGACATTGTAATGTGCAGGATTCTGGAAATCATTTAAAAATGGGAATAGAATAAATATAAGACTCCCACTCCTGATGCATGATACAAGCTTCTTCACTCATGCTGAAGTGACCTCGTTGTACTGTCACTTGCTTACAGCGGCTAAATTCTGTCTGTTCATGCTTGGTGGAAGATCTAATATTAGACATCAGCTTGAGCGCACTGACACAATGATTTAGTTACTTCATGGACATAGTCCTCAGCAGCACCAGAACTCATCAGCAGTGAGTTTCACGAAGATCATAGTAACTGGACCAGCAAAGTCCCAGGGGTGAAGAATCAGAGACCTTGGTGGAAATGGAGGGGAGAGGAGCAGGTTTGGGAGGCCACAGAGAGGCATAAACCAAGGTGCATGAACATAGGGGACTCTCCAAAAGATGTACCCTCCCTTCTGTCCTGCTTTTTAACAAACCTGATGAAAGAATGCTATTCCCATGATACCCACCTTTCACTGCCCAACCTATTAAGGTAGTGGAAGTGGATTGAGGGCCTTAAGTAATTTTTTAAAATAGCTACTTAAGGGCCTCAATGCACTGAAGGTTGGCCAGATTATTGGGTATCCCCTGTGCTATAGTGACCGGACCAGGACTGGGAGGGAAAGGGTTGGCTAGCTATCTGACATATTTTACGTCTGTATGTTACCCTCACCATCAGACACCGGTCCCCCCTCCCCACCCCCACCCCCTCCCCCCTCCCCACCCCCACCCCCACCCCCACCCCCACCCCCCCCCACCCCACCTCCCACACCCCTACATACACAAGCACACACACACACACAACACAAACTTGGCAGTGGTTCATAAATGCTGCCCATGGAGTGCTTCAGGTCCATTTAGAATTTCAAAACGTAACTTTCCTTTCTAATCCACAGCAATGCAAATTACCACCTCACTCCAGATGTGAAGAGGTGGCTTAAGGTTTCATGATGAACTCGGCATCCCAGAAATTGCTAAATGTAAATGCTGTTTCACCTGAAAGAATCAAGGGAGTGTCTGTTTAGAGTTTCATTTAGAGTTTACGTTCTAGTTTTTAATTAAATTGCAGGCTCTTTAATGCATGATGTTTCATCATCATGAGCACAAAAATCATTAATCACAAAAACGGTCAAGTTGCAATTTAAAGGCACTGTTTTCAGCTTTTGGAACAGTTAAAGATAGCTTCTTATAGTGTCACAATTCAATCATATTAGCTACTGGGCCTAATTCATCTTTTTGGAAAGACGCTAACCTCTTTTTTTTAATCATTGTGTTGATCTTGCCTTTATATTGCTGGAGGGTGTTACAAGGTAGCACACAGGGATGGCCTTACTCCATAGCTTGCATTTTGTATACCAGTCACAAAACATCCAAGAAGATTCAATGGACGGAGGGAAATAACTGACCGCTTTTTGACCACTCTACACTTTTCCATCATTGAATGGAGCTGAAGATAATCTAGGAACCAATCAAAAATTAAAAAGGACAGATGCCACTGCTGTAATTGGCCCAATCGCACAGCCTCATTCACTCTGTCTCAGTGCAGCACCAGGCAGCTGGAAAGAATGAGAGAGTAGAAGTTGAACGTACAGTGACCAGACGATAAACCACAACATTGGAAACAAATCCTCAAGCTGGATGATGAAACCCATCATCATGTTGCTGATCTTCCATCTGGATTTTGACAAAAAATACATTATTTGCTCACTGATGTTCCAGCTGGATCACATTGCGAACAGGTCCAGCTCAGCTAGTGGATTCTGATTACAAGGAAAAATTGCTCTGAAACATTTGATCAGAGCTTATATTTTAAGTTGAAGATGACATACCCCATGCCATAAAATCACCGGCAATGCACTATACAATCAGCTAATTAGAAACTCTTGTTTGTATTTTGTTTATCCTAACAGTATGCTTTAACATCTACCTACACATGAAGAGCAGGCCATTCAGCCCTTCAAGCCTCCTCCATCATTTAATAAGATCATGGCTGACCTGACTTTCACCCCAAAGCAACATTCCTGCCTACCCTTGATCACTCTCTTGCTTACTAAGAATCTATCTCCCTCTGCCATAAAAAACAGTCAAAGACTCTGCTTCCACTGCACTTTCAGGAAGAGTTCCAAAGATTCACAACCATTTGTCAGAAAGATTTCATTTTAATTGCCTGATTGTCCCACCCCACCCCTTTCTCTCTCCCTACCACCTCCTCCCCCAAACCCCCAAACAATGAGCCAGGGCAATTTGTTTTCTCTCACAGCTTGCCACCTTTCCAATGCCAAGCTTTTGTTAAGACATGGAGCTATACGTTGGAAGTGCACATGTAAAAGCAGCTCCTCTTATTAATGAAACAAGTACTTGTATTTTCTGAAGGGCTAAAAGACAACCATGTTACCTCTCTACTACCTAACACAGCAAATTCATGGTTCATTTTTTTCCAATTGTTTTCACTTTGTGAAAAAAAAACATCAAGGGGACAAAAACCCCAAATGAAAACTCTTCACAGGATCTGTAAAGTCTTGCAAGCATGATAGTTTATGTCAGTTTTGCATTAAAATTAGCATTTGGATAAGTTTGAGACATGTCATTTCTTTTTACTGAAACTGATCTGTTGGTTAAAAAAAAAATTGCTTATGGGATTTACTCAACCCTTGGTGTCATTATTCATCTGCATCTGTCTGGCTGTGTCGATATTAGACAAGACTTCAGCTAGGACTAGTTAGAATAAATGAGCGAGTCAAACAGAAGCATGAATGGATGACTGAAGTTCTAAGTGGTGCACAACTAATGAGGCTTAAGACATCATTTGAAAGAAGACATGAAGCAGATGCTGAAGGAGGTTGGGGGAAAATCTTCTGACCAGGTGACCAAAGCCATTTTTGTGTGATTTGCTTAAGTGGATCCAGCAGCTGAAAAAACTTCCAGTTGTCCCTATTGTGAAGCTGAATGGAAACTGATGCTGAGGAGGAAATTGAGGGTGATGCACTTTTAGAAATCTGTATTTATTGATTCAAGGCAACAAAGTGTGACATAAACAAAATCCAACTAGTGAAAGATAAACGGGTGCAGAGGTTACACAAACTTAAACAAGAGGTTAACAAGAACAGGTGCCCAGTGGTGCACTAATGTATTGTAGCAGGTGTTAGCATGTTACATTCCCTCTCATGATTTCCTCTGCTGGTTAGCTGTGCACATTTCTGATCTTTTAAAAAGTAAGGAAGGGGGGAAAGGGTGCAATATAGATTTCAAGCCAATGTACCTTACACTGTCCTCACCTGCATTTTCACAACCAACCTAAGAACCCAGGCCAGTCAAGTCAAGGTCATCTCATAGCCAGTGTGAAGCAGGAGTACAGATTGGTTATGGAATGAAGAGGGAGTTAACGTAACCATGAGGAAGAAAATGAATGACGACCTAAGCAGTAAAAGTGAAGACTGGGGCAATCTCAATGGAGGATTAAGTTCTTGAATTAATTTCCAAGGAAAATCTGCAATTCGCATGGCCATGATCCAAAACTTGTTAGGTTTCATAAATGAATCAATCTGGCAAATTTCCGAGGCTCGTTCACAGAGTTCTGCACTCATCTTTCTCAGTTGATAAGCTCATATTGATTGACAACTAATGAGTGAGAAGAAAAATTCTCCTGGACTCCATTAACTGAGCTTATCCACTCTACTTACAGCTGAAATGGATAAATGCAGAACTCTGACAAAGCACTTTTTTTGTGACATAAAAGAAACAAATTTGGTTCCAACTGAAGACATAGATAAATAAAGATTTTTAAAAAAATAAGGTATATTTATTTTTTATTTGTTTATAGGATGTAAAGATAAGGTCATCATAGTCTTAATAGACCATAGGGCTTATTAGAGTGAGGGAGAGAGAGAGAGACACACAGACAGACAGACAACTAGTGGTGGTTTAACCTGAGGGTCACCACACCTCAGGAAAGGGGAGAGGATGAGAAGGACAATCCTTTGTGGTAACCTCAGCCAGTATGGGAATTGAATCCACACTGTCGGCCCCAGATTTGTACCGCAAACAACCATCCAGTTAATTGAGCTAACCCTCGTGTTGGTGCTGCTGGTTAGGCCAGCATTTATTGTTCATTGCTAACCGCTCTGGAGAACGTGGTGGAGAACTGTCCCTTGAAGGCCTTGGTTGTAGCCCTATAGTGATTGACAGGGAATTCGGGGACGTTGACCCAGCGATACTGAAGAATGTACCTGGCAGAACATAGCTGAAATACTTTTAAGTTAGAATGATATCTGGCTTGGTGGGGAATTTGCAGAAGTATTCCCTTGCTTCTGCTACCTTTATTGTTCAAGGAGATGGAGGTTATGCATTTGGAGGCTGCTGAATGGAGTTGCTTTGTTCTAAATGGTGTTAAGTTTTCTGAGTTCTATTTGAGTTGCACCCAAGGTAAGCAGGTGGGGTGTATGCAATCACATTCCTGAGTTATGCCTTGTAGATGGTGAACAGGCTTTGGGAGACAGAAAATGAGTTCCTTGCTATCAGACTACAAGCCTCTGCCTTGCTCTTGAAGCCACAGTATTGACATGGTTGTTCCAATTCAGTTTCTGGTCAGTGGTAACTCTGAGGACATTAATCGTAGGGGATTGAATGATGGTTACATCACTGAATTTCAAGGGACAATGTTAGATTCTCTCTTGTTGGAGATGGTCACTGCCTGTTGCTTCTGTGGCCTGAACATTACTTGCAAATATGTTTATTCCTGGGTATTCCAATAGCTTTGAAGCTTTTAGACGAGAGACAGGCACTGTGAGGGCGTGAGTGCATTATCTCCCCTTGAATATGCTTTAGATTTTGTTTCATCCCTTGTTTCCCTACCTTCTTCTTTTCGTTTTGTTATTGCAACTGCCTCAGTGTGCATTAATTGTTATTTATTTAATTAGTTAATTGGATAATTTAGTGGTGAGTCTTCAAAAAAAAACAAAGTGTCTTTGCACATCCTGTGTGGTGTAGTGGGACCGTCCCCACCTCTGGACCAGAAGGTCCGGATTTAAGTCCAACCTGCCCAAGACATTTGTCATAACTTGTTATATACATAGATTAAAGAAAAACTGGGCTCATTTGAGTGATTAGATAATTTGATGACTTTTTTTAAAATATAAAGGAGCAGTTTCTTGCACAGTAGAGACAGGATTGGCCCTGGGACAAGGACAAACTAAAACTGATGTTTGTGCTAAACTATAATTTACAATAAAACCCGAGCAAATCTCTGAAATTCTTTTACTGCCTAATTTAACATATGGATATTGTCTGTGAAACAACAGCCATCATTTCAACACAGCTCAGTCATTTTGATCAGTCTTTCCTGAAAGTAAATATTTTCTCTGATCCTAATTCATTCAGCCTCAAAATTCAATATACAGATCATAAGACAAATAAAAATACAAGGGGGGCGGGGGAAACTCCCAAAACTGGCATCAGAACACCAAATGTCAGTATTTTCATCAGTTGATCAGAACTGAAAAACTACAGAGATTTCTACCAGAGAGGAATCTGAAAGGCAGCAAGAAACGGGGTGACAGTGAGATAGCTAGTTGAATGACATTCACAAAGTTTGTACATGAGCTACAGCGGACCAGCGAGGAGGGTGCAAGACAGGCAGAATTGAACAGCCGATCTCCCAGTGAGAGCAGTAATAAACAGTAGCAAATAAAAAAATCCTTTACACTGCATTTGCACCAATATACCGTTTGGAGTGTACAACATATAACAAGCCTGAGACAAAAACTAAATTAAGAACAGCTCTTCTTTCATGGGAATTTACTTGAGTCAAGCTTGGGTTATCAACGTTCAAGGGGAAGCAAGCTATCTTACAAGGTTGGTTCGGCTTGCTATGGGTTCTTAAGAAATAGGACAATGAGCCACATAGCCACTGCTGTTAAATGTATATCCACTGTGTCTGGTTGTATACAGATGCTGAATATTAACTGAAAATTCACTTGTGTCCACCTAAATAGATTAGATTAGACTTACAGTGTGGAAACAGGCCCTTCGGCCCAACAAGTCCACACCGACCCGCCGAAGCGCAACCCACCCATACCCCTACATTTACCCCTTACCTAACATATGGGCAATTTAGCATGGTCAATTCACCTGACCCGCACATCTTTGTGACTGTGGGAGGAAACCGGAGCACCCGGAGGAAACCCACGCAGACACGGGGAGAACATGCAAACTCCACACAGTCAGTCGCCTGAGTCGGGAATTGAACCCGGGTCTACAGGCGCTGTGAGGCAGCAGTGCTAACCACTGTGCCACCGTGCCGCCCACTAATCACAACTGATTACACTAATCACACTAATCACAGCTGAAGCTGGAGCTATTGGGTTAGGAGATGTCTGCTTGTAATATGCAACTCTCAATAAATGATTCTGAAAGTTTGTATAGATTGGCTCCAGCATTACCCTTCACCATCTGGCTTTCTGAAATAAAGCACCTGGATTCCGTTCTGCCATTTAATATGCTCGTGGATGATCTACTGCCTGTACTCCATTTTCACAGACTATTACAGAGTGTCCAAAAACCTATTGATCTCACACTTGAATAAACTCAGTGAAACGTACTTTACACATTATATATAAGAAAATAAGACAGAAATGGTGTTAAAGAATGCATGGAATAAAGGACTGAAGATTTGCTGACTGAGAACAGAAGTGTTTGGGTTTGGCAGAGTCAGCCCTAAGATCTCTGAATAGTTACACTTCAATCCTACAGTTTCCAGCACAAGAGGAAAACAAACTGCTTGGAGTAATTTCTCGTCTTAATTTATCTTTCTTTTATCAACTCAGAGAAAGTGAGGACTGCAGATGCTGCAGATCAGAATCGAAGAGTATGGTGCTGGAAAAGCACAGCCAGTCAGGCAGCATCCGAGGAGCAGGAGAGTCAAGGTTTCAAGCATAAGCTCTTCATCAGGAATGAGGGGGTGGCCCCTGGAGGTAGGGGGGGGAGGGGGCGGTGAAGGTAGCTGGGAATGCGATAGGTCGATGAAAGTGGAGGTGAAGGCGATAGGTTGGAGAGGAGGATGGAGTGGATAGGTGGGAAGGAAGATGGACAGATAGGACTGTTCAAGAGGGTGGTGCTGAGTTGGAAAGTTGGATCTGGGATAAGGTGTGGGGAGGGCAAATGGGGAAACTGGTGAAACCCACATTGATCCTGTGTGGTTGAAGGGTCCCAAGGTGGAAGATGAGGCTTTTTTTAATGTTGATTATATTAAGAGAACTGTTGATGTTTGTGTTTCTCAACAGGGAAAATGAAAAGCATTCTCACTAAAAAAAAGGTGAAATGTGAATTACAGCTTAAGGAGATACTAAGTTATAATTTTGCTGAAATCTTGCTGATCCTTTCTCAAGGTGAAGGGAACTGAAGAAGGAAACATAGCAAAGGTTAGGAAAGAGGTTGGGGCACTGAGGCAAAAGGATCAGAAAAACTCGAACAAAACATCATGATTCTTTGGTTCACTGGAGACAGATAAGGAAGAAAAACGTGTTTATGTCCATTCTCACAAAGCCTTCAATAGCGTCAGGGTATAGTGCCTCATGTTAAGTTGCAATTTCTAGTGGTACCTTAGTTGATCAATTAAATTAAATTGATGCAGCATTGCATTTTATATTTAAAAAAGCCTCAAATCTACCAATAATATCAGCAATAATCCTGCAACGTGGCCAAATAAGCATCTTTCCATCTAACCCCTGACGGCAGACTGACTGCAACGCTTGAAGGCAGCTTGGAATGGAAATGGGTGTCACATGAAACAAGTGAGTTCATGACTTCCAATGTAAAAAGTGCCTGCAATGCCAAATCTCAATGAAAGAATGGGTTTGTCTTCAATCTCTTATGAACACTTTCACATAGTACAATGATCCTACTGTTTGCACAGGCACTGACAATAAATAACTGAACTAGTGTGTAAGACAATACTATTAATATGGACAAGAAAGAGGGCAGGCATACAGTTCAATTAAAGTGCAAGACTTGGCTCAAAAGGTTATTTAAGCCGAACTTATTCCAAAAATCTCAATGTTCATTTTATAAATAAAAATGTGGAAAACTGCAACTTTTCTTTGCCTCGACCTTCAAAGATTTTAATTAAAAATCCATAATTTTCCCATGGAGCCCACACGCCATGCAAAACCCACTCTTCAGCCAAGGTAGTAGAATTTTCCACTTCTAATACTTAAGACACGGTGTGACAGCAAGTAGACTGGAACCTGAATCCTGGATTTCTTTTGCAGTTAACACTCACATGCTTTTAACTCTGACCACCTAAGTCTGAAAACCAAAACAGAAATAATATTTCAAACGGGCTATTTGCATCAAGGAGAGATGCCTTAAATGAAAGCTGCTATTGGTGGCCAGTGCAGCTTGGCCAAGGAAGATCATTAAGGAGGGCTTTAACAGGAGGAATGAGACAACCAGGGCAAGCCAAAACATAAAGGGAAATAATCTGTTTTCTGTGTACAGTCAAGGTATAAATGCATTCACAAAGTATGGGATTAGGATTTCACTATAAATAGCAAACGGGATTTTTTTTTTCTTAATTATTGCCATAGTAGTATAAAGAAAATAAACCAGTTACTGCAAAATAATCAAGCTTATTTTGCCAGTCAAATATTCATATTTGAATTAATGCATCAAAATGAGATGCCGTTTGGTAAGTCAGCAAATATATTGATTTACTTCTTCATCCATTTGATATTACAGGAAGTTTGCAGTGAGGTTTGCGATAGCAAGAGAAGCAGCAATAAGGTGGGTTAAATACCTTGAGATACAGACCAACAGTGATCTAGATAAATGATACTGCAGACTCAAGAGGTTATTCCTGCGCCAAAGTTCTCATGAACAAATGCTGTTTTTTGGATATATTTTATTCACATAAAACACAAAAGTAGTAAAACATGGCATTTAGCAGATACTGTTACTATCCCAATTGATGGCAATACTGACAAGTCCAATACTAGACCAGAGTGATAGAACAAAAGTTTTATTTTGCTGACTAATAATGTCAGTTTATGAACAGATTCACAAGCATACTTTTAACTAAAACAAAAATGTTTCTGACATTCTCATTACAAATATGAGAAATAAGGATTCAATTCCTTTTATCCTCAACAACCTTACAGACAGTCAAACTTCAATGAACTAAAATCTATGCCTCCACTTTAAAGCTCCTTGTTTCATTGGCACAGCAATTATCAGTTTCTTTATGGCAGTTTACTGTACTCGCTCAATGATTTTCTTTGGCTATTGGGGAGACTCTTATAAGGGTCTGAGGGATGTGGCCTACAGTAAGATGTGTGGCAGAGCAGGCCAAGATGTTGGCAAGACACATCTCAACATCAAGCTAAATTTGCTCCATCTTTGATACTTTTCACAAGTGGTATGGTGGGATTGGCAGCAGTGCATTTCCAACTGACGACAATTAACATGACTTCAGGTCCTGTTGACAGTTTAACACTCCTCATTAATAGTCCAGTTGTGATTTTCCCAAACTTTCCCAACAAATGAGACATTGGGAAAGCCGGGCACGAGAGCTAAAGCAGGTTCTTGGCAGGCTGAGCTCACTGCTTCCTCCAAACGACTTCCATGTTGGACAATGGACACCAACATCTCAGGATATGCTCCATTGACACTGGCTACACAAACAATACATCCACAGACATTAGCATCTAACACATGCCGGCCTCGGAGGCCCACATGGCACATTTCTGATCCACTTACAAGATGCTTGTGCTCTTCAAAGCTGCATCGGCACCTGTCAATGTCAGCAAGGACATGCATCCAGCTCATGGACTGGAACAAAGCTATACTTTTGTGTTCATATTCGCTGTAATAGTGGTCACTCACTCGGAGTCGACTTGGATCCTCACAGCATTCCTTGCTTTTGTGAGCTTTGTCTCCTCAGCTAGAGATACCAGGCTTGTATTACTACTCTCTTGCAATGTCATTTAGTGCAGACTCAAGGCCATAAAACATGATACAATTGTCAGAAGGCCTCAGTCAAGTCAAGGGGGATTGCCTTTACACAGGGTTGCCTAACAGTGAGTCAAGGGCAGCCTCTGAAACCAGTCTAGGGCCTGCTCAGAATAGTCAGAGTAACAATCCTCTCCTCATAAGGGGTGAGAAACTGGATGATAGGCAGCACATTGCAGTGTTGAATTTTTTCCGCCCTCCTATGGGCTGTTTTCCTTTTGGAATAAGAGGAAGGCAAACATTATGGAAATTGAAAGTGAGTGGCACTGCTATTACTGTTGGTGCATGAGGGGAGATGCTGAGTGAGTGAGTTGGCAGGGCAGAAGGCAGTGGTGTCAGGGTTTGAGGTGGGTGAGACAAGGCAATAGTAATAGTGGTATAGCATACACTTTGTTGGGAGATGGGTACAGAAATGGAATGAATGTGAGGTTTTGGAAACATTGTGGCACTTATGTTGGTGAATATGGGGAAGAACACTGATCTTCCTCCAACATTGCATGAAAGAAATGGCTCAGACTCTTTAATCTGGGTTGCAGCCTTGGACCAGGTTGCTCTGGTGTCTTGATGTCTACTGCAGCTCCTGGGTGAAAGTAAGTCCCGCCTATGCACTACTCCTTTCTCAGGAGCTCCAGGATCCTGCCATGAAGAAGGGTACCGATTTCCAATTCTGCCATATCTGGAGCAAATGTCAGGAACTGTGCAGAGTGACTCTGGCTTGACAGGCTTGTAGCAAGCGTGGCCTTTTAAAGATGGCATCTGCACCAGGGATGCCAATTAATTCCACGTTATCCAGCAAGGGCCAATTTGTTTCTGAAATGGCAAGTGTTAAAACAAAGACAACTCGCTTGGCCTAACAACAAGAATTCTTCTAAAAAATACGATGTCACCTACACATCACCAAAAAAACCAAGGTTCAGCACAATGTTTCTTCCTGACGCCCTGAATAAGCTGCTAACCCAGCTCATTTATTACTTAACATGGGTTCCTTAAACTCAGCTTTTCCGTAGCCTTCTGCTTCTGCAGTTTTCATCTAAGTCACTCAAGGACATTTTTCCCAGCTCTGACTGTTTTGAAGACTACAATTAACAACACTTCTGCTGTTAAGGACACCTCTCTCTGACTAATCTGGTCCTCCCAGATGAAACTGTTTCTCCAACCTTCCACCAAGAGTCTATCCCCCAGCAGTTACATGGACCACCAGCATCTTTGGGGAGCTACATAGTGTATGCAAAGTCCTAGATGGCCTTCCTTCTACTGGATTGTCTATTTGGCGTGTAGTGGGCTGGAATGCAGAATCAGCATGAAAAAAAGAGACATTTTCAGTTCCTGTCCATCTGTGATTCTGGACTCTCATGTTATCCAGCCCCATCTGAACTCAGCTGAAACTATTGATTTCTATTTCAGTTCTAATAGTGAACTGGAACTTTCCTCTTTGAACAAGAGATAATATTTGCTGTGAGGCAAATCAAATTATATGTCAGTTTTTCCCTCCTTGAGAAATGGTACATATCCTGCATTGTGCTGCAACCACCAGGCTAGCCAAGAACAAAGAGAAACTCACCCAACCGAGGAAAAGCCTGTTCAGGTAACAGGAAGCCTTGGGATTTAAAGCTGGAAACAAATCAATTCCTTGTAATATTGAGCTGCCAGAAACCTCTAATAGACAACACATTGAACACTTCTGGAAGAATGAAAGAAAACATGGACTTTGCCAATTCTGATGTTAGGCTGAGCATGGGAATTTATACAATTTTGCCTTCCAATGTCACTCCCATTGTTGTGTTTCTCATTGAAAACAAAAGCACTTACTTCCTTTATGCTGTCCTCCCTATTGCATGAGCAACAACATCAGGTCTCCATTGATGATTTTTAGATAACTCTTTGCAATGAAGTTATTAAAGCTATCACATCCAGTTCTGTCCTTCAAACCCCTTTCCCTCATAACAATGATCAGCAACTTTCTTCCTAATCTAAGTCTTAGCATCAGGGAACAAGGAAAATGCTTTATTTATTTCGTTCCTGTTTGTAATTCAACAATGCTCAGAAACAACCAGTTAATAAAAATGCAAGGAAATGAAATGGGAAATTGCACATATGGATCCCACAGGAAGATGCATTTGCTAGTGGTATAAAGAATGCAAATAGCTAGAGTATGTAAAATCATCTCAACACTCTACTGGGTCCATGCCAATTGCAACTTGGCAACACTTTTTTGTGAGGACACATGAATGTCCTCTAGCATGTTGATGCTGCAAAATACACATCACCAAATTCATTCATAAAAATAATGTGTCTCAATTTGTCAATGATACAAATCTTTGGACCTCATCAGGAGAAACTGATGGCTCTTGTCCCAACAGAGACTGGCTGCTCTGCTGATTCGCTTCTGACAGAAACATCTGCTCAAAATCAGCCGTTTTTTTTTCCATTTTACAAAAGAGAAATCAGGCATTAATAGGGTGCCAAAGTTTCCATGGAAATATTGGTGAGGCCAACAGCTCTCGCCATTATTACAGTGTGCATCAGACAAGAGCTTCTGGTGATCACAAATTGCTAAATTTATGCAGAAACCCAGATGCTGCTGTCTAAGTTTCATTATTCCTTCCAAAGCGTCACTATGCTCTTGCTCACTGAGGGAGTTATCATTGAAATACACAGAAAGATGCAAAATTGTTGTACATACAGCAAGTGAGCTTAATCCCGCCCTTCTTCCTCACCTTTAACTAATTTGATATTGAATGAAATATTCCAACTGACAATCCGTGGTTCAGACTCCAGGGTAGCTTATTGATGATTCTTCATTCTGATTGTTTCAGGAGGTATGCAGTTGCTGACTCTTTTTGTATAGGACCCAGATACACTCGAGAGTTACTCTACTGTTTGGGCTCTCTAATTTCAGTAAGGTTTAAAGCAAAACCTACAGAAAGTCTCTGGGTAAAGAATAATTGAAGCCATTCATTTCTACCTATCACCCTTCTTCAATAACAGCTTTAATGTTATTCAAACTAATGAGTGAAAAGGATGTCTCATAATCATGGATGCTCTCTGGACCTGCTCTTGACATTAGTAGTGTGAAAAACAGCAAACATTGCAATAATGTTCCATGGCCACATTCAAATATGTAAATACGAATTAAGTACAGGCGTGGGCCATTCAGCCTATGTGCATATAGAAGGAAATTAAACATAATGACAGAAACTAGCATCATCACAAAGTTTCATCAAGTAAAACAGGAAATTATTATTTTTGCATGATATTGCACATCCTTTAAACACAGTAGCATTAATTAGAAACTTTTATTGAACTGGTGAGAAAGTTTTAAAGTCTAGAGTTCATAAATTATCCTGTGCGCTATTTATAATAAATCTGGAGAAACCCTTCTGTAACAAAATTGTTAATCCATACATAGTAAATAATCAAACGAAATTTCACCTAAAGGTACTTTGACAAAAGTCATTGCAATATAACTTTAAACTGAATAAAATACACATAAACAACAAAGAGCACCTTCATTAGTTCATGTTACAACTTGCGTGATCAAAATTAGCTTGGGCCTCATTAAGTTTATCACGTTATCAGTCTTGGTTTTAAATCGTCGACATAGCGCCTACCTTTTGATTTATGGTTAAATGAACAGCATGTTCGGCTGGTTGCTGCAGCCAGAGGTGTACAGCCACACCTCTACAACTCCAGACTGACAACAAACTTTAAACCTGGCATCTAGAGTAAAGTATTTCCAATCTACAACTCAACACCAGAGTAGATAGCTCTGTATGTGTTACATTCGAATTCTTATTAAAGAAAAAATGAGATTCAGTTTCAAGGACATCAAAAATATGAATCGCAGCTGTAATCTGGTTGATTCGAAGTGCTGGAAAAATGGATATAGCAGCTTTAAACTCAAGCCAGTCGGTCAAAAAAATGCACCATTCTTCTCAAGTCTTGCAGTGCAAGTGGCCCAAAGCAGATTGAAGGTTTAAGTAAAATAAAATAATTTTTCTTTAAACATCTGAAACAACATTCTATTTCTGTTAAGCTTTTAAACATATGGACACCTGCATAAAAAGCCAATCAAAACTTCATTGATTCAGCTGTGCCAACAAATTGATTTACCTCCTGAGGATTCTTCATGCTCCGACAAAGAGCCACTTTATTATTTACATTTGTATCAGATTCTTTGCCTTTCCTCCCCTGCCTATTTGAATTGCTTTGCTTGTCTGTATGCAGCCTTTAACTGGAAGGGAGGAGGCCAAGTAAAGGAGTCTATGCCTCTGATCTCATTGCAGTTGTGCACCAAGTGTCAAGTTACTGAGGGATCTGGAGCTGTTCTGTGCTGGGGATTCACACGAAGCCATTGAAATGGCTGAAACTAATTTCACTCTCAAACCTTACAGCAATTTTGAGAGAGAGAGAGAGGAAGAGAGTGTGAAGGAGAAACAAAATGGAGTTCTTTGCCCTCTCTACTTCAGATAGATTACATCTTTTTTGGGGGTGAAAAAAAGACAATGGTCCATCAAACTCTGTCAACCAGCTCCCAAATCCACTTACAATCTGTGTTTTAAGAAAGGAGGCTTTTCTTATAAAAAGCAAAAAAAAAGTCATTTTGGCATTAATAGCGAAATCTTAAATTACAAAAGATATAGCCACTGGCAAAATTAATGAAGAGCTGGCAGACAGACATCAAAGAGCTTTAAATGACTTCTGAGGCACAAAACTGCAGTGTGTGGGAGTAGTAAGGGCGGTCTCAAATATCGTTAAAGGTTTACAGACCAATTAGAAATATTGGACACGAATTGCACCAGAAGATGTCTTCAACATGGATCATTGTATCTTGACTTAAACTAATGCAGATGGTTCCTATTAAGTGGAGCAGCCAGTCTGTCACAAAACGGTTTCCCTTCATTTGGGCTATTTAGAACAAAGAGAGTGAACGAGTGCAGTTGATTGCAGGTAAGAAATTTCTTACCAGTTTTGGAGATTAACAGGCCACCAAATACAAAAGAATGAAAGTATATTTTCCCAGCTCGTGAGGGTAGGCACCTTTTCAATAAAGAACAAAAATTTTCATGAACTGACAGTCTCCATGAATTTTCATTTTCAAATTGTGTACCCTGGCATGTCCACAAATACTATTGTTTAGGAAAACAGCAGATCTGACAATGATTTTTGTTTGCTTCAGCTCAAAGATCTACATGAATTTTACACTGCCTGACAGCTGATGGTCAAAATTAAGGAAGGGACAAACACAATGCAGTTCAGAGGTTTCCCTTCTTACTGAACATTTCCTTGTTAGAAAGGTCACAACAGCTTTTCCAGCCCTGATATTTTTCAACTTCACCATCATATTTCAAACAGAGTAGTGCTATTGCCTGATGATGTTTTTCAAGAAGCTGAAAATACTCCATGCACCAGTGTTAAACTGATCAATTATTTCAGAAACACATTTTAACTCACACCATTCTGGATGCTTGGATCCTGTGGGACATGTGTCTTTGCAAGCTCAAGCCTGCAATATAGATGCAGATATCAGTAAGCATTCTCACTTTCCTTCTGTGGACAAGGAAATTTACATTTCAGAGTAGACTTCAAGCTGCTGCTTCCAACATTAAATGTTCATTTATTCAATCAATTGTTCAAAGCTTTTAATAAGCCATAAATGCACATTGAACTAACTTCATTCTCAAAATAAGTTTGGCCCTGTGGGTTAAAAGAAAAGCACTACTGCTAGTCTCACAGTTTTTTCAGGTTCAGAATGGAACTGATTCTTGAAAGCAGACGTCACTTTTTAACATAATTTATGCACTATCTACTGCACAAATTCAGGTCATTCAACCCAAAATGGTCATTGCCCATGTTTAAGTTGCACATTGGCTTTCTCCCACTCCTCTCAAATTATTCTTTTCTTTATTTCTTCTACATGTACTTTCCCAGCTTTGCCTTAAATACATCTGTGCTATTCACCTCCTTGTGGTAGTGAGTTCCACATTGTGGATAAAGACATTTCTCCTGAAATACCTACTGGATTTATTAGTGACTACCTTATATTTATGATTCCTACGCCTTAAATTCTCTTCTCCAAATCTAATCTACTGAATTACTTGATAATGATAAAGACCTCCATCAGGTCAGCTGTCAGCGTTCTATTCTCTCAAGTGAAGAAAAAAGCCCTGTCTTTTTAATTGTTACAATCTCTTAGTTCTGGTATCATATTTGTGAGTCATTTTAGTCCATTCTCCAGTGTTTTCATACTTTTACAATGTATAATCCAGGATTGTGCACAGCAATTCCTTTTCCTACAATCCAGAGGATCCTTGTAAAAAAAAATCAAAATAACCGATTGAATAAAATATCTGAGTTACCAAAATGCTTCCTATAACGTCATGTTATTATAGGTAGCAGATTAGATCAGTACTTTTACTAGTCTTTTAATTAACAGAGGATTTACAAAAGACAAATGAAAGTGAATTAGTTTTCAAAGCCCTCACACAGCAAGTACACATCTTCTCTCTAAGTGCAACCACTAACTATATATTTATCTGCTTTCACCATGGACAACCCTGATTTCCATTGGAAATTTTTGGGTAAAACATCACATGCCTCCTTATGTCTCTCTTTGAGGATTAATGCCTTACTTTTTTGATACCTTCAATACAGCTGTATTGAGAACTAGCTGTTGATGAAAGCCACTACTAGAGTACCCATCCTTTGATGTTGTCCAGATGCTCCACAATGCAGATTACACAGAAGTGTTAGTCCTTGAGGCACACTGTTAGTGACCCAGAGAGGTGTATCATAACGTGTCTCAACAGGTTGATTAAAAATATCTTACTTATGTCTACTTTTGAGAACATAATGGAATCTCTACCAGCACCACGAGACTCTTATCACTATGGGGAATGAACCCCTCCAGGATTGAATCTTAACCAATTCATGTTAAAATCAATACTATATGCAGTCTTGGGAGATAATACCTCAAATTTTAACATTACAAGGATATAAGTTAAAGTGTAACATTAAAATAGATCAATGTCACTTTACTAATGCAGAATGGACTAACTTACATCCCATTTAGAATTTATTGCATTTTCATTGAATTGTGAAGAGGTTAACTGCATAACAATGTGTGTTACATTAATGAAGGCAATATTATTATTCTAACTCATCTATTTAGACTAATGCACACAATGTGCAGAACTATATCAGGCTCTGAGTGGTACAGGTATTATGAGATGTGTGGCAGAAAAAGGTGAGGTTTTCTGCAAGGTCCATCTCAACATTGAGATTATTTTTCCACATCTGTACTCTGTTCTCAAGTGATGTGGTGGGATTTTTGTTAGGCAGTGGCGAGTTCCCAATTGATGCTCATTATTGCTCATCAAATGTCTTGTTAACAGCTCTTCCCATCTCAGGTCACGATCCTACCAAACTTGCTGTACAACCTAGTTGGTGGGAAAGCTTGACATGGGAACCACAATGATTCTTGCCGGATGCAACACCCCATTTGCTCCAGAAGACCTCTATCTTGCCCATAGGCAAACTACAGAGCAGGCACAATCCTGGACAGTGGCTGTACCTAGCCCTCCACCACAGACATTGGCACCCCATGCTCAGGGAATCATTGCTATAATAGAGGCATCCTCCAATGCTAGGGCATTGAATCCTGCAAGGTCAGCCTGGTCTAGGAATTCATACCAGCAACAAGCCGTGTATGGCAGCATTAGACCACACAGGGAAATGAGCTCATTACACAGTATAGGTCAGGCTGTCTTAAAGGCTCCCTTGCTCTCTGTGTATGTTCACCTATCAACATGCATGCCTTACCTTGCCCTGTCACACCTCACATTGACAATTGGCACAGTCACACAAGCAGGCAGGTGGCTGTGCCCAATTAAAAGCATATATGGCTTGGCATACGTGAGTGTGCCATGTCCCCTTAAACAAAGCCTCAGCATTCACCCCAAACACACAGTGTCTGTAGCAAGCAGTGGAGCATGTCTGAACGTTTGAAGGGAGTAGTCCACAGTGAAGACCATGGGGGCAGATGTCAGTTGGGAGGGGGCAAGCCCGGTTAGGCAGGCACAGCCCCCCACTGACCAGTCAGGCATTTGGATGCAGAAAACAGGATCTCACGTCTCTGTGCACTGGGGAGCAGGTCACGGTCAGTTCAGGGGAAAGCTGTCATAGCCCGGGACGTGTGTATCCACAGCCAGGGATCTGGAGAGGTGAGGGCTGGTCTTGTCTTGAGGGGGTTGGCCACGTGGATCTTGTCAGCACCTGGAGGATGGAAAGCTGCAGAAAGAGGGTTGCAAACAGGTAGACAGTTGTAGTCGCACTTACATTGCCTGGATGACAGCCAGAGGAAGTATGATGGCCAACACGCAGACAGCCAGCTGAACAGCAGGCTATGATGTGGTGCCTGGGAGTGGGGATTGTTGCTAAGGTATAAGAGAGTACTGATGCCATGCAGCTGCATTGCTATCCCTGACCCCACAAGGTGAACAATCAGATATGATGCACTGAGAAAAGCTACTCAGCCTCAGAGTGAGAATCTCTCCACCAAACTCCATGTGATTCACACTTTGCCAAAAACAAAACTGTAAAATTGAGTAATTTCACTCTCTGAGCATTTCTTCAGTAAACATACAAGAACCACCTAAGTACCAAATAGATTTAGAAAGGATCAGGTAAGGTTCAGGGAAATGGGACTGAAACTTGCTGTACTGGCAGCTGCTGGGGAACTACATTCCAGCTGTTACACCGTCTTGCAGATCACTTCATCAGTTATTCCAGAAACAAATGTTCCATACAGTTCTCTCCAAATGATGCACATTTTAAGTCTGGCATGTTCTGGTCAGCACTGAATTTAAACAGCAGCTGTGAATTACGGCCAAAATGCGAACAATAATGCTTTTCAAAGTCTCTTAACATCACAGAGTTTAGTTTACAGGGACCTACTGCAGCAAAATTAATAGGATTATGTCAGATAAATACCTTAATAGGGCCCTCTTCTGAACTACTGCTGCACGTTCACCTCGGCTATACTCCCATCAAAGTTGTCAACCACATTTATGGCACATTTGAGGATCCAGACGTCCAGACAGGTGCTTTGCTGTGAAAAAGCTCTTTGTCTCCTGTTGAAGACAGGTGTCTTGCCTAAGGTCTAGGTGTTCCCTGTCACACTCACATTGGGCACCAAAAGGTTCAACACAAACCCAAGCAAGTCTTGGTTTACTTCTCTCAAAACAACAAGCCCACAAGAGGAAACTGCATTTGCACTTATTAACCTCAGACAGAGACAGAACAAGGACAGACAGACATTGTGGAAACCAAATTGCAAAACTGCCGCAATGACATTGTTTTTGGGGGGGGGGGGAAGGTGGGGTGGGGAGGTGTAGACAGGAAAAACATTTTGGAAGTTATGCATACTGACAGGTAAAATTTCTCTTCTAATACTTTGGCAGACTCATATTTCTTTCTGGAAATTAGTTATTTGGATGTTAAGTCCATAAGATGCATTGAACAAAGATTAATATGTAACTCAGTGATAGCTACCCAAGGTGGTGAAAGTACCACACAAAGAACCATGGAGTCATAGAGGTGTATACCACAGGAACAGACCCTTCAGTCCAATTCGTCCAAGCTGACCAGATATCCTAATTTAACCCAGTCCCATTTGCCAGCACTTTGGCCCATATCCCTCTGAACCCTTCCTCTAAAAAAAAATCCAGATGCCTTTTAAATGCTGTAATTGTCCTAGTATCCACCACTTCTTCTGGCAGCTCATTCCATACACGCACCACCCTCTGTGTGAAAACATTTTCTCCTCTCACCTGAACCTATACCCTTTAGTTCTGTACAACCCCACCCAAGGGAAAACACCTTGTCTATTTACACTACCCATGCCCCTCATGATTTTATAAACTTCTCTGTAAGGTCACCCCTTCAGCCACCGATGCTTCAGGGAAAACAACCCCAGCCTATTCAGCCTGTCCCCACAGCTCAAATCCTCCAACGCTGGCAACTGTGTAAACCTTTTCTGAACCCTTTCAACTTTCACAACATTCTTTTGATAAGAGGGAGACCAGAATTACACACAATATTCCAAAAGCAGCCTAATCAATATCCTGTACAGCCGAAACATGACCTCCTAACTCATATAGGTAAAAACAATGACTGCAGATGCTGGAAACCAGATTCTGGATCAGTGGTGCTGGAAGAGCACAGCAGTTCAGGCAGCATCCAACGAGCAGCGAAGTCGACGTTTCATATTCTCAATGCTTTGATCAATAAAGGAAAACATACCAAACACCTTCTTCATTATCCTATCTACATGCAACTTCACTTTCAAGGAACTATAAACCTGCACTCTAAGATCTCTTTGTTCAGCAACACTCCCCAGGACCTTATCATTAAGTCAATAAGTCCTGCTGTGATTCGTCTTTCCAAATTGCAGCACCTCACATTTATCTAAATTAAACTCCATCTGCCACTCCTCCGCCCACTGGCTCATCTGATCAAGATCCCATTGTTCTCTGAGGTAATCTTCTTCACTATCCACAACATCTCCAATTTTGGCATCATCTGCAAACTTAATAACTGTACCTCCTATGTTCACATCCAAATCATTTATATAATTGACGAGGTGAAAGTTTTGATCTGTGTACCGACAAATAAATCAATTTTGCTTTCAACTTGGTTAGAGTTATTGCTGAATCCTCCCAGTTTATGGAAGGCAGTACTCACATCCTATAACCCCCGAAGAAATAGAAAGAGGAGTAGGCCATTTGGCCCCTAAAGCTTGCTATACAATTCAACAGAATCATGGCTGAACCTAATTTCTATGTGCCAATATTGCACATAGACACTTATGTCTGGGAGTAAAATGGTTAGACACTAAGAAGTTCAAGGGAAGGGTGGGCTACCTTTAAATGAAAATGCCAAGAATCTGGAGAATGTCAAAAACAAAAGAAGACACAGAGAAAGAAAAGGCCATTTTCTCGAAGAATCCCACTCTTTCCACATAGAAGCTGAAAACTGTACATTCAAATTGTATCATTTGAGCATGCTATCCCACACAAGTGTTTATACTTATCTTAAATGGATAATATTCATATAAAATGGACAGAGGAATGGCATGGTAATATACTTCCAGCAGCGATTTCTATGTAAAGAGCTGCAGGTCATCATATTATAAATTCCAGTTTAATCTGATAAAAGATTCACTCCCAGATTATCTGCCCTTTGATTGGTTATTCATCCCTAACCATTTGCCTTCAGAGATGACATCTAACATAGCAAAGATAAGTGGGAAAACGGAGGACTGGGAAGCTTTAAAGAACTACAGAGGATAACTAAGAAGGAAATATGCAGAAAAAAAATGAGGTACGAAGGTAAACTGGCCAAAAATATAAAGGAGGATAGTAAAAGCTTTTTTTAGGTATGTGAAAGGCAAAAAAATGATTAAGACTAAAATTGGGCCCTTGAAGACAGAAACAGGGGAATATATTACGGGGAACAAAAGAAATGCCAGAAGAATTGAATTGGTACTTCAGATCTGTGTTCACTGGGGAAGACACAAGCAATCTCCCTGAGGTAACAGTGGCTGAAGGACCTGAACTTAAGGGAATTTATATTTGCCAGGAATTGGTGTTGGAGATACTGTTAGGTCGGAAGGTTGATAAGTCCCTGCGGCCTGATGGTCTACATCCCAAGGTACTGAAGGAGGTGGCTCGAGAAATCGTGGATCCGTTGGTGATTATTTTCTAGAGTTCGATAGATTCGGGATCAGTTCCTGCAGATTGGAGGGTGGCTAATGTTGTACCACTTTTTAAGAAAGGTGGGAGAGAGAAAGCTGGAAATTATAAACCAGTTAGTCTGACCTCAGTGGTGGGAAAGATGCTGGAGTTTATATAAAAGATTAAATTACGACACATCTGGATAGTAGTAACAGGATAGGTCAGAGTCAGCATGGATTTATGAAGGGGAAATCATGGTTGACTAATCTTCTGGAATTTTTTGAGGATGTAACTCTGAAGATGGACGAGGGAGATCCAGTAGATGTAGTGTACCTGGACTTTCAGAAAGCTTTTGATAAAGTCTCACATAGGAGGTCAGTGAGCAAAATCAGGGTGCATGGTATTTGGGGCAAAGTACTAACTTGGATTGAAAGTTGGTTGGTTGACAGGAAACAAAGAGTAGTGATAAACGGCTCCATTTTGGAATGGCAGGCAGTGACCAGTGGGGTACCGCAGGGATCAGTGCTGGGACCGCAGCTTTTTACAATATATATTAATGATATAGAAGATGGTATTAGTAATAACATTAGCAAATTTGCTGATGATACTAAGCTAGGTGTTAGGGTGAAATGGGAGGAGGATGTTAGGTGAGTGGTCAGATGCATGGCAGATGCAGTTTAATGTGGATAAATGTATGATTATCCACTTCGGTGGCAAGAACAGGAATGCAGATTACTACCTAAATGGAATCAATTTAGGTAAAGAGATCTGGGTGTACTTGTACACCAGTCAATGAAAGTGAGCATGCAGGTACAGCAGGTAGTGAAGGCGGCTAATAGCATGCTGGCCTTCATAACAAGAGGGACTGAGTATAGAAGCAAAGAGGTTCTTCTGCAGCTGTACAGGGCCCTGGTGAGACCACACCAGGAGTATTGTGTGCAGTTCTGGTCTCCAAATTTGAAGAAAGACATTCTGGCTATTGAGGGAGTGCAGCATAGGCTCACGAGGTCAATTCCTGGAATGGCAGGACTACCTTACGCTGAAAGACTGGAGTGACTGAGCTTGTATACCCTTGAGTTCAGAAGACTGAGAGGGGATCTGATTGAGACATAAGATTATTAAAGGATTGGACACTCTGGAGGCAGGAAACATGTTTCCGATGATGGGTGAGTGCCGAACCAGAGGACACAGCTTAAAAATACGGGGTAGATCATTTAGGACAGAAATGAGGAGAAACTTCTTCACCCAGAGAGTGGTGGCTGTGTGGAATGCTCTGCCCCAGAGGGCAGTGGAGGCCCAGTCTCTGGGTTCATTTAGGAAAGAGTTGGATAGAGCTCTCAAGGATAGTGGAATCAAGGGTTACGGAGATAAGGCAGGAACAGGATACTGATTAAGGATGATCAGCCATGGTCATATTGAATGGTGGTGCAGGCTCGAAGGGCAGAATGGCCTACTCCTGCACCTATTGTCTATTGTCATTGTCTATTTCCAAGGTCTCCACTGCTCAACTGTTATGCTACATTTTATTATTTACCTCTATATCTTCCTATCTGGGGTGGTATAGAGGGTGACTCAGTGGTTAGATTGCTGCCTTACAGTGCCAGATACCTAGGTTCAATTCCAGCCTTGGCTGATTGTCTTGCACACTCTCCCCCTGTCTGCGTGGGTTTTTGCTGGATGGTCTGGTTTCCTCCTACACTCCCAAAGATATGCAGGTTACATGGATTAGCCATGGTAAATTGCCCATAGTGTCCAGGGATGTGAAGGCTAGGTGAATTAGCCATGGGAAATGCAGGGTTACGGGGATAGAATGGGATGGGTCTTTTTGCACTGTAAAGATTCTGTAATTCCACATGTTTATCTAACTCTGCATTTTCACCATGTGAACTGCCCAGGTGCTTCTTCTCATAGTTGGAAAGAAACGCTTCAAGTCTCACGTCTTGTCTCTTGTTTATATCGGCGGCCAACACCTACGTGCGTGAAATCATTTCCACTGAAATCTCAACAGCCAACGTGCTAATGTAGGTCAAACAAAAGTAGAAAAGAGGCATGTCATGGTTAGATTGTTTCCATTTCTATTCTCTTCAGCTTGAATACATCATAAACATCAGACCTATCAACAAGTTCAGGCAGTTTTCCCATCTGCCATACAACCTTTCATTTAAAAGCCTCATTGTTCCACAATGTTGTTTTGCGTCTGGCATGTTCTATATATATCTATCTCCTGTCACCTATACAAAGCACAGGCATGTCTTCTCAGATATAAGGGATGTGTTGCATTTTATGCAAAAGATAAATTTAGAAGGATCTTGATAAACTATAAATAAAGATGTTTCGTGGTGTGTTGGCATCAGTACACATTCCTGGTCCAGGTGCAGTATGGAATAATGATCTAAATATAACAAACAAAACACAAATGCATTACAATGTTGAGAAATTGCAGCTTTTAATCTGTTTTGCTGCCCATATTTTACCCTAGATAATAACAGTGGCATTGTCCTTCCTCTACTTTTCCTTCTGCCAATTTCACTTTGCTCTTCTCTCCCTAGGGATACGTGCAGGAGTTCAGTAGCAGAGATCAGACAACCTGTCCAACCCTTATCAACTTCCGGTGTCTGTGCACATGAAGCCGCAAGCAAGAATGTGCAAGCTTCTGTCAGTGATGCCCTGCTCCTGCACAAGGTTTACTGCTGCTGTCTTCACTGATGGAATTCAAACAGAATCCGTGCACTAACATAAACCTCAACTTTTTATGAATTATTCTTGCTGTTAAAAAAATGTATTGAGCCTTGTTTAATCAAAAGCAAAATAAGTTTTTGAGGTTATACTAAATCATAACTGCTGAACACTCTCTTTGCTCCAAAAAACTAATTGCACCACTGCATAGTTTCAGAAGAACACTGAAAATTGCATTACTTTTAAAAATAATAAAGTAATATTTACTTTACAGCATCATCCTTAATACCATGTGTAACAGCTAAGTGTTTCTTTAGCTTGCTGGACAATGGTTAAAATGCAACTTATACTCTATATTTTTAGCTTGCTGCTGTGCTGTCTATGAGAATTCTTCAATCTGGTTTGATTATGAGACAGCCTACTCCTTGCCTCATTATTCACTGTCATTAATCCTTTATAGAAGGTACTAAATTCAAAGTGCTGTCACTATAGAAGAAACCTATGCTTAGAAGTTGACTACATTATTGTGAACAGCTTCATTTGAGTTCAGAGGCCAGCAACATCTCTTTATTACTGACCTCAAGACAGGCCGCCTACTTGCGGAACGTTTCAGAGAACACCTCTGGGACATCCGGACCAACCAACCCAACCACCCCATGGCTCAACACTTCAACTCCCCCTCCCACTCCACCAAAGACATGCAGGTCCTTGGACTCCTCCATCGCCAGACCATAGCAACACGACGGCTGAAGGAAGAGCGCCTCATCTTCTGCCGAGGAACCCTCCAACCACAAGGGATGAACTCAAATTTCTCTAGTTTCCTCATTTCCTCTCCCCCCACCTTGTTTCAGTCCCAACCCTCGAACCCAGCACCACCTTCCTTACCTGCAATCTACTTCCTGACCTCTCTGCCGCCACCCCCACTCCAGCCTATCACCCTCACTTTAACCTCCTTCCACCTATCGCATTTCCAACGTCCCTCCCCCAAATCCCTCCCCCCTACCTTTTATCTTAGCCTGCTTGGCACATTCTCCTCATTCCTGAAGAAGGGCTCATGCCCGATACATCGATTCACCTGCTGCCTGACCTGTTGCACCTTTCCAGCAACACATTTTCAGCTCAAGATCCAGGCCAACTTTTGTTTTTAATAATTTGATGTTATCACATATATACAGTTTAATCTCTTGAAATATGTTGAAATCCAAGGCTGCAAACTAAAATAAGCAGACTGAGAAGCAAACAAGGGCTAAGTAATCAGAAATCAAATAAAGATTTTTTTGGTATTCTTTATCCCAAGTTGTTTTTTTTTAGATTAGATTAGATTACTTACAGGGTGGAAACAGGTCCTTCGGCCCAACAAGTCCACCGAAGCGCAACTCACCCAAACCCCTACATTTATCCCTTACCTAACACTACGGGCAATTTAGCATGGCCAATTCACCTGACCTGCACATCTTTGGATTGTGGGAGGAAACCGGAGCACCCGGAGGAAACCCACGCAGATACGGGAAAACGTGCAAACTCCACACAGTCAGTTGCCTGAGGCGGGAATTGAACCCGGGTCTCTAGCGCTGTGAGGCAGCAGCGCTAAACACTCTATCACCGTGCCATCCACATGCCACCGTGCCGCCCACTTGCCACCGTGCCGCCCACTTGCCACCGTGCCGCCCACTTGCCACCGTGCCGCCCACTAATTGATGCACGTGCAATAAAAAAAACTTCCACAAAGCATATGGAGCAACGGGAAAAAAACTCTCACAAACTAAACAGCTTCCCTGGAGTTCAGCATTTCATGTTCTTGATCTCAAATGAAGAACTGATATTTTACACAGAATCACAATGTTAAATTCTGGGTTTTAACCATGTCGGGAATTTACCTTACACTGCGAGACCATAAGAGTTAGCAGCAGAATCAGGCCTTTTGACCCATCAAGTCTGCTCCACCATCGATAATGGCTGATGAGTTTCTCAGCCCTGTTCTCCTGCATTCTCCACATAATCACTGATCCCCTTACCAATCAAGAACTTATCTATCTCTGTCTTAAATACACTCAATGTCTTCCAAATGCCCTCTGTAACTGATCACAGCCAGAAAGCAAACTTGCTAATCTTGTCAAGACGGGGCACTCTGAAAGTTTTATATGGTCTTCTCAAACTTCAGCTTGAGCAGCATTGTTAATTATCCCAGAATATTAGTGGGTCTGAGATTATTACCAATTATTACCAGTTGCAATGAGCTCTAATATCAAGAGTTATTAGATTGTTGTTGATTAAGGGATGAATCTATGTTGCATTTTTTGTGATAGTAATCAGTGCACTGTTATTAAGTTCCCATTGATTATTGATAGAATCAAAGATTCTGGTACTCATGGTTTACCTATGTGAATCTCTTTCCCATCTTCAATTACTCTAATTTTCAGCCTTGATGTCTCTTCCTCATCTGCGTGTTTTCCTGGACCTAACATGCAATAGCTGCTGGTATAAATCTACAAGCAAAGATACTTAATAATGGGGAGTTCAATTTTATGCACTACAACCATTGACAATTGCAGATCCTATAAGGTCAGAAAGTGATGCAATCTGCTCCTTCTGACAGGTCCATATGTCTGAAGCCAACACTGTTACAAGTGAACATGTGTTGTAAATGGATGGGAAGATGCAATGCTTCTGAACACCGCAGAATAAAAGTGACCAGAAACTGAGAAAAAGACAAACCACAAATCACAATGTTCCCAGTTTTAATAATTAGAAGTGATCAACTCTAAGCGGATACTTACAATTTACACCAAAGCAGAGCAATCCTTTTGCTACTTGCCAAATTATATCAGTAGAATATATATAAGTTCACCTCATTACAATAATTCAAAAAATTCTAACCGTGTTTTACTATTGACAGGAGGTGAAAGGCCGCAGGTGAAAATTCTTCTCAAACACATGCAGGATTTATTTCATGTTGCTGTGTTATCCAGCTCTGAGCAGCACATAATTTTGATCTGGACAATTTCTGTGAGTTTTGTCATAAATGATGAGTGGCTAATTTAAGGGGCCAATACAAGTAGATCTGCAGTCATGCTACTGAGCAACTTGCTGAGTCAAAACATGAAAAGCGCTGTCAATTCTGCTGTGCTGTTTCCAGCTTCCAGTTCTTTCATTTTGATTCGATCAGTTTAATGTTGGAATCCAGAGAAGCCAGAAGGTGTTGCACTCATTCAGTCCCTTTTATGGCAGCTGTTCTGCATTATAGAGAAACCAAATTGTAGCCTGTGTTTTGACTACTGTTTGTTGGAGCATACTTTGCTCTGCATTTAGTTATGCTCGTTATACATAGTTAGCAAGTCCTGTGCCAGTAAAGAGCAGGTTAGCATGGCAGTGTTTCAATGTGTATTAGTAACTGAATTGCAAATAGTTTTTTTAACTTAACATTAATATGCAAACAAGAATATTCCTGTTCTAAAATAAAACCTTCCACATCGCATGCTTTTCTTTTTATGTTGGCAATGAAGTGTTATAGAGTGCACGCTCAATATTACAATGATGAATGGCTTTTGGTTACAGATGTAGAGCTATTAACTGCAGCAGCTGCCACCCTTGTACTTCATACAGGAAGAGTTGCACATATTTTGTTCAAGGATCTATCTTGAGCACTGAATTTGAGTAAAAAAAAATCAAAAACAAAACATACCGGAACAATAGCTGGTTAAATGACAGAACATTTTATGTGGTCTGGATAGGTGTAAATAGCACTGCCTGTCCACTGTACAGAATCACTCATAGTGCAATATTAAAACGTTTGTGAAATTTTGTATTGTTGCCCCTGATGTAATTATGACAACGGGGTACAAGAATAAACAGCAGGCTGGCTTGAGTGATTATTTTTGCTCCTGTCTACATAATTAAAGTAAGTCAGGATAGTCTCTGGGTCTCTATTCTGCATTCACTGTATGATTAACATTCATGACACCTTTATTTTCTCTCTGACCAGATGGTATCTATGCCTGAGTACTTGACAAGTCTAAAAATGAGCAAGAGGTGCTTCACCAGCACAAACCTGGTATCAGGTAAAACTTTTACAAATACTTCAGCACGAATGCTCAATTCAAGATTACAATAAAATCAATACACAGAAGAATCAGAACTAGCTTTTTTCTAGTTGATCTTTCAACCAGGTTTAGTCATTCCATGTTCAGTTGTACAGAAGAGCAATCTTTCATGTACTTATTTGACATGTTACAACGATGTGCAATGTGAAAGAAATCCTGAATTTGTGGTTTTTTTTGCTTTAGAAGATTTTGACTATGAGTTATCTCTATCTTTTCATTCACATTCAGAAATCCGTTCAAACTGAGTTCAATGGAACACATTGAGGTACTCTACAAAACAGAATAATAAAGGTTATGAACCTATACATCTGGGTTGAACAACAGCTATTCAGTAATTTCTTCAGCTCTGCATCGTAGTCAGCAAATAATAAGAACACAACCTTCAAGCAACACAATTAGAGTTATCTGAAATTGTTTTATTGAATTAATTAGTGCAATTTGCTTCTGATTAAACTCAATTTCTGCATTGGCTTCAGTTCTGCTGGATTTTAGATGCAGCTATGGATCATTTTTATTTAAAGTACAGATTTCTCATACGAAACACATGATATTTTGGGTGCAGCGATTGTTTCCCTTTCAGGATTCCAGCTGTGGTCTGACTATTGCCTTGCGCAGTTTTAGCAAAACCTCTTTTATACTTAATTCTCTTTGAAATAAATGTGTCATTCCATGTCTGAACAGGTTAATTGAGAACAATTTAAAACAAAAACACGGTTACAATGAATGTGTTTCACAAAAATACCAGAGCAAGGGACCCGTTGTTTCTGACTGGTGAGTTGCTAAGCTCATCTGATTTGTCAGTTAAGTGACAACTGACTTGTGAACTGGATCAGAGCTTGCCTTGGATGCATAATTACTGAAAATGGAAAATGTGAAAAACATGACCGAACTAAAAACAATCCTGAACATGGGGTTTTCAACACAGGACATCAAATAGCTACACTGCAAGTGCAGTGGGACAAAATATACAAGGTGGTTCACTCCAAGTTTCATTCACTTTTTGTTCCTGCAAAGGGAAAAACAACGAAAGTACACAAATATGCAGATTGTAGAAACAGTGAAGCTACAAATCATGAATGGGAATAAGAGTGAATTGAGTGGAAGGAATGAGATTTATTTTCCAGCAAGCTCTAGGAAATGTTCTCCAGATGGTTTTTCTTTTCGACATTTTATTTGATGCATATCCTGGCATTTTGGAACCGACAGTTCAAGCCAAAAATAAGTTGCAGATACTTAAAAAGCTAAAGATATAACTAGTTTCATGGATTCATATAGAACCTGACAATGTAAACTCAATCCATTTTACTGTCAACAAAGTTATCTTGCCTGTTTTGGACCTGTCTAGAAGCCGGACTTCCTAATACTGGAGGGACACTGCAATCGATAAAAATGAAAACAGGTCATGAAAATTGCAAGGGTGATGATGGTGGTGAGGCTTTTGTACTTGACTTTCTCCAGCCTAGAATTTACAATTTTGTGCACTCTTAGTGAATAAAACTGCAGGTTCTTTCATTACCCAATGGATGTTGACCACTCTTAAAGGAATAGTTTACTTTCTCGCCTCCATTACTCTAAGTCTCAAAGGCTATGAGTCATCTAAGTACACAAAAGTACTGCTCGCAGCAGTGTTGGATTAAGAAATAACTGAAGGGGGGCTGTAATTGTTGAAAACATAAACTTTTTCCAGCCATATTTGGGGCAATGCCAACTGTTGTCAGTGCTGTTGTGTATCTGTATTTTCTGAGTGTCTGGGTTCTTTAGCAGTTTATGCAGTATAGTGTGCATGGAGACAGCTACTTTCTGGTGTAATGGGAAGGGTCTTATAAAATAAACAAGATGCAGTTTATTGCATGTCTGCCTCTGTTTACAGATTACAAGAACTGGCTCTACATTACAACAAGATGGATAACAGGACTGAGCCTCCTATGAGATCCTACTTTACGCTCCTACCAAGTCTTTGATGATAGTATATGGCGCTTATTGCACTCAACTATATATTACCTCATTTGGGTCCTTACTTCTTACCTCTCAGAAACTCTTATAGGGCAGTGGCAGTGTCCCCACCTCTGACTAGGAGGCCCAGCTTCAAGTCGCATCTGCTGCACAGGGTTTCATAACATATCTGTACAAGTTGATTAGAAGTTATCTGCAACACTTCAGAAGGTCTTCTGGCTTAGTGGTGATGGCTCTATCTCTGAGCCAGAAGGTCTGGGTTCAGGTCTCACCCGTCCCAGACTTGTGCCATAACGTTACTGAAAAGGTTGATGACAAATAAATGCAACACTGTGCACAGACTGCATTTTATTTCACTTGAGGTTTTGCTCCTTACAGAGGAAGTGATAAGAATTTGAGGGTGCCTGCACCTACATCACCTAAGCAAACTGAAAACATCTTCGTAAGTTACAGAATATAATGTAGCACTGGGATCATATACAAAAGAAATAGTCCCCATCAGATGTCCTTGTGCTGCACTGCGACTACACCCCAAACATCACGATGGTGTATAACTCGCCAACCATTCCAATCACACCATACTTTATTTCCAAATTCTGACAGTTCCACCACAGCGATGACATGAATGTTTAGATAAACCCAGATAACGAATTCACACATCCCCTCTATATCTCAACGAAGCATCCCAACCAACCAATCAAGAAAGACAAAGGGCGTAAACCTCTGGGTTGGAAACTGATGGATTTGGTGGGCAGATAGTGGCAGATCAGAACTCTTCATCTTCCCAAACTTGCCCTAATTAAGTTCCAGGTGGGAAGGCTGACATTTGACATGACCACCCAACCTGGACCCAATACCTTGCAGTGGTCTCATTCGATGCCAGAGATGATGTGGCCGGGGTTTGAGGGTGAGAGGGGTGTTATGGTGTGGGATGGGGTGGGGTGGGCTGTGTTGGGATGTGTGTTGGGGGTGGGGTGTTGTGGGTGATGTGGGATGGGAGGGTGGTTAGTGGGGGTGCTGCAGAGTCCTTCATCTACATAAATCTGTGCACAACCAAATTGCTAGAGGTTGAGCAGGGCTGACTGTTGGGAGTTAAAAAGTCTCTGTGCCACTCCCGACCCCACACCCTCTCCCTATGACCCCAAATATCAGAAACAATAACTCCAAAAATTAAAAATTGACCTCATGGACTCTCGGGACAGATGACTGCCCAGGGGAAACAGTGTGCTATCCCAGCAACAGACACCATCTTTTGTGTGGCTCTGGTGGAACCAGCCTCTGATTGGTCAGAAGTTTCAGATGGGCAGGACCCTTTCCTTCAGGGTCCTAATTCCAGTAGAGAGCCTGCTGTCAGCTAATCAACTGCCCGGTTGCCAGAAGAGCCGGTGGGCTTTCCCCATGGTAACAAGCGGCAGATATCCCATTGGCAAACTCCCCAGTAAAATGGGAAAATCACACAATAGTCAAGCACGGCCCAAAAGAACTCTTCTATACACTAAAAAGCAGCGTTTTAGAGGCTCAGCCAATTATTTAGAATTTCTTTGGGACCAGACAATAAAATCAAATCTCCTTGCCTTAAATGTTTTGGTGTCAAGTTGATTTGATACAGAACAGATAAAGAAGCAACATTTGGTTGACAGCTCCTGAAGGATTTCAGTGCTTCCTCCAACTGACTGTCTACATTGACACTGTCCAATTCCTGACTTTCTCTGAATATGATATTGTGAAAATGTTCAAACGTTGATGCTCAGCCTGCCAAAAGCATTATGATGATTACTTCTCAGAAATCGTTGCCTCCAAGAGAATTCATTTTCTATAAAGTCGTAAATACATTTCAACTGTGCCCGTCCATGCTCAAGTTTAACTTAGACTTGGCTATGTCTGTCTTAATCATTCCCTGGAAAGCAATGTATAGATGGGACTGACCTTTGGCTCCGCTACCATATCTTCCAATAGGAGCGTATAGTATTTTCCTTACAGTTCTTAAATTACTTCTTATTTTGGCTCCACCACTCTCCAAAAAAGGAGAAAGTGAGGACTGCAGATGCTGGAAATCAGAGCTGAAAAATGTGTTGCTAGAAAAGCGCAGCAGGTCAGGCAGCATCCAAGGAGCAGGAGAATCGACATTTCGGGCATAAGCCCTTCTTCAGGAAAGAGGAAGGTGTGCCAACCAGGCTCAGATAAAAGGTAGGGAGGAGGGACTTGGGGGAGAGGTGTTGGGAATGCGATAGGTGGAAGGAGGTTAAGGTGAGGGTGATAGGCCAGAGAGGGGCTGGGGGCGGAGAGGTCGGGAAGAAGATTGCAGGTTAAGAAGGCGGTGCTGAGTCCGAGGGTTGGGACTGAGATAAGGTGGGGGGGAAGGGGAACTGAGGAAGCTGGAGAAATCTGCATTCATCCCTTGTGATTGGAGGGTTCCTAGGTGGAAGATGAGGCGCTCTTCCTCCAGGCGTCATGTTGCCATGGTTTAGTGATGGAGGAGGGCACGGACCTGCATGTCCTTGGCAGAGTAGGAGGGGGAGTTAAAGTGCTTAGCCACGGGGCGGTTGGGTTGGTTGGTGCAGGTGTCCCAGAGGTGTTACGCAAGTAGGCGGCCAGTCTTCCCACTGTAGAGGAGGTCACATCGGGTGCAGCGGATGCAGTAAATGATGTGTGTGGAGGTGCAGGTGAATTTGTGATGGATATGGAAGAATCCCTTGGGGCCTTGGAGGGAAGTGAGGGGGGAGGTGTGGGCGCAAATTTTGCATTTTTTGCGGTTGCAGGGGAAGGTGCCGGGAGTGGAGGTTGGGTTGGTGGGGGGTGTGGACCTGACGAGGGAGTCGCGGAGGGAGTGGTCTTTCCAGAATGCTGATGGGGAGGGGAGGGAAATATATCCTTGGTGGTGGAGTCTGTTTGGAGGTGACGGAAATGACGAAGGATGATATGATGTATCTGGAGGTTGGTGGGGTGTAGGTGAGGACCAGTGGGGTTCTGTGCTGGTGGCGATTGGAGGGGCGGGGTTCAAGGGCGGAGGAGTGGGAAGCAGAGGAGATGCGGTGGAGGGCATCGTCAACCACGCCTGAAGGGAAATTGCAGTCTTTGAAGGAGGCGGCCATCTGGGTTGTTCGGTATTGGAATTGGTCCTCCTGGGAGCAGATGCGACGGAGGCGAAGGAATTGGGAATATGGGATGGCATTTTTACAGGGGGCAGGATGGGAGGAGGTGTAATCTAGGTAGCTGTGGGAGTCGGTCGGTTTATAGTAAATGTCCGTGCTGAGTCGGTCACCCGAGATAGAAATGGAGAGATCTAGGAAGGGGAGGAGAAGTCTGAGACAGTCCAGGTAAATTTGAGGTCGGGGTGGAAGGTGTTGTAAAGTGGATGAACTGTTCAACCTCCTCGTGGGAGCACGAGGTAGTGCCGATACAATCATCGATGTAGCGAAGCAAAAGGTGGGGTGTGGTGCCGGAAGATGGACTGTACTACATATCCGACAAAGAGGCAGGCATACCTGGAGCCCATGTGGGTACCCATGGCTACTCCTTTGGTTTGGAGGAAGTGGGAGGATTGGAAAGAGAAGTTGTTCAGAGTGAGGACCAGTTCAGTCAGTCGAAGGAGGGTGTGCTCTTTGGATGCTGCCTGACCTGGTGCGCTTTTCCAGCAACACATTTTTCAGCTCTACCACTCTCTGGTAGACCATTCCAGAGATTAGCCATTCAGAATGAAAAGGTTGTTTGCTTGCAACTGTTTCTCTTTACTCTTCAGTCATGGTATCAACAGAGACAGACAGGAGACTAATGTTATCTATATTGCACTTGGTGGCTCCAATATTTCAGTCTACTGCACCAGTGTGACTTTCTCCCATGTTCTACATCTGCCTTTTCTGGGCTAGTGCCAAATTTTGTGTCAGTTCTTTGTCATTGGCTTGAGTCCATCAGGAACTGGGTTGAGCTTAATTATCTACATTTTATCTTTGAGTTGGACGAGGATAACAAATACTCTCTCTGGAATGAAAAGGACTGCATAGCAAAAGCACTATTATCATCTCATACTCAAATATTAAGAATCATAGAGATGTACAGCACAGAAACAGACCCTTCGGTCCAACTCTTCCATGCCGACTAAATAAGCTAAATTAATCTCGTCCCATTTGTCAGCATTTGGCCCATATCTCTCTAAACTGTTTCTAGTCATGTACTATCTAGATGCCTTTTAAATGCTGCAATCATACCAGCCTCCAACACCCCTCAGACAGCTCATTCCACACTCACATCATCCTCTATATGACCAAGTTGCGTCCTAGGTCTCTTTTAAATCTTTCCTCTTTCACCTTAAACCTATGGCTTCGAGATTTGGACTCCGATACCCTGGGAAAAACACTTTGGCTATTGCCCTATCAATGACTCTCATGATTTTATAAACCTCTTTAAGGTCATCCCTCAGCCTCCAAAGCTCCAAGGAAAATAGCCTCAGCTTATTCAGCCTCACACTATAGCTCAAACCTTCCAACCTCAGCAACATCCCTGTAAATCTTTTCTGAACCTTTCAAGGTTAACAACATTTTTTCTATAGCAGAGAGTCCAGTATTAAACACAGTATTCCAAAAGTGACCTAACCAATATCCTCCACGGCTGCCAACTCCTATACTCAATGCACCGACCAATAAATATAAGCATAAATGCAGTCAGTGTGATGGGTTGAAGTTTATCTATTTTAATGCAAGAATTATCAGGAATAAGGGTGGCGAACTTAGAGCATGGATCAGTAGTTGGAACTATGTTATAGCCATTATGGAGACTTAGATATCACAGGGGCAGAAATGGTTGTTGGATGTTTCAAGGTTTACATGTTTCATAAGAAATAGGAGAGGAGGTAAAAAGAGGTGGAGGAGTGGCATTGCTAATGGTACCACAGCTACAGAAAGAGAGGTCGTCGAGGAGAGTTTATACAAAAGTATGGGTGGAAGTCAGAAACAGAAAAGGAATGGTCACTTTACTGGGAGTTTTGCCACGGACCCCCCAATACCAGCAGAGACACGGAGGAGCAGATTGGGAGGCAGATTTTGGAAAGGTGCAGAAGTAACAGGGGTTGCTGTCATAGGTGACTTTAACTTCCCTAATATTAAGTGGAACCTCCTTAGTTCAAATAGTTTGGATGCAGCAGTTTTTGTCAGGTGTTTCCGGGTTCCTGACTCAATATGTAGATAGGCCGACTAGAGGGAAGGCCATATTGGATTTGGTGCTTGGCAACAAACCAGGCGATCGCAACGCCCTGACCCTTACTATACTCATGGAGAGGGATAGAAGCAGACTATGGGAAAGTATTTCATTGGGGGGGGGGGGGGCAGGATGGGGAAATTACAATGCTATTAGGCATGAACTACGGCACCTCAACTGGGAACAGACGCCCTCAGGGAAATACACAACAGAAATATGGAGGTTGTTTAGGAGCACTTGAGGCAAGGAAAGAATGGTAGGTTGAAAGAACCTTGAGTGGCAGGGGATGTGGAACATCTGGTCAAGAGGAAGAAGGAAGCTTACTTAAGGTTAAGGAGGCAAGAATGAGACAGGACTCTTGAGGGTTGCAAGCTAGCCAGGAGGGAACGGAAGAATTGACTAAGGAGAGTTAAAAGGGGGCATGAAAAAGCTTTAGCATGTTGGATTAAGGAAACCCTAAGATATTCTACATTACATGATGAACAAGAGGATGGTCAGATTGAGGGCAGGGCTGACCAGGGAGAGTGGAGTGAATTTGTGTTTGGAGACAGATGGTTGGGGAGATGCTTAATGAATAATTTACTTCAGTATTAACTATTGAGAGAGACTTTGATGTTTCTGAGGACAGCGTGAAACAGACTGATATACTCGAACAGATTGATGTTAAGAAGGAGGATATGCTGAAAATTTTGAAAATCATGAAGGTAGATAAATCCCCTGGGCCAGACGGGATATACCTAAGGTTACTACAGGAAGCGAGGGTAGAGATTGCTGCACCCTTGGCTATGATCTTTGCGTCCTCACTGTTCACTGGAGTAGTGCCAAATGATTGGAGGATGGCAGATGTTATTCCTTCTTCAAGAAAGGGAATAGGGATAATCCTGCAAATTACAGACCAGTCAGTTTCAAGTCTGTGGTGGGTAAAGTATTGGAGAAAATTCTGAGAAACAGGATTTATGATTACTTAGAAAACTACAGTTTGATGAGAGATAGTCAGCATGACTTTGAATGGCTGGTCATGCCTCACAAATCTTATTGAATTAGATTAGATTACCTACAGTGAGGAATCAGGCCCTTTAGCCCAAGCAATCCACACCGACCCTCTGAAGAGCAACCCACCCAGACCCATTCTACTACTCATGCACCTATCACTATGGGTAATTTAGCATGGCCAATTCACCTGACCTGCACATCTTTGGACTGTGGGAGGAAACTGGAGCACCCAGAGGAAACCCATGCAGACACAGGGAGAATGTGCAAACTCCACGCAGACAATCGCCCGAGGCTGGATTTGAACCCGGGTCCCTGGCGCTGCGAGGCAGTAGTGCTAACCACTATGCAATGGGACACTGACAGGATGCATTTGACAAGGCTCCCCAAGACAGGCTCATGCAGAGATTAAGGAGGCATGGGAAACAGGGAAATCTGGCTGTCTGGATACAGAATTGGCTGCACAGAAGACAGAAGACAGAAGGTAGGTGGTAGATGTAAAGTGTTCAGCTTGTAGGTTGGTGACCAGTGGTGTTCCGTGAGGATCAGTTCTGGGACCTCGGCTCTTTGTGATTTTTATAAATGACTTGGATAAGGAAGTGGAAAGATGGGTGAGAGGTAGATAGTGTGGTGGGTTATTGCAGGCAATGGGATGCAGAACTGAGCTGATAAGTGTTGATGGAATTCAACCTGGAAAAATGCAAAGTCATTCACTTTGGAAGGTCGAATCTGAATCCAGAATACAGGGGTAAAGGCAGGATTCTTGGCAGTGTGGAGGCACAGAGGGATCTTGGGGTCCACGTCCATAGATCCCTCAAAGTTGCCACCAAAGTTGACAGGATTGTTCAGAAGGCTTATGGTGTGTTGGCATTCATTAACAAGGAGATTCAGTTTAGGAGCTGCGAAGTTATCCTGGTAAGACCACACTTGGAATATTGTGTTCAGTTCTGGTTGCCTCATTACAGAAAGGATGTGGAAGCTTCAGAGAGGGTGCAGAGGAGATTTACCAAAATGTTGCCTGGACTGGAGGGTATGTCTTATGAAAAAAGGTTGACGGAGCTAGGGCTTTTCTCATTGGAGTGAAGAAGGATGAGAGGTGACTTGATAGAGGTGTACAAGATGATGAGAGGCATTGATAGAGTGGATAGTCAAGGGCTTTTTCCCAGGGCGGAAAGGGCTATCATGATGGGGCATAATTTTAAGGTGATTGGAGAAAGATTTAGGGGAGATGTGAGAAGTTGGTTCTTTATAAAGAGAGTGGTGGGTGTGTGGAATGCACTTCCAACACTGATAGTAGAATCAGATAAATTAGGGACATTGAAGTGATTATTGGATAGGCACAATGAAGGGTATGTAGGTTAGTCTGATCTTAGAGTAGGATAAAAGATTGGCACAACAGCAAGGGTCAAAGGGCCTATACTGTACTGTACTGTTCTATGTTCTATACCAAACACCTTCTTCACTGTCATATCTACCTCCGACTCCACTTTCAAGGAACTATGAACTCTAAGACCCCTTTGTTCAGCAACATTCCCAATGACTTTACCATTAAGAGGTCACCTGATTTGCATTCCCAAAATGTAACACCTCACATTTACCTAAATTAAACTCTATCTGACACTCTTTAATCCATTGGCCCATCTGGCGCTTCAGAGAACATCTCCGGGACACCCGCATCAACCAACTCCACCGCCCTGTGGCCGAACATTTCAACTCTCCCTCCCACTCCGCCAAGGATACGCAGGTCTTGAGCCTCCTCTATCACCACTCCTTTACCACCCGATGCTTGGAGGATGCCTCATCATCCGCATCGGGACCCTCAACCAAATGGCATCAATGTGGATTTCACCAGTTTCCTCATTTCCTCCCCCACCCGACCTTATCCCAGTTCCAAACTCCCAGCTCAGCACCACCCTCATGACTTGTCCTACCTGTCCATCTTGCTTCCCACCTATCCGTTCCATCCTCCCCTCCGATCTATCACCATTGCTCCCACCTCCATCCATCTATTGCACCATCAGCTACCTCCTCCCCAGCCTCACCCCCTCCCATTTATCTTTCCATCCGAGGCTCCTAGCCTCATTCCTGATGAAGGGCTTTTGCCCAAAATGTCAATTTGCCTGCTTATTGGATGCTGCCTAACCTGCTGTGCTTTTCCAGCACCCCACTCCCGACTCTAATCTCCAGCATCTGCAGTCCTCACTTTCGCCTGAGAGGAGCTAGTCAGTTCTAAATTGTTGTTAATTGTTAGTAGTCAATTCTACAGTCGATGGCAATGCAGCGTAGATCTAGTTATAATCTGTTATTAGATAACAACGTGTTTTACCTTGTGACAATGTAAAGGTGAGGTAAAGTCACCATAGTCTTGTTTTCCTTTCGATAGATAGAGAGAGAGAGAAAGAGAGAGACAGACAGACAGAGAGAGGGAGAAAACCCTGTTCTCTCACTATTGTGTAATAGACTACATCCTGTTACACAAGTCCATGCCTGTTCAGCAAAAGACTTATTCCTGGTCAATTATTGGTCAACTGTTATTATTGGTCAATTCTCACCATAATACTAGTACAGCCCATAGACCAAATCACAAGGAGGACTGGTGGCAGCAAATCGAAGAGACCAACAGAATTAGGTGCTAGCTACAGACAGCACAAAGAACTGTTCCTGGGATGAAAACAGACCTTTCTGAATTATCCATGAAGGATTCTTCAAGTAAACTAGACAAACATTTGTTTTAAATAGAAGATTCAGCTTGCGCATTATGCACTCTCCATTACGTCAATATTTTCCAAATAGTTTGATTGCCAGTAACAAACTTCAATCCTTCTTGATACAAGCAACAAGTGTGTACTATCTGTCGGAAATAGAGACTAATTAAAATGGTTTCTTACTGAACATCCCATGAAAGAAATGCTTTGTTCTTCATTATTGTGGAAAATAAGGCTTATCTGTTTACAACAGTCACAAATCACGAAAAGACCAAGTAAGTGACTTGGTTGTAAATAGAGCCTTTCATTGAAGACTAAGCAAACATGTGGTTCCTTTTATTCAGTCTTTAGGACTGGCAGCCCTTTTTATGTGATACATTCTTTACTGTGTGGCATAATTTCTTGGATGTAATGATGCTCGTGTTGAGCAATAAACTGCAGATGTTCAGTCTATGTCTGTTAACAATAATTAATTCTATATTCCAGCCACGGCAACAAGTTCAACGTAATGTTTGTGGAATATAATCTTTCAGTTATTTTCAGACAATGTTCATAACATAATGAAATTTACTGAGTATTTTCCCTGCACCATTTTCTGACTCTGTGTACATCACGTAATCAATTCTCAGTTTTAACAACAACTTGCATTTGTATAGCACCTTCCATATCAGAAACCATCCTAAGGTACACTGTAGAATAGTTAGAAAGTAAAATCGGACAAGTCACATTTGACGATATTATGGAAAATGAGCAAAATCTTGGTCAAAGAGATCAGTTTTAGAGGGTCTTAAAGGAAAAGAGAGAGGCAATAGGATAGAGGGTTCGGGAGAGAGGTCCAGAGCTTAGAACCTCTGCTGCTGAAGGCATATGTAACTGTAAGATACGACAGAACGGAAGGGTAACTGCCCCAAAGATTTTTGGTCTCTGCTTGCCTCAGAATAATTGGCTCATTGAGTAAATGCCTGTACAAACATAACTCCTTCACCCACAGTGTGGAAATTAGATTTACCAAATCAGAATCACTTCTACTTACATTTTTCACCTAGTGTTTTTGTGAACAAGGAGGGATCGATGAACCTGAACCTAAAGATCTAGACTCAGATTGAAGGAGTCAGGAGGCAAACCTGGAAAAAATCCATATTTTCAAGCAGAGAAGGTTATGGGAAGATATAATAGGGATGTTTACCATTTGTAACAACCAAGTGAAGAAGGACAAATTGGCTCTCACCTTTTTAACCTCCTCTGTTTTTCCTAATAGCGCTTATCTTCTTTTTAAGCAGTGAGCTATATCATTTCAGTTAAAACCTGCACTAATCAAAGTTAAGGGGACAATTACAAAGTTTTCATGAATAACAGAAAGAGAAATTTTATCCCTTACTTATCCAAATAAAATTAAAATTCGACATCAAACACACGGATCCACATATATAAAGCTTTAAGAGAGGAGAATGTCTTGTACAAGAGGAAAATAAAGAATAAAGCGTAAAAGAGTTTTTGAGTTATTACAATTGAATCTGAGATCATGGTTGGTGGTGCATACCTAGGGACAGAATACAGAGTGCTGTTCCTTACTCAGGCTCCACAGCTTGCCCTGAGCTACATCCTGACCCTCCCTCACAATGCCCCTGCCCCTGACCAAGAACCAGGTTACTTCGCACCTAGCGGAATCAAAGCATTAGTTTTGAGATCAGACTGTCTCTGTTTATTCTACACTGGTTTCATGGGCTTGGCTCAATGTGGTCAGGTGACCATGCAGCCATCTTAAGTCCATGTTTTATTTTCCCTTTTTAAAGCCATTTTAGTTCTTGAAAAGTCACAGATATTAAAAATTAAATGACGGATATTGAAAATTGATAGTCCATATTCTATCATTATCATGACACATAATAAAAGGGTTTTGGGGCAGAAAAGTAAGAAGAAAATATTTCAGTGGCAGAAACATCAGTAACTTGGGACAGTACTTAAGTAATTGGTAAAATAAGTAGAGATGAAATGATGAGAATTTTCTTTTTAAACAAATTGATTTATTCTGATGCAGAATGTACTGCCTGGGTGATGGCAAAAGCTTCAATAATAACTTTCCAAGGAGAATCAGACAAATAGCTCAAGGGAAAATAATTATTCAGCTACTGGGAAAGAGCAAAGCAATTATAAGCATATGAGCCATTCTTCAATCTGATGTATCCAGTATTACCGTCCATTAGCTGGGATTGCAATAAAAGGGAAGCTGGGTTTAAGGGAGTCAAGACTGGGATTTAAATGAATGATGATTTGGTGAAAAGTGCGACCCTATTTTACAATGCCAAAATTACAATCCTGCTGATGGTGGGAGTCTGGAACAAAAACGGAAAATGTTAGAATTACTCAGCAGATGGACAACATCTGTACAGAGGAAAACTGAGTTATCCTTTCCGGTTATTGACCTTTCAGAGCTGGAAAAAGGCTTGAGCTATAACTGGTTTTAAGCAAAAGTACAGAGGTAGTGTAACGGGATGGGGGGAGAATGGAAGAGTATGGTTATAATGAGGTGGAAGGCAGTACATATCTCATTAAGAGACCATTTTCCCACTACCTTTTTCTGATAGGTTAAAATGAGCCACAAATGGAAACAACAGCCACTACTGACAGTCGCAGTTCAGAAGACCAAAAGATGAAGAGGTAGAAATAGCTCATTCAGCTCACTTTGCTATTTAACCAGATTATGATCTGATTACCCTCAACTCCACTTTCTTGCCTTTTCTCATAACCCTCGATAAAAGCTGACTGGTTGCCTGTGTGTGTTGTCGTTCTTCATTGCCTTATCAATATTTATTTTAATCAACATGTTCATACGGGACACAATACATCTGTGGGACAGGTCAGATGTGAACCTGGACCTCTGGCCCAGATGTAGGGTCACTACCACGGCACCATATGAGCCCTCTCGATTCAGTGAACGAATGGGAGCAGTTATGATGATTGCTGATACCCAAATAGAAACTGCTGGCGAAATTCAGCAGGTCTGGCAACATCTGTGGGAAGAAAGCAGAGTTAACGATTCAAGTTTGGTGACTCTGGGACACTACACCTGCTGAGTTCGCCAGCAATTCCTGTTTTTGTTTTAAAGCTCCACAGTTCTTAATTATTTTTACGATGATTGTTGATCTGGAAACCATAAAGTGCCTTAATTGAGAAATGAGGGTGTTGTTCCGTGAGTTTCTGTCCTGTGTCATCTTTTGCTTTCTTTAACTCACTGGAGTTAACAAGAGAGCATACACTCCACTTATACAGTCTTGGAAACTAACCACTTTGACAGCACCAGGTTCCATACCTAATTGTCAAAACTATCTTGCTTTGGGCTTACAAATCGAATCTTGAACATGAATCCAAACACCATAAGATATAGTAGGACATGATCAGCGACGTAGATTTCCCAGAACACTAAGTAGATCCTGATAAGAAGTATGACTCACTCATTCTGAGCAGACCAACAAAAAAAAACCATATTTTATTAAATATTAGCCCCCCCAGACAGAAGGCAAAATAATGATTAGATCTATGGAGCACAATCCATAAAAGACAAGTTTCAATGCTTTAAGTACTTTCTGAAATAATAAACATCAGTGGATTCTGGAGCCCATTTGTAAATACTTGTGCTCCCTGCATAAAAATATACTGCTTGCAATTAATTGTTTTGGCTGCTGCACAAAATGCCCTGAAGTCCCAGCATGTTTAAATCTTGGGAAGATTAGCCAATAAAAGAAATAAGTTTGGAATAGCAAATTGGATGTTATAAACAATGGCACCGCAGCAAACCACAGTGAAAGTTCAAGTCTACCACTGGGATCCTAGACACAGGCTTCAATATTTTAAACAGGCAATGGAGTACCGAAATGATGATGCCAACATCTACCTTCATGTTTCTATGCATTAAATGCAATCATATTAAATTAAGAATCATTCCGTTAAAAGGGAGAAAGACAGTGACTTACTTCATTATTACTATACTAAGCCTAGGAGGTGCTCACATCTATATACAGTAATGACTCCTGGCAGTTTCTGAAGATTGGTGAATGGAATTTAATGGGTGCAATGTTGGGGAGAAGGGCCCTTCCCAATACCAGGTCACTTACTCGGACACAGAGTGCCAGCAGATGGAATTTCCTCCCGTACTATCCAAGGCTGACAAGGTCTCCCAGAATGGCGAGACTCTGTACTCTGATGGCTGAATACAAGATAGGCAAATGATGGCCTAGAGTGACCCTTAAGGTCTCAAGTGGCCTCCGACTGAAAGGTAGTGGGTGCCTGATTGAGGGCAGGCAGGAAGGTAGCAGAGTCTCCAACCTTCACCCTGCGATCAAATCAAATAACCCTGCTACCAACTCCAAACACACCTCCAAATGAGAGGGGGGTGTATATTCCATCCAGCATTTAAATTTGTGACAGGGAATCTTTGTTATTTAGAGGGATACCAGTGTACAATGTCACTTAGACCTAACAGAATTTACTTTTATCAAGCTCAATATCATTGTCACAACTCTCTTTGGGGCTGTAAAGGCAGCACCTGTCATAACATTTAGGAAGTATTTAGATGTGCACTTGTGGTGCCAAGGTATACAAAGCAATGGGCCAAGTGCTGAAAAAAGGGATTGGATTAGTTAGAAGGTTGCTTTTGACTGGTGCAGATCCGATGGGCTGGAGGGCCTTTTATCTGTACTGTATGACCTATAACTTCAAAATTAATGACAGAATCTGAGGCTGTACACACAATGACTTATTTTTTAACCTTTGCTTCACTGAATAGACACTCACCCCCCCCATTAGTGTCGGCATTGGATACTGCCTGCCAAAGCTGCCACTGAGCAACACGATATTACAATGTACATCGTTCAGTTGGACGGTCCCCCAACTCAGCTCCCTGCTGTGATTTGCAGCTTGCACTGTGTGTGTGGTTTAAAAACACAAAACAGTGTACGTTTGGCATATTGGTCAACTCATCCATCGTCCCAGCTGGCAACTGCTGAGCTATGAGATGGGCACCGTGCGACGATAGGTTTCACTGATGGCAGCAAGGCTCCTTGGCATGATTTGTCCCACTGAAAAATCCAGCTCAAGTGCGCCTTTAACTGTGAATGACAATATGCTCGCTGTTCCCCTCTCAGGTGGAAATACAAAGCAGAGAGACAAATTTGAAAGCATGTCCACTCAAACAGGCTAAGAAGTATTAATCATGCCAATTTTCACAAAGGAAGAGGCAGTGAGTCATCTCCTGTCTACGGAGCACAATTCGTCATCACAAAGCAGCCTTTTGTTGACTTGAGTTAGTTAACTACCGGTAGGAAGGAACAGAGCAAGTTTGCTCAGTTGGCTGGATGGCTGGTTTACAACATCAACAGTGTGGGTTCAATTTCTGCACCGGCTGAGGTTACTATGAAGGCAGAGAGTTGGGGCAAAAGGTTCTTTTCGGAATGACAAGTGGCCGCAGCTGTTCATTTTATATAATAATGATCTGGATGAAGGGACTGGGGACATTCTGGTGAAGTTTGCTGACGATACGAAGTTAGGTGGACAGGCTGAGGAGGTGGGGAGGTTGCAGAAAGATTTAGACAGTCTAGGAGAGTGGTGCAGGAAATGGCTGATGAAATGAACTTGAGCAAATGCGAGGTCTTGCACTTTGGAAAAAAGAATACAGGCATGGACTATTTTCTAAATGGAGAGAAAATTCATAAAGCCGAAGAACAAGGGGTTCTGGGAGGGCTAGTCCAGGATTCCTTAAAAGGTTAACCTACAGGTTGAGTCCATGATTAAGAAAGCGAATGTAATGTTGTCATTTATCTCATGAGGGTTGGGATATTACAGCAGCTATGTGCCTCTGAGACTTTATAAAGCTCTAGTTAGGCCCCATTTAGAATACTGTGTCCAATTTTGGACCCCACACCTCAGGAAGGACATACTGACACTGGAGCATGTCCAGCAGAGATTCACACGGATGATCCCTGGAATGATCTAACATATGATGAACTGATGAGGATCCTGGGGTTGTATTCATTAGAGTTTAGAAGGTTGAAGGGAGATGTTATAGAATGGCTTAGAAAGGGTGGATGCTGGGAAGTTGTTTCTGTTAGCCGGGGAGACTAGGACCCGTAGGCATAGACTTAGAATTAGAGGGGGTCAATTTAGAACAGAAATAAGGAAACATTTCTTGAGCCAGAGAATGATGGGCCTGTGGAATTCATTGCCATGGAACACAGTGGAGGCCGGGCATTAAATGTCTTTAAGGCACAGATTGATAAATCCTTGATCTCACAAGGAATTAAGGGATACGGGAAGAGAGCTGATAAGTGGAGTTGAAATGCCCATCAGCCATGATTGAATGGTGGAGTGGACACGATGGGCTGAATGGTCTTACTTTCATTCCAATGTATTATGGTCTTATAGAATTTTCTTCTTAATTTATCCCCTTGTCTGAGGCTTGATGACCTTTAGGTTAAACCATCTATGGTCTCTCTATGATCGGGTGGAACTATGGTGACTTTAACTCTTTAGGAAGATGGGTTTAAAGTACACAGACAAATGAGCAGGCAGTTGAGAGGTGAAACAAACTTACAGACAAAACAGGCATTTATAGATGGGACTCAGATAGAAGAGGAAAGGATATGTGACCCTGAATGACAGAGTGTGTGTGTCTGTGTATGTAAGGAGGTTAAAGCAATTAGAGTTTAATATTAGAGTCTTGATAAGTACAGTTATATGCCAACAGTTCATATCTGTTTAGCTGTGCTAGTCATTTTTGTTCAGTGTGGAAAGCTGGTCTATGATTTCCGTCAAGCTGGGTCTAAATGACAGGCAAAGTGGGAATTTTTAGATACGTCTGTAAAATATTTAACTTTTATGATGACTCCAGGAAAAAATTAGAAACCCTGGTAAAATGAAGGCAGCCAATCTTATGAAAAGCCTTCAACAATTGACTCATTCCCGAGTGTGAACTGGTCAGCTTTCCCCTGTGTTCCACCTCCAGTAAAATCAGGCCTGGATGCATTCAAAATCCAAGGTGACACACTGGTGGAGGATATTTTCAAGCACCATTTCATGACACTATCAACTTCAAAAGGTGCCACAATGGCATCTTCCTCAAATGGGAACTTACATTCAACACTGTGAATCCTTAAGAAGAAACAACTTTGTTTTGGAAAGCAGAAGCAATGACTTTAACGCAGCATGTGCAATGTAAAATGGACCGAACATCATTTGTACAGCCACACCAAGTGCCCGTGTATTTAGTGCAATCTTGGTTTGTACACAGCTGAATGTCAAGTCCTCAGAGGTACACAAACAAGATGGAGTCATGGCTGTAGGAGCACTGAATCACGCTGTATTCAGCGGAACTTTGCTGTAGCTTCATTAAGTCACTTCACGATTCTTACCTCTCGGGTCTGGTTTTGCAACAGAGCTTACATCCCAAGCAGGAATGGAGCACAAATCATGTCTGTCCCTGACTTGAATGAGTTATGGATTGTGCTAATAATCTCACATTGGTACCATGTTATGTCTTGACACGAGAAAGAAAGTGAATATTTGGAGAAAAAGAAACAGCCAGGTGAACAATGTTTAATCACCAGGCATCATGGTTTGAGTAACAGTTGCTACACAGGAAGGATGACATCAGACAAGTAAATCCGAACTATGTCATTGGTGAACAGAACTGACAAATATCAGCAAATGTCAAGTTGAGTGTATCGATGTCACAAAATCATTCAAAATAATAAATGCTGTCCAGTATCTAACTTGCAACACCTTTTGGGGTATTTATGGATCGTACAGAATAAAATATTGCAGAGCGTTAGCTTCAATGCTAATTACACATCTCTGCCTGATACTGAGGAATACATTGAAACAGATCCAATTTGACTGAGGTTGCTGGCACAGCAACATTTAATCCAGAGCTACGCAATTAAAGGCAAGGCGCAGAATTTTTATCCTGAGGTGGAGGCGTGTTTGAAGGTGGAGGGGGTGTGAGCGATTTTTTGCGACTGTCGGGCATGCTAACTCACCAGGATATTCCTGCCTCTAGTCTATTTTCATGGAGGCGACATGCCTTTCTCCCGTCCGTGGCATGGCTGCTATCTGCCTGCCAGCAGTGGGCAACCAGTTAGAGTGCCAACTGAAGGCACTCTGCACGCACCTCCTCGAAAATGTCACTTGGGCCTCGCCACAGCCACTAACTGGTTCCGGATCTCGGTATTCAGCCCAGCCTTGGGGAATGAAACTAAAATCCAGTCCCCTTCACTCTCGGCTAGAGAAAATGAGCAGACTGTTTTGATTTAGACTTTGGGTTAATTTCAACCCCAGCTGATTAAATGTGGTATGATCCGAGCCTCAAACACTGCCATTAAAGCCAATATGTTAGGAGAAAACTTGGCTACATCCTCAGGATTTCTTAAAGATATAATTTCCTGTTTGGAATGTTTGCGGGATGGTATAAGGACAAACTCAATACATTTTGGTTTGGACTTGTGTCTGGCCCAATTGATGAGTATATAAAATATCATGGAAAGCAAAAAATACAACTGCACAATGCACTGTACTGTTGTCTGCTTGTTTGGGACTGGCAGTCTAAAATACCATGGACATTACAGCACAGTGAGACACATCTAAAGTTCAAATAATATACACGCACAAAGTCAGGTAGCCTCAGTTGATTAACAAAAGCAATATTGTTTTGCTTTGGGTTGGGCTACAGATAAAGCTTATGTCGTAACACGAGAAGAAAAGTGAATATTTGCAGAAAAAGAAAAGGGCAGGTGAACAATGTTTAATCACAAGGTGTCATGGTTTGAGTAACAGTTGCTACACAGGAAGGATTACATCAGACAGGTAAGCCTGAGCTATTTCACTGGTGAACAAAACTGACAAAGTCTGAGAAACAGAAAGTCCATTTAGAATTGAGTCTTTTCAGGACACATGTTGAAGCAATAACATTTTTTTTCCTTTTCTAAAAAAGGGGCAGAAAAATACAACCATGGCCAAAGGCCCTGCATCAATTAAAGCGATGAATTCCTGAATGCTGAAACAGTTCACAATGTTTATTTGTGCAACTCTTTGAGCAGCTTCATTGGAAAATATCCCCTGATATTTTCAATGCTGGACAACAATTATATCCAATTATATTCCCAAGATCAAACAATTCCACTCCCAATTTCAATTGCACCTGCTTCGTATAGTCGATTTGTCCCATTGCCCAGATATGTGTTCAGCTGCCATGTCACTTGAATATTTCAGTGTCTTGAAAATATCGTTAAGTAAAGCCTTTTTAGAGGCACACTTAGGGTGGTGCACATGTATGATCACTGCATCTCAGGCAAGAGCATGGGATTCTTTCACACTTTTGTTAAGGACTATGTTAATTCATTTTAACATGGACAATATTGAGTACCTTGCATGCCACATATGTTATCAAGCATTCAAATCTGGGGCCAGGGTTTCTTTCTTGCATTACATTATGGGCATAGCTCCTTATCATTTAACAAAGGAGGAACATTTGATGACTCTGGGTTTATACTCGATGGAGTTTAGAAGGATGAAAGGGTATCTCGCATTCAGAATACTGAATAGCCTAGACAGAGTAGATGTTGGGAAGATGTTTCCGTTGGTAGGAGGGACTAGGACCCAAGGGCATTGTCTTAGAGGAAAGGGAAGACCTTTTAGAATGAAGATAAGCAGAAACTTCTTCAGCCAGAAAGTAGTGAATCAACAGAACTCTGCCACAGAAGGCTGTGGAGGCCAGGTCATTGACTATATTTAGGATTGAGGTGGGTTCTTGATTGGCAAGGGGATCAAGAGTTACAGGAAGAAAGCAGGAGAATTGGGTTGAGAAACTTATCAACCATGATTGAATGGTGGAGCAGATTTGATGGGCTGAATGGCCTAACTTCTGCTCCTTACGGTATAAGATTGAAGTAAATCAGTGGTGATGGTCCATACCAGAATTAATAATAATGGTATAACTGATTCAGCATATTATCCTGAAAAGTTAAAGAACTAGAGTGTAGGAAACATTAACTTGCACTGGCATAGCATGAACCCTCCCGGAACATGTCAAAAAGACAATGTGAGGAGAGTGATTCCTTTCCTTATGGAATCTGGAACACTCAATATATGATGCAGAAAACATGCAAATAAGTTCTTTGACCTTATGCAAAAATGGAGTAAGAATCATGTTATCCAATAACTCTGAAATAACTTAAGATTATTTTTCCAAAATTAAGTTTTGAAATAGACCTAATGCATATCTAATGTTAGAGAAATAAATTCAGGAATGTTTTGCAGATTGCAATTACAGATGAGAAAGACCAAACCATTGCAACTAATTGAAATGAAACAAATTAGATTGTATACATTAAATGGGCTCAAGGTGTTTGACTCTATTACCCAAACTGCAAGTCCATTCCAAGTATTAATTGCTTCACATGAAGGAACTGGCAAGACAGTGGTACTATCACTGGACTTGCAATACAGTGGACCATGCGAGTGAGAGTTAAAAATTCCATCATGGGGTAGCTTCAAGAATTGAAAAGCATCAAACTATAATTGATTATTGTTAAAATAAAAATCTGCTTCGCTAATGACATTAAAGAGAAAATCTTCCATCCTTATTTGGTCTTGACTATTCAGTATTCCAGAGCCACAGCAATGTGTTCGATTTTTAACTGTCCTTGACTCACACAAGTTACTCAATCCAAGGTTAATTAGAGATGGACAAAAAGTGCTGCCCTTGTCAGGAACATCCAAATCCCATGCTAGGTTAAAGATATAGGAGAAGACAAATTCTTTTTTGCTTCTGGGATGTGACAAACCCAAGGATATGACCATTTTCCGAACTACTGAATTATTGAATCTCTACAGTGTGGAAGCAGGCCATTCAGCCCACCAAGTTTACACCAACCCTCTGAAGTGCATCCCACCCAGACCCACAAGCCCTACCCTATCACGTATAACCCTGCATTTCCCACAGCTAAACCACCGAACCTGCACATCTCTGGACATCGTGAGCAATTTAGCACAGCCAATCCACAGGTCCCTGGTGTTGTGAGGCAGTAGTGCTTGTTACTGTGCCACTCAACTATCAAGGAAATGGATGCTTCAGATATATTGCTCTGTAGAGGTGGTAAAATGAGATATATGACCCGTCAATGGAGTGCTGCATTTGGCTAACTGCCCACACACTCTTATTCTACACTGTTGGAAATTCCCAGGAATTGGATCCCACCTGCTATCTTGAAAGATTTCTGATATCGGCACGACTCTCTAAAGATCTGAGTCAATTTTTTGAACTTCTTTCCATATGTTAACCCATACAGAAACAGAGATGCAACAATACTTCCACCAATTGTCCTAAAAAAAAGGCAGCAGCATGTGCTATTGGAACAGGAAATATTCACAATAAGGTGGTTCTTTATGCAAAAAGAAATTCTTCCAGTTTTAGTCCTAAATTTTAATATCTATGACTAATGTCCAGCTATAACAACTTGGAGTTTTTCTTAAAAAGAATCATGTGCCCTGACATCAAATACCTTTTCCTTTCAGCTGTCAATCATCTTGCATTCACATAAATACATCCTGATGTTAACCTGGAATATCTTTATTTATCAAACTAAGAATACTGTATATCCTGACTATGTCTCTACAAATTCTTCTCTGAGCTATCTGTTTAATAAGGCTGATGACTCTAAGCCTGGGCCAGGCTGCCTCCTCCAACATCTCACACTCTGACAATGGCATACAACCTTGCCTCCTTTCCTCTTCTGTGAAACCTCTGAAGTCTGGCTCCCCCACTAAGTTGTAAAATCAGAAATGTACGCTGTACTCTGGGTGCAGCATAACCACAGCACTACATAGTTATTGTTACTTTGTGGTGTTTAAATACCGAGCACTGACACACCTTCATCTGTTTCATCAACCTCTTAGTTAATTTAATCCCCACCCTTGTACCTCCCATTTGTATTTCTAATATACACAATACCTTTCATTGGTCCGTAATGGATTTCATTGGTTTCTATGTTTTGAATTCATTGAATTAGAATAGTGGATTGGACTTTGTTAAATTGAGCTTGATAGACTGTAATCTTTTAAACAGTAGAAATTGTGGAAGAATCAAGGGTAAGGAAATAAACAAGATTCTCACATTGAATTGAAACACCAAAATACATCTTTTTTAAGCAAATGTGAACACAACAAACATAAGTTCAGTAGGAAGAGCCACTGAAGATGTTACCTAGTAGGTTGACAAAACGTCTAGAAATTAACCTTCCAGCTCAGTGAGCAAACCTACATCCAGAACCTTAACGTGAGCTCAAATTTTCTCAAAACTTGCTAACAACAAACATAAACAAAAATGATTAAACTGTAAGATAAAAATTTAAAACCAAATATACAATATACACAATTTAAATGCAAACACTCAGCATTAATGAGGTAAATACATGTTAAAACAAACTGTGGTCAAACACCCCACAGACTGCCCTCCAAGTGACTCCATGTGATTCCACCCACACTAGTGCCAAATAGGTCACCAAAGTCACACTAAAACTGCAAGGGACTTTAAGTTTTGAGTTTTGAAGTTCTAGCCTTGCAGCACCCTCAACAGGTCTCCACTTTGGCTACCTCAATGATTGCTCATGTCCTGGTAGTTCAACCTCTCCACCTGAGATGAAGTTCTCAAAGCTATTTGAAGTTTCTCGCAAGTATCTGTAGTTTGGTCACAATTTCAAATTAGTTGGTTTCACCAAGTTGCCACTGAATTTCTCCAAGTCTCAAATCTTTCTCAGCTCTATCAAGCAAATACTGTTTGAGAGCTACCTTTGCCCCACTCTCAGCTTCACTGACTTATCAATGACTTCCTGGGAGTTTTACTGCCCAAAAGAGCTGGATTATGCTAACAGCAGCATTTGTGCTGGTTGAAGCCACTTCACTGCTTCACTACATTCTCAGCTTTAAACTGCAAACAACTTTCACCAAGATAACACAAAGGTAAACTGGAACCAGAGAATCTATTTAACGGCGACCCATTTCCATGATGACATAGCCTGCTCTGGATCGTCCTCTATGCAATTTTCACAATTTAATATCTCTCATTTACTATTTCTTCTCTTGATCAGATGAAGTAACCTTTCAGACTACTTTCAATATAAAACATCTGTAAGTCCGGAACAAAGCTCTTTTCGGAATTGTTCAGCAAAGCCACCTGCTTTTTTACAATCATACCTTCCTTGCCGTTAATCTCTTAACATAATCTTTTAAAGAGATCAGACTTCAAACTGTTTTATTTGCATTTATCCACTTTCTAACAGGTAGACTTTGAGGCCTGCATCTAAAAACAACATGCTAAAATATACGAATAATGAGCAAGATACTGGCAACAATTCATAAACTCAGATACAAAACCAAACACAGTGCAACCTCATTTAAGCCATTTGCAAACTTAACTTCCTTTCAGTATGGTTCATTTTTGTATGTCCTTTTGGATACCTTATAAGCATATATCAAGTGACTTAGCTATTCTGAAATGTAATCCTCCATACAGCTTTGTTTTCTTTATCCAGTTATGGGTGGATCATAGACAGTGATCTCGTACGGTTGTTTACCAGAGATCCTTTGGAAAGGTCAGTATAACGGGAGTTGCTCCATTTAGAGCAGCTGATGCTCAAAGGAAGCCTTTGATACTGGCCAAATAATATCAATCCCAGCCATTAGTTCTTGCATTTTCTTCATACAGTCGTATTTCCATTGTTCTACCATGATGGATTCCAATTGTTTTTATTGGGATCAAGAAAACAGTTCTCTAGCTATCTCTGTTGGCCTGTTAAATGTGGGATTTATATTTTTCCATTTCCACATACAGGACAATCAAAATCTCCTGTGATCAGTGACTCCGTCAAAATTACCATCATGTATTGGTTGTTGCACCATCCAAAATAGAGTTGGAATTTAAATTTCATTTGGACCCTTTCCCAGATAAGCTCTAGTTAGAATATGCAATTAGTGGGTGTAGCCTCTTGTTTCCAATGTGTGTGTGCAGACTCACAAAGATTAAACTGCCATCTGGCCTGGCACATCTTTAAAAACATGCGAGGTACACCCTTTATTGATGCCTTTAAGTGTGTTTTTATTCTCAACTCTCCATGCACAGAACAGAAATTCATGTCATTTCAAAGGGAATGTATAAATGACTAGTAGACACATGAAAGCAAACTTATTTTACAACATTGAGTCAGCTGTTCAAATAACTGACATCTTTTATTTTAAGCTGACCACAATTAGATGATAGCAAACTAGATTTTTTGATAGATATTATCAAAGTCAGAGTATCGATCTAAATTTCTACAATGATTCAATGGCTCCCTATTATATCAATTCTGATGTGGTTTAGTATTGTTGGTCTTGAATTAAACTTTAAGGTGAATATCTGGCCATTTCTGAGGTGCTTGATGCATACATGCACAAGTGTTACAAAGAAAAACAAATTTAATTAAAAATAAAATCTCAGAGTTAAATTGACTTCTGCATAGTTAATGAGAATGCAATTCAGCATGTTGTCTCCCTGCACTGGACAATATTTGGAAAGCGTGAAAATAAACCATGAACAATATTGCAAGGATGCACACTTCTGTCTCGTAAGAAGGATCTCCTTTATTCTCTCCAAAGGAACACATCCTTCTGCTGCAATTTAATTCTGCTTTGAGGAGATACGTAAAGGTCAAGGTAAAGGTCAAGTCGTAATGGGCCCCAGGGGCTGTCGGGTTGCTCTCTCCTTCGAGAGAGGCAAGGGATGAGGTTGAGAAATGTACCCAACTGAGTGACCTGAAAACAGCAACTGTTCTAGGTTTACCACACATTTTAGCAGTACCCCTCACACAATCTCCAACTCTTATAGGCCTCATGATTTAGCCAGTCAAAGGTAGTTTTTGAGCATATGTTTTGTATATAGGCTTTCTTCAGTGATACATTGAATTGAGATCACTCCACCTCTTATTATTCAGTGTTGCCAGTTGGAAAGGTACTTTCAGTTTTCAGCCCTTTTTTCCTGCAATATCATATTTATTTCATCTTTCATGAAAAATTGCTAAAAACTTGTCTTAGCACCACCATCAGTTTAAATCATACATTACTTAGTCTACATGTGGTGTATATAAAGAAGATTTACCATTGCTCAGTTCATTTATCATTCTGTTTCTTCTGTGAACTCTGCCTAGGAACAACTGCAGCAAGGGTGTGGTATATTTGTGTATTATGATGCGTAATGGCATGATCAGCTCTGAGCCGTCCTTGCAGTTTCTTGCACTTCACACCCCAAAGACTTTGTAAGGATGAAAGGCTGAACGAACATTGCCAGAATATGAACCAGACACCTATTATTTTCTGCACCATTACTCCAAACATTTGCTAACCTGACACTTGTATATATTACAATTAGCTACGAAATGGCTTACACAACATAGAAGTGTAAAATATCAAGCACAGAAATTGCCATTTAGACCATCATTTCAACATGAGTGTTCTTCCCCACAGTAGTTACTTTGTCCACCTCGTATGGTACTGCTTTTCAACTAAGAGCTAATTTTCTTTTAAAAGAACAAGCTCTGCTTAAAAGTGATGGTCAAAAGAAAATCCAACATTCAAGCCATGTTCTGTAAATAATTGTAAAAGCCGCTTTTAACTCTTTTTGTATCATATTTGAGTTGCACCCCCTAACACCATCTCACCGATGGAAAAATAATCTGTTATTTATCGCAATAAACCATTATTACCTTAGAATGCAATATCAGGACATCATGCAACCCTCTTGGTTCTAGTTTCTCTTTACAACTTTAACCCTTCATTTTTGATATCTTCTGTTGTGCATCTATTGCTTCAATAGCCATCCCAGAATAGGGTGCTTAGACCATCACATATCACACCAATGTTCAATACAATTTCAGCATTAAGATGTTGATCTTCTATCTATATTGCTAGACACAAACCCAAGATACAACCATTTTCACTGCCTTATTTTGTACTGCTATCTATATTAACAAATCTATTTGCTCTGTTATTGTTACCACTTTGAAATAAATTCCATCAAGTAATTCATATTTCTTATTTATTTGGCTATCCTACAGACTTTCAATTTAGTGCCATTAGCAATTTTCAACACTGTGCCCTCAATTCCAATTAAATAATAACAGCCACTGACTGCAGTGGAACACATTCAACATACTTCACATTTTCACTCTGTCAAACCCCCGTTTTTTCTCTTTTTTTAAATTTCTGACCTCTAAAGCCCTCTCTGACCACATTTCTGTTATTTATGTATGTCATTAATCCAAAGATGCCTAATCCTCAAAGGCTTCTGGAGAAATACAATATTATCACTTTCCAAAACTAAGATACCTGGAGAATTTTGGAAAATTTGTCATTTCACTAATTCCTTTCCATTGGGATCCTCAGATACCATCAGGATTTTCTATCCTCGATCATTTTCAGTAAGGCGTTTAAATGTATAACCTCAATTCATATGGTTGCACACCATCTCTAGTCATACAGTCCTAATACCCCCATTCCAGTGATGCCAAAGTCAAAGTATTTGAGAGTGTATTATGCACCAGGCCAGACCGCTCAAAATATTTCAAGAAGATAGCCCAGACCTTAACTTGTCCAGTTGTTTTAAGTCGGTATTAAGTACATATTTCAGGAGTGATGCAGCTGGCCCAAACACTCAGTTTTAAACAAAACCAAATTTACTTACAGACTATTGAATGAAACACAAACAAAAGAGAACCGAATTTAGAATAACTTAACCTATTTGAAAACCCAATCGACTCAATCGCAACTTAATGATGCTGTTCCAGATATTTGCAACATCCCCATAAACACTTCCTTGGTAGAAAAGGTAAAATCAAACAAAGGTTGTCACAGGAGAAATATCACAGAGAGAATCAACCAGGAAACTTCTGTTGAAACTGGGAACCTTTACCCCCAGCAGTTTGCTTTAACAAGTAGCTTCAAACAGACTGCTTACTAAAACCAAACCAAACCAAGTCCTGAATTGGGAGAACTGGCCACTCCTCTTTCACTGTACAAGTGTTTTAAAAGAAAGACTTAAATGCCTTCGCAAGTAGATATTTCCAGACATTTCAGAACCTCTGCCTTTACAACCCCTTTTGAAATAAAAACCAAGGACAACATAACTTTGCTGAAGGAGCAGCATCGTCACAAGTCTTCCATCAGCTCATTCTGAAAAGCTATCTGATTTGTATCCTTTCCAATCCCTGCTAAATACATCAGTTGATCATCAATGATTCTTCCAGGAGTAAGTTAGGACTGCAGATCAAAATCAAGAGAATGGCGCTGGAAAAGTACATCAGGTCAGGCAACATCCGAGGAGCAGGAGAATCAACATTTTAGGCATAAGCCCTTCATCAGGTCAATGGCTCTTGCCAATTTAGCCCTCCTAACTTGGAGAAGGTTCCTTTTAACTTGCTGTGACTTTTTAAAAAATCTAGTCAAGTAACTTCATCCTCAAACTCTCTTTGAAAGTCTTACACTAGGACTAATGTTGTTGAAATTACTCTTTTTCAATTATTAATCGACCTGTAGACACACCTCTGGGGAATATTAAGCAGCTCCTTTACGCACCCCCATCCCCATTTATTTGAAGGTAGGGGAGACACTTAAAATCAAATAGGTGTCAAAGTCCATCTCCTGTCTACCTATCACTGGGTTGTGTTCCTTTTTATGATAGGCGAGTAAGGTGCCAGCCCATCAGTTGCCCTTCACTTGTTCGTTAAAGGCCAATAAGTGTCAGCCAACGCTGTCATAATAGTGAAGAAGTTCCACTCTCACCTTCAACGCACAACCCCTCATGTAATTCACCCGTGTGCATTCAGGAAATGATCTAATAATACCTTCCTTCTTTCTGGCATTGCAACATCTTGCATGAGTACAGAGAGAACTGCAAACATGAAAATTTTGACGTTCACCAGAAACAATGTTCCTATCAGAGTTTATCTTTTGGATAATTACTATGTATTACAAAAAGGTATCGTCTGGACACGCTTCTCTAATTTTCCTACAAATTTCAGCGACTGTTCTTTTCCAGTGTTTGGCAGTTTATAGTATTCTCTCAGCAATGAGACAAATCCATTGACATTCCTCGTATAATTCAAAAAGGATCTAATTTGGATTAAATTAAAATTTCAGTTGATTTTCTACATTCTCACACAGCATTTATATGGGAGGTGCAAAAACTGAGAAAAAAAAGGATGCTGGAAAACAGAAATAGGAAGTGCTGCCAAATCAGGACAATCCAAACAAATCTGAAAGAAATACCTGGAGAAACACAGCAGGTCAAGCATCATCTGTGTAGAGAGTTATCGTTTTGAGTCCAGTCTGACTCTTTTTCAAAACTGAGTGTGGGAAATAAAATTTCCCAGTGACAATGTGCAGTTTTCTCTTAAGGTTGAGGTGAAGCACAACACAAGGGTAAAAATGCCTTACTCTGTATTTAACCAATGCACTTCATAAATATTTTAATGTTAGCCTTACATCCCAATATTGTGAAAGTGCTGTCTTCCTTTACTTTAAGAAACAATGATTATTGTGTGAATAAATTCCTGCCCTATGCCAAAATCCAATACAAAAATTATTACTTTGGGTGAAAATTGTTAAGTTTAGGGCAGCAAGGTGGCTCAGTGGTTAGCACTGCTGCCTCACAGCACCAGGGTCACAGGTTTGATTCCAGCCTTGGGCAGCTGTCTGTGTGGAGTTTGCACGTTCTCCCTGTGTCTGCGTGGGTTTCCTCTGGGTGCTCCGGTTTCCTCCCACAGTCCAAATATGTACAGGTCAGGTGAATTGGCCATGCTAAATTGCCCATGGTACTAGGTGCATTAGGGAAATGGGTCTTCGGAGGATCGGTGTGGACTGCTTGGGCTGAAGGGTGTGTTTCCACACTGTAGGGAATCTAATCTTTATGAGTCACACAATGGCAAGGTCCTGTGAATTCAAATTTAACAGAACATTACACATGGACCAAGGACCAAAATTAAAACTCGGATAGATGACACAAGAACAGATTAAAAATTATCACAACCTTTGTTTTATTTAAAATGATTGAAGCATGATAATATTTCAATCAAATTGTATTTTTGAAGTAAATTCCAGTACTGAATTTACGCAGTAGTTTTAGTTCAGTGTTATAATCGCAGTTGATGACTGGCTTTGAGCTAAATTAGGAGCCCAAATATAAATTAAAATGTCAACTTTTAGGTCTCAATTAGAACTGAAATCTAGTTCTGGCTCAAGCTGGTTTTGTTGAGGGAGGAAATAAGGCACTACTAATGCTTAACATAGTGAATAAAACTTTAAGATTGGAGCATGTTCAACACAGTTGGTTTGATATTTTGCAGTTTCATTGTGAAAGGTGAGGGTGGGTGGGCTCTGAAATGAACAACACATGCAAGTCAGTATTGATATTGCTCCTTTGCCTACAGCCCATTACATTTTCCAAATAACGCAATGTTGCACTTAATGGACCTGGATCCACATTAAGGTCTTGCTGACTGGTTACATAATGCTGTTCATTATTTTAATATAGTTTGGCAATGACTTCCCCAACACAAATCAAAATTTCCCTTTGGGAAGGAAATTTTATACAATAAAATCATGATAAGTCAAATTACAAATTTGTGTTAAGTGTACGACAATAAATATGTGAAAAATGTCTTTATTTTTCAATTGGTTCACACCTTAGAGAGACCTGACCACTTACAGTAAAAGTCTGGATTAGAGTGGTGCTGGAAAAGCACAGCAGGTCAGGCAGCATCCAAACAGCAGGAAAATTGATGTTTTGGGCAAAAGCCCTTCATCAGGAATAGAGGCAGGAAGTCTGCAGAGTGGAGAGATAAATGAGAGTGGGGTGGGTTGGGGAGAAAGTAGCACAGAGGACAATAGGTGAATGGGGGTGGGATGGAGATGATAGGTCAGAGAGGGGAGTGGGGTAAGGTAGCAAAGAGTACAATGGGTGAGTGGGGGTGGGGATGCAGGTGATAGGTCAGAGAGGAGGGTGAAGCGGATAGGAAGATAGGCAGGTAGGACAGGTCATGGGGACGGTGCTGAGCTGGAAGGATGGAACTGGGGTAAGATCAAGGGAGGGGTAATGAGGAAACTGGTGAAGTCCACATTGATGCCCTGGGGTTGAAGTGTTTTGAGGTGGAAGATGAGGTGTTCTTCCTCCAGGCTTCGGGTGGTGAGGGAGCAGCGGTGGAGAAGGCCCAGGACCTGCATGTCCTCGGCTGAGTGGGAGGAGGAGTTGAAATGTTGGGCCACAGGGCAGTGGGGTTGATTGGTGCGGATATCCCGGAGATGTTCCCTAAAGTGTTCTGCTAGGAGGCATCCAGTCTCCCCAATGTAGAGGCGACTGCAACGGGAGCAACGGGTACAATAAATAACATTGGTGGATGTGCAGGTGAAACTTTGATGGATGTGGAAGGCTCCTTTGGGGCCTTGGATGGAGGTGAGGGAAGAAGTGTGGGTGTAGGTTTTGCAATTCCTGCGGTGGCAGGGGAAGGTGCCAGGCCGGGAGGGTGGGTTGTTGGAGGGCATGGATTGACCAGGTGGTCACGGAGGGAATGGTCTTTGTGGAAAGCGGAAAGGGGTGGGGAGGGAAATATATCCCTGGTGGTGGGGTCCTTTTGGAGGTGGAAAATGTCAGCAGATGATGCAGTTTATGCGAAGGTTGGTAGGGTGGAAGGTCAGCACCAGGGGTTCTGTCCTTGTTATGGTTAGAGGGGTGGGGTTCGAGGGAGGAGGTGCGGGATGTGGACGAGATACATTGGAGGGCATCTTTAACCAAGTGGGAAGGGAAACTGCAGTCTCTAAAGAAGGAGGCCATCTGGTGTGTTCTGGTCCTCCTGGGAGCAGATACGGCGGAGGCGGAGGAATTGGGAATACAGGATGACATTTTTGCAGGAGGTAAGGTGTAGCTGTGAGATTCGGTGGGTTTGTAAAAAATGTCAGTGTTAAGTCGGTCATCATTAATGGAGATAACATTTTGAGAAAAAGTATGAAAAACGTTGATCATCTTTTTCTGCTTAGCATGCTGTTTTCAGATGGGTCCACTATGTTGTCAATGCATTTAAACATGCTTTCCATGTCTTTGTGCTGCAGTGTGAAATTCCACAGTATCTCTACAGCCTTTGCAGCTTCGGCTGTAACTGGTGGAGAAGGTGGTAGGCATTCATTGTAATCTTAAGTTTATCAAGGTGACAATCCATCTTTTCCTCCATTGAGACATTTGTCTATTTTCCTCATCGATGTCTCAAAAATGTTGGAGATCATTCAGGAAGGTTAGTTTGTTCATGCAGAAAGAGGCTGTCTTTTGACATTCACAAATAATATGGTTCCTTGAACTTTCCTATCACAAGAAGCAGCTGTTTTTTGGTACCACCCAGGCTAGAACAGACCAAACCAGCCATACGTACCTTGCGCCACTTTCTACCAGCACATGTTTTGGCTTTAAACATTCAAGTACGATCTGATAAAAGATGGGTAAAACAGTGGTTTCATCCATATTAAAAATGTCTCTCACCCAGTACTTGGGTGGGAACATTTTGCAGCCATTGCTGCAAGCTTACAGATCAGAAAGTCTGTCTTTCAAAGTTTTCCTGCAATTTCTTCAAAGGGCTATGAATTATTTAGTGCAGTGTTGTTGCTCACTACTACACATGAACACAAAATTCAAAGTCGCTTTGAAGTATTTTATCAGTGGTGTTCACTGACCAATGTCTGACATGCCGCAAATAAATTTCCACTTTCTTGGAGCTTTCATCCTAACAGTAACACCCTTGAATATGACTTTCATGGTAGGAAGGCCATAAGAACTGCTGATTGGATGATTTCTCAATGGAATTTTCTAGGCAATTAAATCTGTCTCACTGGATTTCCAATTGAACTCACGATTTGGCTGGAAGTAGATCAGGCAACACATTTATGAGCAAAAGATTTCAAAATATTTTTTATATATTGGATGGCATGGTAGCTCAGTGATTAGCACTGCTGCCTCACAGCACCAGGGTCTCAGGTTCGGTTCCAGCCTTGGGTGACTGTCTGTGTGGAGCTTGCACATTCTCCCCATGTCTGCTCTGGTTTCCTCCCATAATCCAAAAATGTGCAGGTCTGGTGAATTGGCCATGCCAAATTGCTCACAGTGTTAGCTGAATTAGTCAGAGGGAAATGGGTCTGGGTGGGTTACTCTTCGGAGGGTCGGTGTGGACTTGTTGGGCCGAAGGGCCTTTTTCCACACTGTAGGGAATCTAATATAATTAAACCTGAGCACAGTTGTGATCTCTGCTTCCATTAATGTTACAATCAATACGCTTCTGCAAACTGTTTGGCCTCAGGCAAATCTAGAGATATCATTGTTGCTTTTCAACCTTGAATTTCAAAGGCCCGGAGCCTGCATTGCCAGCTCAGCTTTGAAAGCAGACCTGGAATGAAATCTTCCCAGCCTCTTGACAACAGAACGAATTTAGTGTGCAGCTGCTATTAATTTCACAAAGCATGTATCACTGGTCCCAGACACCCACTCAATCCAATCCAAAGGCAGCTTTTCAGATGGTTCTGAACCTCCAATGGATCAAAGTGAAATGGCTTCAAAATGTTACATGATTGAAATCTTGATTGGTGGGAACAGATTACAATAAGATAAAAGCAAATTGCTGCGGATGCTGGAATCTGAAACCAAAGAAGAAAATGCTGGAAAATCTCAGCAGGTCTGGCAGCATCTGTAAGGAGAGAAAAGAGCTGACGTTTCGAGTCTAACTGACCCTGCATAATGAGATCTTGTGTAAAGGAAGTCACATCACGAATAATAGAGACGTAAAGAGTAAAAGTGAGAGCACAAGCTCCACTCTTTATTATTTCTCAAGGTAAAAGTTTCAGCTTGAACTCTAGCACACTGATAGGAATTTGATTTGATGTATTATAGTCACATGTACCAAAGTACAGTGAAAAGCTTTTTTTTGCTAGCAGCGTGGGCAGATCATAGCAAACAAGGACATACAAATCACAGGGTGCTTAGACAGAGCAAGGCAGAGCATACAAAATTAATTCAGAGGTCATTTAAGACATAAGCATAACTCTGAAATATAAGCAAGATGACCAGATCCCAGGATGAAAATAAATTATTGCTGCATATACAGTTGTTTGACAGCTAATAGAATGAAATTTAAAATCATATTTACAGCATATAAATCTGACATCAAATTAACCAAAGTGGTATTGCTCTATCCTGTAATGTTTTGGAGAGGGGGTGGAGGGAGTAAGCCTTCGGGCACATTCTTTATTTAATATTCTTGCTAGACATATGACTGGTAATGTTCCATTATACAGTGTTTACAGAAACCTCAAAGTGCCGGCAATTAGTAAATCTGAACCTTATTCAGGCCAAGTGCTTTAATTCAAGAGGAAAAAGGTGTGAGGTAATGTGGGTTATTTTGGTACAAACCCTGTGCTGTCTTTTCAGTGTACTTCAACTCTGTTAGAAATTAAAAGCCAATGATATACAATGTCTGTCCAGAACTGGTCTGATTATCGAATGCTGAAGGAATGTCGAGTTCAAACTGCTTCTAATTTCTAGCCTAATCACCACTGACAGCTGGTCGAGGAAAAGATTCCCACAAATGTGACTTCATATCTTTGAAACTGCAAACAGAAGTTTGGCTTTTTTAAAACTTACATTTTACATTTGTCATCAAACTAAAGGTGCTTTCAGAGTCGAAGAGTGTGGTGGTGGAAAAGCACAGCCAATCAGGCAGCATCCGAGGATCGGGGAATCGACATTCGGGCATAGGCCCTTCATCAGAAATTCCTGAAACGTCGATTCTCAAGCTCCTCAGATGCTGCCTGACCTGCTGTGCTTTTCCAGCAACACAATCTTCGACTCTGATTCCAGCATTTGCAGTCCTCACTTTCTCCGAAAGAGGTTTTCAGCTACGCTTCCCTCCAGATAGTGGTGAGAAAGCTGCTACAATAACCTAATAGAAAGTCATAATGTTAGCTACTTGGGGTATTTTCATCAGTTTCTTTTATCCTTTTTTACTCCCTTTGACTAAAAATGCAAATTTCACTGGAGCAGACACAATTCCTTTGGCCAGCAACATAATGTGAAACTAAACTAACAAAGGAAGTCTTCCTGCTGATGCCACTGACCTACATAAATCAGAGCAAATCTTATCTGCTGTGGTGGAATCATGATGGATTCTTGTGCTGAAGACCACTAAACCTATAGAGTCCAGTCTACCTATGTTTCCTAAGTGGGTCTCACTGAACATGAAGCTTAGGGTTGATAAAGAATTGATGGGATAAAGGTTAAAGGATGCTCATTCGGACCTCCAGATATAATCAGAGCCTCTTCCCCACATGGAAGCTCCAATAATTTTTGTTAGTAGCTGCTGGAAGATATATAGCAGCAGGAGTTTGCATTTATATATAGTGTCTCTGTCTCTTCAGGTGTTTGAATGGGGCACAAGGACAAACAGAGGTTTGCCTTGTGGCATTTTTCTCTCTTTGAGCTTCCATCCTGATGGCACATTTTCCTAAAACCAAAAATCAGCTTGTATAAAGGTGAAAATGACTTCCACAGTATTTCGGAATGTCGTAATAACCGAGAGTCTGAGTGTTCATGTTGTGTAACTTTGCCCCTCCCTTGTGGAGATTTCACACCCGAGTCTGGTCCCAACCTGGTATGTTGTCCACACTGTCACATTTCAAGCCGGGACTGGAGGACATCAACTGGGGTGAGAACCACTACTGGTTGTGCCTCTTCCAAACTACATGGAGAAGAGAGACAGAGAGAGAGAGAAAAAGAAAGAGAGAATGAAAGTGAGTGACAGAGAGAGAGAGAGAGAGAGAGAGAGTGAGTGAGTGAGAGAGTGTGAGAGACAGAGAGAATGAGAAAGACAGAAAGAGAGTGAGAGTGAAAGAGATGAGAGATACTGAGAGTGAGAGTGAGACAGAGATAGAGACAAAGAGAGCGAATAAAGATCACATTAGCCAATTGTACATGACTATTTGGCTGAACTCAGATAACAGAAATAGAAAATGCTCAAACTTGGGATCTTTCTGGTTGTTTCACTTAGTAAAACATCACTAAGTGAACTTTTTAATCCAATAATATTTTAGCTCCTGTTCAGTCCCTGCACTGTTCCATTATTCCATTCCCCTCCCCATCGTTTGTAACCCTGAGGGACTGTATGCAATGTGCTATAAAGTCCTGTTGCAAGTGGTACTGTTCCAGGAAAAAAATCTTATTGCTTGGTATAATTACTTCAGAAATACTTGTTGATCTGAGTGCAGCTGTCTATGGATTTTGCTATTAACAGCTTGTTAATTTTGAAAGTGTTTTAGCAATGTTTCTTTCCAGGAATGTAATGGAATCCCTATTACCCATCATTGCTAAGACATTCCTGGCAATATGCACATTGGACTCTATAGCAAACACAGAAATTGCTGGATAAACTCAGCAGGTCTGACAGCATCCGTGAAGGGGAAAACAGAGTTAATGTTTTGAGCCCAGTATGATTCGACTTCTTTTCTTCTTCTGTACTCCGAAGAGGAGTCATGTTGGACTCGAAATATTAACTCTGCTTCTCACTCCACAGATGCTGCCAGATCTGCTGAGCATCTTCAGGACATTCAGATTTTGTTTCAGATCTCCAGCATCCACTGGATACATTTTTGATTGGATTATGTATTTCTATTGTTATCATCAAACTGGAATATAGCCACCTAAAAACATCATGGAACACTTCTAAAAACACCAGAAAAACCATGAGATGAGTGGATGTGCTCAGAATTTTCTTTATTTGTTTTGGATCTAAATTTGACTTAATTCTCAGTCTACACAAAAAAGAATGTCTTCACTACACAGCACTTCTAATAAAATCCCTTTGTTTTACTGCAGAAACCCACTCTATCCTACTGTAGATTCTTCCAAAATCATTTGTGACACGTACCTCATAGACATGGTACATTAAACCACATTGCTCACATCCTGTACAAATCAAGGGTCACAAACATGATTCTACACCACATACCAACTGATCAGAACATGCCATTACAATGAGAAGGAATAACATATGAAAACAAGTGCTTCATTCATTACATGGGTGTAGGAGGGTAGGAGTTATTCAGAGGGCGGCACCCTTTGTCATTCATGCTTTTAATCAGCCATGAATCAATAAACAGGAATTCCACACAATAAATGTAAACTTTCATTTGGACAGTAACAATGGAAAAAGTTCAAGGGTAGATTTTCTCGATACCTGATGGCAGGAATTTATCGGAAAATTGGTTATGGCAGAGCACACCAACCCCTCCCTCCCTCAATTTTCCACCCACTTATTCAAACAGAAAGGAAGATCAAGTGGGATGTTTTATAGGTGTGTGTAGTCCCGTCCCTCCTGCCACCAACCCCCACCCACCACCAATTTGATTTTTCTGTGTTTCCAACATTTCTGAAATCAAATCACCCTGGGGCAGAAGCAGGAACACCTGCCCTCTTGTATGCCAATTCAAAACCTAATCCTAAGAGGTAGTAGATCATCAATTTACCGAAGCTGTGACTCATGTTTGGAAGGTTACCTTCCTCCAGCAGATATGCAAACAGGGACATGTGGCTTTTATTAACTGCTGAATAAAACTGGACTAAATGCGTTTTTTTAAAAATCAGCGCTCACATAATAAATCAAGCAATATTTTGTTTGCAGTATGTGCTCCCAAATGCCAAACATGGCCACTGCAACCTTTGCATGTGCAGATGGCTCCTTCATGTGAGTTAGCTGTATGTGAGTTGCCATTATATGTCTGCATATTCGTGGATCTTGCCAGCATCTGTACACAACAGACTTTGTTAGCCATGAAAACAGGGGAAAGTAGAAGTGACCACTTCCATCACAAAGCATTTCTAGATCACAAACAGCAATTAAATAGTTAAAAATCACACAACACCAGGATATAGTCCAACAGGTTTAACTGGAAATACACTAGCTTTTGGAACGCCGCTCCTTCATCAGGTGGTTGATGACCTGATGAAGGAGCAGCGCTCCGAAAGCTAGTGTGCTTCCAATTAAACCTGTTGGACTGTAACCTGGTGTTGTGCGATTTTTAACTTTGTACACCCCAGTCCAACACCGGCATCTCCAAATCATTGACAGTGTAAGTAGCGTGCTTATCACACTGACCTTCATTCATGCAAAATTGAAGGAAAGAATCCAAACAGACAACCTGAAGGCAGCTTTTTCCATGTGCACCAATAACCCAGCCCTGGGAATCAGCCTTGGGATTCTGGGGTACAATTCCAGCCTTTGAGTTGGAATCTGGAGGATTCAAATATCCTTACATACAGTCTTACCAATGGAGATTGGACTTCTGGTTCAGAATTTGGAGTTAGCATCTACCAAGTTACTCACATCACGTTATTGTGAATGGCTCTCTTTGTCTAATTTAGTCAGGGAATACATAAAACTATTCCACCATGCATAACGAACCATCCTGCTTGGATTGAAATAATGCACTCAAATCAAAGCTCACCAGACTTATGGTTAATCAGCCTATGAATTGATCCAATTACTCCAGATTTTTAAAATTTAGAACATAGAATGTAGAACACAGAACATTACAGTGCATTCTCGGCCTTTCGGCCCTCAATGCTGTGCTGACCTGTGGAACCAATCTGAAGCCCATCTAACCTACACTATTCCATTCTTGTTCTTATGCCTATCCAATGACCACCTAAATGCCCTTAAAATTGGTGAGTCTACTACTGTTGCAGGCAGTGCATTCCACGCCCCTATTACTCTGACATCTGTCCTATATCTATCACCCCTCAATTTAAAGCTATGCCCCTTGTGCTAGCCATCACCATCCGAAGAAAAAGGCTCTTACTGGCCACCCTATCTAAGCCTCTGATTATCTTTTAAGTCTAAATTAAGTCACCTCTCAACCTTTTTCTGTCCATCGATAACAGCCTCAATTCCTTCAACCTTTTCTCGTAAGACCTTTCTTCCATACAAGCAACATCCTAGTAAATCTCCTCTGAACCCTTTCCAAAGCTTCCACAACCTTTCTATAATGTGGTGACCAGAACTGTTTGCAATACTCTAAACGTGGCCGCACCGTTTTGTACAGCTGCAGCACAATCTCATGGTTCTGAAATCCAATCCCTCTACTAATAAAAGCTAACACACCTTATGCCTTCTTAACAACCTTATCAACCTGGGTGGCAACTTTCAAGGATCTATGTACCTGGACACTGAGATCTCTTTGCTCATCTACACTACCAAGAATCTTACCATTAGCTCCATACTCTGCATTCCTGTTACTCCTTCCAAAGAGAATTACCTCGCACTTTTCCGCATTAAACTCTGTTTGCCACCTCTCAGCCAAGCCCTGCAGCTTATCTATGTCTCTCCATAACCTACACATCCTTCGTCACTATCCACAACTCTACCCATTTTAGTGTCAGCCGCAAATTTACTAACCTATCCTTCTACGCCCTTATCCAGATCATTTATAAAAATGACAAACAACAGTGGACCCAAAACAGATTCTTGCATTACCCCACTAGTAACTGAACTCCAAGATGAAGTTTTCCCATCAACCACCACCATCTGTCTTCTTTCAGCTAGCCAGTTTCTGATCTAAACCGCTAAATCACCCTGAATCCCGTGTCTCTGTATTTTCTGCAATAGCCTACCATGGGGAACCTTATCAAATGCCTTACTGAAATCCATATACATCACATCATCTGCTTTACCCTCATCCACCTGTTTGGTCACCTTCTCAAAGAACTCAATAAGATTTGTGAGGCTCAACCTACTCTTCACAAAACTTGTGTTGACTATCCCTGATCAACTTATTCCTTTCTAGATGATTATAAATCCTATCTGTTATAATGCTTTCCAAAACTTTTCCCACAAACGAAGTAAGGCTCACAGCTCTATAATTTCCAGGGTTGGCTCTACTCCCCTTCTTGAACAAGGGAACAACATTTGCGATCCTCCAGTCTTCTGGCACTATTCCTATAGACAATGACGACATAAAGATCAAAGCCAAAGGCTCGGCAATCCCCTCCCTGACTTCCCAGAAAATCCGAGGATAAATCCCATCTGGCCCAGGGAACTTATCTATTTTTACATTTTCCAGAATTGCTAACACCTTCTCCTTATGCACCACAGTCCCAACTAGTCTAGTAGCCTGTATCTCAGTATTCTCCTCGATCACATTGTCTTTTTCTCGTGTGAATATTGACGAAAAGTATTAATTTAGCACTTCACCTATCTCCTCTGACTCCATGCACAACTTCCCATGACTATGCTTATCTTAATCTTGTAATTCTTTTATTGCTGATTGATATCCATACAAAGCCTCAGGGTTTTCCTTGATCCTATCTGCCAATGACTTCTCATGTCCTCTCCTGGCTCTTCTTAGCTCTCTTTAGGTCTTTCCTGGCTAATTTGTAACTTTCATGCGCCCTAACTGAACAATCACATCTCATCCTAACATAAGCTTTCTTTTTCCTCTTAACAAGAGCTTCAACTTTCTTAGTAAATCACATCTCCCGCACTCGACAACTTCCTCCCTGCCTGACTGGTACATACTTACCAAGGATCTACAGTAGCTGGTCCTTGAATAAGCTCCACATTTCAATTGTGCCCATCATCTTCAGTTTCCTTCCCCATCCAATCTCGCCTAATTGCATCATAATCGTCTTTCCCCCAGCTTTAACTTTTGCCCTGTGGTATATACCTATCCCTTCGCATAACTAACGTAAACATAACCGAATTATGGTCACTATCACCAAAGTGCTCACCTACTTCCAAATCTAACATCTGGCCTGGTTCATTACCCAGTACCAAATCTAATGTGGCCTCACCCCTTGTTGGTCTACATACTGTGTCAGGAAAACCTCCTACACACAATACAAAAACTGACTCATCTAAAGTACTTGAACTATTGTAGTCCCAGTCAATATTTGGAAAGTTAAAGTCCCCATAACAACTACCTTGTCACTCTCACTCCTATCGAGGATCATCTTTGCTATCCTTTCCTCTACATCTCTGGAACTGTGTGGAGGCCTATAGAAACTCCTAACAGGGTAACCTCTCCATTCCTGTTTCTAATGTCAGCCCATACTACCTCAGTAGATGAGTCCTCAAACATCCTTTCTGCAACTGTAATACTGTCCTTGACTAACAATGCCACACCTCTCCCTCTTTTACCATTTTCTCTGTTCTTGCTGAAACATCTAAATCACAGAACCTGCAATAACCATTCTTGTCCCTGCACTACCCAAGTCTCTGAAATAGCCACAACATTAAAATCCTAGGTACTAATCTATGCTGCAAGTTCCCCCACCTTATTCTGGATGCTCCTGGTGTTGAAGTAGACACACTTCAAACAAACTTCCTGCTTGCCAGTGCCTTCTTGCGATCTTGAAATCTTAGTTCTGACTTCACTACTCTTAACCTCCTGTATACTCGACGTACAATTTGGGTTCCCATCCCCTGCTAAATTAGTTTAAATCCACCCAAAGAGCATTAGCAAATCTCCCCCCAAGAATATTGGTACCCCTCTGGTTCAGGTGAAGAGCATCCTGTTTGTCGAGGTCCCAACTACCTAGAAAGAGCCCCAATTATCCACGTATCCAAAACCCTCCCTCCTGCACCAGCCCTGTAGCCATGTGTTCAATTCTTCTCTCTCCCTATTCCTCACCTTGCTAGCACATGGCATGGGCAACAAACCAGCAACTCTGTTCTACCTGTAAGCTTCCACCATAGCTCCCTGAATTTCAGCCCTAAATCCCCATCTTTCTTCCAATCCATGTCGTTGGTGCCGATGTGGACTAAGACTTGGGGCTGCTCCCCCTCCCCCTCAAGTATCCTGAAAACATGATCGGAGACATCACAAACCCTGGCACCAGGGAGGCAACACACTAACTGCGTGTCCCTTTCGTTCCCACAGAACCTCCTGTCTGTCCCCCTAACTATGGAGTCCCCCAATGACTGATGTTCTGCTCTTCTTCCCCTTTCCTTTTGAGCAACAGGGACAGATTCTGTGCCAGAGACCTGTGCCCTATTGCTTACCCCTGGTAAATCGTGCCCCCCAACAGTATCCAAAAAGGTATACTTGTTGTTGAGGGGAATGGCCACAGGGGATCCCTGCATTGCCTCCTGGTTCCCTTTCCTTGCCTGACATTAACCCATCTATCTCCTGCTTGTAACTGAGGTGTGACTACCTCTCTGTAAATCCTCTCAATAACCCCCTCTGCCTCCCGAATGATCTGAAGTTCCTCCAGCTCCAGTTCCCTGACGCGGTTTTTGAGGAGCTGGAGTTGAGTGCCCTTCCCACAAATACAGTCAATAGGGACATGAGAGGTGACCCTTGCCTCCCACATTCTGCAGGAGGAACATCGAACTGCCCAAACCTCCATTCCAACTATTCTAAATTTCCAAAATGTCTACTGAAAATCTTAAAAAAAAGAAACTAGTCACCTCACCAATCTGCCGCACAGAACCTTTTCTTGGCTACAGGAGGACGACTGGTGGTAGTCACTACCCGAGTAGTGTTTCGGGTAAAGCAAACACCCAAATATAAAGCCTCACTTACCCAGCAGTCCCGGGTCCACTCCTGCTGAGTATGCACTCCGCCTGTACACGAGGTAAGCTTTCATACCTTTAAATCTTTCAAAATTTATCGTCCTGACAGGCCTCTGGTCCTCGTTGTTGCTCATCCCATTCTAACTGTCACTGAGAAAATGAAGAACACTGAATTCCCAAGGAAAGCTTTCATATTTTTTTAAGATTTACCTTCCCATCGGATGTCTGGCCCTCACTGTCACTCCTCTCATAACAACTGCCGCCGAAAAAAATCGCTGGCCACGACAGCATTTGTTGTTCATCCCTAATTACCCTTCAGAAGGTGGTAGGAAGCTACCTTTTTTAGCACCTGGAGTACATTTGGTGTAGATGCACCTACAATGCTGTTTGGACAGGAGGTTGACCCAGTTACAGTCAAGGAACAGCAATATAGTTCCAAGTCAGGATGGTGTGTGACTTGGAAGGGATGCTTCAGGGGGGATGTATTTATGTATCTACAGCCATTGCCCTTCTAGGTTGTATTGATCATTGGTTTGGAAGATGCTGTCAAAGAAGCTGTGACGAGCATTATAATGCACCTTGCAGATGGTACACACTGCTTCGATTGGTGGAGGAGGGATTGAATGTTAAAAACATTCGTTCTTCTGCCAGTCAAGTAACTGCTTTGTCCTGGATGGTGCTTCTTGAGTGTTGACAGAGCAGCACTCAGCCAGGCAAATTGGGAGTTTTCCATCACACTCCTGACTTGTCCATTTTGATTGTGGACATGCTTTGAGGAGTCAGGACGTGGGTTACTCACTGTAGGATTCCTAGCCTCTGGCCTGTTCTTATAGTCATAGTATTTATATTGCTGGCTCAGTTTTGTTTCTGGTCAATAGTCTTCTCCCCAGGAGAACAGCAGGGCATTCAGTGATAATAATGCCACTGAATGACATAGACTGATGCTTGAATTACCCTTTGCTGTTGATGGTAATTGCTTGGCACTTCTGTGGCATGAATGTTACTTACTACTTATCAGTCCAAGCCTGGACATTGTCTGTGTCTTGTGCACATGGACACAATATCTGAGATCATGTTGGACCTTATGATGAATAGAATGTTCATTATTCTCCAAGCAAAGATGTGAAGTAAGTGAACAGCAACCTAGTTGTAATCTAACTGCATTTTTGGCAGATTATCAGTATCGAGGAACAAGACTTTTGCTCTGGTTTGCAGGACTCTCGCTAGCTTTGGAAAGTTAAAGCACCTGCACAATGAACAATCCTACGGTTGGTACCCTTCCCTTGTACAAGTCACTTGAGCTGGCTTAACATACCATCAGAGTTGTCAAAAGTAATTTTGAAAATAAATTTAAACTTAATTACTCCAATCATGACTGGTAGTGCTTAATTCAGAACAGCTTCCAGAAAGGTCACAATCTGCGTATTTTAGTTACACCATTTGACAACACTTAAACCTCTGTTTCGGTTTAAACACTGACACTCATCCAGTCACTCCTGCACATTTCAAAAAAAAAGATCAAGTGGCCATTGACAAAATGATTCCTTTACCATCCAGTTAGCAATGTACACAAAATAATAGCTTCTTTCAAACCATTTTAATTTTATAAAGGCATGTTTGAAACCACTTGCAAGAAATGCCTCTCGTTAGGAGCTTGTTTATAGAAATCCCATTATTTCAGATTGTGCTGGTGCTGGGGATCCCCGCGGCCTTGGAAATTGAGTTTGTGGATTTCTACATCTGAATCTTAACACATTGTATTTTTACAGTAATATCCCTGAGATGTCACAAGACTCAGATTTAAGTTTGTTAGTAAGCCCCATTTGTGGCTTTGAGTTTGACTGATTCATCTTTCATAGAAAAGTTTGGTCTTTTGGCTAGATTTGTGCTAGTGGGAATAATAATGATGCGTCTGGTTAATGTTCCACTGATTCAAAACAGTTCTTGCCAACACCTCACATAATACTTTGAAAAGCAATGACTCCTCATCCAACAACCTCCTCCATTAAATTCTACGCACTTCACTAGTACTTGTTGCATGTGCTCACTGAAGTTGTAATTGTTTGTGAAGTTTAGATTTGCACTATCCCACTTTTGTGAAATTAACAACTGGCATACACTCTAAAAGGACTACTCTGTGAAAGAAGACCATTCCATTCTCCCAACTCCTCAATCTGCACTGCATTTGTTGTCATCAGGCAACTTGCCACCCAACTGTTTCTGTGATATCTTCTTTTTGCCTCAGACAAGGACTCCCCCCTCCAACATATTTGACAGAGTCGTGGACTAAATCTGCCACATTTCCTGCACTTCTGCTCGCACTTCCTCTCCTCCCTCCCAGACCGATGCAGAGTCCTGCTGGCGATCACCATCAACCCACTGGCCATCATATTCAATGGATCATTTTCTGCCATTTCCATCACCAACTCCATTTTGTCACCACCTATCCTTCTCCTTTCAACACTTCAAAGGGCTGTTCTATCATCATTCCCTGGTCCATTCCTCAACTTAAGCCTCAGACCCCATGCCTTTCCCATGGCACTTTGTAATGAAAACACAACAGATATCACACCTGGCCATCTCCCATCTCTATGTTCACAAACCCAATTACTCCCCTCAAGTGAAGCAGTGATTTACTTGCACTTCTTTCAATCTATTCACTGTGTTTGCTGGTCATCAGCTGGTTTCCTTGACATTACCAAAAAAATGGCTTAACTGCTGTGCAGAACACTTCTGCTTTGATAAAGGCATGATCCTGACTTTCAGTGACCTCTCCTTTTAATTTGCCCTGACATCTCTGTCCTTGGCCTGTTCCAATGAGGCTCAACGTAAGTTTGAGGAACAGCACTTCTTTCAGTTAGGCACCTCACAGCCTCTGAACCCAGCAATCAGTGTAAAAATGTTTGTCACCAATTTTGTTTCCTTCTCTGTGCTTGTGTAGGTCAGGTTTCTTTCAGTCAGCAGAACTAGGCACACCATTGGTTTCTCTTCCTGCCCCATCAACGTTCTGTTTGACCCCTACCAAACAACTCTTTTGTCTTCCATCCTATTATAGACATGCCTTTTGTCCTTGTTCCACCTACTCCTTCAGAAAACCCTATCACATCTCTATTATAATAACTGATGCATACAGTTGTGTTTGGTCTTACCTACAGAAACTTCAATTTATCGACTATTCTTTAAACATTAACTGTCATGTTTACCAAGAAACCACTAACCGCACTTCAAAAGTGACACATACACTCTAAAGAGCTTTGGGACATTACACAAGAAATACCCAGCATCTTCTTTCTTCCACTCAAATGGCAATGGCGAGGCTTCTGGCATTATTTCATAACTACTACCTGCTTGGGCAGATTCAAGACAGCTGCATTCAAAAGAAATAGAGTGACATGTAATGTCCTCTCCTATGGTGATCTGGATGGGGAGGAGGTGGAGGAGCATAATTAACCTGGCAGGAGGGTAGGGAGCCAGTTCATTCTACTCCCTAATTCTGACTCAGTTAGGCTCGAGACAGGAATGGTTTTCCCTCCCTGTAGCCAATTGAGGTCTCTAACTTGTCAATGCCCACTTAAGGGGCTCATCACACAATCAATGCTATATACCCAGCTACAGGCAGGGGTCCTGAGGCATGTCCAATGCCTGAAAAAGGTGATCTTCCAGAGGAAGACCTTTGTTCAAAGGTGCTCAGTGCCTCATAACAGAGCTTGGCATTAGCAATTTGGGGAGAGAGGGTATATGTTTATCGTAAAGCCTTTAACATAAACAAATCCAATCAGAGCACAAAAACCCTGCCCGTGCCACCAACTGCCCTTACCTCATAACCCCTCACACTACTGCTACCTAACCAATGGGCAAGATTCCTGTCATCTCCAACAAATACCACCCATTCTTCTGTCTTCAATACTTGTATTCAATTAACAGGACTGGGTAGCAATGGTTAATCCCTCTTGTAAACAAATGGGTGTATTATTGAATTTCCCCCTAGTATATTTGTCCCAAATTGAGATTTTGGGAGCCCGATTGGATTATCTAGAAGGTTCCTTCTTTCCCTTTGTCCTGGAAGGTTGAGGGGTGGGATATCAGCTCCCTACCTTTAACATTTTCACTGACCCCTGCACTTATTAAGCCACTTGTTCTGAAGAAAGAACAAAAGAAAATATAGAACATTTCATTTTGCCAGGAAATAACAGAAAAGAATTCGAAAAACATCGTGAGACCATGATTTGAGAGATATTACTTGTCAAAAGGCGACCAATTAATTCATAAAGCAGTGCCCAAACAAACTGGCAGGATATATCTGTAATTGGGTTTAGGGTTTGGACAGAAAAAGGGCTCAGAATATAGCAATATCAGGAAAAAGACCTTCATATTCAGGACAAAATACCTGTTCAATGGGGGAAAATGTATTGGGCTTTAAAATTGAAAGCAGTGACCCCCTTTTCAGTGTTTGGTATCTCCATTTTACCAGCAAATGAAATACAAGTTTAATCAAAAATGTCTGTTTGATGTCTTGATCTCAAAGATGTTAGCAAATTTTCATCAACTATCATTTTGAATCATCACCAATGCAATAAATCCAACTGGATGTTACATATAAATATTAACAAACATTCCAGTAAATAGTTAGGAATGGAACAGATGGTTATTCCTGGAAATTGTTCTGAGTTCTTATTTATAGCTCACAAAAGATCATGAAATAACAATATGTTTACGTAAAGCTTTTAATGTTAAAGAAGTCCAAATATGCTTCAAAGGGGCACTATAAAAGAAAATGTGACTGAGCCATCTGCGTATATATACATATTTCATCTGTATGGCCCACCCTATTCCCTCACTCTAAGATAAAGCTGGGACAAAGAACCCATTTTATAAGAAAAGGTTGAGCAGGTTGAGCCTATACCCACTGGGGTTAAAAGAATGAGAGGTGATCGTAGTGAAATGTGTAAGATACCAAGAGACCTTAATGTAGTGTGTCCTGCAGAATTTTTCTTCTTATGGGGAGAGATAAGAAGGGGATGTAACTAAAATATAACAATATCTCCCCTAAAAGGCAGAAATGAACAGAATGTTTTTTTTTCCACTTGGAGGGTTGTTAGTAAATGGAATTCCCCTGAAAGCCAAGAAGGCCAGAGAATTGAATTCTGGGCAGGGGGAGCTGGATTCTTGAAAGACAAAGGAGTCAAAGATTATGGAGGGTAGGCAAGAGAGCAAAGTTACAAGGACAACCAAGTTAGCCATGATATAACATAATACAATACAGCACAGAAATAGGCCCTTTGGCCCACTGAACCTGTGCCAATTCCTAGTCTTTATTTAGACCTGCTACTTATTGCCCATGCGCAGTTTCTACCCCCTTGTTCATCTCACATTGATGTGACTATCGAGACATGCCTTAAACATTGCTAACAGCTTCCACCACCCTCTGGGTGAAATATTTTCCTCGCAGTTCTCACTTAAACTTTACCCCTCTCACTTTGAATCTATGCCCTCTTGTGGTTGACCTTTCCACCCTGGGAAAAAGCCTCTAACTATACACCCTCTCTATGCCTCTCATAATTTTGTAGACCTCTATCAGGTCGCCCCTCAGCCTCTGTCTTTCTGGTGAAAACGATCCGAGTTTATCCAACTTCTCCTCATAACTAAAAACCTCCAGATCAGGCAATATCCTGGTAAATTTTCTCTGTACCCTCTCCAAAACATCCAACATCTTTCTGGTAGTGTGGTGACGAGAACTGCATACAGTATTCAAAATGTGATCTAACTAAAGTTTTGTACAGCTGTAACATAACTTGCCAACTTTTACATTCGATGCACCAGCCAATGAAGGTAGGTGTGCTGTTTGCCTTCTTGACCATCTTATCCACAGTGTTGCCACATTCAGGGATGCGTGAACATATACGCCCAGAGCCTCTGCATGTCAATGTTCTTAAGAGCTCTGCCATTTACTGTATAACTCACCCTTGAATTTGATCTTGCAAAATGCATCACCTCATATTTGTCCAAATTAAACTCCATCTTGTCAGATGGGACAGCTGATCTGAAGGGCTGAATGGCTGACTCCAGCTGCTAAGTCCCATGTTTCTACAGCCGAGGAAGTACATTTTAAAGGAGTGTTTTAAAGAGGAAAGAAAAAAGTAGAGAGGCAGAGTGGTATAGGTAGGGAATTCAATGATTCAAACCCTTGGTAACTGAAGGCACAGCCATCAGCCAGTATTAGATTAGCACTGCTATCTCAGAGGGTTGTGGGGTTGGAGGCGGTTAAAGAATAGGGAGCAAGGAGATCAATTTGAAAACAAAAATGAGAATTTTAAAATTATGATGTCACTTGACTGAACTATTCAATATTACAACTGTACCTTGATTGAAGAGCTAGCCACAAAAAAAGCAAAAGTAATCCTCTCATGCTGTCCATTATAATGTAGCATTGTGCTGTAATTAAGTGTGAATTAGCAGTCAGGCTATGTGTTGGTCCATAACTAATTCCTGGCCAAAATAGCCTACCTGGCAAATTCTTGATAGCACTGCTCTAGATCAAATAATCTTGGTCGTGAGCTTTTAAACTCCCTGACAAATGTTGCTTGAGGAAGATATCCTCAAATAATGTGACCATTGATAAATTCATGTTGTTAATTTGTAATCCTGCCACCTCCAGCATTCATTTTAAGGAATTTTATGGATCTCTCTGGGCCACTTTAAGTGCAGAACACTTGTGCAGTTGAGAGAAAGGAGAGCTTTGTCCTGCAGCTGAAGAAGTGCTGAAGCCAGAAGCTGCGCTCAGTGCGTGCTTTTAAAATATCATCTGGTTCACTTTAATCAGCCACGCGAGGCAGGCTTTTAAAAGATTGTCTCATTAACAGACAAGGCTGGCCTTTTCTTCACCTTCCTGTCTGGAGACTATCCAGAGGCAACATCATTCCTCCACTCACATCTGGAGTGGGGCTAGTCTGCACACAGAGGCCAGAGCATTCAATCATTGCCTTGAGAAACTGTACGCTCTTATATCGCCATTAGCAACTTGCACACAAAGAAAAGCCTGGGATTGCTAATTGCCTCTTTTGTTTGAATTACAGATTAGACATTCAAAAGATAGGGACCTTCACATTTGTCTTGCAATTAAAGGTGGGTTTTAAATTGATACCACTCACTGGCTTTTCCATGACAAACACTTTGATGCCATTAACAACATCTAGGAGGTTTATTGTATTCCCACGTTGTGGGTAAATACTATCTCAGTTCCACCGTATCGCACAAACTCAGCAACACGGTGAAAAGCTGAAAATGTGGAGTAAAGCATGGCTTTCGCAGATATTTTTCAAGACAATGGATCATGAAACAAGTGTATATCATCTGACAAGTGCATCCAGTGGCACTCAGTTCAAAGCTAGCATTCAACTGCCACAGTTAAGATCAGATACAGGTCACACTGAACTAGTCACACCCCCGTGACACCTGTTATGACAATCTCAACTGCTTCAACCTTTCCCCAAGCACAAATTTCACAGAATGCAATCTGTCCCAACACCCTCCTCATCTCTCTTTCACCAATTCCCATCACCAGATCCTAATCCTGCTCTAAGCTCTTCGAACCTGTCCCCACTGACTTGCAATCTGAAAATTGTCAGTCCACTAGTGACATTTTGCTCCCTGTCAAAAATTCTCAAGACATTGCAGCATGTTGGCAGAATGGTTAGCTCTGCTGCCTCACAGTGCCAGGGACCTGTGTTTGATGCCAGCACTGGGTGACTGTATGCAGTTTGCATACTCTCCCCATGGGTTTCCGCCGAGTGCTCCAGTTTTGTCCCACAGTCCAAAGATGTGCAGGTCAGGTGGATTGGCCATGCTAAATTGCCCCATAGTGTCTAGGGATGTGCAGACTGGGAAATGCAAGGTTACAGGGATAGGGTGGAGAGTTGGAATGCTCTTCGCAGGGTCGATGTAGATTCAATGAGTCGAAAGGCCTCTTTCTGCACTGTACAGATTCAATTATTCTCTCAAGTTTGTACATTCATCGCTGGGCTATCATTGCTAAGTCCTAAAGCAGCCACTCCCCTAAATTAAATTGCATTGAATTGAATTTATTGTCACCTGTACCGAGGCACAGTGAAAGGCTTTGTCTTGCGAGCAATACAGGCAGATCACAGAGTTAAGTAGCATAGATAGGTAAATAATAGGTAAACAGCAGCAAAAACAAATCACAGGTAGAGGCAAATGTTAAGAGTTTGAGAGTCTATTCAGTATTCTAACAACAGTGGGGTAGAAACTGTTTCGAAACCAGCCGCTGCATGTGTTCAGGCTTCTGTACCTTCTCCCTGATGGTAGTGGTTGTCAAAAAACATTGCCAGGGTGGGGTGGATCTTTGAGAATACTGGTGGCCTTTCCTAGACAGCGGGCTTGGTAAATGGATTCTATAGATGGGAGGTTGGCCTTTGTGATTGTCCGGGCCAAGTTCATCACGCTCTGTAACCGTCTCCGATCTTGAATGGTACAGTTGCCATACCAGATAGTGAAACATCCAGGCAGAATGCTCTCGATGGCGCACCTATAAAGGTTGGCAAGAGTATTTGCCGTCATGCCAAATTTCCTCAGCTGCCTGAGGAAGAAGAGACGTTGTTGGGTCTTTGTAGCCAGTGTGGCACATGAAGAGTCTTACAAAAGTTGTGCATGCTCAAGAGCGCACATACTGTTCCATCCCTCCTTCAGAGTTTTCACTAACCTCCTTCCTAAGTCCCATGCAGATTGCATCCCACCATCACTTCCCTGAATCTCCCTTCATAACCTTACATTGAACAATCCTTTTATTTTGGTCAACCCATGTGAATTCTTCATTCTTCCCGTCCGCAGACCCCTATAGCAGCCTCCTCTCACTTAGTCCCACTCTATAAATAAATACACCCACCCATATGTATGGTTCACCACCTTGATCTCACCATTTTGAAAGCCTTTGCCCATTCAGAACTCTTGACAATTGAAACAGCATTTGCCTGACATCTCATTCCTTACAATTCCCTGACCACTTAACAACTACAATCTCACCTTAGTAAGTCCTTCTCCTTTGCTTTTCCCCTCATCACAACACTCCTATGACCTGCTCAAACCAACATGTCACTCAGTTTCCTTATTCCAACACTTATCTGGTACAGTTCCCAATTCTGCACCCCACAAGTGTTAAGTTCCATAGGCAAAAGTGCACCCAGTGCATAACTGACCTGGATGCCTATTACCAGATCTAACAGTCCCATAATACACTATTGCGAGTCTCAACCCCAAGTATTCCGACAACTGCAATAAAATCCTTAAATAAGGGCAAATACAGATCCCTCTTCTCTAAAAGTGCCCGCCTCCATAGCTCCTTGTCACTACTTTGCACCCCAACATCAAAAAGCTTCTTTCGATACTACCTTTGCAATCTCATTTCTAATTTATCCTCAAAGACTCTTGGAATGGCTACTTTATAAAAATTCCTGGTCAAATGCAATTTTTTTGTTAAATCAGGAACATTCCTGACCAAAAATTCTATCCCAGTATAACAGAGTGATTATTACTGTATTACAATGGATTCATCTATTTTAATATTTTAAATCAAAAGTTATTTTGGAAGTTAAAACAAAAATTCAAACTTTATGAAGTAAGCAAAAGAGACGTGTTAATCAATGCATTGAATTAAATGAGTTATTAATGAAAATAAAAGAAGGAAATGCAGAGGAAAGGTTACGTTTGTAGCTGTCAGCTTTACGATAGCAATTCTCATCTGAAGTTAATTTAATCAGTGATCAGCCTTGTGACATCATTCAGCTTGGTAACAGCTGTATCAGCAGGAAACGAACCTCACTGTGACATCACCTTAAGGAGTAGGAAACATTGCCAACATAGAACAGGTCAAAGAATTACAATGATAGAGGGCCTGAATCAACTTTATATCCTACAACACTTCACAACTGAGATAACTTTGTGAAGTGTATGGAGATAAACACATCAAGATTTGGAAATGCTGGTGTCGGACTGGGGTGTACAAAGTTAAAAATCACACAACACCAGGTTATAGTCCAATAGGTTTATTTGGAAGCACGAGCTTTCGGAGCACGACTCCTTTATCAGGTGGTTGTGACAACCTGATGAAGGAGCAGCACTCTGAAAACTAGTACTTCCAAATAAACTTGTTGGACTATAACCTGGTGTTGTGTGATTTTTAACTTTACATTAATCAATGTGAAGTCAGCCAGATCACATTAACAATGATGCATTAATGACTCATTAACTCTTTCTTGATGGAATTGGTTAAGGGTGGGCAGTGTTGCTGCAACACCAGGGGGTCTAAGTGTTTCAAGAAATAATACAAAGGGACCTTTGATAGTTATCCATGAAAGCGGAACTCTGTAACGTTTCCCCCGAAAGAGAACACTTCCGATTAAAAAACATCCCTGTAAATAAGTGACAACCAGCTTATAAGTGAGACACAGACACTGTGGGCTCAAATTTACCAAATTCTGACTCTAAGTCTCGATGCTAATAACTGATAAAGCTTTTAGAGTTTATTTTTAACCCATGACATCTGCATGAATGCATTTCCATGCTGAATGCAATTCTGGGGAGGAGGTGATCATTTTATTTATGGCGCAGCTTATAATATTAAATCTAGAGACCTAAATAACCATGAAGGGCATCGACAGGGTGAATAGCCAAGGTCTTTTACCCAGGATTTGGGAGTCCAAAACTAGAGGTTTTAAGTTTAAGATAAGGAGGCAAAGATTCAAAAGGGACCCAAGGGGCAACTTTTTCACTTAAAGGGTGGTGCGTGTATGGAATGAGCTGCCAGAGAAAGTGGTGGAGGCTGGCATAATTATAACATTTAAAGGGCATGGGGGGAGGGTATATGAATAATAAAGGTTTGGAGGGGTATGAGTCAAATGTGAGCAAATGGGATTAGATTAATTGAGGATATCTGGTTGGCATGGATGAGCTGAACCAATGGGTCTGTTTCTATGCTGGACAATTCTATGATTTTATGACTTGAACATTCTGGAGACCTGGGTTCAAATCCTCCATGTCAGATGGTAGAATTTGAATGAAATGAATCTCTGGAATGAAACATTGGATGATGACAATGAAGCCATTGTTGATTGACAATGAAAAACTCACTTGGTTCACTAATATCCCTTTGGGAAGCAAACTGCTATCTGTACCTTGTTTGGCTGACGAGTGATTGCAGAATCTTAAACACTCTCTGAACCATTCCTCGATATTCTGAAGAAGGGGCACTGGACCTGAAACGTTAACTTTGCTTTGCAGATGTTGCCAGCCTTGCTGAGTTTTCTTAGCAATTTCTGTTTTTGTTCCTGATTTCCAGCATTCACTGTTCTTTGTTTCTTTTTGTTCAGTCAACAACAACAGGACTAAGTTTGCCTCACTAATTAGAATGTGCATTTCTATTCGACTTTGTGTCATGATTTAGTTTGTAATTGTGTCCTGGATTAAAAGATCGATTATTATTAGCAAGCACTTTTTTCAGGGACTACGTTTCCATTTTCAGGGGCTACTTTTTCACTCTCACTCACACTATGAGGTGATGCAGTCACATAGTAACAATGGCTTCTGCTTTTGCATGACGTAGTTGGTATTTGGAGAAAGTGAGGTCTGCAGATCAGAGTTGAGAGTGTGTTGCTGGAAAAACACAGCAGGTCAAGCAGCATTCAAGGAGCAGGAGAATCAACGTTTCAGGTTGGAGCCACCCGAAACATCGATTCTCCTGCTCCTCGGATGCTTTTCCAGTACCACACTCTCGTACCTGGTATTTGAACTTGCGCAGAAACAGAATTAGAAATGTTTATCAATGACCTCAAAAATGATCGACCCTCTGTTAAAACAAAAGCCACAGTAAACTCTTGTGGAGTGTCTTCCTCTCCACTTATACCCTGACGTTCAATCCCACTGTGGAACACTCAGCAGACAGCGTTCTGGCCAAAGATTCCCCTGGCCTTGGTTGCAGCTCCCCCTGCACTTCAGCTTCCTCAACAAGCACTGTCTGCAGTAGCTCATTCATTTTAACTTACTGTGCTTCTCCAATCACAGATCGCTTCTCTAGCCCATTTATTATCGCAAGCACGGGCAGGAATCAGCTGGCGATCAGAGGAACAGCTCCTTAGGGATTCTGTCCATTCTCCTTATGGGGTCATTTCCCTTGGGTTGGTCAATGGGATTCTCGTGGTCTTGGGGAGAGAAATTGCCTCCCCACTGTACTCCAATTGCTGCTGAAAACTCATCTCACTGAAACATGTGAGGTTCTGAAGAGGCTCAACAGGGTACAATGCTTCCCCAGCTAAAAGAATCTCGAAATTGGGTGATCTGTTTCAGGACACCAGCATAATCATTTCTATAGGAGAAACAGCTTCACTCAAAGAGTTGAAAATCTTTGAAATGCTCTACTCCAGAGGATTGTGGATATGCCCTCACTGATTACATTTAAGGATGAGGTGGATGGTTTGTTGGTCTCTTGGAAAACCAACAGGGCAGGTTAGAGAGTGAAACTGAAGCCTACAATCAGCAGTAATCATAAAGAATATGTGAGCAGGCCAGATTGTTGGTCTGATTTCTTATGTTCTTCCAAGCACTGAGGGAGACAGTTATGTGAAGCACCTAACCCATTTTTGGAGGAATTTGGAAGCCAACTACAAAAAAGGCTGCACTCGACTCCTGCCCAAAACCCATCTCCGTCTTCACTAAAATAGCAATGAAATACCCTGAAATCCCAGGAATTTCAGCCTTCTCCGTATGGCTTCAATCAATTCAAGCATGCAAATAATACACCACAGTGGGGAACTTGGAGCCTAAAACGATCAGGTAATTGGAAGTAAGTGGCTTTGAATGAAGAGGAATTGACTGAATGTTCTTTTGAATTGCATTGTAGCAAAAGCCTCTCTGAAAAGACATTGCCTGGGGTTGAGCTGGTGTTGGTTTATGTTATTAGGCGACAGCTCTCTAATGACCGCATTTTCCAAAAGCTGTTCACTTCTCACACGGCAAAGTCTGCACACTTAATCTCCTCATAATCCTGCCTTCTAGAAACTTAGGGGGGGCAACTGACTGATCTGCTTTGATGTTAGCAAGATAATTGTGTTATTAACATTTTGAAATGGAAGGAATCCTCGTCTGGTCTATTTGAAGTGAACATCTAAAGATTTGCAGCTATAACACCAGTTTGTACACATGTCCAACAGTAAGAAGCAGCAGTAACATCAAACCTGCTTAGATATATTGGGAAAATTACGAGACATATGCTGCTTCGAGTCAGCTTTTTACATCAGAGAATATTGATCTTGGGAGTAATCCAAATGTAACTTGGTCATTTTGTCTTTTACTAAGTTCTTGCCTGTAACTTTACAATGATAAAAGCACCCAGGACTCTTCAGGTTCAACAACAAATGTCCCATGAACACATCATGAGGGAGAATAAGGACACCTCACCCTGATGGGCAGGCCAAATATTGAAATGTAAAGTTGAATTCTACAAAAATTGTTCAGGTGAATTGAAGCATTTATTATTAAGTGGGTTCAATATGAAATACACTGAAAAGGTTATACCATCACCATGCATTGGCACCATTCTCATTAATTTAAAATAAAATGAAAGATAATGAAAGATAACTTAAAGAGAGTCCAAATTATTCTTTCCCCACCACTACAGTCATAGAGTCAGAGATGTACAGCACAGAAACAGACCCTTCGGTCCAACTCATCCATGCCGATCAGATATCCCAACCCAAACTAGTCCCACCTGCCAGCACCCGGCCCATATCCCTCCAAACCCCTCCTATTCATATACCCATTCCTGAAGAAGGGCTCATGCCCGAAACATCGATTCTCCTGCTCCTTGGATGCTACCTGACCTGCTGTGCTTTTCCAGCAACACATTTTCAGCTCTGATCTCCAGCATCTGCAGTCCTCACTTTCTCCTATTCATATACCCATCCAGATGCCTTTTAAATGCTGTAATTGTACCAGCCTCCACCACTTCCTCTGGCAGCTCATTCCATACACATACCACCCTCTGCGTGAAAAAGTTGCCCCTTATATCTCTTTTATATCTTTCCCCTCTCACCCTGAACCTATGCCCTCTAGTTCTGGACTCCCCCACCCCAGGGAAAATACTTTGTCTATTTATCCTATCCATGTCCCTCATGATTTTGTAAACCTCTATAAAGTCACCCCTCAGCCTCTGACGATCCAAGGAAAACAGCGTCTCCCTGTAGCTCAGATCCTCCAACCCTGGCAACATCCTTGTAAATCTTTTCTAATTTCTGTCAAGCTTCTTGTGTCAGATATCATAATGCCTTCCTGAAGAAGGGCTTATGCCCGAAACGTTGATTCTCCTGCTCCTTGGATGCTGCATGACCTGCTGCACTTTTCAAACAACACATTTTTCAGCTCAGTGTCAGATATCAATGTTTGGAAGGGACTTGAATTGTCTGTGACACAGTACACTGTCACTTCGTCCAAACCAGAGGGTGAGTACATAATCTGGGCGTGTGATATTGAGGAAGGCTAGCAATAAACACAAGACCCAGCCATTTTGTCCAGGTGATCAAAGAAGATGCTGTGAGGCCTATACGAAGAAAGGCAGTGTCAGTATCTGACTCATTGTGGGTGCAGGAGGCAGCCTTGCCAGGGTTTCCCTTTGAGATATCCATGTTCTTTCTCACAAAGGTCTGAATCCTGAATTAGATTTCATTGTCATGTGTACTCAAATCCAGGATACAGGAGTATAGTGAAAAGTATACAATGTCACCATCCCAGTGCTATCTTAGGTACAAAGCAGAAAAATAAGGAAATAAAGTTAAATATTAATAAACTAGAGGGCACAGGTTTAGGGTGAGAAGAGAAATACATAAAAGGGAACGAAAGAGCAACCTTTTCACACAGAGGATGGTGCGTGTATGCAATGAGCTGCCAGAGGAAGTGGCGGAGGCTGGTACAATTACAGCATTTAAAAGGCATCTGGATGGGTATATGAATAGAAAGGGTTTAGAAGGAAATGGCCAAGTGGTGGCAAATGGGACTAGGTTAGGTTAGGATATAAGGGTGACATGGTGGCACAGTGGTTAGCACTGCTGCCTCACAGGGCCAGAGACCCGGGTTCAATTCCCACCTCAGGCAACTGTCTGTGTGGAGTTTGCACGTTCTATCCGTGTCTGCATGGGTTTCCTCCAGGTGCTCTGGTTTCCTCCCACAGTCCAAAAATGTGCAGATCAGGTGAATTGGCCATGCTAAATTGCCCATAGTGTTAGGTGAAGGGGTAAATGTAGGGGAATGGGTCTGGGTGGGTTGCTGTTCAGAGAGTCAGTGTGGACTTATTGGGCCGAAGGGCCTGTTTCCACACTAAGTAATCTAATCTAAAATCTAATCTGGTCGGCATGGACGATTTGGACAGCAGGGTCCGTTTCCGTCTGTACATCTCTATGACTCTATGTTTTCTCGTTGAATTAGTTGAGGTACTTTTAACATTGCATAAGCGATTCAAAACACAACAGGTTAAATCAATGCCAGAGATGGCTGAATTTGACCAAACATTAGGTTAAATTTATTGTACCCAGCCTAAGAATTAATTGCACATCATCAATGATCATCGGCCAATCTGTTCCATCAATCAACTCTAATAGGATTGTACCAGGCTTGAGTTCACAGACAGGGATGTTTTCAGAAACACACAGTACCTGGACTGTGATCCTCTCCACCAGGCACAACAGCAATACATCATCGCCAGGTCACAGGCCAACCTTTGAGACAACCACCAGCCATTATTCAATTCAAATATTTCCTTCCTTAGAAAGACAGCGAGAGGAGGGAGTGGAAAGTTTGTATCAGAGAGAGAAAAAATTCACTGCTTTATAAAATGGCAAGCCTTATTCTGAATTGCAACAAAGGGCCTTTCTTTTACCGAGTACTGATACGTGGAACACTTGGGAAAGCAAAAAAAAAGCAAATATTTTCCTTTAGCAGAATCCCACGCTTTAGCACTGGCAGAATCTTATAATAACCTGGCATGGAGTGTGGAGAATGTGAGCAGGAATGAGAACTGAATTTGCTAGAGTGCAACTTTAATAAGGGAAGTCGGGTAAAGTATGTGAAAGGAAGCAATTTCCAAAAGCAAAGAACAAAATTAAGAAATGGTTGTTAAGCATACAAAGAATAGGCGTTTGAATGCATTTGAGTGAACAGTCGTTGTTCAACATTGTTGGATGACTGAGCTGCGTCTCAGCTTGGAAGCAGTGCTGCTTATAACCACACAGTATTATAAAGAACAAGTCCCTCTGCATATTCCTGTCTGCAGGTAATTTCATGGTTACAAATATTAAAAACCCAATTTTTAATGGCACTCGGAGGGAACACATTACAGCTTGTGATATTTGGTCCATTAATTTTAAATGGAGGGGAACATCAAAGATTGACTGCCCACAATAGTTTTCCCTGTGAAAGCTACTTCCACTGAGAGTGCAGGAATGCAAATTGGCCAAAAGTGCAGAACTTCATCATTGCGAGCTATTTTGAGGTAAGGTTCCCTCCAAGCACTATGCTGGACAAAATTGGAAACCAGTTCATCACTATCTTAACTACTGTAAGTGCACAGTTCAGACTCCTGCCTCCCTCCTAGATGGCAAAAGCCGCTGATCTCACATCAAAGCGAAATACCGTCAACGCCGGAGAATTGAAGTAAAAGCTGAAATACTGGAAATGCTCAGCTGGTCCAGCAGAATTCATGGAGACAGGGAGAGAAAGAAAGAGAGAAAGAATTAACATGACAGACCAATCACCTTTCATCAGACCTCCGTTCTGGTGAAAGGTCGATGAGCAGTTGCTCTGATAGAGATGCTGTTGACATTCTGTGAAAATTTCCACTGCATAATAAGTTGCAGCAACTCACCACTTCTCTAAGAACTACATGAATCAGCTGTGCTATTTCTTGCACAACACAAATAAAAGTCTTCATTGTCACTGTGAAGCAAATGTCTTTGTGAGCGATAAATAGCGCTTGTGGCAATTCTGCTGTCGGCCAAGAGATGGCAGCAGAATCACTTACACTTGAGAATGAATCGAGATGACTTAATGATTGAGTTCAACAGGTCAGCTTTCTCTTCAGTGTGTATCTAGAATTTCTTCATGGGCGCATTCTGAATGTTAGACCCAGAAATGTGTCCATGTTATCTTCATTTTGCTCACATCATGTGATTTCCAAGTCTCTGAGCAATTTTCTTAGAATATGTCTGAACATAACCAATGGAAGCAACTGGCATCGAGCCTCAAACTTATGAATTCTTTCTCCTTCCAAAACGGTCAATGCTGAAATGCAGCTGGGAAACTGGCCACAGCTGGTGTATCTGTGCTCTGTTTGCTTCTATTTCTAGGAGAAAGTGAGGTCTGCAGATGCTGGAGATCACAGTCCAGAGAGAACACTTCAACTCCCCCTCCCACTCTGTCAAGGACATGCAGGTCCTGGGCCTCCCCCATCGCCAAACCGTAACCACCCGACGCCTGGAGAAAGAATGCCTCCTATTCTGCCTTGGGAACCTACAATTACACAGGATAAATGTGGATTTCAACAGCTTCCTCATTCCCCCCACATTATCCCAGTCCCAAGCCTACAACTCGGCACTGCCTTCAGGACTGGTCCATCACTCCCCCTCTGACCTATCACCTTCTCCCTCATCTTCATCCACCTATTGCTTTCTCAGCTACGCATCCCCCCCTCCCACTTCTCTCAGCCCTGGCCCACAAGCCTCATTCCTGATGAAGGGCTTACTCTTGAAATGTTGATTCTCCTGGTCCTTGATGCTTCTATTCCTGTCCTCAGTGGGGCTTCAAAGTCCTGAAAATGGCAAATTCACTGCCATCTACTACAATTAAGCCCGTGCCTGTTCCTGTATACACTGGTTGTGGGCTGATTATTCTGATGCTGAATGAATGGTGTCCATAGATTGCAAGCTTCCGGCAGGTCCAGGATGTGTGAAAGCAAACATGGACTTCTGCAGTAAAATTTCCAACATCAATTGGATGTTATGTTGCACCTTTGACGATGAGCCACATAAAGAGATATTCGAGCAGATGGGAACACAAGCGTCTATGTTTCAGGCAGTGCAGAGGAGGAAAGTAAGGCTGAAAGGTCGGAAGGGAATTTTAAAGCACAGGTAACTGAAAGCATGGAGTGATTTAAATCAGGTATGCTCAAGTCTCCAGAATAGGATGAGCCACAGGTATCTCAGACGAAGATAAAACTTTTAAAATCAAGATGGTGCTTGACCAGGAGCTAATGCAGGTGTGCGAGCACAGTGCTGATGGGTGTGCAGGACTCAGGGCAAATCAAACTCAGGCAAGCTGGGGTGCCCAAAAATGGGAAATTTGATGCCAGAACTTTAACTCATTCTGCCAACCCAGCTTGCCACCGTACCCTGCTGATTGCTGATCCTCATAGCACCAGGGACTCGGGTTCAATTCCAGCCTTGGGTGACTGTCTGTGTGAAGTTTACACGTTCTCCCTGTGTCTGCATGGGTTTCCTCCAGGTGCTCCAGTTTCCTCTCACAGTCCAAAGATGTGCAGGTTAGGTGAATTGGCCATGCTAAGTTGCCCACAGTGTTCAAGGATGTGTAGGTTAGGTGAATTAGTCAGGGGTAAATATAGGATAGGGATTAGTCAGAGGGAAATGGGTCTGGGTGGGTTACTGTTCGGAGGATTGGTGTGGACTTGTTGGGCTGAAGGGCCTGTTTCCACACGGCAAGGAATTTAATCTAATCTAACTGTACAAGGGAAAGTACAGAGTTCATTAACATCCATACCAGTGCACCTCTAAACAGACTGTATTCAAAAATGTGAATCTGAGGGGTGTTTTTCCTCTCTGAAGCTTCAAAATACTGCAGCATTAAAGCCAAATGTATCTCTTCTGGCAGTACCTGGCTAATATCTGCCAATAGCACAGACCAGTGATCAGACCAGGGAGCCTCTTAGTCTGTCCTCTTGGCGAAACTGTTGTACAAACAAGGAATCCAGCTGATGAATAATTTTATTTGTGCCTTGATTTTATTCAAGCTGTTATACTCAAAGTCCTCGACAGAGCAAGTACACTAGGTGGCAGCAAAGAAGCGATGATTGAAGTGACGAGGAAAACACTAACATCGTCTCCTCACAATCAGCATTGTGTGATTCTGAGCAGCCTGGCACAGCCTCAGGCTGGAATATCCGAGGACGTGAGGAAAATTAAAATCCACAATGCTCAGTGACCTCACTGTGGGGGAAAAAAATGCTACATTAAATACAAATACATATCAGCAAACTTTCCAAACTTCCGGGCCAAAATTGAAATAAATGCTGGAGCCAGTTTGCACCTTTTACAGGCATCCATCATACTGTGTCAATTTGCTGTTCACTGAGAAATACAATAGCTATAGGGGTCAAAGCAGAGGCAACACATGGTGCTATTGTCAGACACAGCCAAACGTTTCTGTGGCTGCAAGTGAGACCCCAGGATGATGTGCTGCCTCCTGGGTACCAGAGTCAAGGATGTCACTGGATGGGCACAAGATAATCTGAACAGCAGGGGGTAAGCTGCCAGAGGTTGTGGTCCATATTGGGACTAACATCTGGCAATCTGAATTATATTTATTTTAGAGCAAGGAATATACAGGTAAGGCAGATGAGGTTGGAGCCTGGATTAGTGCATGGAGCCACAACACAGAAATTTGTTGGAATGACGGGCAGGACTAGCAGCTCAATGTTATGGGGTTTTGACGTTTCAGGTATAATCAAGTTGTAAAAAGTACAGGGGGAGTTGCGTAACTGATGAAGGAGGATGTCACAGCTGCACTAAGAGAGGACATCTTGGAAGGCTCATCCAGTAAGACCATATGGAAAGGTGTCAGGAATAAGAAAGGTCCAACACTATGACAGGGTTACACTATCCCAATAGCCAGTGGGAGGGAGAGGAACAGCTTTGTGGGCAGGGTACGGAAAGATTTGAAAACGACAAGGTTTTTGGTGTGGGTGATTTTAACTTTCCTAATATTGTCTGGGACTCTCTTAGTGCCAGGGCGTTAGATGGAACAGAATTTGTTCCATCATGCAGGAGGCACACTTGAATCATTGTGCAGATCTTCAATTAGGGAAGAGTTTATACTAACCCTTGTTTTGGGGAATGACACCCGCAAGGTGATTGAAATTTCAGTTGGGGAACAGTGATCATAATTCCATAAGTTTTCAGGGAATTATGGATAAGGACAAGGTTGGTCGCCAGGTGAAAGTGCTAAATTGGGGATCAGCTAATTACAACAGTATTCAGCAGGAACTGGAGAAATTAGATTGTGGGGAGGGGGCAGTGTTTGAGGGTAAATCCACATCTTTTAAAGGCCAGTTGAACAGAGTTCAGACCAGCAAGTTTCTGTGAAAATGAAAGGTAAGGGCTAAGTCAGGAACCTTGGATGATAAGAGATATTGAAAGTTTGGTCAAAAAGATAAAGGAAGCATCTCTAAGGTTTAGGAAACAGAAATCAGCAATGACCCCCCCCAAGGAATATACAGGAAGCAGTAAAGAACTTAAACAAGGAATTAGGAGGGCGAAACAGGACGAGGAAATGTCCTTGGCAAGCAGGATTAAGGAGAATCCAAAACCATCTTATATGTATATTAGGAGCGAGAGAGTAGCTTGGGAAAGGGTAGGTTCATTCAAGGACAAAGAAGGGAATTTATACATGAAGCTAGAGGAAGTGGATGATTTAATGAGTACTTTGCATCAGTATTCACCAAGGAGAATGACAAGGATGATGGTAGGACTTGGGAGGGGTACTTTGATATTCAAGGTCACGTTGATATTAAGAAGGAGTGGGTGAGGGCATTTTGAAAGACATTAAGACAACTAAGTCCGCATGGTCTGATGGGATCTATCCCAAGATACTGAGAGAACCAAGAAAGGAGATCGCTAGGGCTTTGACAGAGATCTGTGTATCCCCTTTAGCCACAGGCAAGATCCCAGAAGACCGGAGAATGGCCAGTGTTGTTCCTTTATTCAAGAAGGGCAACAGGGATAATCTATAATATTGTCGGCTGGTAAGCCTTGCATCAGTGGTTGGGAAATTATTGGGAAAGTTTCTTGAGGGCAAGATTTATTCACATTTAGAAAAAAAATGGACTTATTAGGGATATTCAGCATGGCTTTGTGCAGGAGAGGTTTCACAATTTTGAGTATTTTGAGGAAGTAACAAAGATGATTGATGAGGGTAAGGCAGTGCTATCGTTTACATGGACTTTAATAAAACATTTGACCATTTCCCTCATGGCTGACTAATCCTTAAGATTAAGTCATATGGATTCCAAGGTGAGTTGGTCATAGACGACAGTGAGTGCTTTTCTGTTTGGAGGTCTGTGACCAAAATGTTCTGCAAGGATCAGTGCTGGGAGCGCAGTTGTTTTTTATAGCTATATAAATTATTTAGACGAAAAAGCAGGTGACCTGATTAGTAAGTTTGTAGTTGGTATGTAAAGTGGTGGAGTGGTGGATAGTAAGGAACTACCGAAGAATACAGATCAGATGAAAAGTTGGGGGAGAAATGGCAGATGAAGTTCAATCTGGCAAGTGTGAAGTGATGCATTTTGGGAGGTCAAAGGCAATAGGGAAGTTTACAGTAATGGCAGAACCCTTAGGAGCATTGATATACAGAAGTAATTTGCTTCTGTATATCGCTGCTCCTTCATCAGCAACCACCTGATGAAGGAACAGCGCTCCGAAAGCTAGTGTGTCCAAATAAACCTGTTGGACTATAACCCGGTGTTGTATCATTTTTAACTTTGGTATACAGAAGGATCTTGTGGTGCAAGTCCATAGATCCCTGCAAGGGGCAACGTAAGTGGATAAAGTGGTAAAGAAGGCATGTGAAATGCTTGCCTTCATTGGTCAGGGCATTGAGTATAAAAGTTGGCAAATCATGTCACAACTGTATATAGTTTTAGTTAGGGTGCATTTAAAGTATTGTGCAGTTCTGTTTGCCATAGGAAGGATATAGAGGCTTTGGAGAGGGTGCAAAAGAGGTTTACCAGGATGTTACCCGAGCTGGAGTGTATCAGTTGCAAGGAGAGGTTGGACAAACCTGGATTATTTTTGCTGCAGCGTGGGGATGGAAGGGTGACCTGACAGAAGTATATAAAATTATGGGAGCAATGGATAGGATGAACAGTTGGGTGTGTCTTTTTCCAAGGGTGGAAACATCATATACTAGAGGGCTTAAGGTGAGAGAGGGCACTTTAAAGGAGATGTGTGGGGTAAGTTTTTTTTTACACAGAGGATGGTATCTGCCTGAAATATACTGCCAGGGGAAGTGTACAAAAGTATCGAAATGAGGCATTTAGACAGACACATGAAAAGGCAGGGAATGGAAGGATATGGACCATGTGCAGACAGATGGGATTAGTTCAGAATAGCATCATGGCTGGCACAGATGTGCATGGGTTAAAGAGTCGATTCCTGTACTGTGCTTTTCGAAGTAAAAGTTAAATCTCAATTAAAAACCATCAATCTGACCCAAGTGTCCTCATGTTTTAGCTTCCACTACATCCCAACCCATTAGAACCGGCTCCTACTCAGAATCAGAACACCCATTTTACAGTCTTAACGATTAATGAAACCATTAAAGCCATGACGAAAAAGCTCCAAACTGGATACATTTCTGTGACTACTTGAAGTGCACCAAATAAAGTGAACTTATGAGAAGAAAGTAAGTATTCTTTAGTTAATTAAAAAATTTGCAGTCCTGTAGCATTTTTCAGGACTGCAGATGTCTTTCAATTCATGTAATACTTTGGAAATGCATAGACCAGCAGCTAATTTGGGTGTAGCAAGACACCAGACCATGGTCAGAAAAGCTGGTTTACTGATGTTCGTTGACACAGAAATAGTACCTGGATATTGAAAGAATTCCCTTGCTCTTCTTCAAAATTATCATAGAGTCACAGAATCCCGATGTGTGGAAGCTGGCTATTCGACCCACTGAGTCTACACCGCCCCTCCAAAGATCATCCCACCCAGACCCACACCCATCCCTCTAACCCTGCATTTCCCATGGCTAATGCACCGAACTTACACATCCCTAGACACTATAGGCAATTTAGTATGGCCAATTCACCTAACCTGCACATCGTTGGACTGTGAGAAGAAACCCACATAGATATGGGGCGAATATGCAAACTCCACACAGATCGACACCCAGGTCTGAAATCAAACCTGGGTTCCCTGACACCATGCCACCCCAATGCTATAGGATTGTTTATGTCTGGCCGTGAAGGCAAGATGGGACCTCCATCAATTGCAATTTTGCAGCAATCTCTCATCATCACATGACACTGCTAGCCTGGGCTCTATGCTCAGGTCTCTGGATACAGGATTTGAAGCTGCACCCACATACATACATACATACATACATACATACGAGAGAAATGATCCCACATTTATTTCCCCTTGGTCCTGCAGGCAAAAATAAACACAATCTAAATTAAACCAGCCTCCTCACTGTATGATAAAAGCATATTTTTTTAAAAATGGATTAACCAAATTGTATGCTTAGAAAATGAATGTTATTGCTTGGAAATATGAGGAAAAATCTGTTTATGTTTCAGGTCATAATAAATTCGATTGTATTTCCCCTGAAGAAACATCCACTTAATATGAAAATACTTTGATTGTGGCCTTCAGATCAGCACAAGGAAAGCAGACAGAAAACTGAAGGAATGTATTTGCTTGATCCAGGAAGCCCTATCTTGACTTCAAAGCTCTCGTCCATGACCTGAATCTGTTAGCAGTGGATAGGTTCTCTCACTTGGCAGCACACTATCTCAAGCTGTCAAACTGAAGACAAGACACACAGAAGAACTGCCAAAACAAAGGCAGCCCTCAGCAAACCGTACATCTGCCAGGGAATGAACCAAACTGGTAGCCTTCAGGGCAGCAATGCTGCTCATGCAGCTCTATGTATGAGGGATTTGGACTGTGTATCAGCACCATTCCAAGGAGATCCACCATTTTCACTTGAGCTGCATTCAGAAATTTCTGAAGATCACAGCAGGAGGAAACATCAGATGCTGAGGTGTTCACCCAAACTGGCCTACCAAACGTCCACACCGGACTGAGAAATTTGACATGCAGTTGGACTGGTCATGAAACCAGAGTTTGTGGCACTCATTTACCAAAGGGAATCTTCAATGGAGAGCTGAAGTCCTGAGGTGCTTAAAGGGTATGCGACATGGACAGTCTGAAGTTTCACTTTAGAGTTTTCATATCCACTTCGAATCCTGGAAGATACTTGTCTTAAACGTGGCTGAAAATAAACAACAGTGCTGCCTCTTTCAAAATACAAGCACGTATCAGAGGCAAACAGAATATTCAAGGAGTGGAAATCCCAAACCAGCAATGGTTCAAAGCTCAATCATCTGCTGTAACCTACAGCAGAACCTCTGGGAATAGAGGAGTCTTAGCAGTTATCTGCATACCCCCCCACCACTGACCCACAGAAAACCCTATAACACTCCATAAACCATCATCTTTATCTTGTAGGATGACCAAGAACTCTTTGATTTCACAAAAAAAACAAAAGACGCTTCACATTAACAGTGAAGTTTTACATTGGTTGCTTTATCCTGGACCAGACCAGCTGCATTCTAATTCTCTATTGTTAATTGGTGAGGTAGTGGTGTCAATGAACACTGAGACTCGTCATGGGAAAAGATCAGTCCTCACTGACTTAGGTCAAATAAGCAGCCAGCCGTTTAGGCAACTGGATAGACTGAAATTCGATCCCTGGATGGAGTATTCATCATTAACATGAGAACGCGAAATATTTTAATCATGGCATTACTGACAGCAATGTTTTTGATTTTTGTGCATGAGCTGTTCACCAGGTGTTAGTCAACAAAACAGAAAAAACAAACTTTGCTTGGAATTATGCAGCAGATCACAGAGTCTACCACTGTCTGGAGTGGTGGGTAGTCTAAATGTAGTCATAACCATTGATAGATTTTGTGGGAGGGGCACTTGATTAATACTTTGGTCCTGGTGTTGTCAGACACTTGGCCTTCTTCCAGTGTAGAAATGCTGTGGTTCAGACAATGAGACACAGGTTCATCACTCCTGATCCCCACTCTTTCTGCTACTCCCAGGAGTTGAGAAAGACAAATCTTGACCAATGGGCCCACACATACCTTTTGGTGCAGTGGGTACTAACTCTCTCCATGTCATGGGATCAGGTCAGAGGGTACATCAAAAGAAGATAAATGGCGTTATGGCTATCACTTGGCCAATGTGAACTCCTGGATGATCAGAGAGGCATCTGCAGAGTCATCTTTCTTGTTTTAGCCCTGGGTTTCTTTTCTGTGCTTTTAATCTAATTTCTCTCACATGGCTGTTGTGGATGGGGTAAAAAGTGAGGTCTGCAGATGCTGGAGATCAGAGATGAAAATGTGTTGCTGGTTAAAGCGCAGCAGGTCAGGCAGCATCCAAGGAACAGGAAATTCGACGTTTCGGGCAAAAGCCCTTCATCAGGAAAGGATGTGGATGGGGGGCAAGTTTTGTCGAGATGTCCCAGTAATTGTCTGGGACAATTTCTATGGATGATCTGATCTATCTCTGCCTGTCCATTTGATACTCTCTCTCATGAAGCAGCTGGCTCTTGTAAGGAATATTAGATTTTTTTTGAGTGAAAATCAATCATTCTTAGACTAAAACTTACTGAATAAGCAAATAGGGTCAAAGGAAGTAATCTCAGAAGTAACAAATGATTTCTTGACAGTACAGTAACCTTTTTAATCTCCTGTTGTACCAACAGTAACTTAAGTAAATTGATAGTGGTCTTAAAAGACAGTGAATCTCAATTCATTGCAATTGAAGACAGTCAATGAATCAATAGCAATTTTAAAAAAAGGTTAGTAAAACTCATTAGAAAGTCTTCCTTTAAATAAACTTATAACACAGCACTTTGAAAAACTTTAAACTTATGCCAAGTTCAGTAAATTACATATAGCCTATTAGAGTTACAATATAATCAGAACAAAAGATATGGAATACCAATAACCATAGTAATATCATTGGAAGCTAGCCAGGAAAACTACCAATTCACTAAATGTTGAGTTTTCATTATTTATATATTTGAAAGATTAAACATAATATTAGTTCAACTGTAAAGACTGAATTTGAATTCACACAGATTTATTTAGATATGTAATTGTAAAGTTTCATGTTGACAATTAATACAAAATCTTTTTTGTTAGAAATCAAAAGTTAGAATTTGCAGACATAAAATGGCTGCAAAGCTTGTATATAAATCAAATAATTAAAAACATTTAGAAACAAATTAAAATATGTTTAATGGCTTTCCTTAATCTTATTTTAAATAGTTCAATGTTCTTATTTTAAAATTTAATCTATTTTTCTGACCAACCTGTTCAGAGATGTTGTTACATACCTCCAGAGTAGATGGGACTTGAACCAGGGCAGGAACACTGGGGGAGGAACACTATCACAGCACAAGAGGCTCCTTTCCCTTATCAACACTAATCACTCACAAAGGCTGAGACAAATTAAATTAAATTAAATTAAAGATTATGCCCAAAGAGTGACATGACATCATTAACATGGAGAGGGAGGCTCTTGAACCCTGCTTCACTCTTCACGTGTTAATGGGTTTGTGTCATCCTTTGAATGCTCCCTAGGGGTAAAACTCCCATCTTGAGAGACATTGTTAGCTAGCAGTGCCCTAACTGAAGTGCACCGGTCTCAAAGAAAGAAGGGAATTCACTTTTGTAGATCTCGTCTATCAATCAAAAGTGACTGAATGCTTCTTATCCTTTTGGATCATCTTGTCAAAATTATTCAAATGTAAGACAATAGACAATAGGTGCAGGAGTAGGCCATTCAGCCCTTCGAGCCTGCACCGCCATTCAACATGATCATGGCTGATCATTCCTAATCAGTATCCGCTTCCTGCCTTATCTCCATAACCCTTGATTCCACTATCTTTGAGAGTTCTATCCAACTCTTTCTTAAATGAATCCAGAGACTGGGCCTTTACTGCCCTCTGGGGCAGAGCATTCCACACAGCCACCATTCTCTGGGTGAAGAAGTTTCTCCTCATCTCTGTCCTAAATAGTCTACCCTGTATTTTTAAGCTGTAGATGGTCAATAATTTTAGTTACAGATACGTATTCTGTATTAAAACTGAGAAGGTTTGGTTGCATAAATGCATGATTCGCATACATTTTGGGCTTAACTAACTATTATAATTTATATCTCTGTCTATTTTAAACATATTTGAATTCTCTATGAGTTTTGAATTTAATTTTGGGTTAAAATCATGTTTCCAACTTGAGGATTAAAAGGAATTTTTGGTCTTTAGGATTAAATCTAGTTGGGCATCCATTTTAAAAGAAATTACAATCTAGCCACTTACTTTGATTTATTAAGTTCAGTGTTCTCAATGACAGGTACAGGATTTTTTTTATCCGTCCGCAGTGCTACTACATACTCAGTGCTAGCGATACAAATGCAAGTGGCCCAGCGTCCCCATTAACACCACCACTGGATTAAGTCACAGACTTGACCTGGCTTTGAATCCAGTCACACCTGTGAATGAAAGTCTCCCCCCCCGCTGGCTTTGAACTCCTGTGTGGAATGAGTTTGTGGAGGCTTCACCCAATTCCCAATGAGTTGCAGTTAGCATAAGAAACACCACACACAGTTTCAAAATCGCAGCAAGTATAGAATGAAGACAAAACAGGAATACTCGTACAGAAAATAAAACAACATTTCCAGAAGTGACAACTAGTCACAAAGATAAAAGAAAGACTTGACAAATTGCATCCCTTCCTTTCCCGATGCCAATCCTTGATGACCAGAGTCTGCTGTTGACAACCACAATGATTTAGAACTTGTAACCATGCCATTTAATAGAAATCAACCAGATTAGAAGCAAATTGATAGGCAGCGAGCCATCCTGACCTTTCAGTAGGTGATTGCCACTGGAATGCGACTCTCAGGGAATTAAGTGGTGCAAGTGGGATTTATTGTAATTTAGCATTGCAAACACTAAAATCTCACAAATCTGTGAATGAGGGTGGCACTGAGATTGTAAGAGAAACTGCTTTATCTGTAATATTCAGAAGGACTTCAATTTTACTGCACTGGTTCTGGAGTTATTCTAACCGAATGAAAACAACTAACTTTACAAGGAACCTATTTTGTATTACTTTGGTAACGTTCAGAGTTCAGCAGCTCAATTATTTATTTTTATTGCATTTCAGCTCTGTAAACATGGGTGCTGCTGGAGTTTTCATCACTGCTTCAACAGCCACCTGACAACATTTTATTCCATTAGCTTTTGTCATTATTTGATTTTCTTGCAAGTCTGAACTAATCTACCATCCATTGTTTTCAACAAACAGATTTGCAAACAGCAGCATTGTGCAATGGAAGCACCATGGTGTGCACAACATTTCAGGCAATTAAATGCCACTTCCTGGGCCAATATCACAGTTTGAATGGGGAAATTAAAATGCAAAAATTCAAATCACATGATTAGGCAAACATCTGCTTAAATTAATACTCTATTCCCTTAACAACTCCTTTGTAAACATTGGACATTTAAAAGTGATGACAGCATATGGCACCATTTTTATGTGTTTAAATCCTGGCGCAAAACTCATGATGTCCTTTAACTTTCCACATTTTGCTCATTTGAATGATTATTCCCATTCCATGAAGGAGGTCAGTTAGCTCAGTTGGCTGGATGGCCAGTTTGCGATACAAAGCAATGTTAGCAGTGGGTTCAATTTCTGCACTGCCTGTGGTTATCTTAAAGGACTCTCCTTCTCAACCTCTCCATTCATCTCTCTGTCTAAATAGAGAGCAGCCCTATTGTCCATTCCGACTGTGGTAACTTCGTTATTCCATGCACTTTGGTATTCTGCAATGGACAATCAGAATGGGACATGTGGAATCTCTGAACAATAGGTTCAGATTAGAGAGAGCCATGCACTTAAAAAGTAAGCAGCTGCATTGAGGAGAAAACCTTTGGACAGGTTTTCCTGAAGCAGGGAATCTCAGTATACAGGATTTGGAGATGCCGGTGTTGGACTGGGGTGTACAAAGTTAAAAATCACACAACACCAGGTTATAGTTCAACAGGTTTAATTGGAAGCACACTGTTGGACTATAACCTGGTGTTGTGTGATTTTTAACTCAGTATACAGTATACCATGAGTTAAATGTTTCCTGCATCCTTCCATTCAAAAAAGCTTATCATAACCTGCTGGAAGTGCAAGGTGATAACAGCACAGTATGGTGAATGGAGCATCACCTGAGTAAGCAGGAATGACAGACTATCTACCAAGCCAATGAGTTTGAAGGATTGACAACACGGGAATGACTGTGAAGGAGGGTGAGGGCGATAACTATGTCACAGACTAGTATTAAGGTGGGCATTTCGATGACTGTACATGGAAAGAATTGTCAAAAAAGTAAAAGCACTGCGCCTCTCATCGTCCAAAAAAGACATTTTTTTCCAATGATCGTCCTTACAGTTTGGAAAACTGCAATATTTTCTTTGATGGAAATAAACAAGGCAAAATTTTAGAAGCAATTTTTGATAATAGTTCTTTGACTCCAGTGAGTCAGCCTGAATCTCATAGAAATGAAGAGCTGGAATAGACCACTCAGCCCATTGAGACTGCTCTACTATTTAATATGATCATGGCTGATCCTCTACCTTCACTTTCTCTCCATACCCCCAATGCATTTTATATCTAAACAATTATTAGATTAGATTCCCTACAGTATGGAAACAGGCCTTTCAGTCCTACAAGTCCACACCGACCTCCGAAGAGTAACCCACCCAGACCCATTCCCCTATATTTATGCCTGACTAATGCACCTATCACAATGGGCAATTTAGCATGGGCAATCCACCTAAACTGCACATTTTTGGAGTGTGGGAGGAAACCGGAGTATCTGGAGGAAACACAGACAGACACGGGGAGAATGTGCATCCTGTACACCGACAGTCAACCGAGGCTGCAATCGAACCTGGGTCCCTGGCGCTGTGAGGCAGCAGTGCTAACCACTGAGCCACTATGCAGTCCCGTTGATCTCTTTATGAATATATCCAGTCATTTGGCCTTCACTGTCTTCTGTGGTAAAGACTGACTGAGTGAAGCAGTTTCTTTTTCATATTAGTCCTAAATAGACTATATTATACCCTGAGACTGTGACCCCTGACTCTTGACTTCTCAGCTGGGGAAAACATCCTCCTTACATCTCATTTGCCTGGCAAAGTTAGAATCTTATGTTTCAATCTAAACTCTTCCGAGCACCATGGATTGGCAATTCTTCATTTAAGATGTAGAGTCACACATGAATGGTTTCAACACATCAGTTAATGAGGTTGATGCTTGCAGCTTAGGGTGTGCCTTCAAAAAGACACACCCTGAGGAAGGAAAATGTCCCATTGCAAAATGTGGAGTATTGCATTACCATGAAGGAGTATTAACACAAGGCCGTTCTTGTGATTGTAAAAGAAAGATGCAACAGTAAGTAATAAAGCTGTGGCTTCAAGATACAGTCAGATTTTGCAGCAGGATCAAATGGCCATTTCCCAAATGCTCCTTAATGAGATGATGGTTCCTCTAGATCTGACCTATCCACAGCATGTGGTGCAGAATGAACAAAGTAAAGCTGAGTAGTCTTGCTTTACAGCACTAAAATATAACCTTTAGCTTTGTGGGCTCAAGCTTTTGCAATTAGACACAAATCAACAATTCTGGAGCCAATTACCCCAATTTTGAAAAGTGCCCTCTGCCCACCCCAGGTTACTGCTCAAAGACATCCGCAGATTATCAAATGTGAAGTCTACCATGAAATCAGTACGATACAGCAGTGCTTTAAATCATGCCATTTCAAAACAATGCTATAAAACCTAATCATTCACATATTCAAGAACAGGAATTTGGTAAAGTTTGAGGAATACAATTGGAAAATGGGTTTCTCAGGGAAAAAAAAAGTGGCATTTCCTTCGTGTCAATCCTCAAGTTGGAGTTTGAAATACATACAATGACTTTTAAAAACATATGAAGTTACTTTCTAGTTGGACTGGGGCACAGTAGTTAGCGCAAATTTAACAACAAAGATTGTCTAAAATTTTACAAAATATATCTATCAGTACCTTTATGACCACAAGATCAAATTCATTTCCAGAACCTTTTTGGAAACAAGTGTCATCAGCTTCCCCACAGGAGGCAGCAAACATACTCATCAAACCACTATTTTTCAGTGACTTTTTGTCTGTAAATAGTCAGAAAGATACATTTTAATAATTTTCTGTGCCTGGCTTGGGCTGACAAGTGGCAAGTAACATGTGCACCACACAAATGCTGGGCACTTGACCATCGCTCCTTGACATTCAATGGTGTTACCATCACTGAATCCCCCACTATCAATATCCTGGAGGTTACCATTGATCAGAAGCTCAATTGGACTCACTACATAAACACAGTGACCACAAGAGGAGGTCAGAGGCTAGGAATACTGCAGTGAGTAACTTATCTTGTGACTCAACAAAGCTTATCCACCATCTAAAAGTCATACGTCAGAGTATGATGGAATACTCCCCACTTGCCTAGATGAGTGCAACTCCAACAACACTCAAGGAGCTTGGCACCATCCAGGACAAGGCAGCCTACTTGATTTGGTGCAACATCAACAAACTTCCACTCCCTCCACCACCAGCATTCAGTAATAACAGTGTATCCTATCAACTAGATACAATACAGAAATTCACCCAAGATCCTTAAACAGCACCTTCCAAGCCCACAACCTCTTTCATCTGAAGGACAAGGGCAGCAGACACATGGGAACACCACAACCTTCAAGTTCCCCTCCAAACTACACACCATCCTGACTTAGAAATATATCGCGTGCCTTTACTGTCACTGGGTCAAAATCCTGGAATTCCCTCCCTAAGGGTATTGTGGGTCAACATACAGTATGTGGACTGTAGCAGTTCATGAAGGCAGCTCACCACCACCTTCTGAAGGACAACTAAGGATGGACAATAAAAAAAGTACTGACCAGCCAGCAATGGCCACATCCCACTAGAGAATAAAAAAAGTCCCGCCTAATATAATGGTGTATCAATATTTAGGTATTTACCATGTATACCTGTATTTGACAAACAGTTTTGTCGACCAGCAACATATTAATTATTCTGCAACAAAATTAAAAACAACATTTACTCAATACGTTATTTTTACTTTTCTTAAACATTCAGTTGGCCAATTGCAGGCAGAGTGGGTGTGTAAGATGGCTGTAATTTTTTATAGCACATTGTTTATGCCAGGCTTTTAATTACATTCCCAAATCTTTTATACGAGGAATTGCTCCTTTCAAATCAATCTAATCAGCCATTAATAGAAAATGACTCAAGTAACATTCATCACAACGGAATGTTTAAATTGGGCAGAATGTAGATGGGGATGTCTGCCTGGGAAATCAGACAGGTCTGGGCATTAATTAGATTAGTTTAGATTACCTACAGTGTGGAAACAGGCCCTTCGGCCCAACTAGTCCACACTGACCCTCTGAAGAGCAACCCACCCAGACACATTTCCCTCTGACCAAAGCACCTAACACTATGGGCAATTTAGCATAGCCAATTCACCTAACCTGCACATCTTTGGACTGTGGAAGGAAACCCATGCAGACACGGGGAGAATGTGCAAACTCCACATAGACAGTCGCCCAATGCTGGAATCAAACCTGGGACCCTGACGCTGTGAGGCAGCAGTGCTAACCACTGAGCCAGCGTGCCACCCGTAGAGGGTGTAGATGGGTAGAGAGTCACTGTTGCAGAAAAACTGTAAAACAGGGCCAAAACAAGACAGATTGCCTGTAGTTCTTCCACCAGCATTATACGCTAAAGCATTTTGCAATTTGTATTTTGGTAGCCTCATTACACTTACATACCGTCCCACTGCTGCGTACTGCTTCCAAATGCTTGTTTGAAAAGTGCAAGTTCTACAGGAAGTTACCCTTAGATTACAGAAACTGCATTTCAGCAACACATAGGATGTGGTAGAGTCTGGTACAATTGCAACATTTAAGAGGCATTTGGATGGGTATATGAATAGGAAGGGTATGGAGGGATATGGGCTGGGTGCTGGCAGGTGGGACGAGATTGGGTTGGGATATCTGGTTGGACCAAAGGGTCTGTTTCCATGCTGTACATCTCTATGACTCTATGTCAATACAAACAATGAATACACTGAGAACTGTGGCTTGTATATATTTAACAGCTGGTTAAAAGGCAAAAGAATAGGATGGGATGGTGGAGTATGGAAGGACATTGATTCCAATGGAAGCCATTTCTCTTAGACTTAATTTGCTAAATTATTTCGTGATGCCTTTAATGACTGATTCTAGCTACCCTGGTGGAACCTTTCTCACCCTTTGGCAAAGTAATTTCACTGATATTTGTTCTAAATTTAAATTTCAGCCATGTCACTCAGTCTTACTGACCTGACTTGTTGAGGAGTAACGTACTGAATTCACTTTGTCCATAATTTTTCATACCAAAAGGAGCAATTGAGAGTACAGAGCTTGGATATTGCCGAGAAGAGACGGGTGCCACTGAAACTTTTTATCTTGCTCTCATCAGGACAGACGCAAGAATGTCAAATTTCAAAAGACTGTCAAAATTATTTTCAAGATTTACTTTTCCCTCTTTTTTTCCCTGGGCTGGTCATTTTAAGCTTCTTTGACCATTCCCAAGGACATCCTCAGCAGATCTGAGACGCAGTAATTTCATCATTAGTTGATTGTTGTTCAGAGAATTTTTCAAAGGTTGAAATGGTCAATGACAATGTCACAAAAACAGCTTGTTTGCCAAAGTGGACGGCCATTTTGCACTGCACTAAATTCTGATTCACCTCAATAGGGAAAAAGACTTAATGAGTGCCTTTAATGAGAAAAGAATATAGCAAAGCACTTTACTATCCATTGATATTTCTCTTATCATAGGAAATCAGAACAGGAGTAGATCATTCAAGCCTTCAAACCTGCTCCAACATTCAACACCATGGCTGACACTCATCCCTTAAAACCCTTAACTTTCCTGTTGATCAACAACCCATCTAGCTCGGCCTTGACCACTGCTTCCTGGGGTAGAAAGCTCCCAGAACACTTGACCATGCAAGAAGAAATTGCTCTCCATCTTGAGGTTACGTAGGAGGTCCCTTATTTTTAAATGTGTTGACTAATTCGGAACAGCAGCAGCCAATAAGTTCACAACAAACACCAATAATTGCCAGATAATGTGTTTCCGTGACATCGACAGAGCAATTGAGTATTATCCAGGGAACAGGGATAATGTCATGCCCCTGTTTCTGAGGCCAGGGTGCGTGAAGCTTATCTGTGCCAAAGGTAAAAGTAATGTTGCTCTAGTCTCATCAGATCATAGGGCTGCTCTCTCTTCAGACAGAGATGACTGGTGGTGGTTTATCCTGATGGTCACCATATCTCAGGCAAGGGGAGGGCTTGAGAAAGACAGTCCTTCAGGGTAACCTAAGGCGGTGCAGCAATTGAACCCACGCTGTTGACATCACTCTGCATTGCAGACCAGCTGTGCAGCCAACTCAGCCAACCAACCAAGTTAAAGTTAATGAAAATACACATTCATTCCCCAGAGCTGCAAGGAAGACTGATTGATCTTTCTATCTTGACAATTCAACATGACACTGCACAGAACACTGCTCAGAAGAAAATTGTTTTCGTGAAACTGAAAGCACGGAAAGTTAAATTTCAAATCTCGATCAACTTAGTCGCATGGAAACCCATGTTTTATCATGTCTTATCAGCCACATGACACATTAATGTGCATTGTAGATCCTACGTAAAGTGCAGAAAGATCAGAATATGTACAATCAATGTCTTAATATCCTCCTTTATTTCACTTGAAATAAATTTGTAATTTGTTTATAAATGCAGAATGTTTATTCATTTCAGTACAGAGTATAGTTCATTTCTATTAACCACCATGCCGAAGCAACCTACCGCTGATAAAAATGTGGTCTAGTGCAGAGTTGTGTTCTCAAGTTTAATCATTTAGGAAGCTCCTTGGTGATCCTGTGTTGTCACGAGAGGTGATACATGCAAACCAAAGGCACATGGGCAGCAAAAGGGGAGGACTGAGAGGTTTAGTTGGAGCAAGAACTGGGGGCAGCCTGCAGGCAATGGCAATTTTTAGCAGTTGCATGGGACTGGGACAATTTTACTGTGTTTTTGAAAGGGAATTGTGTGAAGTCAGGGGAAGGCATTAGGCTCTTAGAGTGGTACATACGCTTGCACAAGCCTGCCTGTCTGATGACAGCAATGAAATTCAGCACCATCCTGACAGATTTGACAAACAATCAGGACTCCCGCCCACCTTCCGAGGACCCCTTCGCCCGTCTCCAACACACACCATCCACCTCGACACCCCATACTGGCCTATTACCCGCCCTCGACCTCTTCGTTTCCAACTGCTGCCAGGACAGTAATCACCTCAATCTGTCTAGCCCCTTTCCCCACTCCAACCTCTCACCCTCACAACGCGCAGCCCTCCAATCCCTCTGCTCCAATCCCAACCTCACCATCAAGCCAGCAGATAAATGGGGCACAGTGGTAGTCTGGCACACTGACCTCTACACCGCTGAAGCCAGATGCTAACTCGAAGACACCTCCTCCTACCGCCCCCTCCCCCAACCAAACAGTCATCTCCCATACAGAACCTCATCACCTCAGGAGATCTCCCACCCACAGCTTCCAACCTCAGTCTGGGAACCACGCACTGCCCGGTTCTACCTCCTTCCCAAGGTCCACAAGCCTGACCACCCTGGCCGACCCATTGTCTCAGCCTGCTCCTGCCCCACTGAACTCATCTCCACCTACCTTGAAACTGTCCTATCCCCTGATTCCAGGAACTCCCCACATACGTTCGAGACACCACTCATGCCCTCCACCTCTTCCAAGACTTCTGTTTCACTGGCCCCCAACGCCTCATCTTCACCATGGATATCCAATCCCTCTACACCTCCATCCGCCATGACCAGGGCTTCCAAGCCCTCCACCTCTTCCTCTCCCGACGTCCCCAACAGTACCCTTCCACCGACACTCTCATTCGTTTGGCTGAACTAGTCCTCACCCTCAACAATTTCTCCTTTGAATCCTCCCACTTCCCCCAGACCAAAGAGGTAGCCATGGGCACCCGTATGGGCCCCAGCTATGCCTGTCTCTTTGTTGGCTAGGTAGAACAGTCCATCTTTCATAGTTACACCGGCACCACTCCCCACCTCTTCCTCTGCTACATTGATGACTGCATTGGCGCCACCTCGTGCTCCCACAAGGAGGTTGAGCAACTCATCAACTTCACCAACACATTCCACCCTGACCTTAACTTTACCTGTACCTTCTGTGACACCTCCCTCCCTTTCCTGGACCTCTCCATCTCCATTAATGATGACCGACTTGACACTGACATTTTTTACAAACCCACCAACTCCCACAGCTACCTGGATTACACCTCTTCCCACCCTACCTCCTGCAAAAATGCCATCCCATATTCCCAATTTCTCCGCCTCTGCCGTATCTGCTTCCAGGAAGACCAGTTCCCCCACAGAACACATCAGATGGCTTCCTTCTTTACAGACCACAATTTCCCTTTTTATGTAGTTAAAGATGCCCTCCAATGTGTCTCGTCCACATCCCGCATTTCTGCCCTCAGACCCCACCCCTCCAACCGTAACAAGGACAGAACCTCCCTGGTGCTAACCTTCCACCCTACTAACCTTCGCATAAACCAAATCATCTGACGAATTTTCCGCCACCTCCAAACAGACCCCACCACCAGGGATATATTTCCCTCCCCGCCCCTTTCCACCTTCCGCAAAGACCATTCCCCCATGACTACCTGGTCAGGTCCACGCCCCCCCCTAACAACACACTCTCCCATCCTGGCACCTTCCCCTGCCACCGCAGGAATTGCAAAACCTGTGCCCACACCTCCTCCCTTACATCCATCAAAGTTTTACCTGCGCATCCACCAATATCATTTATTGTATCCAGTGCTCCTGATGCGGTCTCCTCTACATTGGGGAGACTGGACGCCTCCTAGCAGAGCCCTTTAGGGAATAACTCCAGGACACCCGCACCAATCAACCACACCGCCCTGTGGCCCAACATTTCAACTCCCCTCCCACTCTGCCGAGGACATGCAAGTCCCAGGCCTCCTTCACCGCCGCTCCCTCACTACCCGACGCCTGGAGGAAGAATGCCTCATCTTCCACCTTGGAACACTTCAACCCCAAGGCATCAATGTGGACTTCACCAGTTTCCTCATTTCCCCTTCCCCCTCCTCACCCCAGTTCCAAACTTCCAGCTCAGCACAGTCCCCATGACTTATCCTACCTGCCTATCTTCCTTTCCACCTATCCACTCCACCCTCCTCTCTGACCTATCACTTTCATCGCACCCCCATCCAACCATTGTACTCTTTGCTACCCTCCTCCACCCTCCTCTCTGACCAATCACCTTCATCCTCTCCCCCACTCACCTCTATTGTAGTCTATGCTACTTTCTCCCCACCTCCACCCCCCCTCTCATTTATCTCTCCACCCTGCAGGCACTCTGCCTATATTCCTGATGAAAGGCTTTTGCCTGAAACATTGATTTTCCTGCTCCTCAGATGCTGCCTGAACTGCAGTGCTTTTCCAGCACCACTAATCCAGAATCTGATTTCCAGCATCTGCAGTCATTGTTTTTACCTAAAAAATGACTGTTGCCATTTCAAGCACAGAAACCGAGAATCCCAGCCCTAATGACAATCAAACTTGGGGGGTGATGTAAAATTAATGTCATTTGATAGAGGTTTAGATCGTTGTAAGTCGTAGAATTGATAGTAAGCCATGAGAACAGTGAAACTAGTGATGGTTGTATCTGTACAGGTAGACTGCTGACTGCAAATGTAATCTTGTAAATATGATGAAACAGTGGAATTCTCAAAAGCATATACAGATTCTCAGCGAACAGTTAGAGAGCTGTGGGAATAGGGAGAGAGAAGCAGATACTAAACTTCTTCCTGTTGTGATTTGTATCAGGTATATTGGACATTACTTCATTAAACATTGAGAGAGATCACAATAACAGTTTGCAACCTGAGAATGTGAATACTATGAATTAAGAAACGTACTCTGTGTTTAATTCAAGTGCTAAAAATGAAATAATTGCAAATTTTACATTCTCTATGCACGACTCCCAAGATTTACCTCAACAATTTTCTGTAATTTTATAGGGAAATGTCACAGTTAGAAAATGATTGGCTGGTCTTAAGCATGTCCACAAAATTACTTCCATTATCAAACCCAACAAATCCTTAACAGATAGATTCTTTGCTTTGTAAATGCTTATTTTGCACTGTCAGAGGAGCTGAACATTGGATTTAATGAGACGATTGATATTTCCGTGTTTTTAATGGTCTTGGAACAGGAAGATGAACTGACATTCCAGGAGCTAATCACCCAACAGCGTTATTGCTCACTTGCAATCCAAATGACTTTTCTGAATAAGGCCCAAGAATGGTTTTTTGCCAATAACTCAGTCGATGTTACAGTACATGCTTACATACATTGGCAATGTGATTTATTGTTTAATTAAATTGAAAAGGTGTTTGTTGAAAGTCTGGCAAAATTATATCACAGCTGATCCAGTGTTCCAAACAATTCCCCCAAAGAGATAGGAATTGGAGTTGATCATGCTGAAAAATTAGAAATGGATATCACTGCACTTCACAAAAGAGAGCCCTACAAACTTCAGAGCTGCTGGTCACTTGTTATGGGAAAACACTGCAATAGAATTTGGCTTCAGCATGTATGTGGGACCACTTACCTAAAAGTCGCAATATCCAGTAGGCCCTGAGGAAGATGAGACATGGTGGAGCTGCACCATTTGCCTCAAACATCAACAACTGCAACAAAGCAAGGATTGCCAGGATCTTCATGAGCATCGCACATCAGCCTCTTCAGTCACAAGAGCAGTCACGGAAGATGATGAATCCACTACCAGCTTGGATAATGAGGAGCTTTTCAACAACATCATTCCAACTCTCCGGACTCTAAATAAGTTGTTATACCTGGTAAATGACATTCTAGGGATCCATTCATCACTGATCAAGAATGTAGGTAATTTATGGAGAATGGTTTGATTATTAAATTGCACTGTCAATTGCAAACAAAGGTCCTATGAGTGCCACTCCAAGCATGAGAAGTTTAATTCATACAGTTCAGATATTAATCATCTTTCTGTTTTTATTCACTGGTGTTCCAAGCAAATGCAGCAGTGAACAAGGCAATAAAGTCTCACCATAATCCAAGAACAAATTGCATTTCGAGTGACTGAACTGGTCAGTCATGGATTAATAATAAATGATCCAATGAAGAATAGAACAACATAAGAATCATAGAGTCCTTACAGTGCAGAGAGAGGCCATGTGGCCTACTGAGACTGCACCAGAACTCCTAAGAGCTCCCACCCAGAGGTCCGCCCTATCCTTGTAACTCTACATTTCCAAATGGCTAATCCACCTAACCTGCACATCTTTGGGCTGTGGGAGGAAAGCGGAGCATTTGGAGGAAACCCACACAGAGGGAGAACATACAAACTCCACACAGACAGTCACCTGAGGATGGAATTGAATTTGGGTCCCTGGTGCTGTGAGGCAGCAGTGCTAACCACTGAGCTACCATGCCACCCTAAAAATCAGAGTTGGCAGCAAGGCTAAAAGACAGGTGAGGAAAATTCTGTTCTCTCAGAAGGCTGTTCGTCTGTGAAATTCTCTTTCTGAGAAAGCAGCAGAGGGTGAGTCATTAAGTTTGTTCAAGGCAAAGTTTGCTCATTTTGATAAAGAAGGGCTATAGGGACAGACAGGTAAAAAGTTGGGTTGAGACTACAATCAGATTAGTCATAACAGAGCATTTTTGCAGGGCTGAATGGCCTAATCCTGCTCCTAAGTCCAATGGTTGCTTCGTGCCTTAACCCTGCAATACAAGCTGCCTGCTGCACAGTTCAAATTTGACAGTGAAGGCTGCACAGGTGGCATAACTCATGTACAATGTAATCTTCAGATCTATCATCATGCCGAAGACGTAAAATAGAAAGTCAAGGTTGCAAACACCTTCATAATAAAATTCATCTTACAACTGCTGTACCGGAATTGATAGCCTTCTGAAAATATCTTCTGTACACAGGGGACTACTTTATGCTTAATTCACAGGCTTCTCCCTCAAATGCTGAGTATGTAGCAACCAACTGTCTAGTTATTGAAACAGCACTGCTTCTTCTCGCATTATGATGAGGGTTATTTTATCGCTGATCACAGACACAGTACCACGGAGTGTAACGCTCACCTACTGTCAATGAGAACATCTGCTTGAGTATCACACATCGAGTTTTGTCTTGATTTGGAGATGCCAGTGTTGGACTGGGGTGTACAAAGTTAAAAATCACACAACATCAGGTTTAACTGGAAACACTAGCTTTCAGAACGCCATTCCTTTATCAGGTACAACCACCTCGCTATAAACCTCGCTATGCTTGGCTGTCTCAAACTGTGCTGAAAATGTGTTGCTGGTTAAAGCACAGCAGGTCAGGCAGCATCCAAGGAACAGGAAATTCGACGTTTCGGGCCAGAGCCCTTGTCTCAAACTGTGGTTAACATCAACTACATCATTTTTTGCTGGTTAAATTAAAAGCATTTTAGATATCTATGTTGTTTTATTTAACATCAGCAAAATTCTCTCTGATGTCAATTTTTTGTTTATTCTCAGAGATTCATAAGTGGCTTTGAAGTGTTTACAGAAACTGAAAGCCGTGAAATCTGATGAAAGCATGAGGCTGCAACTGCTCTGAATCCAAGGACATCCAGGACATCTGCATACAACAGCTGAGGATATAAAGCCTCCTCAAACATCTTATTTTCATCACCAAAAATCAAATTCTATCAGGGTAATGCAAGGTTAAAAAAAAACTGCTATAGTGGAAACTTTAAACATAGTTTGTCAACTGTTTATGTGTCCGCAATGTTAGTAGTAGAAAGGCAATCACAGTGAAAACCAGACAACTTCAGGCTGGTCATTAAAAAGACAAATTTGACTCTGTATTCAGAAATATGAAATTGACCAGGTTGTTCAATGCTGGGACATTTCAGTCACTGTCAAGGATAGAGGATTAACTTGAAGTTCTGTTGCCCATCTCAGTTAACCTGACTGGCTTGATGTTTTGCGTTCACTACAGAAATGCTGAGCAACTAAAAACTTGAACGTTGTGCCCCCAGTTAGAGAGATGGCTGTAATAATGTTATTCTGCCCAAAGACACCAAAAAGAGGCAGCCTCACTCATGTAATAAGGCAGCCTGTTCCACAACTCAACTTTCATGTTATATCATCTGGCTCTCAGCTTTTGCAGCAACATACGTCCCAATTGGTAAAGTAATAACTATTGAAAAATTTACACACTGAAAGACAATCCTGCAGGCTGTTGGACTGCAACTGAAGGGTGAGCTATGAAGATTTCCCATCCATTGCAGCTTCAAATAAACATAAATCTTGTTCTAAGGAAACCTGAAACATTACTTGTAACATTAACTGCCAGGCTTGCTGAGTTTTTCCAGCAATTTCTGTTTTTATTTCTGATTTACAGCAACCTGAGTTCTTATGGTTTTGATAAATCCTGTTTTGATAAATCCTGTACAGTTGCTGAAATGTGACTTCTTTAATGGTAGCAACCTTCACAGTTCCACAATATTGACATCCCTTGAATATACTGAGTCTAGACTGGGGATTTTCTGTCTGTGCAGGCATTATTCCACATATATTGTGAAAAAGATTAAAAACTACTTCGCAACAGCTTATGAAATGATGTTCAAAGAGTGACCTGACCTCGATCCAGGAACAACGTTCCGAGTTGGTTTTAAAGGTCAGACTCCAGCAATGTTTTCGATTTAGTAGTTGCCAGATACAATTATCATTTATTCTTTGAACTTCAGTTTAATAAATGGTTTGGTGTTGTCATGGCGCAGTTTGTGAGATGCTCCATTCACAGGCTCAATCTGCCATTCCATGAGTTATTGATCTCAGGCATGTCATGAGATGCAAAGCATAGACCATACCTTTTCTCATAGTGAAAGTCTCAATCCTGGGCACAAATAACTCTTAGCTCTCCTTGCATTTCTACACAGATATGGTTGTTGAGCAAAATTTACAGTTTCCAAGGATTAAACTTGCTCTTTAAATACAACTGATTTTTGTTCCAGAGAACCCATGAAAATAATCTATTAAATGAAGATGATCCATTCTACCAAACATGCTTTATCTCTATAGTTTTTGTTTTGTTCTCTAACTTTATGGGGGGAACTTACATTACACATGGGAAGAAACATGAAAAACAGTAGCTGCCAGTCACATATCAGACTGATGTTCAGTGCATCTAAAAGGCTCTGAGGCATAAAAATCTTTTTGTTTTAAGATGACCAGATCTCAATTTTATCTGAGCAATTTCTGTACCAGTAACAGTGTTCCATTATACCAGCAACTTGCATATGCATAGCATCATTAACAGGGCAAAACTTTCCAGAGTACTTCATGGGAGCAATACCAAACAATGCTTAAAATCAAGTCATAAATGGAGATATTTGGTACACTCGGTCAAAAACATGGTTGATCATAACCCGAAAGAGAAAGTCTCAGAAGCTTAGGGAGGCAGTATTGGCACTTAGGGATGCAGCCACCAATGAGAGCGCCTAAGATTTTATATCAGAATATACAAAATCCTAGGTCAATACAATAAAAGACAGCACTAAGACTTTAATCAAATCTGACTGAGGATTGTATCTGCATCCACTGAAACTCCACCACTGCTTATTTATGGTCTTCTGTGTTAGAGGTGATGCATTTCAAGTTTGGTTTACTTGCGTCAATGTATTCCTGAAAGAACTGTCAACTCAGTAATGGCCCCGAACTGCGAACATAACCTGCACTGTGTCATTTCACCTCCACCACTCCCTCTCCTTCCATCAGCAGGTCGGAAGAAATAGTTTTTGCTTTTGCCACTGCTCTTACTTTTGAAAGCCAAGATCAGATATTCCCTTGACTGAGGTGCGGTGACTGCTGTAACAAGGCAGGCCCAAAAGTCCATGATGTCCTCTCCTGTGTGATTGACTGATTGTGGGTGAGGAAGACCTCAAAATGGGAAAGGTGGATACTAGCTTACCGTGCACTCTCAAACGTCGCGGACGCAGTCTTGCCGATAGCGCCGAAGCCAACTCCCACCGCTAGACCCTCTGAAACAGAACCACAACAAAACAAACATCAGTAATAGGGAAGTGCTCCTGGTTCATCAGGTGCTATTCTTGAATGCTGCGCAATTTGTGCCCAAAGGAGACCATTCAGCCTGCAAAATTCTTCCTAACCCATTTCCTCTTCATTGTGTGTCCAAGAGTTACACTATCATACCAGCAGCATGATGGAGCCTTTCACAACATCAACACTGATGGAGGCCCATGCCTGTGAAACAATCAGGTTGGAAGAGAGTCTTGCAACATTGTCTGTGGAGCTGCTCATCTCAAATATGTAGCACAAAGTATAGCATAAATCTACAAGGGATAGCCACGGATTGAACTTTATTTAAGGATACACTTACACAATAAACCAAATGTCAGAGCAATGCTCAAATTAGTGTTCATAGGGATTTTCAGTGGCAATGCAAGCCCGCAGATCCCAGCAACCACTGTGGATGAGATTGCAGAGACTTTAATGTCAGTTGTTCACAGTAGCCCCAAAGAACAGTCAGGGAATGCCAAGATTTCAGAATCCCTCATGGTTTCAAGCCAATTCAGAAACCATGGAGCATACTCAATTTTGGGAAAATTTTGCTCTTAACAGCAAACAAAGAGATTCAGTAGCTCACGTCTCTGACTATAACCCTCACTTTTTGTTTGTGAGCTTGGGGTCAGTTTCAGTGTTACCTTCTCTACAGGGAGTCTGGGAATAAAGGCAAATAACAGTGAAGCTCCTCAAATATCCTGTCAGTGATGCGAAGAGGCTAATTAGGGAGGAAAACAGTAAATATAAGTAAAAAGTTAAATTGTGCAAGCTAAATATTGGGAAGTGCAGTTTGGATGAAGAGAGGGAGATAAGTTGAGACGGACATAAAATGTAAAACAAATGTATTTTTTATAATCTCCTGTAGACATTTTCTTGAGGAAACAAGAGTTCATAATTCTGAAAATAAATTTCAGGGCCAGAGAGCTCATTCATCAATAAACATCACATTAAAAACTAGCTTAATCCTGAATGCAACCATCCTGACGTTTTCAGCTCTTTTAGTGTAGACTTAATGGAAATGTACAATGGCTTAAAGCTGCCGGAGGCATTTGAACATCAGTCCACAGGAGAGGACTGGAACAGTGTAGCCTGCGGTGGAGCAGGAATCTCTGACAACAATGTCCTGGACTTCCCAGTTAACAGTGTATGCAGAAGGCTGCTGTTAGATGTCCATTATATCACTGAAAGCTAATAGACTTGCTGTTGCCACTGCAAATTCCACAGTAACGTAAATCAGAGCTCCCAAATCACAACTCAAATGCAATAATCCCTCACACTGTGAACAGAAGGTGAAACGATTGCAAAAACAATGTGCTCAGGAACTATTTCTCAAAAGATGAAGCTGAGTGGATCTATTAGCACAGTGGTCAATAGCAGAAGCATGTGATGCAATGGAATTATAAATCACCCCAGAATCATGCTATAAAGAAGTCAGTTTTTATGATTTCATCTCATTAAAGTATCTATAAACATTATGCTTTATGTCAAAGCCTGCAGGATTGCATGGTGTTTAGAGCCAGGGAGCTGTTTCAAAAAATGCTTATCTCATAAGTCAAGGTCTTCAGATCTTCAAAGCTGAGGAGAAAATACCATCTTGGAAAAAGTTCAAAAACAGCAGATGTGCGAAAATAAGACACAACTGAAATATGTATCAGATACCCAGCATTGAACAGTAACTTAGGGGACTCCCTGTATGATCACCCTATAACAAAAGCACTGAACACTCTCATCTACTTTCAGAACTGACTTACAAACATTTAAACACGCCCCACTTCACTGCTACCAACATGTATGACGACTCCAAAGGTGGAGTTGACCATATCCTTTGACCAAATGGTCAAGTTGTGGCACTACCCCCCAACTGGTGCAATCTTGCTAGTAAAAAAAAAGTTCCAGTGGCACTGAAGTGGATGAAAGCCTGTGTCAACAGTAGATTTTGCATGTGGCACTGGCTCAAGCTGCAGTATAGTTCTAGTCCAGCACGGACCAAAATGATGTCCCGAGCACAGGTGTTGGTAACCGCAGTCCACACAACAGGACCCAGAATGTGAGGTCGATTCCACTGAAAAATCATGAAAAGTTAACTATTTCTCTCCTGAGATACTGCCTGACCTGCTGAGTTTATCCAGTTTTCATTTTGCTCCTCTTTCAGATTTCCATCATCTACAACCTTCCATTTTGTACAGCACCAATGCACACCTCACCCATTGAGTCTAGCAGGTAGCCGACTCTCTAACAACACGGCATTAAAAAAAAATCTGTTTCAAGGGAACATTTCAAACAGCACTTGCGATTTGTGTGCTGATCCAGTGTGCCTTTTTTTTGGCGTTTTAGTAATTGTTGTGATCTGTATTTCTTTGCTATCTATTATGCAGGTTCTATTTTGACAATTGCCAACATTGATGCTGGAAAAATTCATTTAACTCATTTAATTACGACTGTGGAGTGCAAGGATGCTTTCCATTCTTCTAAATTCAGATTGAAAGAATTCCCAAAGGTGGAGAGATTGGATTACAACAAATGATGTGGTATCTCTGCTTCGCTTTCAGGCTCCACTTGGCTTTTCCCAGAACAGCACTGCATTCCACTCACAACCTTAGAGAGGAAGGCAACACAAGCATCATTTCACTTCAAATTTTTTTCCAAGCATGCAACTTAATGTGTTCCATATTAACCCATCAACTACGGACATGTTTGCAATTGCATTTCTCATGAGCATGATGGCTTTAAGAGATTGTGATGCAGAAACTGTCATTATTACAATAATAAAGCTGCTTGAAGGTGAGGTGAGTGTGGTTGCCCTTGACATCAAGATAGCATTTGGCCAAATATGGCATCAGAGAGATTTAGCAAAACTGAATTCAACAGAAGTCAGGGAACCTCTTTACTGGTTCCTACCAGGAATGGCAAGTACCAAGGAAGATGGTTGTGGCTGTTGGATAACAATCATCCATTGCTCAGGTTTGAACAAGCAAACACAGAGAAGAAGTTTACATTTGCAGGTGACCCCAAAACTAATGGCCAGAAATATAAGACAATTACTAATAGGAAATTCTGGCATTTTATTCAGGCAGTGGTTAAGACATGGAACTTGTTGATTGATTTTGATTTCATTATCATACATATATTTTACATTAAGAATACAATAAATACAGCAAAACTTTTTTCATTTGTCGCACCAGATGCCACTTTGAATAATTTATGAATAAGAAAAAAGACAAAGGACATAGCATAACATCAGGCCTGAGCCAGCTCATCACCATCAGCAACGCCTGCGTCTCCATCCCTCTGCCGCCATCTACACTAGACCAAGCAACATCAAAGTGGCCAATCCTCAGGTGCCTCCTTTGCCACTGGACCGATACTCCTTCCCCACTGCCTTGGCAGACCAAACAATGTGAAAGTTACGCCTCTCAGCACTTGGCACACCTCATCAATGTTGCTGTGATGCCCTTCCGCCACTGCTTCACTGCCGCCATCACCGGACCTAACCAACAACAAAGTCACCGATCCTCAGACGGCATCTTTTACCGCTGGGCCTCCCTCACCAATGTTGCCTCTGTAATGTGTCATCTGCCAATTTCAGGTCCTCTCCTTGCTCTGGAAAAGGGTGTAGGGGCTCACTTGAGATCCACACTGGGCCCACTCGAGACCCGCGGTAGGTCTGCCTGAGGTGCACCCTCTAAGCTTGGCTTGAGACCACTCGATGCCCACGCCCCAAGCTCTCACTGCCACCGATGCTATCCAAGCTCAGGACAAGGTAAGTAAAAAAAGAAGAGAGGAAAAAATAAGAAAAAGGAAAGCAGTCAGAGTGGATAAACTCCGGCACAGGAACTGTATTCCACCACCGTCTAGGACCAGACATAAAAGCCCAAACTCCTTATCCTAACTTTTCATTGCTGCAATCATCCTATGAAATGTGTCATGGATCTTTTGGGACAAATGCCCGGAATGTGATCTTCATGCACTTTGTTTTCCTTTTCTTTAACAAAGCAGATCTGAGGAACTTGAACACAGACTACTTGAAAAACAATTCCCTTCATACACAAACTTTTAAATGGTAAACAGTTGCTAAAGATAACCACAATTACATATCAACCAGAATGCATGGTCGCACTGACTCCATGATTTGCACATGACTCATCTTATTATCTTTTGTTCATTATTTCTCATGCTACCTTGCAGTGCCCAATAGGAATAATTGTTTCTGTCTCTATCTGCAATAGTTTCAAAAACAAACTCTATTACATCAGCAAATTTCTTATTTAATTGTCCAAGTGCATTCAGTTTGAAAATCAATGAGGGCAAGACTCAGTAAACGATCATATTTTCATGCAAATTTTATATCTCCTACATTGACTGAACAGAAAACATTAAATGCAATGTCTTAATCTCATCGCTGTGCTCATTAAATTTGTAAAATCAATGAAAAATGTATACCCTTAAAACAATCTTAGTTTGTAGTTCTACTGCAACTATCTTTGAACTGTACTACAATAAATATAAAACAAAAATAAATAAACTGTACATAGCTTTGGTAAGACCAATGTTTTGATCAGAGTTTGATCACCTTATTTAGGGAGGTACAGACATACGTTAGAGACAGTTTAGAGAAAATTCCATAAGTTGATTGCTGGAATGAAAAGTTTGTCCTAGTGGTTAGGGTGGGGAGTTTGGGCATCTATTTACTGGATTTTAGAAGAATGAGAGCTCATATTATTTGATCGTAAGACGCTCAGGGTTTGACAATGTGAGGGGATATCGAGAGCAAAGGGGAACAGTTTCAAAATGTGGGCCTCCTTCTTGAGATCAAAATGAGGAAGAATTTCTTCTCCTGGTGAGACTTTTGTGATTGGAATCCTCTCCCTCCATTAGCAGTGCAGGTTTCCTTGAATGAATACTACATATGTCACTACATGGCAAGAAATTTCCTGAATGTCAAAGCTCAATACAAAAAGGTTGGATGTAGCTCCTACCTCAGAAACTGTGGTGTTGATATTCAACCTTTAGGTGAAAATGAAAATGGGACCAAATAACGGAGCCATTGGCAATGTCTTTTTTTAACCATGCCTTTACTTATTATCAAGTTCAGGACAATGCAACATTAATAAATGGACAATCAATCTCTTAGTAATCTTCTGCATTTCTGCTGACCATGCTTCCAGTTGTCTAGGATTTTTCCCCAAAGTTGCTCTTGTTATGAATATGTGAGTGTACCTTTAAGAGAGTTAAAAGCAGAACAACCAGATACAGCACCATGTATTCTCAATAAGACAACCATGTATGTAACACTGGGTTGAACAACTCGAGTAGTTTGTTGCCTGGAAACAAAAACAAATTCGAATTTGGCAAATCAGTTCAAATTATACCCCGAAAAAATACCAATTTCCAATCAAGTTGGAATTGAATATATTGACAACCTTAAAAACCAATGACATAACCTGATGCTCTGGGGTGTAAGACCAGGGGAAAATTGAATAGTTGTGAGGAGAACTGCCAAGTCCTAGCATGTAACAGATGCTTGAAAAAAAATCTCTCTTAAAAGTCCCTTTTCGATCAGTAACCTGTAATGCAGAAATTCCTAACAGGGAGAAAAGAAGATACAGGAAGATCTGGGAACAAGAACTTACACAGCTGCCTGGTTTTGAGATAAGTATTGTTTTGTAAATTTTAATTGGGCGCATTATCGGACTAGTATTATAGAAGGGAAGGTAAAAGCTAGGTGAGAGAAAGACTTGTAAATAGTGGTTAGCTAATTATTCCCTGTTATACAAGAAATAAACTTGTTACGTTTTACTTTACGTAGTTTTTGGCCATGCGAACATTTACAGATTACTGCATGAGATAAATCTTTTCTGTGTTGCTGGGTTTAAATTAAGCAGGAGGGTTTACCCTGTGTTCTAACACTCTGTTGCTTCACCTCCATTTCCTTCTTTACATCTGCTGGATGGACCACTTCTGTGAGAACAGTGATACTAATTCAATTTGGGAGAAGCTGAGCCATCTGCCTGCTGCAGAATTTATCTGGAAACCCACCAAATCAGCAGCTGATCGACTGATAAGCTCACACCTGAACAATATTTTCAGGAGCTTCTGAATCTAGAAGCCATCATATATTAAGTCAATTCTGTTGTTTGACTGAGACCTGCTCTGTCTTTTTTATAATTATTGAATAAATAATAATCCTCAAAGATCATCCCCATCATCGACTTGACCAAATATTAAACATTGGTGTCGAAAAGTGTGGTGCTGGAAAAGCACAGCCGGTCAGGCAGCATCTGAGAAGCAGGAGAGTCGACGTTTCGAGCGTAAGCCCTTTATCAGTTGTCCCTGCTCCTCGGATGCTGCCTGACCGGCTGTGCTTTTCCAGCACCACACTTTTTGATTCTGATCTCCAGCATCTGCAGCCCTCACTTGTTGATTAAGCATTGGTGCAATTGCTTAGTTATGACTGTGCATTAGTCAGTTGAAAAGAGCAGTGAAATCTTGGTTGTGGAGTAGAAATAGATGTACGTCAGTTTGATTTTGGGTTGAGTAAAAAATATTGGCCAACCAATCAAACGCATAAATGGGACTAGATTCCTGATTAAGTGTTCTCTTCTGACTACAGAATTCTACTGCCTTAGGACACAGTGATCAATAGATCAATAGGCATGGGATTATTGGCAGAAGATTACACCGACCAATCCAAATTAAGAATCATCAACTGGCAGACAGACAGCTTCAAAGGGGCAAGAACAGAGCTGGGCAGATAGAATGGAACCAAAGACTGGGAAATAAAACAGAAGAAGCACAATGAGCTACTCGCAAATAGACAATAGTTTGAGCACAGTTAAGGTATATTTCTTCAAAAGGGAAAGGTAGAATAACAAGTGCAGAGCATCTCTGGATGTTGAAGGAGAGGTAATTTAAGCTAAGAAAGAAAATGCTTTTTTTTACTCATTTGGCTCACAAGTGCCCACCCCAGTTGTCCCTGAGAAGGTGGTGTTGAGCTGCCTTCTTGAGCCGCTGCAGTCCACACGCTGTATGGAGTTCTACTACGCAATTAAGGAGGGGACTCCATGATGTTGACCCCAGCAACAATGAAGGAACAAGGATGTATTTCCAAGTCAGGATGGTGAGTGATTTAGAGGGGATGGTGTTCCTTTATATTTGCTACCCTTGTCTTCTAAATGGTTGCAGGTTTGGAGTTTTGCTATAAGTCTGCAAAGTCATGATGGGGTCTGGACAGAGTGGACAGGGAGAAACTGTATAAAGCTCTGAAAAACTATCTGACTTCTGAGGAAAAGGCATACTAAACACAAAATGTTAACTCTTTCTCACCACCGATGCTGCCAGACCTGCTGAGTTTATCCAGTCTCTCCTGGATTTGCTCGTATAAGGGAGAATCTGGTTTTGTTCAGAAAACAGGATTGAGAACCAGACGGCACAGCGCTAAAGCATTTCGCAAGAAAGCAGAAGCAAGGTGAGAGCAAGTAGCTGGTGTCTCGTTTGCACTGCCTGGAAGTGTCAATCCAGATATTCAAGAGGGCATGGAATAATTATTTAAAAAGAAACAACATGCAGCATTATGGGGAAAAGGCAGGAGATTGGCAATAAATCATAACACTCAGACAGTCGGTGCTGACATGTTGGATTGAATAGCCTTCTACACTGTAACAATTCAGTGATTCTATGTATTTGGGAAAGGGAAAGCACCTGAAATATTGAAAAAAACAAACTCTAAAGAACATTAGATTCGGTTCCCTACAGTATGGAAACAGGCCCTTCAGCCCAACAACTCCACAACCACCCTCCAAAGAGTGACACACACAGACCCATTCCCCTACCAAATATGCACCTTGACTAAGGGTGGCACGGTGACTTAGTGGTTAGCACTGCAGCCTCACAGTGCCAGTACCCAAGTTCGATTCCAGACTCGGGCCACTGTCTGTGTGGGGTTTGCACATTCTCCTCGTGTCTCCATGTCTCCTCCAGGTACTCCAGTTTCCTCCCACAGTCCAAAGATGTGCAGGTTAGATGAATTGGCCATGCTAAATTGCCCATAGTGTTCAGGGATGTTATGGGTGAAAGTAGGATAATAGGGGGAAGGGAATGGGTCTGTGTGGTTTACTCTTCAGAGGAGTCGGTGTGGACTTGTTGGACCAAAGGGTCTGTTTCAACACTGTAGGGTTTCTATGAACATTAAGAAGAATAGCCAAGTCACACACATACAAAGCAACTGGAACGCAGAGAACATGGAAGCATTGAATGCAATCTGGGCAATAACAATTCATTTATGGAATGTGAAAGAACGAAAGTAGTGGGTGAAGAGGGAGGTCGTTCAATTGGTTAAAGAAATTAATCTTGGCAACAGTATGGTTTTGGGCAGAATACCAAAAGACTGAGTGAAAGTGAGTTGATGAGGAAACTGAGGGTCAAATATCTTCAAAGCAAAACAGTGACTATGGTGGTGTCGCCATGAAAGCAGGGAGAGAGAGATGAGATAAGACACATGCAAGAGATCAGAGGGGATCTTGTTGATGATTGAAACCTTCAGGAGATAGTTACATTGGCAACACAAGTCATGCTGACAGATAGAGAAGATGATAATGTTGAGATTAAATGAGGACAAGACAGAAAAATCAAATGAAGAGGGCACAAACAATTTAGAAGAAGGCTCACATTTTACACATAAATCACTGTTTAATGCAAAGCCTGAAAGAGATTAACAAGTACGTGATTGGTTCAGATGCTATGCCTTCAGACGTGTACTGATATCGCTGACAGAGGTGTGGAACAATATAATTCTACAATCTTTTTCATTTTCCTTCATTCCAATGAGCAGGCTATCACCTGCGGGTGTAATTCAAAACAAAATGGAATAGATGGGAGATAAAGAATGCTTCAGTTTTTAAAATTAAATTTTGTAAATCAAGAACTTTACACAGACCTTTCACACCAAGTACAATTTAATGAGGACAGGGTTATCGCATTTCCAGCTTTAAAAAATTTAGAACATAGAAAAATACAGCGCATACAGGCCCTTCGGCCCTCGATGTTGCGCTGATCCAAGCCCACCTAACCTACACTAGCCCACTATCCTCCATATGCCTATCCAATGCCCGTTTAAATGCCCATAAAGAGGGAGAGTCTACCACTGCTACTGGCAGGGCATTCCATGAACTCACAACTCGCTGAGTAAAAGATCTACCCCTAACATCTGTCCTATGCCTACCTCCCCTTAATTTAAAGCTATGCCCCCTTGTAATAGCTGACTCCATACATGAAAAAAGGTTCTCATTGCCAACCCTATCTAAACCCCTAATCATCTTGTACACCTCTATCAAGTCACCCCTAAACCTTCTTTTCTCCAATAAAAACAGCCCCAAGTGCCTCAGCCGTTCCTCATACGATCTTTCTACCATACCAGGCAACATCCTGGTAAACCTCCTGTGCACCCGTTCCAGTGCCTCCACATCCTTCCAATAGTATGGAGACCAAAACTGCACACAATACTCCAGATGTGGCCGCACGAGAGTCTTATACAACTGCAACATGACCTCAGGACTCCAGAACTCAATTCCTCTCCCAATAAAAGCCAGTACGCCATATGCCTTCTTCAGAGCGCTAATTACCTGGGTGGCAACTTTCAGAGATCTGTATACATGGACACCAAGATCCCTCTGCTCATCCACACTACCAAGTATCCGACCATTAGCCCAGTACTTCATCTTCTTGTTACTCTTACCAAAGTGAATCCCTTCACACTTACCAACATTGAACTTCATTTGCCACCTTACTGCCCAGCTCTGCAGCTTATCTATATCCCGCCGTAACCTGCCACATCCTTCCTCACTGTCAACAACTCCACCGACTTTTGTATCATCCGCAAACTTGCTCACCCAACCTTCTAGCCCCTCCTCCAGGTCATTTATAAAAATGACAAACAGCAATGGTCCCAAAACAGATCCTTGCGGAACACCGCTAGTAACTGCACTCCAAGATGAACCTTTACCATCAACTACTACCCTCTGTCTTCTTCCAGCCAGCCAATTCCTAACCCAAACCTCTAATGCACCCTCAATGTCATACCTCCGTATTTTTTGCAGTAGCCTACCATGGGGAACCTTATCAAACGCCCTTCCCTTGAAGCCTACTTTTCCAAGCTACGCATCCTAAGTCATGCCTCACCACGTCATAACTTCCCTGCCCCCAGCTACAACTCTTGCCCTGTAGTGCACACTTATCCCTCTCCATCACTAGAGTAAAAGTCACTGAATTGTGGTCACTATCCCCAATGTGCTCACTTACCTCCAATTCTAACACCTGGCCTGGTTCATTACCCAGAACTAAATCCAGTATGGCCTCACCTCTTGTTGGCCTGTCTACATATTGTGTCAGGAAACCCTCCTGCACACATTGGACAAACACCGACCCATCTAATGTACTCGAGCTATAGCTTTCCCAGTCAATATCTGGAAAGTTAAAGTCCCCCATAACAACCACTCTATTACTTTCACTCTTCTCCTGAATCATCCTTGCAATCCTTTCTTCTACGTCTCTAGGACTATTAGGAGGCCTGTAGAAAACTCCTAACAGGGTGACCTCACCTTTCCTATTTCTAACCTCAGCCCAAACTACCTCAGATGGTGAGTCTTCATCCATCGTCCTTTCCACCGCTGTAATACTATCCTTGACAAGAATGCCATACCTCCCCCTCTTTTACCCCCTACCTCTGACCCTACTAAAACATTTAAACCCTGGAACCTGCAACAGCCATTCCTGTCCCTGTTCTACCCATGTCTCCGTAATAGCCACAACATCGAAATCCCAGGTACCAACCCACGCTGCAAGTTCACCTACCTTATTTCGTATACTTCTCGCATTGAAGTATACACACTTCAAGCCACCTTCCTGTTTACAGGCACCCTCCTTCGAGATTAATGCCATGTTCCTAACCTCCCTACACTCAAGGTCCTGCACCCTAAAGCTACAGTCCAGGTTCCTATGCCCGTGCAGAGTTAGTTTAAACCCCCCCAAAGAGCACTAGCAAACCTCCCCCCAAGGATTCCGGTTTGTAGAGGTCCCACCTACCCCAGAAAGAACCCCAGTTATCCAGATACTGGAATCCCTTCCTCCTGCACCATCCCTGTAGCCACGCATTTAACTGTTCTCTCTCCCTATTCCTCGACTCTCTATCACGTGGCACGGGTAACGAACCAGAGACAACAACTCTGTTTGTTCTAGCTCTGAGCTTCCAACCTAGCTCCCTGAAAGCCTGCCTAACATCCTCATCCCACTTCCTACCTATGTCGTTGGTGCCAATGTGGACCACGACTTTGGGCTGCTTCCCCTCCCCCTTAAGGACCAGGAAAACACGATCAGAGACGTCATGTACCCTTGCACCTGGGAGGCAACATACCAATCGTGAGTCTGGTCAAAATCTCAGCAGAAATTGATGATGGGCCCCATGGCAATAGCTTTCAAACACATTGTTCAGAAAATGTATCCAGATTGTGTGTTCCATTACTTTTGAATTTTGAAATGCTAAATGAAAAGGCACCAAAGAAATAAGTCTTGAAAGCCTGTCAGTAGCGCAGTTGATAACAGGGTCCAGATAATGTTGGTGAGGTACTTTTGTTCAGTGGAATAAAAGTAAAAAAAATCTCAATGGTTGAACATGGTTCCAGAATCAGTTTATTTCCATAAGTGCATATTATTTCTGTTAAGATGATTACTCCTGACAAACAGCAACATTTCCCTCATGGTTTTAACACAAAAAGAATCGGTTGAAACTGCTAAGAAACATACAACTTTTTCTTTGTTGGAGTATGATGCTCTAAGCTTTTATCTTCCCTTATTATAAAGATGACAAAGGGAATATTTTCCACGTCCTGCATCCAACGTTACTACCGAGTTCATTCAGGCTCGGAAAAGCACATTTTATACGTGAAGCAAAGATCCCCCGATTATCGAAAATCCTCCTGGCCTCAGAGGAACAACCCAAAATGCAGGAGTCTGACCTTTCCAATTTTCACATCAGACATCCATATGGTTTGACTAACGAGAGCCACTTCAATGGCAATTAGTGCAATATCTTTGTTTCCAAAGTCAATGATACCAAGGCGAGTTGTGACTGCCTGAACGTAATTCATTTCCATCCTTCAGAGAGAGAACACTTTCACCTTAACAAGCTGCATGGATTCAACCATCCATATCGAAGAAAGCAAGAAAAATATTATAAGTTGTAACACCATCAAATCTCCATCCACCCTTTCAGGGTCCTTGCTGATTAGAACATAAATTTACAGTATGTTAAGTCCTTATTAAATCTATAAATGCATTTCTTCAGTTTGATTGTTTTGTTGAAGAATCATGAGATAAATTTATATTTTTCAGCCTGTCTTGCATTTTCAGCATGCGATTTTCATTTCAGATTTGTACCATTTATTATTCCTTGATTCAGACTGCATATGTTCACAGATTCAGCTCCATCATTTCTCCTTACATGGATTTCGGTAAATCTTTCATAAGATAGAGGTGATAGGTTCCTTTCAATAGGTACCTTTGGTGTTTGTATATTAATGTGTCTTCATGAAGACACACAAACAGAAAGATTCAAGAGACATCAGTGAAGTTAGATGTTCAAACCAAATGCTGTTCCCTGGATGTCTCTTTTAAGTGTTACATAATTAAAAGTCATGCAGGAATTCAGTAGTAAAACAATGTAACAATGTTAAAGGTTAAAGCAGTCATACCACAATACTAGGTAGCAGGAGAAGGTAATGACCTGGTGGTATTTTCGCTGGGTTGTTAATCCAAAGACCCAGCTAATGTTCTGGGAACCTGGGTTTGAATCCCATCATGGCAGATAGTGGAATTTGAGTTCAATAAAAATCTAGAATTAAGAAACTGATGATGACTGTGAGTCGATTGTCAGGGAAACCTATCTGGTACATTAATGTCCATCCTTACCTGGTCTGGCCTACATGTGACCCAGATCCACAACAATATTGATGACTCTGAACTGCCTTCTGGACAATTAAAGGATGGACAACAAATGCTGGCCTAGCCAGTGACACCCTCATTCTGTGAATGAATTAATAAAAAATAGATTTGTGACACTCTTCCCCATTTATCCGTAATTTTCCCATTGTTAGTCTTGGAGCCACTGCTGATGTCAGCACACTTGCACATGAGTATTGAGAACCTATTAATTATTTAATATTGTTCCTTGGAATGTGCTTAGCTCATGTGTTTATATTTATTGCATATACTCAAAATGGTTGATCTCTTTGACATCTGGCTAAAAATTCAAATTCTTTGTACTTTCTACCCACTCATTCTTAGAAGAGTATAAAGGAAGTAGGAGTATACTTAAGAGGGAAATCAGGAGGGCAAAAAGGGGACATGAGATAGCTTTGGCAAATAGAATTAAGGAGAATCCACAGGGTTTTTACAAATATATTAAGGACAAAAGGGTAACTAGGGAGAGAATTAAGCACCTCAAAGATCAGCAAGGTGGCCTTTGTGTGGAGCCACAGAAAATGGGGGAGATACGAAATGAATATTTTGCATCAGTACTTACTGTGGAAAAGGATATGGAAGATATAGACTGTAGGGAAATAGATGGTGACATCTTGTAAAATGCCCAGATTACAGAGGAGGAAGTGCTGGATATCTTGAAATGGTTAAAGGTGGATAAATCCTCAGTACCTGATCATGTCTACTAGAGAATTCTGTGGGAAGCTAGAGATATGATTGCTGGGCCTCTTGCTGAGATATTTGTATCATCGATAGTCACAGGTGGGGTGCCGGAAGACTGGAGGTTGGCAAATGTGGTGCTACTGTTTAAGAAGGGCGGCAGAGACAAGCCAGGGAACTATAGAACGGTGAGCCTGACCTCAGTGGTGGGCAAGTTGTTGGAGGGAATCCTGAGGGACAGGATGTACATGCATTTGGAAAGGCAAGGACTGATTCAGGATAGTCAACATGGCTTTGTGTGTGGGAAATCATGTCTCACAAACTTGATTGAGGTTTTTGAAGAAGTAACAAAGAAGATTGATGAGTGCAGAGCAGTAGATGTGATCTATATGGATCTCAGTAAAGGAATTCAACAAGGTTCCCCATGGGAGACTGATTAGCAAGGTTGGATCTCATGGAATACAGGGAGAACTAGCCATTTGGATACAGAACTGGCTCAAAGGTAGAAGACAGAGGGTGGTGGTGAAGGGTTGTTTTTCAGACTGGAGGCCTGGGACCAGTGGAGTGCCACAAGGATCTCCACTGGGCCCTCTATTTTTTGTCATTTACATAAATGATTTGGATGCGGGCATAAGAGGTACAGTCAGTAAGTTTGCAGATGACACCAAAATTGGAGGTGTAGTGGACAGCGAAGAGGGTTACCTCAGATTACAACAGAATCTGGACCAGATGGGCCAATGGGCTGAGAAGTGGCAGATGTAGTTTAATTCAGATAAATGCGATATGCTGCATTTTGGGAAAGCAAATCTTAGCAGGACTTATACACTTAATGGTAAGATCCTAGGGAGTGTTGCTGAACATAGAGACCTTGGAGTGCAGGTTCATAGCTCCTTGAAAGTGGAGTCGCAGATGGATAGGATAGTGAAGAAGGCGTATGGTATGTTTTCCTTTATTGGTCACAGTATTGAGTATAGGAGTTGGGAGGTCATGTTGCAGCTGTACAGGACATTGGTTAGGCCATTGTTGGAATATTGCATGCAATTCTGGTCTCCTTCCTATCGGAAAGATGTTGTGAAACTTGAAAGGATTTAGAAAAGATTTACAAGGTTGTTGCCAGGGTTAGAGGATTTGAGCTACAGGGAGAGGCTGAACAGGCTGGGGCTGTTTTCCCAGGAGCGTCGGAGGCTGAGGGGTGACCTTATAGAGGTTTACAAAATTATGAGAGGCATGGATAGAGTCAATAGACAAAGTCTTTTCCCTGGGGTCGGGGAGTCTGGAACTAGAGGGCATAGGTTTAGGGTGAGGGGGAAAGATATAAAAGAGACCTAAGGGGCAACTTTTTCACGCAGAGTGTGGTATGTGTATGGAATGAGCTGCCAAAGGATGTGGTGGAGGCTGGTACAATTGCAACATTTAAGAGGCATTTGGATGGGTATATGAATAGGAAGGGTTTGGAGGGAGATGGGCTGGATGCTGGCAGGTGTCACTAGATTGGGTTGGGATATCTGGTCAGCATGGACGGGTTAGACCGAAGGATCTGTTTCCATGCTGTACATCTCTATGACTCTATGCTGAAGTCAAATTCACACAGTGCAACCAGTGGACAGAACAACACCCATGCTAAGTTGCACCACCTCCCCCTCCCCGTCCACCCGTCTCCCCCCGCCGAGCTAGCTGGTGTTCGTGTATTCTGTCGGCTAACTTTCTCCTCACTCTCAACACTCTCAAATGAAAACTAACAAACTTAAAAGACCCAGTACATCCCATGGACAAAACCAACGTCATCTATAAAATTCCATGCAAGGACTATCACAAACACTACATAGGACAAACGGGAAGAAAGTTAGCCACCAGGATACATGAACACCAGCTAGCCACAAAAGGACACGATCCTCTCTCCATCGTAGCTCTACACACGGATGAAAAGAACCACCATTTCGACTGGGACAACACATCTATCCTGGGACAGGCTAAGCAAAAGCATGCCAGAGAATTTCTAGAGGCCTGGCACTCCAACCACAACGCCATAAACAAACACATAGATCTAGATGTCATCTATCAACCCCTCAGAAAACGAACAGGAAATGACATCACCACAAACCTCAGGAACCCCATCCAGGACAAACATATAAATAAAAAGCAGGAGACAACAGCTTCGTTTCACTTGGAGGTCACCACTGATGATGTTACCTAGCCAGGTAATGAAATGTCTGGATATCAAACCTACAGCTCAGTGAGCAAACCTACACCCTAAACCTCAACCTGAGCTACAAAACTTCACAAACCTTGCATGGTATCGATTACATAGACACTGTCTGTACATACCAGCGCTGCTGCTGAGGAATGACTGTTACACTGGGAGACAAAATGCCTTCTGACTGCCGGAAAATGGTTTTGTCATCCCTCGTACTCAGGTAACTTCTTGTTGTGAAATCATGATGGCAAATGGAAAAATTCCAACCACATTTTATATAATATAAATGTCGCCAAATGTTACTTGTACATACTAGACTGAACAGTCACTGCATGTGGCTTCCAAACTCAAGACCAGTGGTATCTACGCCTCACACTCTGCAAACACAGGGAGGTTGTGTTATTGTCATTCTTACCTTCTATTCAGAGAACTGTAATTTGCTCACAAAGCAGAGCTGAGATGTGCTAGCTGCCAAGTGCTAAGAGCTGAGCTCATCTACAGCTGACAAGGGTTCATGGAGAAAGTGAGGACTGGAGATCAGAGTCGAAAAGCGTGGCCCTGGAAAAACACAGCAGGTCAGGCAGCATCCGAGCAGCAGGAAACCTGATGAAGGGCTCATGCCCGAAACGTCGACTCTCCAGCTCCTTGGATGCTGCCTAACCTGCTGGGTTTTTCCAGCGCTACACTTTCGACTCTGACAAGGGTTCAAAACCAATTTCAAATAAATCCTGGGCCTAGTTGCTTGCAATGACATTCAACTCTAAATACAGCAACTATTTTCACGGGAACAGAAATTGGGACGTGGAAATGCTAAATCGAAATGATAAATCTGTACCTCTCTCCACAGATGCTACCAGACTTGCTGAGTTTCTCCAGCATTTTCTGGTTTGATTTCAGACTTTCTGGATCAACAGCATTTTGCTTTGATGGGAATGAGGCAGATGCCCATTAGACTCATTAATTGCCTCCACTCATGCTTGATCTTGGTGACCCAGGGATGTGAAATATGAGGTGCACATCTGAGGTTTCGTAGGAGCAGATCTGAAAATTGGGGACACTTCTGAATAACCAGGATAGCAACAGGGGAGGTAAGCGACCCCTTTGAATGTCATCCCTGATATCTTTGAGAGACGTAAGAAACGCTTTGGAGTCATTAAACATGAACAAGAAGGTGCAAGATAAAGTTCATGAACTCAATGGAACTGTGAGACTTATTGAAACTGTCAAGGTATTTAACTCTGCTGTGCTTTCATTTTTTGAAATAAATACTTGCAATGTTTAAAGGGATCACTACTTACCATTTCATAATGTACAAAAAGTGGAGTGCTGGAAAAGCATAGCCGGTCAGGCAGCATCGAGGAGCAGGAGAGTCAACGTTTCATCAGGAACATTCCTGATGAAGAACTTACGTTCGAAATATTGATTCTCCTGCTCCTGGATGCTGCCTGACCGGCTGTGCGTTTCCAGCACCACACTTTTTGACTTTGATTTCTCCCATTTCATAACATATGTTGACATAATTCTGACGGTGACCATTTCTGGGTTGGTACTGCTGACAGATTCATAACTTTCTATGATTACAGTGGGGTGCTTGCCATTTCACAGACAACTAAAATGCTTCTCTTCTTGCTGAAGTGGGAATTCCAATGCTTTATTTTGAAAGGCATTATGCACTTGAATAAAATTACTCTGTTACAAAGGATTATTTAATTGAATGAAGTGACTTACAAAAATTTCTGTTTCTAAGAATGAGCTGCCATTCGAAGACAAACTGTGGCAGGCAAAACTTTATATTGCGTAATTCCAGCATGCTTGCTAAGGTCTGGCCCTAGGAGATTCTTGGTAAGTTGGCATGGTAAGCATAAGGGCAAATGGCAAAGGGGAGCATGGGTTGGCAGAGGGTCTGTAACTAACCATGGGGGGCTGAAGACATGATACAATAAGACTGTCTTTGAGATACAAGTAGAGGGCATGGATTAGCAAGAAGGACATGAACATTTATTGGGTGGGCAAAGGGGTTATAGCTTGCAGGAGGTATGAGAGGTAATGGGATGTACCAGCGAGGTACGGGTTGGCAGGAAGGGTAGGAGTGGTTATGAGGGTCAGTACATACATAAGGTGGCACTGGTTGACACCGAAGGAGCATAGGGAGTGTATGAAGGAGGTGACAGGGTGTAGGAAGTGAAGATATGTGGGGGGAGGTACAGGGACATTTTATGTTTTATTGATTTATTTTAAAAATCATCTTTGTCCTCGCACACCTCTGCAACCTGTACCTCGCTGGTACATCCCATTACCCCTCATACCCCCTGCAAGCAATAACCTCTTTGCGCACCCAATAAATGTTCATATCCTCCTTGTTAATCCATGCCCTCCACTTGCACCTCAAAGACCGTCTATTGCGCCATGCCTTTCGCCACTCATGATGATTTCTAGCCCCTCTGCCAACTTATGCCATCATCACCCCTTGCCCTTCTGCTGACCAGCCTCTGCACATCATTCTGGTTTGCACAGTCTGATGTGTCCAACCGAAACAGGAAATCCCAACTTACTGGGCACTTTCTCCCAGGGTTGACTTTCGAGGAGGCTAGAATCTTCCCAGCCCTACACGGCTTTCCTGGGAACAAAAACTCAGGACCAGGTGGCATGGTCTCATTTTGGCAATGAATTCAACTCAAATCACTTGGGGGCACAAAGTTCTCCCTCATGACAACATTCTGTCCTTGCACAGGCACTTCCCACCAGCTTCCTCCAAAATTACACTGCTCCAACTCAGCAAAATAGAATACAGCAACAACAATCCTGACAAATATCCTCACATTTCAGATCACTCTGGGCCTTGTTAACCTCTGGTTTTTGCTTTGCGCTTCTACCGTGATAAACTGGTGGCTGAATGATGGCAGCAGGAATCCACACTGAACAAAATGGTGCTGCTGCTTAGATAGATTGCGGAATATAACCCAGATTTCAGAAACACATGCACTCTGGAAATACAAAGGGAGGAGTAAAATTAGTCCCTAAACCACTGTGTAACACATGTCTGTATCGTTATTAATTTTTTAAAAACATTTAGAGAAGTGCTGCAAAACACCTGAATGCTGAGAATACAAACATAATTGCAACATATGGTTATAACGTAGCAAAGCCTTCCATAGTTTAACAACAATTTTAATTAATTGATGCCACTTCGGTGTTATTTTGTCTTAACTGCCATGGCCTCTTTCAGGAGATATTCTGACAGCACTGGCTGTCAAAAGTTATAGCTTGAAAAAGTGATGATTCTCCCTCCCCTCCACATCAGATCTCCCAGACTGTGTCTATTTCAGGTGAAGCCTCTGCAGGTTTTTAGCATTTGTTGCTGTAAATGTCTTCCAGACATTAGAGTCCACAGAGACACAGAAGAATTGCAGCTGCACAAATAGACAGGCAAGATCTGATAAATGAGTCTGTTTCCCCACAGAATGAACAGAAAGCGAGTCTCTTACTTCTGATGGGCTGGACAGCCAATGAATAAAAGGAACATGCAAGGGCACTTCTGTTTATTTAACTGCCTTACAAAAAGACAAAGTGAACAAATAGTCAGAAAACTCGTCAGATGCTTCCAAGCGTATTAACAGAAGATAAACCTATTTGTTTATATCATCCAATGCTCGCTTGGACTGAGAGAACATTTTGTTTCTTTTTAAACATCATTATAGCGTCTACATTTCAAAAAAAGCATTTGCTGATAGAGTAAAACACTAAGGCACTATGAGATTGTGAAAGTCATTGTGTAAATGTAAGAGTCCTTTTCCCTTAGCATATGTTAATATAATGTGTAGAGAGTTACTCTGAAAGATCACTGCTATTCCAGATTGTTGTTTTTCTTGGTAAGAATAATGTGGAACATAAAACAGAAACACCGTCCCCAAATGAGTGTGAAAAATGCATGGATACATAAATATGAAACTCCAGAGATAAAAATGCAACATTCCTGCAAACTCATATTAGTTATGGACCTAAATAGCAGACAGTAACAGTTTTGTACTACATAGCATGTAGTAATGTTCTTAAAAACAATTTCAATAAAGCAAAAACATTTACCTTGTTTAGACAATGTTTGGGTCAATTTCTGTGCTATAGAACTCCAGCATCTCTGATTGAAGGACCTTGCTACAGGGTGGCTTATCTGACAGTCACCTTCAAGAGTGAATTTTCAGTAATAAGCTTTCCCTTGTATCACCACTCACCACAGGGCAACAAGTCAATTGAGGTGTTTACTAAAACTGTGAAGTAGTTTGTGGATTTTTTTTTCGTTTGGAACAAATATGTTGTATGCAAGATTCCCTATCAGGTGACCAAAGTGTGACAGAGTCTCAATTATTAACTGGGACCATAAACGCAGGAATCAAGGGCACTCTGTTCTTCCGCTCAGTGCATCTTTCTTTTTTGGAGCAAAATGAAGTGAAAGGAATGTTACTTCAACCTCTAAGGCAGCACACAGTTGTAATTTAATAACTTGAGAGGCAAAATGAAAGATCAGAAACTTAAAGGATCCCAGGCACAAATTCATCCTGCATTTCACTCATGTAGCGCTCACGAAACTTACTTGTTCCATTGCTTTGCTCGTGAACGGGCACACACAGAAACAGTCTGTCCTGGTGTTATCAAGGAAATAAAGAAAAGGCATTGATAATGGAGAACTGCTTCATAAGTGTTTCTGCAATATAAGTACACCATGAAGAAGGTGAGATATATAGTACTGTAGCTGTATGTTGTGAAATATCTTTTCACATCAAGTTGGACAGAAACATTAAGACCAGATGATGTGGAAGAATTACTTATACACAATGTTTCAACGTAAAATTTAAAATGCCAAAGCATCATCAGCTGACAGTTGCAGTATTTATCTTTCAACAAGGTGGCCATGTTCCAGACCAACCTTCACATTCATTCGGTAAAACAGAATGAGGTTTAACAGTTCTTTGATGACGGTCCATCTTCTATCTCACTGCTACGAGGAGGAAACACCTCTCATCTTCAGCTAATACCAAGCACAGACAGGTGGTGGCAGGTTGGAATGCAGAATTTAGCTTTCCAAGTGTTAGCTCAGTTGGCTGGTTTGTAACACCCATAATGTGGGGCTCTCCATCTGAACCTCTCCCCTCACCTGAGGTGTGTTGGCTCTTGGGTTAAACCACAACCAGTTGTCTGTGTCTGTCTAATGAGAGAGCAGCCCTATGGTCTGGTAGGACTATGGCAACTTGGTGGTTAAATCCATGGCCTGTTGTGAAGTGGAATCTAACTTCTGATGGTGAGAAGCCGTCTCACAAGCTAATGAAAATTGCCGTAAGCATCAGCACAGATCATCAGTTTGCTCTCACCTGCATGGCAGACAACAGAATTACAGGCAGCACTGGCAGAATTTCTACAAATCTGTCAAACATTCAGAAGAATGTGAAGAGATGTTTCAAGTATATTCACAAACTACACTGCTACACCTCCAAAATATGAAGATTATGTTAATATGTAATAAATACTGTAACAAGGCAAACAGACATTGCAAGCTCACATTCCTGTATTTTCACTGTAAATTACCATTCCATGGAGTTTCAAACTCCAGGAGGTCTTTATTTTGCTGCAAGCAACATATCATAATACAGTGCTACAGCTGATTAAAAACTGGCTTATTTTCTGATACAATGGACAATCAGGAAGTACGGAGCTTAGTCAATCTCAGAGTATTCTTTCCAGGGGCACTTTTCAAGGGCTCAGCAACAGCTTGCATTTCTACAGCATGGCCATTCAGCCCCTTGAGCCTGTTCTACCATTCAATGAGATCTAGGCTGAGCTGTGGCCTAACTCCATCGATATGCCTTTGGCCCATATCCTGAATACCTTTACTCAACAAAAAAAATTATCTGCCTTAGGTTTACAAACAGCAACTGATCCTGTGTCAAATCCACTTGTGGAAGAGAGTTTCAAACATCTACCACCTTTTTGTGTGCAAAAGTGCTTTCTAACATCTGTCCTGAATAATCTAGCCCTAACTCTCTGACTATGTCCTCCAGTTCTAAAAACCCCAACCAGGGGAAATAGTTTATCTTTATCTACTCTTTCTTTTCCTATTAGTATCTTGAAGACTTCGTCAGACCACCTCTTAAAGTTCTAATTTCTAGGGAATACAGGTCTAACTTTTATAATGTCGCAAACCTTAACCCCTGACGTCCAGGTACGATTTTTGTAAACCAATGCTGTACACCCTCAAGGCTCATATACCCCTCCTAAGGTCTGATGCCCAGACCTACTCACAGTACACTAAGTGGGGTCTAATCAGTGTTTTGTATAACTGCAGCAAAACTTCTGCATCCATACACTCCAAGATAGCAACTTTAACGGGCTAACAAAATATCCCAAGCTGTTTCACTGAAGCATTAATAAACAAAATTTAACACTCAATCTTATATGGAGATTTCTGATGCACGGCTTATGCTCGAAACGTTGATTCTCCTGCTCCTCGGATGCTGCCTGACTGGCTGTGCTTTTCCAGCGCCACACTTTTCAACTCTGATCTCCAGCATCTGCAGTCCTCACCTTCTCCAAATATGGAGACATTAGGACAGGTGACCAGCACTTGGTCAAGGGGATTTTAGATTTTAAAAAGATTTATAATGAAGGAAGAGAGGTGGACTAAATAGTTTAGATGGGGAATTCTGGAGGTTAGGGGCTAAGCAAATGAAAGCACATTCCCCATGATTCAATAATTACATAAAATCCAAAAGAACTGCAGATGTTGGAAATCAGAAGCAAATACAGAAATTGCTGGAAAAGCTGGCAGCATCTGTGCAGAGAAATCAGAGGTAATGTTTCAGGTCCAGTGACCCTTCCTCAGAGCTGATGGTAGCAAGGAAAACGTTGGTTTTTATGCAGAAGATAGGGCAGGAGAGGGGATAAGGAATAAACAATAGGTGAAAATAGAGCCCAAGGACAGAGAAGAACAGTAGGATAGATAGATGCAAAGGTAATGATTAGCCTAGGAGAATGAATAGCTACCAGTGGGGACTATTAGAAGCTAAGAATGGGTTGTGTGTAACAGCAGACCACTTGATAACAAGACCTGGTGTGTGGGATTGGGCTAAGGGTATGAGAGAAGGTGCCTCAAGACCGAATTGAATATTGGCTACAGAGTTGCCAAGCAAAAAATGAACTGCAGTTCTCCCAGCTTGCTCTGGAGCACTGCAGCAAGCCTGTGACAGAGATGTTGGCCATGTAACAGGCTGGAATGTTGTGGTAGCGGGCAACTGGAAGCGAACAGAATTTAGATGTTCTGTGAAGAAGTCACCCAGTCTAAGCTTTGTTTCCCCAATGTACCCAGGAGACCACATTGTGAGCAACGAATGCAATAGATTAGATTGAGTGAAGTGCAGGTAAAGCACTGTTTCACCCGGAAAATGGCTTTGAGCTCTTGATTATTGAGGGCCTTGTCAACTGCTGTGCTGGGGAATCCTCGGCTGAGAAAGTAGATGGACATTTCAGAGGCCCCTTGTTGAAGTTGGTACAATGGAATAGAGTCTTTACAGCAAGTAACGTGTGAGGATGAATAGTCAAGGTAACTATGGGAGTCGGTGGGTTTATAGTGGATATTGGTGTCCAGCTTATCCCCATAAATGGAAACAGAGATGTTGAGGAAGGGAAGGGAGGAGTCATAGAAAGTCATAGAGTCATAGAGAATTACAGCACGGAAACAGACCCTTCAGTCCAACCCATCCATGCTGACCAGATATACCAACTCAATCTAGTCCCACCTGCCAGCAACTGGCCCATATCCCTCCAAACCCTTCCCATTCATATACCCATCCAAATGCCTTTTAAATGTGGCAATTGTACCAGCCTCCACCACTACCTCTGGAAGCTCATTCCATACACATACCACCCTCTGCGTGAAAAGGTTGCCCCTTAGGACTCCTTTATATCTTTCCCCTCTCACCCTAAACCTATGCCCTCTAGTTCTGGACTCCCCACCCCAGGAAAAAGACCTTGTCTATTCATCCTCTTCGTGACCCTCATGATTTATAGCTTCTATGAGGTCACTCCTCAGCCTCCGACACTCCAGGGAAAACAGCCCCAGCCTGTTCAGCCCCTCCCTATAGCTCAAATCCTCTAACCCTGGCAACATCCTTGTAAATCTTTTCTGAACCTTTCAGGTTTCACAATATCCTTCTGATAGAAAGGAGACCAGCATTATTCCAACAGTGGCTAACCAATGTCCTGTACAGCCGCAACATGACCTCCCAACTCCTGTACTCAGTAGTCTGACCAATAAAGGAAAGTCGGAGGTGGAGCAGGTGAAGATGAGAGCAGGGTGGAAATTGGAAGCAAAATCGATGAACATTTCCAATTCCAGATGAGTGAGGGAAGCAGCACTGATATATCAGAGAAAGTGTTGTCAATGTGGGTGGGAATAGTACTGCAACAAGGTATATCAAAATTAAAATGCAATTAACATCTAGGATGTTCAAGTGAACTGAAGTGGAACAGCACAGAACTATCAGGGGATTGTAGGCCTGGAAGAGATTCTGGGAATAGAGATTGGGAAGTTATGGGAGGGGAGTTCAAAAACATGGACGAACATTTTACAATCGATCAAACCAAATATGTCAACCAGCAGAACAGGTGAACAGAATCTGGTAACAGTTAGGATATGGGCAGCAGATTGAAAAAGTCACAATTCACCTGGAAATGCAGAACCATTAAATGTGTGCTGCATCTCCCCCAGTCGCGCAAGCCTCTGCCAATTGTGAAATGTCATGTGTTCACTCAGTCTGTTTCTTTCCATCACCCCAGTATTCATTTGCATTGCTGCAGGCTTGCTTCATTGAATTCCCTGGCGTTCCTCCAGACATCTGCACGTCAGGAAACACATGCTGATCAAATGAGCATGTCCTAAATATGTGGCTTCCTGGATTAGGACAACTCTAAACAGACTCTTAAATCTCTTGACTCTGGCAAAACTCAGCAGCTAATGTATTGAGTGCAAAATGTGAAGTGCAGTGTTGGACTCACTGCTTTGTGTGTTTTTATTTAACATCAGCATCATGTCCACCATATATGGATGCTGCTGATTTTTCAGCACAGGCTCCGTGAAATGTGAGCATGTGTTGGGATGCAATTCATTTGCAACAAGCAATTCTCCCAGAATCAGTAAGTAGAAATGATCGGTGTCAGTTGTTCTGTTCAATATAGACTGACTTCCCAATTTAGATTTGAATTTCCAGCTGCTGTTGAACCTCCCAGATCGCCTACGAGGCATCATTATGAGTAACAGCAACAACCTCGATATTTCTTGTGGTGTCATTAAGTTAAGGACAACTGAGAATCGAATAATCAAGGCCAGCACTGTTCAGAGGTAGGATAACTTGAACTTGCCAGCAATGATACACTACCATTCCAAAAATCAGCTTGCAGGTTAGGAATGAGCCAAGACTCCTAGATGAAGTTATGCTCGAGTGCAGAGACGGTTCGGAGTGCAGAGCTGGGACTCCTGCTGCTTCTAATTTATAAAATCAACTTAGAATGCAATGCAAATTCAACGCAAAGCAGTCAAATGTGCAAATGATGCCAGACCAGGCTGAGCAGTGGGACTGGAAGGATAGTTCCGAAATTACAAAATACATTAAGATATGTAAGTGGGTGAATTAATTTCCGATGAAAATGAATAGAAATACATTTAAAGCAGCACACCAGGTGTGGTGGCCCTTGTGGGTTTTTTTTTGTGTGGGGCTTTGTTATTTTTTCTCTGCGCTGACAGTGCCTTTAAGAACTAGGTCTCTCGAAGAGATGATTTCTGTCAAAGCATCTGGCATCCAATAAATGATCATGTGACCAGGTTGCCTGGAGATAAACTACAGGAGAAAAAAGGACAACAAAAGTTAAGTATAGGGATCAGTGCTCAAGCAGCTTAGCTTAAACATTTGAGAACATTTCTGCAGACAGCAAAAAAAACCCTCCCTTTCAAACAAAGTTCAACTGAAATGTGTCTTCGCCAAAAGAGTTTAAAATCTTTCAACTGAAGGACTTTTACTTTACTAACACTGGATTTTCAGATTCTAAGAAAAGTATTCCTGGCCGCACCACACGCTGCCCTCGAAGCAGCTGCGGGGGGGTGGGGACGAGATTGTCACACACCTTCTGGAATGTGCCTATGCAGAAGAAGTCTGGAAATGAATGCAGTGTTGTTTGTCGAGGTTCGTCCCGAGCAGCTCTGTGACGCAGGACTCCATGCTCTACGGTCTATTTCCCGGGACGCACACCGAGACCAACATCAACTGTGCCTGGAGGATCATCAACTCGGTGAAGGATGCTCTCTGGTCCAAAACCTGTTGATCTTCCAGCTGAAGGAGCTGACCCCGACTGAGTGTTGCAGACTGGCACATTCCAAGGTCCAGGACTACATGTTGAGGGTCACGCTGAAGTTTGGGGCAGCTGCCGCCAAGGCGCGGTGGGGAAAGACCACCATGTAACATCTGCCTGCCTAAGAAGGACAGGGGGGCCACGCAGTCTTTTGGGCTCTGCTGACGCCTCAGCTAAATATATGGACATATGATTGATAAATGTACAGACCTGTATATACAAATGATAAATTCTGATCTCTGTATGCAAATGTTTACGTTTGTATGGCATGACCAACTGTACAGACCATCAAAATATTTTATGAATAAAGTATATTTTTGAATTAAATAAAAATTCCTGGTCTCTATCAAGATTGCAACGAGAGGAAGCAATACAGAAACAGTGCAATACTAGTGATGAGGGACTTTAGTTATGTGCTGGGACCAAAGAATTAGACTGCACTCCTTACTGCAGAGATTAAGGGGAGATTTAACAAAGGTGCTCAGTAACAAAGTTATGAGCAAGTATTCTAAACTAAATAAGGAAAATTTGTTTTCACTGTGAGGAAGGTCAGCAAACAGAGAACACAAATTTAAGATACTTCCCAAAAGAGCAATGAAGGAAATGATGGGGATGTAGCTTTTTTTCAAAGTGAGTCATTGTGATGTGGATCTCTCTGCCAGAAACAGATTCAGCAGTAACATTCAAACAGGAATTGGACATGTTCTTGAGAAACAAGATTGTGCTATCTATGTGAATGGTGCAGGGAAGTGAGTATCAGATACCTCTCTCATGGCCGTTTCTGCATTTTGCCCTCCTTCTATATCACTCATGATCCCTAAAAACATTGAAATAACTAAGGACTAAGCTGAACCAAACTAGTCTCAGAAGGTGAAGACAAATGTGTCCAAGCAAAGCAGAACTTACGGTATTTAACCACATAATCAAATTAATTTCTATGATCTGTATTCTGCAAACTTTGTGACAATCTAACTGCAAAAACTGAACTAAGTAACACAATTATGAAATAAGAGACCAATATCATGAAATATTTCCTCACATAAAGGTATGGTCAACAAACAGTGAACTGGACTATAGGAAACAAGACAACAATGGTGGGGATGTATTTGTAACACCATGTGAAAGTACACATCAAAATTTGCCAACTAAAAATATCCCGATAGACATCTGAATGTGTTGAGCACAGCTGTTAATAATCTTTAATTGGTTCTGTGAGCATTCTTCTCCATATTGGGCTGTGTGGTCCAGATACAGTGAACATGATTATGCGGGTGATTGATTGCAGCAATTTCCAACTCAGGGGAGTGACAACAGCAACAAGTCACTGAATCCAAAACAATTCCACACACACAATGACTTGATCAGAGGTACCCCATGGTAAAACCATTTTCCATTCACATTCTGACAAAGAACTGTACGTTTTTTTAACCTCTTCTACAGAAATAACTTATCCAACGTTAAAAGGCATTGGAGGATAAAATGAAGGAAATAAAAATTTTGGAAATCTGACTCTTAACATTTCCTAGTTACTTTATATTCTCTCTTTGATCTGCTCGGTACTCTAAAGGGACCCATCAATCATTTTGTTTCCAGTTCTAAGGGGCTATACTCAAACATTAATCGATTACTTATCTTTTCAGATGCTGACAGATCCACAACGCTTTGAATGTTCCCTTTTTTATTTATCGGAAAGTATAAATTGATATTCGATAAATCATAACATTATAGCATAACAACAAGCTACTAAACCATGTTTGACAGAATAAGTATTATTCTCCACATAAACTATTTAATCTAATCTCACTTCAGCTCATTCTCCAACATAACCTTCAATTCTCTCAGTTTTTGAGCAATCAGTTCCTTTTAAGATAATTGAGGAATTTGGCTTGAACAATGATTTATGGAAGAAAACTCCATGTTCAAACTAATTCCTGTGTAAAGGTATATTTTTCTAACCTTACTGCCTATTCTTTTTCTCCAAATCTCACAACTGGTATTTGGCTATCGAACCAATCCATTGTTCTTGGTATAAATGGTCTAATTCCCTCAGTTAGATTCAGTAAACAGTTGCTGTTTATAGGAAAAACACTTGAAATTCAAAATTAGTTTGGCTTTAATTGTCAAGTATTTTGTAATTTATTCACAATTATGTTGCATACTCAAGCTCAACTCCAGAACTTTGGAAAATGATCTCTACTGCTCATCCTCAGTAACCACCAAGTTTTAGTGCCAGTTTTAGTAGCTCAATTTCTACCCTACACAGTGCCAAAAAATGATTCTCTCAATAGCTGTGACATGATTGAAATCGCTCAAATATAAGGAGAACAAATATAAAAACAGCAAGGGCTGGGGAAACTTAACAGGTCTGGCAGCATCTGTGGATAGAGAAACAGAATTAACCTTTTCTGTTCTACATCACTTCTTCGGAGCTGTAAAATGGTGATTGTTATGATGTAGATGGAAGGGGAGGAGGAGCAAGGAGAACAAACTGGAATGGTGCCCAGGGCAAAAAGCAACTTTGCTAAACGTAACCTGGAGGAGTAGCACCCCGTTTTGTGGGAGGCATGTAACAGCCTGTAGAACTCAATACAGTATTTCCTCCCACTTCCTCCAAACTAAAGGAGTTGCCATGGGCACCCGCATGGGCCCCAGCTATGCCTGTCTCTTTGTAGGATATGTGGAACAGTCCATCTTCCGCAACTACATTGGCATCACCCCCCACCTTTTCCTCCGCTACATCGATGATTGTATCGGCGCTGCCTCGTGCTCCCACGAGGAGGTCGAACAGTTCATCAACTTTACCAACACCTTCCATCCCGACCTCAAATTCACCTGAACTGTCTCAGACTCCTCCCTCCCCTTCCTAGACCTTTCCATTTCTATCTCGGGCGACCGACTCAACACAGACATCTACTATAAACCGACTGACTCCCACAGCTACCTGGACTATACCTCTTCCCACCTTGCCCCCTGTAAAAACTCCATCCCATATTCCCAATTCCTTCATCTCCGCCGCATCTGCTCCCAGGAGGACCAGTTCCAATACCGTACAGCCCAGATGGCCTCTTTCTTCAAGGACCGCAGATTCCCCCCAGACGTGATCGACGATGCCCTCCACGGCATCTCCTCCACTTCCCGCTCCTCCGCCCTTGAGCCCCGCCCCTCCAACCGCCACCAAGACAGAACCCCACTGGTTCTCACCTACCACCCCACCAACCTCCGTATACAGCGTATCATCTGCCGTCATTTCCGTCAACTCCAAACGGACCCCACCACCAGGGATATATTTCCCTCCCCTCCCCTATCAGCGTTCCGCAAAGACCACTCCCTTCGTAACTCCCTCGTCAGGTCCACACCCCCCACCAACCCAACCTCCACTCCCGGCACCTTCCCCTGCAACCGCAGGAAATGTAAAACTTGCGCCCACACCTCCTCCCTTACCTCCCTCCAAGGCCCCAAGGGATCCTTCCATATCCGCCACAAATTCACCTGCACCTCCACACACATCATCTATTGCATCCGCTGCACCCGATGTGGCCTCCTCTATATTGGGGAGACGGGCCGCCTACTTGCGGAACGCTTCAGGGAACACCTCTGGGACGCCCGGACCAACTAATCCAACCACCCCGTGGCTCAACACTTTAACTCCCCCTCCCACTCCACCGAAGACATGCAGGTCCTTGGACTCCTCCATCGCCAGAACATAACAACATGACGGTTGGAGGAAGAGCGCCTCATCTTCCGCCTGGGAACCCTCCAACCACAAGGGATGAACTCAGATTTCTCCAGTTTCCTCATTTCCCCTTCCCCCACCTTGTCTCAGTCGATTCCCTTGAACTCAGCACCGCCTTCCTAACCTGCAATCTTCTTCCTGACCTCTCCGCCCCCACCCCACTCCGGCCTATCACCCTCACCTTGACCTCCTTCCACCTATCACATCTCCATCGCACCTCCCCCAAGTCCCTCCTCCCTACCTTTTATCTTTGCCTGCATGGCACCCTCTCCTCATTCCTGATGAAGGGCTCTGGCCCAAAACGTCGAATTTCCTGTTCCTTGGATGCTGCCTGACCTGCAGTGCTTTAACCAGCAACACATTTTCAGCTCTGATCTCCAGCATCTGCAGACCTCACTTTTTACACACAGTATTTCCTTTCACAACTTTGGAGCATGATCGCTGTCCTCCATGTATCTTATATCACCCAAACACCGTCCCCCTTTAGCGACCATTCTGCCCCCCCACCCATCTTGTTTGTGATGACTTTGCTCTCAGCAAAGTGGTCCCCTTTGCCTGTTTTCACATCGATCATTTACACCCATTTTCCATCTCCATTGCTCCTTTACCAACATTAGCACTTTGTCCGTATTTAGTTCTGGGCACCCTGACAACCTGTTCCACCCCCTCTGTCTACAGCATAAAATATGTCATTTTTCAGCTCCTTTCAGGACAGTCAAATCAGATTTGAAACATCATCTCTGTCTCTCCACAGATGGTGCCAGACCTGCTGAATTCTTCCAGCATGTTCTGTTTCTTTTTTTAGTTGAAATCCACTCAACAGAATCATAGAATCCCTGCAGTGTGGAAACAGGCCCTCTCGCCCCACAAGTGCACATGACCCTCCAAAGAGTAACCGACTCAGCCCCACCCCCTTGCAATTTGGGTCTAAGGCCACTGTCACAAGGCTTTGCAATTTATTTATGGCAGATTTTCCCCCTTCCTTCCTCAATGAGTACTGCAATCTGTTTCAAATAGTTTTTTCCAAAGAAAAGTTTTAATATATGTGGCACTGGTCACATGTGGCAAGTGTGGATGTATATGTGCTGTATTACTTTCTACCTAGTGATGTACACACCTCTCCTCCAGTGTGGTTGAATTGGGATTGAGTTCCCTACCTTTTCTTCTTGTTAATGATTGAACCCTGTGTTCTCCTGATGCAAAGAGTAGCATTTTCTGTGCTTGCCATGCTGAGAGTCTATGTGAATTTGAGAGGGATTTGACTATGTACTTCTGTGTCTCAGGCAGTCATTGGTTAGTATTGTTCAAGACTGAGTGACAAGTTCTGGCAGATGAAGGTCTAGGGGAGTGAGGTGTGTGGGGAATTGAACCTGGTGTTGACAGTCAGCTATGATCTTACTGAGTGACACAACACTCTTAAGGATCTGAATCATCTACTCTTGTTGTACTACATTCCCCTACTCAGGTCCAACGGTCTAATTACAACTGAAAGGTCCGTAGTTGGAATCGGGATGTTTGATGACAACAAAAAGAAGTATTCACTCTCCATTGTGTCTCTTTTGCAATAATTATGGGTTTCCTCCGGGTGCTCCGGTTTTCTCCCACAATCCAAAAATGTGCAGGTTGGGTGAATCAGCCATGCTAAATTGCCCAGAGTGTTCAGGGATTATGTATTTTGCTGATTCATATTCCCCTCTGAACCTTCAAAGGAAGAGAGAATAGACATTCGGATCTTGATGTATTGAAGTTGTAAAAACAATTTGGACCTCAAATAAAGTATTTGTCAGGAAACCAAGGGAATTAAAGTGCAATGAATTACTGTCACAGCTTACATTTAGCAGCCAGTGACTATTTGGATATAAGGCTGTGAATTTTTCTCTTGAGGTACCAAACACCAGCAACTGACAATGCAAACTGGATTGAACCCTACATCAGAGGAAACAAAACCAAACTGCTTACTCCATGAAAGCAACAAATGGTGGACCATGTAAATTACACAAAATAGCCGAAAAAACTGTGAAAGTAAAGTAACAGAATGAAAGCTGCACAATATTAACAACCAAGTCATGTTCAAAGAAAAAAAAACCATAAATGGGCAAAGCATGCATTCTAGTCACTGAGTCATGTATTGAATTGCATAACAGTTTCAATTCATTGCCAGCCGATCATTACTGAACCCTTTAAATTGGTTGTGTGCAATTCACAGCAGCAATAAGGCATCTGAACTTAATGCACAAACACAGAGGCCCAACATCAGGTATAAGTAGGCATCACAGTTTTGAGAAAGGAAGATAATAAAAGAATCTGACCTGCTGCACATATCACAGGAGGAATAATTGCAGTTATCAGCTCCAAACTCTGCACTGGCTGGGATTTAATTACCTTGCTCTGCTGAAGAATTACATTTGCACTCCAGACTGGGAGGTTGGTGCTCCATAACAGATTACTAATTCATAACAGATGCTAATACACAGCACAGAATAGACTAACAGCTACCATGTTTACAGGCTTCAAGGCTTCCTATCCATTCATTAGTCAAATAGATAGGTATTTCACAATCAATCCCATTAAAGATGGGCACACCCTTTTCATTACTACTCAATCGTAGCATTCAAAACTAAAAGCCATCTAATTAAATGAACGCTGCATGGTGAAGTAATTACAACAGAAGTAAGAAGGATACCACAATTCACAGAAAGACACAGCAATGTCTGAAAGGAAAACAGGGTCAAGTTTCAGTTAGGAGCCTACATCAAAAGTGACACTGTAGATACCTGTACATCTCTTGCACTTCTATACAGTCTCTATACACAATCAATGTTGGTTAAGATTTGGAGATGCCGGTGTTGGACTGGGGTATACAAAGTTAAAAATCACACAACACCAGGTTATAGTCCAACAGGTTTAATTGGAAGCACACTAGCTTTTGGAGCATCGTTCCTTCATCAGGTGGTTGTCACAACTACCTGAAGGAGCGATACTCCAAAAGCTAGTGCTTTCAATTAAACCTGTTTGACTATATCCTGGTGTTGTGTGATTTTTAACAATGTTGGTTAAGCCAGACCTATGAAGGATATCTTTTCTCTTAGTACATTAAACGCTTGTCAGTCACCTTCACGGTCTCAAGTAATAGTGGAAAACTCAGTTGAGATGCTCAAATTAATTCTGAAAAGAACAAAATGCCAAGCCATCTAAATTGCGGCCAGAATTTAATCCAACCCTGGAGTATTCTAGACAATAAAGCAAACTGCTCGCTGTAAGCTGTAATGGGGGCATATAATTTGTTTGATTGCTCTGCACAGTCACAGATCAAATTAGCACACAGGCACGAGATTTTGAAGAATTCATCTGCTCATGGTGTCCTTTAGTTTCCTCAGAACAATTCCTCACTGCAGATAGATATCCATTATTATTCAACATATTCAATATGTATGCAATCTTGATCAATGGATACATGAGTAAAATCAGGTAACCAAGTCTTCAAGGATTGATAAGGAGTACCATGGGAAGATCTCATCTGCACAGTGTGTGCATTGTACTTCCTCAGGTTATTAAGTTAAAGGTTTGAATGTCATCAGTCCAGAGCCATGAATACACTTAAAGTGCACATTATCTCCCTTATTAATCGCTGTAATAATGAGTAACAGCCATGAGTTAAGAACATCCACTGAAATGAAAATCTTTCCTCAATTGTAATCCTGAGCAAATGTGCACACTACAATCTCTGACAGCTACAACAATGGACTGTTACATTAAAAAAAAAGCTCTCAGGCCATCAATATGCTTCCTAATATTAACTTATTTGATATCATGATTCACTAGAGCCCAGCCTATTTTGTTATTTAGAGGGTTCTGCACCCACTCTGGGTGGAAAGAGGTACAGAGATAGAATTACTTGGTCCTTCCAGTGATAACCCTACAAATTGTATCTCCTAAAGTCGAGGAGGTTTGAAGTCATATTCAGGGTTACCTTAACGTAGAAGGCTCATTCAGCAGAAAGAGAAAGGTTGTCTGATGAAGACAGATTGAAAAGGCTGGGTTTATTTCTAGTGGAGTTTAGATGAGTGAAAGCTGACTTAACTGAAGTATAAATGATCCTGTCTCATCTTGCTAAGAATGAGTTAAGATCCTTATCGAGGTTATGGAAGAGATGGATATTTCCTCTTGTGGGTCAATCCAGAACTAGGCGCACTGTTTTAACAGCGGAGTTGGCCCTTTGAGGACAGAGAGGGAAGGATTTTTCCCTCTGTGCAACACTGAACCCCTCTGCCTCGGTCAAGAATGTTCAAATGGAAATTCGGAGTAGGCTTGAAGGTCTGTATGGCCCACCTGTATGTTCATATTCCATTTTTTTAATCAATAAATGGTAAACCTATTTATGGGTGAGAATTTCAGACATACATTGTAATTTGAAAGGAGTTTGAATGATTGTTTGCTGTACCTGTGAAAACAATCATGGATACTGTCGGTTATGCTATAACATGCTAGATCCATATTCACGCAATCCCGTTATAAGAAAATAGCGTAATAGCAGCACTATTTAAACTGATGGGGCCACAATCACGTTATAACCAATACATACTTTAAAGGTTTGCGCTTTAGAAACAGTATCCTCAATTCGTCAATCGTGTTATAGTGAACTCGCATTAATGAAACACGCATTATATCAGAATGACCTGTATGTACAGCCTTCCTGATTCACTAATCTTCAATTTTAACACATTAACTATTACAGGATAGGAACTTCTACTGTAATTAAAAAGAACTGTAGATGCTGGAAATTAGTATCAAAAACAGAAGTTGCTGGAAAGGCTCAGCAGGTCTGGCAACATCTGTGAAGAGAAATCATGGATAACACTACAGGTCCAGTGATCCTTCTTCAGAACTGATGGTAGCTAGGAAAGTGTCAGTTTATATGCAGAAGATAGAGTGAGGGGAGGGGATAAGGTGTAGATGATAGGTGGAGATTGAGCCCAGAACAGTTGGACAGACAGAGGAGTGGATAACGGTCAGCCGAGGGGACTATCAATGCCTAACAATGGTTAGTATGGAATAGCAGACCATGTGATAACAAGGCTTGGTGTATTGCGTTTGGGATAAGGAAATGGGGGAAGGTGCCTCAAGCCATAAAATTGCAGAACTCAATATTGAATCCAGAAGGTTGTAGGGTTCCCAAGCGGAAAATGAGGTGCTTTTCTTCCAGCTTACACTGAGCTTCATTGCAGCAAGCCTGAGACAGAGAGGTGTTGAATGGTTTGTTGAAATGGCAGGCAATTGGAAGCTCTTTTTTGTAGACAGAATGCAAGTGTTCTGTGAAGGGGTCACCCAGTCTACCTTCTCTATAATCCTGGATTTCCCTTGTCAAATCAGTTTTTGCTCCAGTCCACGTGTTTCAACATTTCCACTGTCTCTTGGAAATGATAATTCATTTGAATGACAAACCAACACTTCACAAACCATGTTAAAATTGCACTGCATGCAGTTGAACAGTTCTGGGAGTTGAGGCAGAGTTGACGCTTATCAACTCATTCAAACATCTCACAGCAGCAAGCAAATAAATTATTAAACCATGTAGCCAAAATAAGAACAGAATAAATCACAGCAAATCATGCTCGCTTTGCTTCATAAAAGATAACCCAGTTTCCCAGGCAGGAGAGATATAAGACAATCAGCAGGGATTTTTTTATTTTCTCTTTTATGTCCAGGGGAGTTGTTATGAGCTGGAAGCAATAGCTGAAAAAAATGGAAGAATGATCGATGGTAATTTTCAAAGGAAATTTTACATATATTCAAAAAGGAAACAGATTGCAAGAGGAAGAGATTGGGACAAATTTGATTCCTCTTTCAGAGTGCTGGTATAACCACAACAGGCCAAATGACCCTCTTCAGTGCAGGGTAATTCTATTCTTCAATTGTGTCAGTCACTGGTTGAATATCATGTCTCGTTTGGATAATGTGAAACACTAAAATACATACCAGGCTACAAGTCAGAAATAGGGTTTTCAGTCAGGAAAGCACAGGAATGAGAGGTGATCTACTAAATAGATTCTGACTCATAGAACCAAAAAAAATCTTGCAAGTATTTTGGAAATGATAAGCAGCCGTGAGCTGAAAAGTGAGGTAGGAGAAGCACGAACATTTGCAGTTCAAGATTGATGTATCTGCTGACAGAGAAGTTATATCATGTCATCTTCCAACTATCACAGCAGCTTCGTCCAGAGGCAATGCTGCGGCCGTCCAGTTTAGACAGGAATAATTAGAATCTGGAGCAACACATGAGGTCATTAAAGGCTTGTGGCCGCTGCTAAGTTGCACACCCACATCAAAAATGGTGTGGATAGGGGAAACTGGTGTCCAACAACTTTCAGTTATGATGGCCAGTCGATGACTGTGTTCACCAATGTCCAGGCTCACGGCTTGGCAGTCATGCAAAACTAAGCAAGGGCCCACCAGCCTCACTTGGTGTGTTGTGCAGGACGCTGACCCTTCTAAGTGTATGAAAGCTGGGATAGGAAGATGAGACGAAGATCCGAAAGAGATGGTAGGACAGTGGCTCAGAAAATAAAAACCAGCAAGGCATGTGACATATTGAGGACACTGATGTTCAGGAAGAAAAGTGACCAGTTGCCTGCCAAGACTCTGGGATCTCGCACAGTGGGGTGTGAGTTTTATGGAATGTGGTTGTCCAAAACATAGCTCTCATTCAAAGTATGGACTTTTGACTGGTCCAAAAACATTTATCTTTTAGTGTTATATTTCACTTCATTTCCATGTTTCTTCCAGCTCTCCTACTGCGATTCTTTCTGCTCCTCTCCCTTTGCCTCTGTTTTGCTCAACCTGCCTGGGACCAATTAATAATGTACAAAACAAACCTTAGTCCCCTCTTGGCCTCTCATAGCCAGGGCTGCTCGCTCTGCCTTTAAAGCTTCAACTTCTGGAAGCCATTTTGGTGAATACACTGGGAACATTTGGAGAGGCCTGTAAGAGGTTGTAAGGCCTGTCAACTCTGATACCCATTGTACCTGATGAGAGGATTGCGCATCTCGACTGTGTCCAGACATGATGATTTTTGATAAGAATGCTGATACTCTAAAGATACCCAAAACAATATGAACATCCAAATAGGGAGCAGAGTGGGCTACTTAGTTCTTTGAACCTATTGCATGATTTCATAACATCATTGTTGATCTGTTTGACCTTTACACTCCAGCTTACAGAATCAGAAATTGCTGGAAAAGCTCAGCAAGTCTGTCTACATCTGTGGAGAGAAAGCAGAGTTAACATTTCGGCAGCAGTGACCCTTCTTCAGAATTGACTGGAGCTTGGAAAAGGTTGGTATATATGCTGAAGTTGGAGAGAGGTAAAAAACACAATTGGACAGAAAAAGGAATGGGTAAAGATCATCCTGGGAGAATAAACAGCTGCTAATGGGGACCATTAGTGGCTGACAATGGGTTGTTTACTGTAACAACCCATGCAATGACAAGGTCTGGTGTGTGGAGGTTGGCATAAGGACATGGTCCTCATTAGCAGCTGTTGATTCTCCCAGGCTGACCTTTACCCACTCCTTCAGGCAAAAGTGAGGACTGCAGATGCTGAAAACCAGAGTTTAGATTAGAGTGGTTCCTGTGTTTGCCCAATGGTTTTTCTCTCTCTCTGGTCTCCACCTCCACATATTGTTAACTCCTTCCCCTTCTCCCCACCCCAGCTTCAGCATACACATCAACCTTTTTCCAGGTCCAATCAGCTTTGAAGATGACTCAGTGGACACGAAGCATTAACTTTGCTTTCTCTCCACAGATGTTGGCAAACCTGCTGAACCTTTCTTGCAATTTCTGATTTAGTTTCTGATTTCTAGTATCCGCAGTTCCATATTTTTTAGTTTAGCATTCAAGTTTACTCCTAATGCCCGTCAATTCCCTGTTAGTCAATAACATATCCCCTCTCTAAAAATATTCACTTACCTTGCCTCATGGCACTCTAGAAAAGAGAATTACACAGGCTATGATCCACCAATAGAAAAGAGTATTTGTTATCTCCATCTTAAATGGGAAACCCTCTTTTTTTAAAAAAATATTTATTAGCAAATTTTTTTTAACTTTACAAACATATAAAATTATTGAAAAATACAATCAATAACAAATATCAGTATAATTAAAAAACACAAATTACAATACAACTATTGTCTCCTAACTACTAAGCTACCTTATAATACAAAACAAACCCTAACACTGTGCAAAGCAACACCAATAAATAAGTAAATAACTAATAGATCAAAACAAAAGAAAAGCAAAAAAAAACTCAAAAAAAAACACAGAATACAGAACAGCTATGCTCAGCACAAAGCTCCCAAACAAAGGAATGGGAGCATTGTATATATACCCGTATTAACTCAGGAGACTCCCTCCAGGGCCCAGGGCTTGACAAACCTAACCATCCTGGTTGAACAAGTGCCATAGTTAAGATAACTGAAAAATCTATATCCAAATAACTCAAGCAGGGCTGCCATGTCTTATAAAAACAGTCTGTTGTGTGGTGCACCATGTTTGTAAAAAGGTCCATTGGAATGTGCTCCATAATTAATTTCTGCCATCCTAGCAAGCCCGGTGGATTCTCAGACACCCAGTTCATCAGAATATTCTTCTGTGCACAGTATGCAAGAATATGAAATAGTTTCTTCCCATGCCCGTCTAAAGATGGTAAATTCGGTGGACCTAAGAGGAGAGCTATCGGGTCTATCTGACTTTAGTCCTAATACTCTCCCTATCTCTCCCGCCACAGTGCTCCAATAAACACGGAGCCTGTGGCATGTCCAGAAGCAATGGGTAAGAGTACCTACACTTATTTTACATTTGGGCACATTGAAGATGCCCCTTTTTTAAACTTCGCCAGATGGTCTGGTGCCAGACGAACCCTGTGCAGAACTTTCAACTGCGTAGTGCAAGTCCTATTACAGATTGAGATCTTTTCAGTATTCTCCCATATGTTCTCCCATGCTTCAGAAGAGATCTCCACTCCTAGCTCTTGCTCCCAGACCTCACATAACCGGTTAATATCCTGCCAGGCCCTGCCACCCAGTAGACGATAGAGGGTACTAACTGAAAGGGTGCTTGTGGAACATAGCAATAACCTCTCTGTATCAGGCTTGTAGGGCTTAGTAAGAAGCATAGTCTTCTTCCAGATGAAATCCCTAACCTGAAAAAAACTGGAAAAGATCCCTGCTGGGCAACCCGTATTTGCAGCTCAGTTGCTCGAAAGACATCATAACTTCCCCCTCAAACAAGTCTCCCAAACTAGAAACTCCTCTCGCTGCCCATAGTTTGAACCCTGAGTCCATCATCCCTGGTCGGAACACTGGCATGCCCACTGTAGGACCCTCTATTTTTAATTTGTGCCCCCCAGTTTGAGCCACTTCCAGCATCAATTCTGCCAAATCCCAACAGGATCTTCAATATTTCAACAGGATTGCCTCTATTACTTCTAAACACCTGTGGATTCAGGCCTAATCTCCAACACAGCTGTAGAGAGACAAAGGCTGAAGTCAGAATATTCAAGGGCACATGTACTTCCAGAAGCTAGGAGGAGGTGAAGGGCCAGCTCTGTTATTTAAAGATTGCACTGTCGTACAAGAGTGAGAGATGGCTGATTTGCATTCCAAGATGTAGAATCTATTTGGGTAGAGATAAAAAGGATAAAATAACTTGTGGAAGAAGTAACCATGTTGCAGTGTGTGGCATAGAGGGAAAACAGATCTCATCATCGGGGTGTACCGTGATAAGGTACCGTGAAAGGTGTTGTGATAATCATGGGTGATTTTATTGGACGTGGACATTGGACAGTCAAGTTGTCAAGTTGAGTTCAGAGAGTGCTTTCAGAGCAGCAATTCTAACGTCAACTTAGAGCAGACTATTCTGAACCTGTTAATACACATTGATCAGGAGAAAGTGAGGACTGCAGATCCTGAAGATCAGTGTCAAATTGTTTGGCATTGGAAAAGCACAGTCAATCAGGCAGCATCCAAGGAGGAGGAGAGTTGACATTTCCAGTGTAAACTCTTCACTAGGAATGAGGGGGATGGTGGTCAAGGGGGCTGAGAGATAAACGGGAAGGGGTGGGGCTGGGGGAAGCTGGGAATGTGATAGATAGATGAAGGTGGGTTTGATGGTGATAGGTTGGAGAGGAAGGTGGAGTGGATAGGTGGGAAGGAAGTTGGACAGGTAGGAGAGGTCAAAAGGGTGATGCTGAGTTGGAAGGTTGGATCTGGAATAAGTTGAGAGGAGAGGAAATGAGGAAACTGGTGAAATGCACATTGATCCCACGTGGTTGGAGGGTCTCAAGGTGGAAGATGAGGCGTTCTTCCTCCAGTCATCAGGTGGCTAGGATTTGGCAGTGGAGTAATCCCAGGACTTGTGTGCCTTGGCGGAATGGGAGGTGGAGTTGATGTGTTCCGCCACAGAGCGGTGGGGTTGTTTAGTGCATGTGTTCCAAAGATGTTCTCTGAAACATTCCGAATGATGGCATCCTGTCTCCCCAATGTAGAGGAGACCACATTGACAGCAACGGACATAGTAGGTGGTGTGTGTGGATGTGCAGGAAAATCACTGCTGGATGTGAAAGGATCTTCTGGGCTCTTGGATGGAGGTGAGGGGGGGAGGTGTGGGTGCAGGTTTTATAACTCTTGTGGTGGCTGGGGAAGGTGCTATGAGTGGAGAGTTATTTGGTGGGGGGTGGGGGAGGCGTGCACCTAATGAGGGAGTCACAGAGGGAGTAGTATCTGCAGAATACTGAAAGCTGTGGTGGTGGTGGGGTGGAATATATCGCTGGTGGTGGAGTCTGACTGTAGGTGGTGGAAATCGCAGAGGATTCTACATTGCTGGAGTGGAAAGGGTGGACCAGGAGGGTTTTGTCCTTGTTATGGTTGGAGGGGTGGGGTTCAAGGGCAGAGGTGCGGGAAGTGGAGGAGATGCACTGGAGGGCATGGTTGACCATGTGAGAGGGGAAATTACAGTCCATCACCTTCCATCCCAGCAACATATCATCCTCCATGATGTAGGAGGCAATTTAGGATGTTCTGGAGTAGAATTGGTCCTCTTAGGAGCAGATACGGCAGAGGCAGAGGAATTGGGAGTAATGGATAGCATTTTTATGGGGGGGGGGGGTTGGGAGGAGGTGTGGTACAGGCAGCTGCAGGGTCAGAGGGTTTGAAGTAGATATCTGTCTTGAGTCAGTCGCTGGAAATGGAGATGGAGAGGTCCAGGAAGGGGAGTGAGGTCTCTGAGATGGTCCAGGTGAACTTGAGGTCAGGGTGGAAGGAGCTAATGAAGTTGCTGACTGTTCAACCTCCTGATGGGAGTACAAGGTGGAGCCGATACAGTCAATCGATGTAGCACAGGAAAAGTTGGGGAATGGTGCCAGTGTAACTGCAGAAGATGGACTGTTCCACATACCCGGCGAAGATACAGGCATAGCTGGGGCCCTTACGGGTGCCCACAGCTACCTGCTTTGGTCTGCTGGAAGTGGGAGGATTCAAAGGAGAAATTATTGAGGGTGAAGACCAGTTCAGCCAATCAAATTAGTGTGTCGGTGTAAGGGTACTGGTTGGGTCGGCAGAAGAGAAAGAAATGGAAGGCTTGGAGGCCTTCGCCTTGGTGGATGGAAGTTTACAGGGTCTGGATGTCCATGATGAAGATGAGGCATTGGGGGCCTGGGAACCAAAAATCATGGAGGAGATGGAGGGTGTGGCTGGTGTCCCGAATGTATTTGAGGAGATGCTGGATCAACGCGGACAGGATGGTATCAAGGTATGTGGAGATAAGTTCGGTGGTGCAGTAGCAGGCGGAGATGATGGGTCAGCTGGGGCAGTCAGGTTTGTGAATTTTGAATCAAGTGTAGAAGTGGGTGGTACAAGATTCCGTAACTATGAGGTTGGAGGCTGTGAATGAGAATGAGGTTATGGATGGTCTGGGAGATGATGGCTTGGTGATAGGAGGTGAAGTCATGGTTGAGAAGGCAGTAGTAGTAGGTGCCCATGAGTTGGCACCTGGCTTCAGTGGTGTACAGGTCAGTGCGTCAAACTTCCACTGCATGTCCCTTGTCCACTGGTTCAATGGTGAGGATGGGTTTAGAGTGGAGGGAGTGGAGGGCAGTGCATTGTGAGGGCAGGAAATTAGAGTGGGTGAGAGGGGTGGACAGGCTGAGACCGTCAATACTGTGGCGGCAGTTAGAGACGAAGAGATCGAGGGTGGGTAACAAACCATCATGGCATGACCAAGCAGATGGAATGTGTTGGAGGTGGGTGAAGGGGTTTTCAGAGGGTGGGGATGGTGGGTGGGGGAGGTGGAGGTGGGAGTCCTGATGGAAAAAGTAAGCATGGAGGCGGGGGCAGCGAAAGAAAAATTTGATATTGTGACGCATGTTGAATTCATTGATTTGGGAGTATAGTGGGATAAAGATGAGGCCTTTACTGAGGACTTATCATTCATCCTCAGTCAGGGAGAGATCTAGTGGGATGGTAAAAATACATCAAGATAAATTAATGAGCTTATAATAAAAGTACCATGAGGTTACAGTGATCATCAGAGATTTACATCCATAAATTTCACGTTTCATTTGAGAGTGAGAAGAATGAGTCCAGAACCAGTGCTTTAAACTAGGGTAATTATGAGGTTATGTGGACAAATGGCTAAAGTGAAGTAAGGTATAAGGATAAGGGAGAAGTCAATTGACATTCCATGGCAGATAAATAAGCAGCTATTTTACAATACTTAGCAATTCCAGAGGGAAATTCTTGGGAAGAGTACATTACTTCTGGTTAACTTAGGATGTCTAAAGATAGTACCAAATTGAAAGAAAAAAAGCATACAATTCCACAAAAAGGAGTAGCAGGTCAGAAGTTTGGACATAATATAAAAAAAGGGTTAAAAAAATGAAGAGATCAGAATATGAGACAAAGTTCACTAGAAATATATTGAAAAAGTTTCTAAAGTAATTTTAAAAGTAAAAAGAGTGAACATTGATCTTCTTGAAAGATGGCCTTAGGAATTTATAATGGAAAATTAGAACATGGCAGATAATTTGAACAGATGTTTTGCAACTGTGTTCATACTGAAGATAAATAACAATCCATAACTAACTGTAAATCAGGAGGTATAAAGGGGACAGGATCTCGAAACAATTACAATCACTAGTGAAAGGGAGTTTATTATTATAACTAAAAGTTGACAATTTTCCTGATTGTGGTGGACTTCATCTCAAGGTCTAAAAGAAGAAATGGCTGCTGGGGCAGCAGATGCATTGCTTTCAACCTTGTCAGCTCCAACAACATTGAAGAAACTCAACAACATCCAGGACAAAGCAGCCCAATTAATTGGCCATGTCCAACAATTTCAATACCTTACTCCAAATGGGTGCATGGACTGCAACAACTCATCAGGGTTCCTTACAAAACATCAACTTCCACCACCTAGAGGGATAAGGTCAACAGATGTCCAGGGTCTCTGAAAGATACCCCCCAAACCACTCCTCATCCTGACTTGGAACTATATCACCATTCCTTCACCATTGAAGGGTCAAAATCCTGGACTTCCCTCCTGAACTGAACTGCACCTACAACACATGTGCTGCAGAGGCACTAGAAGGCTACTTATCATCACCCTCCAAGGGCAACTGATGATAGGCAACAAATGTTTATGTCCCATAAATGAATCCTAAAAATTCTAAAATTCCCTAGGTTCTGCAAAGGTCCCAGCCTAACAGAGTGTAATGCTAGTGGGTATTAATTTATTTTTGCACATACTTCTGACCCGCTGGAAGCCTCTGGATGACTCCTGAATAGAGTTCAGCTCAATTTGGAATATGACTGGAATATAGCCAAATCATTGATCTCAATTAAAAGCTGAGACTTTGAGGCAACAGTCAAAATGGTACTTTGACAGATTAAGTAACATTTCTCGAACAGAAAGTGACCCTCCTGATTCAACAGTGATACTATAAAAGAAATACATTAGAACACTGTAAAAATCCAGTCATGCTTATAAAAACATGTGCAGATGTTTAGGATGTGGGCATGATCCAGAACTTTAAAACATAACCAAATATTTATCTTACCTTGTAACTGCATTAACACCCAAGCAGAACGCTGTTAACGTTCATAAAGCATCACCCACTACCTCAGGATGTTGCAAAGTGCTTTACAAGCATTGAAGCACTTTTGAAGTACAGTTACAACATAGAGAAACATGGTTATCAATTTACTTCACACTCAGAAATTAAACAGAAAATCAGGATCATCTATTTCTGCTTTTTCATCAGCCTGAAACTAGATTAAAGTGAAATCAAAATGGATTGAATCCCAGTGGGTCTGCCCACAAACTCCAGTTAAGCAAAGCCTTATGATCGCCAAGGAGGCCACATTCTCATAGGAATGCACCTCTACAAAGCCCAACATGTTATATCAAATATCACAGGTTCAAATGCCAAATAAAAACACACCGACTAAGTCTTCATTGAATTTGTTCATACCTTACAATAGCCTGATTCTGTAAAAGGCCAAAGCTTTCTCTTGAAAAATGTCAGGAGTCAGCACCAGAAAAACCCCCATAATCTTTTTCTGCTTGGTGTGCTGTCTTTGGAGGTGTAGGACATGCCTGACTACGCCATTACTGCAGCTCAACATACTTTTTGTTCTGCAGAGCAAAATCCCAGAATATCTCTGCAGCTTTTACCTTTCTAGCTCAGGAAACAGTTGGGTGGCATTTATTGTAGTCTTTAGAGTCATTAACCTGAAACGTCAATTCTCCTGCTCCTCGGATGCTGCCTGACCTGCTGTGCTTTTCCAGCATCACACTCTTAACTCTATTCTCCAGCATCTGCAGTCCTCACTTTCGCCTAGCTTCCTTAGGCTCTTTGGCTAAGGAATGTAATGCAACGGTGATGACCTCGCCCTTCAGTTCTCTATGCAAGGTACAACGTGGCCCACCAGCACTTATATTGTCCTAGTTATCACCCCTGGAATTTTGAAACCAGCCTTGCACAGACAGTGATAGGAACCTCATTGCCAGGTTCATTGGCCTCTTGCTCTGCTCCTGCCCATACTTATCATTTATGTAGTTGTCACCCACTTGAGCCCAGCATGGCTGAGTTGCCATCTTCAACATCAATACAGTCTCTAGAACAGTGATACTCCTGCTTCTGGTCAATGGCCTGATCAAATACTGTAAGAATTAGGTTTCAGGTTCCTAATGACTGTACCACCAGCAAGTCTCAACACAAAATGAAATCTGGCTTGATAGATCATTCTTATCCATTTTTGTTAACATGTTGGACAGTTACTAAAACATAGTCACACATAGAATCATAGAATCCCTACAGTGTGGAAGCAGCCCATCCAGTTCACACTGACCACCTGAACAGCATCCCACCCAGATTCACACCCCCTACCCTATTCTGGTAACTCTGCAATTCCCATAGCTAATCCACCTAGCCAGCAGATTCCTGGACACTACGGGCAATCTAGCATGGCCAATCCACATAACCTGTACATCTTTGGACTGTATGAGGAAATCAGAGCAAATGGAGGAAACTCACAAAGACATGGGGAACACATGCAGACCCTACACAGATAGTCAGCAAGGGTGGAATCGAACCCAGGTCCCTGGTGCTGTGAAGCAGCGGTGCTAACCACTGAACAGAGTTTCTTTAACAACAGAACAGAAAACAAATGAACATAACCAAATTATTTCAATACAGAATGCAGTTTGACATATTTCTGATGAAAGACACTGCAAATTCAACACCAAACAAGCCATTTCTTTTATAACCACAATCAAATGGTTGAGGCCGAGGCAGTGATATCGTAGTAAAGTCAATGGACTAGTCATCCAGAACTTCAAGCTAATACCCTGAGGACAGGGTTTGAAACTCACAGTGGAAGATAATGAAATTTGAATTCAATAAAACAATCTGGATTTTTAATCTGAAAGCCTAATGGTAACCACTATTAATATTCATTTTTTAAAATCTGGTTGAACTAATGTCCTTCAGGGAAGGAAATCTGCCATCCTCTTCTGGTCTGGCCTACATGTGACTTCAGACCCAGAGCAATGTGGTTGATGTTTAACTGTCCACTGGAATCAGAGATGAGTAATAAATGCTGGCCTAGCCAGCGACACTGTCATTCCATTTAATAAGCAAAAGGCTGCCATTCTATGACAGCAAACAAAAACCCTCACCCTCATAATGGGATGGAAATAATGACTTCCTAGGGACAGCTTCTTGTTCCACAACATCAAGGCTTGTGTTTCACTGATACTGTTTTAGCAACATTTACAGCAATACATTTATTACTTGGCTACTGGTGCAGTCATAATTCAAACATTTCCAGAATTCCTGTCACTAAATTGATGGGCTAATCTTCTCTGTGGCACTTTCTAACCGGTGGGTTATGCAAAAACCATTCACGGTTTTTTTTTGCTCTTAACAGCAATGTGGCGTTATGGCTTACATATATTGCTAAGAATGTCAACATGCAACATAATTAATTTTCTTCTCTTTTGCCCACCCACCTTGGTGCAGCCACTTGCTTGCAGTTCAGAATGTCAATGCTTCCCACACAAAGCACGTATTCAGAACAGCAGATGAAAAAAGACACATTACAATTACAGTGCAGCTCTCCAACTCATTCGCGTTAATAGTCTCGGCAGAGAATCTTCGCTTTGATCTCCCTGCAATTTAATATAAGTAAGGACGACATGTGACTTTCATCTGCTATCTCTATTTAAAAAGTAATAAAACAAAGATGGCAGCAGTGTTGAGGGCAAACAGTAAGTCACATCCATTTTATTTCAAAAAAGCCAGATCCATTGCTTAGTTTGCTATTGCTTCAGTATGTTGTGCTCCCGTCAGCTTCTACTGGCAATTTAAACATCCCAGCTCTCAGAGATGTATCTGCATTCCATGTAAAATTAAAAGCAAATTGATTTACTAAGTTTGGGAGACTGCTTGTGAGAGAATGGCCCCATCTTACAGCCTGAGAAAATACTGTTTCTCTTGATTTACATGTAGTCTTATCGAAGATGCAATGCTGCAATCCTTAAACATAAAAGCTACATGCTCTTTTTGAAGCTGTTCTGAGTCTTAGTTTTCCTGAAGTGACTGATGTAACTTGCTTTGAGAAACACATGAAAAATATATTACTCAGAATTCATGTAATTCCCAACAACAAGTCGAACTGTATGTAAGAGATCTTCACATATGCATGGGAAAACAAAACACAGTAAAAATTAATGCCCTTTGACAACAAATGCATACTTCCACAAAGCAGAGGTGAACTGACAAAGGATTGGCCAAGTATGTTGTGAGGCAGGGAGGGTCAGAATTTGCCCTTGTTTATCATCACAATTGAGAATTTGATGAGTTAAAAACAGTTGAAACAATTCATACTGAACCTTCAACTTTGGAAAAGGAGGTATTTTTGTTGATCTCTTTAGTTCCTTTAGCCTAAATCTCTTTGCAACGTGCAAAATGGCTGGCCCTAAATACCAGAGGACATGGTGAGAAGCAAATTTGTTGCCTCCTTGTTTTCCTCCTAAAGGTGCTGTCTCTATAATGATGCATGGTTCCAACTACATTTCAGAAGCAATTTAATGGAAGTAAAGTGCTTTTGGATGTCTTCAGACCATGAACGATGATATAAAAAGGCAAGTTAATTTCTTATAATTTAAGTGTCATTTATCGAGACAGAATGACAGAAGTTAGATGCCTTTGCATTTGGGTTTTAATTTGGTGGGCATCAGAGAGCTGTAAGAAGAAACCTGGAGACCAAAATGACTGGAAAGCACGTAACAGACCAGCTATAGAACTACTGACAAGCTCCCAACCAGTCTACCACCAAATATAAACTTCCCTGTACCTGGCTCAGCACAGTTTTATTTTTCCCTTTCACATTCTACAGAATTCCTGCAAACCTCCACTCAAGAGGTGATGGAGTTGAGTGCTTCAAGATTACAAATCAATCCTTAAATTTGATCCAGGCAATTGGGATAAAGGGTTTAAACATGAGGGGGTTGAGAGACAAAGCACAAATTGGCAGTGAAGAGTGAAAGGAGAGGTCATGAGGTATTATGCCATTCAAAAGGTTAAGAGAATGATGCAATAAGTTGGTTGGGAAAAATCACAAAATTGACTTGCATGAAACAAACTGAAGAGAAAACAATGCGGGATATGATGAGAAAGTTAGTGGGCCCATGAATGCTTTCTGAAAAGGACAGTAAGTTGTTTGGCATTTCCTGACTGATACACAATGTTAAGAAGCTGCTGCTAGAGCAGTTAGTATAAATCATTGCTGCCTTTTTGATTGTATATTCTATCGCATCACAGGGAGCAGTTTGCTAAAGTACCAGGAACTCTTTGCTGGCAGAATCTTAGAAAGGATCAATCAGATCTCTGCAGTTCCTTTGAGTGGAGACCTGTACGATGTACAGCATAAAACAGAGCACAAGCTATACTAAGCTAATTCCAGAAAATGCTAAACAAGCCTATGATAGCAGAGAGCGGTGCTCCGGACTAGTTATCTTTCATGAGGGTAGATTCTTCTTGATTAAATAAAAGTAGAAATGAGCATTTTTTTAAAAATGACATCAGGTTCTGCATAAAATTTGAACTGAAAAACATTTCGCCCCCCCCCCGATATACATCACACGATTTCAATCTCAAATTTGCTCTTGAAAATCCTGTTTTAAAAAAAGTGTGCTTAATTTGTAATGCTTGATGTCACTTTTGCATGTAATTGAAGCATCTTCAAGCTCAAAATGTTCACTCTATGGAGGAACTTTCTGACTTGCACTGATTATGTAAAGTTGTTGATGGATGATGACATTCGCCACCCTCATCAAGGGGTGTCAACATACCATTGTTGACTTGCCACCAAGAGTTCAATCTTGAGCACAAACATTTACGTTCTGTATCAACTGCTCCAGCCCTATATGGATTCTGCCATCAGCTTTTACATAACTCCTACGCATTAGGGCCTGTTGCTGTGAAGCATACACTGCTGAGAAGCAAGTTTGAGTCGAGATAACAAACAGCAGCAAACTCAGTGTTTACCAAAAGGATCACACACATATTGGTGCATCATTAAATATAACCTGATAAGTACACAATAAAACTTATTCTAACCTACTTTCACATTTACAAGAACAAAGTACATTAAAGATATGGAACAAGATCTGTAAAGCTACAGTGACCAATATTGAACAAAACCAATTACGTGAGAATAGATTTATGAATGCAATATGATCATTGCACCAAAGAAAATTTGATTATGCTAAGTAACACATATATCTCAGATCTGTATGTGCAAAATAATTGCCTGTCTTGTAGCAACATTCAGTAATTTTGAGGAGTTGTAAAATAAAAGTAATTCTATATTATATTCTCCAAATAAAGTATCTTTGTTTCCGATTTTAAATTGGAGAAAAAATTTCAGACTGCACCATCTCAATATCAATGATCCTGAATTGTTCAAAAAACCTTGATCCCATTCACTAATGTAACAAAACACACACATTTCAGATAGTGCAGCATAGCTCCTGAGCAGTCAGTTCAGACCATATTGAAGCAGGGACAAAATAATGGGGGTTAACATTAATTACATTAAAACTAAATTGCATGCCAGCCTTAATTGTAGTTATGACTGATTTGAGTTGTAATAATTATCTGTTGATACTCAGAGCTATGAGGTAATGAGAAACTGAAGGTTGAGTTGCCATGGAAACCAGCAGACCCACGTCTGAGATTGAGACGAGAGGCCTCATATTAAGTTGAGAATTATACAGCGTGCTGAAACCTTTGTACTTTTGATCCATTTTCCAGGGTAACCAGGGGAATCTTGTCCATAGCATGTGCTTGAATAAATCTTTACTTGCTGAGCCCAAGACTTGAAGTGGCTGTTAATGTATATCATAAGACTGTATGATATACATTAACTTTTATAACTGGTATTCCTGTAACTCAAATCACAGGGGAGTGAGAATTCTGCACTTCCATTGCTAAATCTGCCACCTTTGTCCCGATGGCAGAGATATGGGTTCACAATTCCTCATTACTGTTATGGAGCTAATGTTACCATTCCAAACGTGGACAACCAGGGCTGGAATGCTGCTCCACTGTGACCTGGAGAAGGCTAGATATACGCAGAAGTAGAAAGTAATCAAATTGAAGAAGAAATGTCAAATCTTTCAAATGTCATGTAGCTTTCAGACATGGATATGAACCAGAAAGCGTTAAACTCAATATTTGCCATTTATGAAAGTTTCGGTCTCTATCACAAAGGAAAACATTTCACTGAAGTTATCTTTGAAGTTGTTCATCCTTTCAATAAAGCAACAGTGATTCATACTAAGCTGCATTGATGAGGGGGACTGAGGTGATTAGATTAGATTAGACTTACAGTGTGGAAACAGGCCCTTCGGCCCAACAAGTCCACACCGACCCGCCGAAGCGCAACCCACCCTTACCCCTACATTTACCCCTTACCTAACACTACGGGCAATTTAGCTTGGCCAATTCACCTGACCCGCACATCTTTGGACTGTGGGAGGAAACCGGAGCACCCGGAGGAAACCCACGCAGACACGGGGAGAACGTGCAAACTCCACACAGTCAGTCGCCTGAGTCGGGAATTGAACCCGGGTCTACAGGCGCTGTGAGGCAGCAGTGCTAACCACTGTGCCACCGTGCCGCCCACTAGTTGGAATTTTTTTTGCTTTCTGATGAGAGGTGCCGAAAGCTTTTGATGATGTATGGCAAGTGACAAATTAGTCACACAAAGAAACCAATGAGCTGTCATGATTAGTTTGTACTGATGGTGGTTGTTAAGCGCACAGAAGAGTTGAATGCTTCCAGCTACACAGAAATCAATAACTTCTTGAAGAGGCTGGAGTCGCAAAGCCAGTAGGTAGTTGACCTTTGTTCCTTCACAACAGACTGACTGGCATCTTCCTTCTGCCTCATTTTCCAATGTAGTGCTGCTGATTTCCCCCAGTGTGTGTAATTCAACAGATTAATTTCCTTTTCTCAGAGCGATAGGTAGTGCAATCACTTGGAACACTCTCTCTTCACCATTGTAATTGGAGTTTAAATTTACTCCAGGCAGACAAGAAAACCTCTCTCTCTCTCTCTCTCTGATGTCTGTCATATTAATTATAGCTTCACTTGATGAAAAGTAACATGAGAAAATGTGCATTAAAAGAGACAGATACTATAATTAAAAAGGTTTTGTTTTAATTTCTGGAACCGTTTCTGCAGCTTGTGCTCTTGATTCAGGTCAATTTTGTCCTATGCTTCCCACCCTGGATCATTCACCCAATGAACACCAGGCAGTTGTAGGAGTCTTTGCCAAGTCCACTATCCGTGCCTGTGCATCAACAAATTAGAATCAATTTGGCTAACTGCGGGAACACACAGAAAAACATAATCTCTTTCATCTCCTGTACCAGCTATGTATATTTCCAACAGCAGGTGCTGAGATAGCAACTAAGAGCGAACTTGAACTATTCACCCTTATTGACACTGGGTTACTGAGGTCACTTGACAGGAACCAACTCAGCACAGGAAGAGATCGAAACTGTGACTGTGCTGGCTTATATATTCAATTGCTTGTTGAATAAATTTGCTAAGCCATCAGTGCAGGACCATTTATTTTTAATTACTATTTACTGTATCTCTCACCATAACATCCTCAGCACTATAACCTCATAATCAGATACTTCATTCTGTCAGGCCTGTCTATTTTACCTTTATTCATTTGTTCGCTTGATTATTTTCGAAATGCATGTCAATGCATGTCCTTTTTTGGTTCCAAATGTCGATGAAATATTTGCCTTTATTAGTTGAAGAACTGAATACAAGAACAAGGAGCTGTATATAACATTAGATAACATTTGGGGGCGGCACGGTGGCACAGTGGTTAGCGCTGCTGCCTCACAGCGCCAGAGACCCGTTTGCACCTTCTCCCCGTGTCTGTGTGGGTTTCCTCTGGGTGCTCCGGTTTCCTCCCATAGTCCAAAGATGTGCAGGTCAGGTGAATTGGCCATGCTAAATTGCCCGTAGTGTTAGATTAGGAGTAAATGTAGGGGTATAGGTGGGTTGCACTTCGGCGGGTCGGTGTGGACTTGTTGGGCCGAAGGGCCTGTTTCCACACTGTAAGTAATCTAATCTAATCTAATAACTATTTAGCATCGAAAAGTGTGGCATTGGAAAAGCTCAGCAGGTCAAGCAGCATCAGAGGAGCAGGAGAATCAAGGTTTCCAGACATAAGCCATTAATTTTCCTCCTAGGATACTGAAGATGAAGACCTTGCTCTTTTCCACTCAGACCTCCAGCATCTGCAGTTCTCACTTTCTTCTGGAACTAGTCAATTCTGAAGTGAGACGAGATACGCCTGGACTCTTTTCCTAAGAATCAAGAGGCCAAGCAGAGAATTTAGTTGATGTTTACAAAGTTCTGAGGGACACAAACAAGCTAAATAGGCAGACGTCTGTCCCCTGAATAGCAGGGTCAATATTCAGGGGTTGAAAATGTGTTGCTGGTTAAAGCACAGCAGGTTAGGCAGCATCCAAGGAATAGGAAATTCGACGTTTCGGGCATAAGCCCATTACCTCAATATTCAGGGGCACAATTCTAAGGTAAAGAGCAGAAAATTTAGAGAGAAGTGAAAGAAACTTCTTTTTCACCAAGGGTTGCAGGTTTCTGGAACTCACTGCCTAAAAGGGTGGGAGACCTAAGTTTTAATATCTAGACGTTTTGGATTTATATTACTGGTCTTGAAAACAACAGTCCTCAGAGGGAATTATTCATTTTGGTGCACGTTGATCCTTCATGTTTATCATCAGTGCCATGAAGTGACGAGAACAGGGCGAGACATAGAAAAGTAGAAAGTTGGAGCAGGAGTAAGCCTACTCCACCATTCAGTATGATCCTGGGCAATCATCCAGCTCAGTATGCTGCTCCTGCTTTTGCCCCACATCCTTTGATCCCATTGTCCTGATAAACATATCTCATTCCTTTTCGAAAACTTTCAATGTTTTGGCCTTAACAGCTTTATATGGCAAATACTCCCACAGTCTCACCACTCTCTGGATGAAGAAACTTCTCGTTATCTCAGTCCTAAGTCGCCTCCTCCATATCGCTCGACTGTGACACGTGGTTCTGCAATTTCCCGGTTACTGAGACTTTGCTTTGACTGACTGTGTTCACTGCGGAAATAGTAAAGATAGATCTTGGATGTAGGTTTGCTTGCTGAGCTGGAAGGTTCATTTCCAGACGTTTCATTACCTTACAAGGTAACTCCTTCAGTGGACCTCAGGCGAAGCAAAACTGAAAATTCCTGCTTTCAATTTATATGTTTGGATTTCCCGAGGTAATGAAACATCTGGAAATGAACCTTTCAGCTCAGCGAGCAAACCTACATCCAAAACCTCAAACTCAGCTACAAATCTTCTCAAAACTCGCTAAGTAAAGATAGATGGTTGAGCACTACTTAAACCATAAATTAAGACAAGCCAACACAGATACTGAAAAAAAAATCAGGTATTGAATTTTAAACGCTAAATTCAAGGCTGATTCCAAAAGACAGTTTTCACAGAAGAGTCATCAATAGTTTCAAGAGTTTCTTGAAGCACAGAACATTCTTATTGGCTTTTCACAGGATCGAATAATAACAAAGGAACGGCAGTTTTTTGTAGAACTACCTGCCTCAACTGTCCTTTGTACTCTTATCTTCTAAATCTGCAAATTCTCAAAGGTTGATCAAAAGTGGAATTTCAAAATATCAATGAACAGGCTAATAACACATAATAATTATTTAATCTGCAACAAATCCACTGGGGTCACATGTAAGCAGATACATCTAAGAGGAGCAGTGAAAGAATACATTTACACCACACTTTCATTGAGACCACGACAGACTGTGCAGTTTTTTTTGAAGAAGGGCTCATGTCCGAAACGTCGATTCTCCTGCTCCTTGGATGCTGCCTGACCTGCTGCGCTTTTCCAGCAACACATTTTCAGTTTTTTTTTAAAGACAGTCACTGTTGTAATGTGGGGAAATGCATCATTCAAGGTTCCCAAACGCCAATGAAATAAATCACCGGTTCATTCTGTTTTAAATTATGGCTGAGGCATAAACATGAGCCAGAGAACAAGAGAGGTGCCCTGCACTTTGTTGAATATTCTGAAGGGTCTGTTATGGCCATGTGCGAGGACAGCCTGGACCCAAATAAAAGATGAGTGTGTGGTGCTGCAAAAGCAGGTCAGGCAGCATCTGAGGAGCAGCAGAGTTTCAGGCAAAAGCCCTTCATCAAGAATGAGGCTGTGAGCTGAGGGGGTGGTGAGATAAATGTGGGGTGGGGGGTTGGGGGAGAGGTAGCTGTGAGTGCGAAAGGTAAACAGAGGTAGGGCTAAAGGTGATAGATCAGAGGTGGAGCAGATAGGTGGGAATGACGATGGAGAGGTAGGACAGGTCATGAGGGCGGTGTTGAGTTGGAAGGTTAGAGCTGGGATGAGGTGAAGGGAGGAGAAATGAGGAAACTGGTGAAATCTACATTGATGCCATGGGGCTGGAGGGTCCCAAAGCAGAAGATGAGGCGTTCTTCCTCCAGGAGTCAGGTGGCTGGGGAGTGGCAACGGAGGAGGCCCAAAGCCTGCATGTCCTTGGCAGAGTGAAAGGGGGAGTTGAAGTGGATGTAGATTTGCTCACTGAGCTGGAAGGTTTGTTTTCAGACATTTTGTCCCATAATAAGTAACTAGAGGAGTTGAAGTGTTTGGCCACAGGGAGGTAGGGTTGGTTGGTACGGGTGTCTTGGAGATGTTCTCTGAAGCGCTCTGCGAGTAAGCATCCTGTCTCCCCAGTATACAGGAGACCACACTGGGAGCAACAGATACAGTAAGGGTAGTGGAGGAAAAGGTGGAGAGTGGTGCCCGTGTAACTACGGAAGATGGACTGTTCTACATAGCCGATGAAGAGACAGACATAGCTGGGGCCCATGCAGGTGCCCATAGCTACCCCTTTCACCTGTAGGAAGTGGGAGGATTGGAAGGAGAAATTACTGGGGGTGAGGGCCAGTTCAGCCAAATGAATGAGTGCCAGCGAAAGGGTACTGGCAAGGACATCAGGAGAGGAAGAAACGGAGGGCTTGCAGGCCATGGTCATGGCAGATGGAGGTGTATAGGGCCTGGATATCCATCGTGAAGGTGAGGCATTGGAGGCTAGGGAAACAAAAGTCTTGGAAGAGGTGGAGGGTGAGGTGGTGTCCCGAACATATGTAGGGAGTTCCTGGACCAGGGGAGATAGGCCGGTATTGAGGTATGTGGAGATGAATTTGGTGGGGCAGAAGCAGGCTAAAATGATGGGTTGACTGGGGTAGTCAGGCTTGTGGATCTTGAGTAGGAGGTAGAATCATGTGGTGTGGGGTTCCTGAATAATGAGGTTGGAAGCTGTCGGTGGGAGATCCCCTGAGGTGATGAAGTTGTGTACAGTCTGGGAGATGATGGTTTGGTGATGGGGGGGGGGGTTAGGTCATGATTGAGGGGGTGGTAGGAGGACACGTGTCCGAGTTGGCACCTAGTTTCAGCAGTGTAGAGGTCAATGCACCAAACTATCTCTGCACCACCCCACCCTCCCATCCACTGGTTTGATGGTGAGGTTGGGGTTGGAGTGTAGGGAGTGGAGGCTACGCGTTGTGAGGCTGAGAGGTAGGATTGGGTGTGGGGGTGGGTGGACTGGTTGAGTTGGTCAATGTCGCGGTGGCAGTTGGAAATAAAGACTCAACGTTGACATTTTCTACAAACCAACTGGATTCCACAGCTACCTGGACTACACCTCCTCCCACCCTCCCTCCTGTAAAAATGCTATCCCTTATTCCCAATTCCTCTATCTTCACCGAATCTGCTCCAAGGAGGACCAGTTCCACCACAGAACATACCAGATGGCCTCCTTCTTTAAAGACTGCAATTACCCCTCAAACATAGTCAACGATGCCCTCCGGTGGATCTCATCCACTTCCTGCACCTCCACCCTTGCATCCCACCCCTCCAACTGCAACAGGGACAGAACTCCCTGGTCCTCACCACCAACCTCCATATTCATTGCATCATCTTCTGCCATTTCTGCCACTTACAAACGGACCCCACCACCAGAGATATCTTTCCCTCCCAACCCCTATCTGCTTTCCATAAAGATCATTCCCTCCATGACTCCTCGTCAGGTCCACGCCACCACCAACTCCCCCCCCCCCCCTCCCCAACACCACCCTGGCACCTTCCCATCACCAAAGGAATTGCAAAACCTGCGCCCACACCTCCCCCTCTCACCTCCGTCCAAAGTCCCAAAGGAGCCTTCCACATCCATCAAAGTTTCACCTGCACTTCCACACATCATTTACTGAATCCATTGCTCCCGATGTGGTCTCCTCTACATTGGGGAGACAGGACAGCACAGCGCTTCAGACAACATCTCTGGGACACCCGCACCCTCCAACTCCACTGCTCCTTGGCCGAACACTTCAACTCCACTCCCACTCCGTCAAGGACAGGCAAGTTCTGGGCCTCCTCCATCACCAACCCCTAACCACCCAATGCCACGGGACCTGCAACCCCATGGCATCAATGTGGATTTCACCAGTTTCCTCATTTCTTCTCCCTCCACCTTATCCCAGAGCCAACCTTCCAACTCAGCACCGCCCTCATGACCTGTCCTACCTGTCCATCTTCCTTCCCAGCTATCTGCTCCACCCTCCTCTCTGACATATCACCTTTACCCCCACCTCCATCTACCTTTCACACTCTCAGCTTCCTTGCCCCCAGCCTCACCCCCTCCCATTTATCTCACCAGCCCCTCGGCTCATAGCCTCACTCCTGATGAAGGGCTTTTGCCTGAAACATCGACTCTCCTGCTCCTCAGATGCTGCCTGACCAGCTGTGCTTTTCTAGCACCACACTCTTGACTCTAATCTCCAGCACCTGCAGTCCTCAGTTTTGGCTAGTTGATTTGGGCCGACATATAATAGTCGATTCTGATATAATGTGATAGTTCCATTCTCATGCGACCTCATGTTATAAGAAAATCCCCCAACAGCCACACCATTTAATCTGATGGGGCTCAAATCACATTATTTCCAATACAGGTAAAGGAACTGGCCATGTTAAATTGCCCACAGTGTTCGGGCATGTGAAGGTTAGGTGCATTCGTCAGGGGCAAATGTAGAATGATAGGGTGGGTTTGTCTTTGGAAGGTCGGTGTGGACTTGTTGGGCCAAATGGCCTGTTTCCACACTGTAGGGATTCTATGATTCTATGAACTGTATAAGTTCTTCAATTGTGTTAAAGCTAATCCGCATTGAAGAAACTCGCACTATTGCAGAATCGACTGTGTGTTACATTTTGCATAGAGACTAATAATTCTTTTAAAAAGTCGAACTGACATAAGATTTCATGTCATCTGACATTTTCTGTAACAAAAAGACTAAAACCATTGTTGATTAAACACTATTTTTGCAAATGACTTATAATTTAAACAATAGAATGGCATTCCCTTCTGCTTTCAGTAGAACCAAAAACACATTATTCTGGATCAGTGGTACTGGAAGAGCACAGAAGTTCAGACAACATCCAAAGTGCAGCAGAATCGACATTTCGGGCAAAAGCCCTTCATCAGGAATAAAGGCAGTGAGCCTGAAGCGTGGAGAGATAAGCTAGAGGAGGGTGGGGTGGGGAGAAAGTAGCATAGAGTACAATGGGTGAGTGGGGGAGAGGATGAAGGTGGTAGGTCAGGGAGGAGAGGGTGGAGGGGACAGGCGGAAAAGGAGCTAGGCAGGTAGGACAAGTCCGGACAAGTCATGGGGACAGTGCTGAGCTGGAAGTTTGGAATTAGGGTGAGGTGGGGGAAGGGGAAATGAGGAAACTGTTGAAGTCCACATTGATGGCCTGGGGTTGAAGTGTTCCGAGGCAGAAGATGAGGCATTCTTCCTCCAGGCGTTTGGTGGTGAGGGAGCGGCGGTGAAGGAGGCCCAGGACCTCCATGTCCTCAGCAGAGTGGGAGGGGGAGTTGAAATGTTGAGCCACGGGGCGGTGTGGTTGATTGGTGCGGGTGTCCTGGAGATGTTCCCTAAAGCGCTCTGCTAGGAGGCGCCCAGTCTCCCCAATGTAGAGGAGACTGACTCAGGTGAAAATGTGTTGCTGGTCAAAGCACAGCAGGCCAGGCAGCATCTCAGGAATAGGGAATTCGACGTTTCGAGCATAAGCCCTTCATCAGACTGCCTCGGGAGCAACGGATACAATAAATGATATTAGTGGATGTGCAGGTAAAACTTTGATGGATGTGGAAGGCTCCTTTAGGGCCTTGGATACAGGTGAGGGAGGAGGTGTGGGCGCAGGTTTTACAGTTCCTGCGGTGGCAGGTGAAAGTGCCAGGATGGGAGGGTGGGTCATAGGGGGGCGTGAACCTGACCAGGTAGTCACGGAGGGAACGGTCTTTGCGGAAGATGGAAAGTGGTGAGGAGGGTAATATATCCCTGGTGGTGGGGTCTTTTTGGAGGTGGCGGAAATGTCGGCAGAGGATTTGGCTTATGCGAAGGTTTGTAGGGTGGAAGGTGAGCACCAGGGGCGTTCTGTCCTTGTTACGGTTGGAGGGGTGGGGTCTGAAGATACCCTCCAACGCATCTCGTCCACATCCCGCAACCCCGCCCTCAGAGGTAACTAGCTCCTTTTCCACCTATCCACTCCATCCTCTCCTCCCTGACCTATGACCTCCATCCCCTCCCCCACTCACCTATTGTACTCTATGCTACTTTCTCCCCACCCCCACCCTCCTCTAGCTTATCTCTCCACGCTTCAGGCTCACTACCTTTATTCCTGATGAAGGGCTTTTGCCCGAAACGTCGATTTCGCTGCACTTTGGATGCTGCCTGAACTTCTGTGCTCTTCCAGCACCACTGATTCAGAATCTGCTTTCCAGCATCTGCAGTCATTGTTTTTACCCCCAAAACACACTACTCAAGTACACGGTCTTTGATGTGAACATTCAATTGAACCTATCCAAGGTGATTCCCAGCTTCCAAAGGTTTACTTCTGTTATTTTACTTTCCCAGATTGGAAACTATTAATTTCAGAACTATCTTTCAGAATTAGTCTATCCCATTATGGAGAGGAAACTACTCAAATTTTCCAAACTGATTTTAATTCCTCATGAGTTTGATTTTTTCAGTCCACATACAAGCTCATAGTCCCCTTTAGGTGTGGTGAACAGCACCATGCTGCCAAAGCTTCTCTCCCTCTCCCAGATCTTGGCAGACTGAACTTGTCTGATACTGTTCATGGCTATCTTAAACAGCTTCTCTCTCAAAGAGCATTTCGGTGACAACATGAACCACATGAGTCTTGTGTCCAAGCAGAAATGCTCATTAGATATCACTGAGACTTTGATTCCTTTTTTTATTTTGGAAGTAACTGGATAGTTTAAAGCACAACTGTTCACAATTAAAAGTAAAGAAGAAACAAGCATTATGTTCTTTGTGAATGCAAAACTAGCTATTTCTCACTTAAAAACATGGAAATACTGCAATCTAAAGGAAAATTAAACATGTTGTTAGTGTTAATTGAACCAACTGTAGCACAAAGAGGACTGTCCAAATCTATAGATTCCTGATGGAATCACATATTCAAAATTATGCAATTTAATTTTCTCCAAAGTCCATTGCAATTAGGGAAAAAAATAACAATTAATGCAGCTGTTAAGGCTTCATTAAGGCCCATTATCGGTTGCCACATATAATTAAGATAATTACTGTCGAAGAGTGGCAGCAATCATGCAAAATTGCAGCCTTGTATTCAGAGTAGAATACTGAACTCTTCATCTGGCAGATGAAGGAACTACTGTTTGTATGGACCATTACGTACTATGGCAAATCAATGTAATATTTTAATAAAGCAGTATGCAAATATGCATCATCTGTTTAATAGAAACAGACAGCACTAGCATACTGATAGATTCATCTTAGATAAAAGAGGGTGAATTTCCCAGTGCTTTCCACATACCCCTCTGACACTTATGATGATGAGAGGTACAATACCAAGGAGCTTCACTGCTAGTCTCAGTAACAAATTGCAATTATGAGGCACTGTTTACACCTAAAGCATCGCTTTAGAGTCACAGTCATTTATGAAAAAGGAGGAGACCATTTAGCCCATCAAGTCCATTCATGTTCTCTATGAAGCAATCCAATCAGTCCCATTTCCCTATGCCATCTCCATAATCCTGTGTTCATACCCTTCCGCTGTCCATATAGTTTCTCTTTAAACTTATAGATCATGTCTGCTTCCTCTATTATCTTTGGCAGTGAATTAAACAATGGATCACCTCTACTTCCTCCATCCTCTTTTTGGGCAGCATATTCCAAGTCATTGCCAGGGACCAGCGAGAGATGTCATCGATGTATCTCTTCTTTCCCAGGCCCTGTATCCACCATGCTCCCTTCCCCGGCAAATCCTTTAGGTGCCCAGAATTGGGAATAATAGTTACAAAGGGGTCAAGATGTTTCATTTAGGTTCAGATTATCTTGTCCACTGCCTCTATATGATAAAGCCCACAGAATACTCAGGATTCAGTATGATACATGTATTACCATGAGGACCTGTGCTAAGCTGGAGTGGGGGTGGGAATGGAGTGTCGAGAGAGGTAAAACACCTGGGTCTTTACTTGTTACAGAATCACAGACCTAACGCCGTCTCCTGAAATGTTATTTCCCATTTCAAGCTCAAAGAACAAATGTCTACGTCCAGAATCATAGAATCCTTACAATGTGGAAGCAGGCCATTTGGCCCATCAATTCCACACCAACCTTCTAAAGAGCATCCCTGCCAGACCCATGCCATCCCTGTAACCCTGCATTTCCCATGGCCAATCCACCTAGCCTGCACATCTTTGGGTTGTGGGAGGAAACCAGAGCTCCTGGAGGAAACTCACGCAGACACCAGGTGATCATAAGTAGAACATAGAACAGTACAGCACAGTACAAGCCCTTCAGCCCTTGATGTTGTGCCAACCTTTTATCCTACTCTAAGATCAAACTAACCTATGTACCCTACATTTTACTATCATCCATGTCTCTATTCAAGAGTTGCCTAAACGTCCCTAATGTATTTGGCTCTACCACCTCTGCTGGCAGTGCATTCCACACACCCACCACTCTAGGGTATAGGATTGCTCGCTGAGCTGTAGGTTTGATATCCAGACGTTTCATTACCTGGCTAGGTAACATTATCAGTGGTGACCTCCAAGTGAAGCGAAGCTGTTGTCTCCTACTTTTTATTTATATGTTTGTCCTGGATGGGGTTGCTGGGGTTTGTGGTGATGTCATTTCCTGTTTGTTTTCTGAGGGGTTGATAGGTGGTATCTAGATCTATGTGTTTGTTTATGGCGTTGTGGTTGGAGTGCCAGGCCTCTAGGAATTCTCTGGCATGTCTTTGCTTAGCCTGTCCCAGGATAGATGTGTTGTCTCATTCGAAATGGTGGGTTTTTTCCATCAGTGTGCAGGGCTACGAGGGAGAGAGGGTCGTGTCTTTTTGTGGCTAACTGGTGTTCGTGTATCCTGGTGGCTAACTTTCTTCTCGTTTATCCTACGTAGTGTTTGTGGCAGTCCTTGCATGGAATTTTGTAGACGACGTTGGTTTTGTCCATGGGTTGTACTGGGTCTTTTAAGTTTGTTAGTTTTTGTTTGAGAGTGTTGGTGGGTTTGTGTGCTACTAGGATTCTGAGGGATCTAAGTAGTCTGGCTGTCATTTCTGAAACTTCTTTGATGCATGGTAAGGTGGTTAGGGTTTCTGGCTGTGTTTGGTCTGCTTGTCGTGGTTTGTTGTTGAGGAATCTGCGGACTGTATTTTTTTGAGTATCCGTTCTTCTTGAATACGTTGTATAGGTGGTTCTCCTCTTTGTTCCGAAGTTCATCTGTGCTGCAGTGTGGACTGCCCACCATCTCTGTGTAAAGAACCTACCTCTAACATCTCCTCTAATCCACCTCTAAACACCTTAAAATTATGCCCCGTGATAGCCATTTCCGCCCTGGGAAAAAGTCTGTGCCTATGCACTCTATCAATGCCTCTCATCATCTTGTACACCTCTATCAAATCACCTCTCATCCTTCTTCACTCCAATGAGAAAAGCCCTAGCTCCCTCAATCTTTCTTCATAAGACATGCCCCCCAGTCCAGGCAGCATCCTGTTAAATCTCCAGTATTTCAAAGAGATTTCATAGCTCCTTTGAACTTTGGTGGATTTCAACAACTGACTGACTCCTGTTGCGTGCAGGATTTCACATTTTTATCTGCATATATTTTTAACCCCAAAAGTCCTGGTGGTATTGAACTTCTATTCAGATTCTCAGTAGCTTTGTCAACAGTCTTGGGTATCCATTATTGCACTGCATGTAATATACCTGTGCCAAACTAAATGATTATTATTCACTTGCGAGAAGGACTTGTTGACACAGTTTACACATCAGGATGATACAGTTAAGCAGGGAATGTTTTGCAGTAGAACTTCCCAGACTAATCTCCTAATGGAATCTAATTTCAGAATTCAGGTTATGGGTCTATTGTGCCTCATAACTGGAAGGGCCTTGATTGCAGGCAAGAATTCCACGCGGCTGCCATACTCCTACCACCAACCGCACAAGTACCACTCCACTGTATCAAAGCTATCCTAATAAAGGAAGTCAGAAAAAGGAGGCAGAGACTGAGGGACTTGTTTCTAGTGAATCAAGGATCTAAGTTCAGAAATTAATCCCAAGAGGAGTCCACCTGCCTGGATTTGACAGGGGAAAGAGGTGGGAGATGTGAGGCGGGCGGGAAGAGGTGTTTGGGGAGCTGGCTTAGAACAACTGTCATCAGCCTTTCCTTGCTCAGTTTGCAGATAGGTCTGAAGGATGGTTAAGAAAGTAGCACTTGATGGCAAGTCTCAAACAGAAGTCCTGTGGTCGGCAAGATAGGACTGTTTGGGTAATCTGACACATTCAGAATAACCAACAATTATTGGCTGATCAGCTTGTCAATCTGGATCATCTGTATGCCACATTGGCTGCTTTGGAGACTATTCATTCAGATTGACAGGCTATTCATTCAACCGAGAGGCACACAGCTCAGAGATTAGCATCACCTGCATAACCCTCTCTCCAGCCATGGTCACTACCATCCATTGCATAAAAAGGTTCCCCCTCCCAACCCCGCTGTATTTCTTGCACAAGACCTGAAATCTTTGTCCCCTATTTTTGCAACATCACAAACGAGACTTTTTTCCTTGTCTACCTTATCTAAACCTGCCAGAATTTTATACAGCTCTACCAATTCTTCCTTCAATCTATTTGATCTCAACACCATCTAGTTAACGAGAAAGCTAAAATTCCCTCATTCCTGGAACCATTCTGACCAATCTCGCCTGCAACCTTTTAGAGATCCTTAGATCTTTCCTGAAGTGTGGTGATAAGATCTGAATGCAATATTCTAACTGTGCTACCTCATAACCCCATGCCACCTTCACAGCAATTGGCTTTACTTCCAAGAGGCATGTGGAGATGAAAATTAAACTAATGGCCCAACAATCTAATGGATCTTTAGTTCATATACATTTGATACTGAAAGAACTCCTATCCATGAAACCCATTCACCTCAATTGCTCAATATGAAGTAAGAGTTAGACATCTATTCATAATCATATCAAAGACAGCTAAACCTTTAATGGCCTCTTTAAGTTGGCCATAAAAATGTGTACATCGCACTTCCTGCTGAGATGAGTGTTTTTGAAGCTTTTGAAAGTCAGCCAAGCTTTAATAGTGACCTCAGCTGCAATAACAAGCCTCCAGAAATGTCAGCAACAAACTCCATTGCCACATCAGGAACAGAATATCAATTTGTTTTCTAACCCATGTTACCTAGTCCTCAATAAATGCAGTTCAATAGAATGTTTTCTAACTCTGATAATACAGACTGATTTGTTTTAATATGGCTAAAAGGTTGGGACATTTAAAAACGTCAACATGCCATCGTTATTAGATATGTATGCTTATAATTTCACATGAGGCCTTCCAAATCATTTAGCTCGACTTTAAACATTCATAACTCGCATAATGCGGGTTAAGATCTGCAACAGAGAAAATGGGGTCTATTTGAAATCAGGACTAATTTTATATGGTCTGCTGAGTTCCAGTTCCCTACCTATGAGTTGCACATCCTGAATCCTTTGTCCTGTTAGTATCTCCACTCAGGCCCCACTCTCCATTTTTAAAGGTCACTAAATTGACCAAATTCTATGAAAATTGAACCCATTGTATTCATCTCCACTCACTAAAATATGAAGCATTGCACACATTCCACAATAAGCAATGAATAGCGAACAGGTTAAGAGTTTTCAGTTCATAAAGTCACATGGATCATCACAGCAAGTTGACAGTATGTGGAAAATGGCAGCATTTCAGAATATTTTGGAGGCATCTGAATTAATATTGAATTCAATGTTAAGGAAAGACAAAGAAAGATCATGAGAAATCTTGTAAATCATCATCATCTCTACCTCTTGACTGGAGACATCAGAGACAGATGTTGCTAAACTGGAAAGCTCAAATCCAAATGCTCATCGATAACAAACTGTGAAGTGTCCTGTGTAAAATGCTGTCAATGCAAATACCAGGCACTTTATTCAGTTATTTGTTGTGATATGCTCTTCAACAGAAATGAATTTGACACAGAGTCTGTGTTGCTTTCTGACAGATCCTGACCTCCAGTTGCAGACAGTTTATTTTTAGGCTCTTAATTAAGTGAAATAATTTTTCCCTCAAAATATTTTCAACTCTACTTTGTACTGTACAATTGTTAATTAAAATCACCCCAGATGTCCAACCTCTACTCCAACTCATCAACAAGTAACAGTTCAATTTGTCATCCTGTGAGGACTTCTCTGATGAAATATTTTGAGTTGTGCATCATAGCACTGTGATCCCTTCAGACTCTAAACAGTGGAGGCAGCAGAAGCCTCAGCTTGCTGTCACTACAAAAAAAAAATCTCCATTGATTTAGTGAACAGGCAAGACAAGGAACACACCAGAAAATGTGATGTATTTGTAATTTAGCGCATTCCTTTTCCTACTGTTTTGTTTCAATTCCTTCCAGACAGCTGCTTTTTCTTTCATTAATGTAAGTTTGTGCATCAGATGCAATCAATCTTGAACTCCCTTGAATTTGCAAGAGGCATGATCAGAGCTGTACAAAGGGAACAATTAGGGAAATAAAGAGGAAGGATTTGTTTGATTGCTTGTTGTCACACACACCAAAATATAGCGAGAAGTGTTGTTTTGTGTGCTATATGGGTAGATTGTACCATACAACGTCCATCAAGACAGCAGAACAGAGTACAGAATATACTGTTATAGCCACAGAGAAGGTGCAGGGAGAGAGAGAGAGAGAGAGAGAGAGAGAAAGAAAGAGAGAGATCAAAATTAACATTTGAGAGGTCTGTTTAAAAGTCTCAGCATAGCAGGGAGGATACTGTTCCTGAATCTGTTCATATATGTATTCAAACTTTTAAATCTTCTGCCTGATGGAAGAGGGTGTAAGAGTATGTACAGGGTAGGAGGACTCTTTGATTATGTTGGCTGTTTTCCTGAGGTAGCAGGAAGTATAGATGAGGCCAATGGACGGAATGCTGGTTTGTGTGAAGAACTGGGCTGTGTTCACGACTGTAGTTCACCATGCTGTGATGCATCCACATAGGATGCATTCTACGGTCCATCTATAAAAAATTTTTACAGGTTTCCTGTAGAGAAAATCCATATACAGGGAAACCAAGTTTGCAACTCAACATTGAATAGGTTTAATGCCAGATCCACTCTGTGTATATGATCGAGATGGCTGCTTAGTACAGTGTGCTACAGGCAAACTACTTACAGGTCTAACTAAAAGAACCCCTTAAGTTCATTAAGACATTGTTTGGTGAATATAAGAACTAATAACAGGTTACATCGATATGGTAGACTTTGTTAAATAGATACAAAGGAAGACCTATGACCCTATGACCTAGATGTCAAAAGAAAACAAAGGAAATAGGAACAGAAGGAAGTCATTTGGCCCTTAAGCCTGCTTCATCATCCAATATGATTACAGCTGATCTGCCAACACAGTAACTTGTTTCTATTTTTGCTGTCTGATCCCTTTAGTTGTAAAAACTATATCGATCTGTCTTACTCCTCTGAGTTCCTAAACTGTCTGCCTACAGATCCATTTAAGCCCATAACTCTTTCAGACCCTTCCAGGGGAGAAGAAGGAAACAAAAAACAAAAATTGCTGGAGAAACTCAGCAAGTCTGGCAGATTCCGTGAGGAGAGAAAACTCAGTTAACTTTTGAGTTCAGTGACTTTGCAAGTCATAGATGCTGCCAGAACTGCTGAGTTTCTCCAGCAATTTCTGTTTTTTATTTCAGATCTCCAGCATCTGCAGTTCTTTGTTTTATCTTCATGGTGGTGAAGGGTTGGTTCAACAAATAAACGACTGCAGAAGTATTTTGCTGAAGAGAGGGCCAAAGAAGAGGACTGATGCAGTAACTCTCGTCAAAGAGGAGTGTGAAAAATCAGGTAAAATCGACACAATGAAAAGGGAGCTACCAGGGTCAGATGAAATATATCCTAGGCCATTAAAGTAGTCCAGGGTGAAAATAACAATAGACAATTGGTGCAGGAGTAGGCCATTCTGCCCTTCGAGCCTGCACCACCATTCAATATGATCATGGCTGATCATCCTTAATCAGTATCCTGTTCCTGCCTTATCTCCATAACCCTTGATTCCAAAATCCTTGAGAGCTCTATCCAACTCTTTCTTAAATGAATCCAGAGACTGGGCCTCCACTGCCCTCTGGGGCAGAGCATTCCACACAGCCACCACTCTCTAGGTGAAGAAGTTTCTCCTCATCTCTCTCCTAAATGGTCTACCCCGTATTTTTAAGCTGTGTCCTCTGGTTCAGCACTCATGCATCAGCGGAAACATGATTCCTGCCTCCAGAGTGTTCAATCCTTTAATAATCTTATATGTCTCAATCAGATCCCCTCTCAGTCTTCTAAACTTAAGGGTATACAAGCCCAGTCGCTCCAGTCTTTCAGCTTAAGGTAGTCCCGCCATTCCAGGAATTGACCTCGTGAACCTACGCTGCACTCCCTCAATAGCCAGAATGTCTTTCCTCAAATTTGGAGACCAGAATTGCACACAATACTCCAAGTGTGGTCTCACCAGGGTCCTGTACAGCTGCAAAAGAACCTCTTTGCTTCTATACTCAATCCCTCTTGTTATGAAGGCCAGCATGCTCTTAGCTTTCTTCCTGCTGTACCTACATGCTTACCTTCATTGACTGGTGTACAAGAACACCCAGATCTCTTTGTACTGCTGAAAATGTGTTGCTGGTTAAAGCGCAGGTCAGCAGCATCCAAGGAACAGGAAATTCAATGTTTCGGGCAAAAGCCCTTCATCAGGAATTTGCCCGAAACGTCGAATTTCCTGTTCCTTGGATGCTGCCTGACCTGCTGCACTTTAACCAGCAACACATTTTCAGCTCTGATCTCCAGCATCTGCAGACCTCACTTCTTACTCTCTTTGTACTGCCCTTTACCTAAATTGATTCCATTGAGGTAGTAATCTGCCTTCCTGATCTTGCCACCAAAGTGGATAACCATACATTTATCCACATTAAACTGCACCTGCCATGCATCTGTCCACTCACCTAACCTATCCAGGTCACCCTGTAATCTCCTAACATCCTCCTCACATTTCACCCTGCCACCCAGCTTAGTATCATCAGCAAATTTGCTATTTTATTACTAATACCATCTTCTATATCATTAATATATATTGTAAAAAGCTGCGGTCCCAGCACTGATCCCTGCGGTACCCCACTGGTCACTACCTGCCATTCCGAGATGGAGCCGTTTATCACTACTCTTTGATTCCTGTCAGCCAACCAACTTTCAATCCAAGTTAGTACTTTGCCCCCAATACCATGCGCCCTAATTTTGCTCACTAAACAGGTGCTCTGAGCATCATTTTACAATCTTCGCTAGATACAAATGAGGTACGAGAGGTTTTGATGCTCTATAACTGCTATTCAACATTATCCAAAAAGGTGCAAGGGTAGAACAAACAATCATAGTCTAACATAGATGGTAAGCAAGTTGCTCAAATGGACAATAAGAGATAGGATTAACTGTTTCTTGGAAAGACAGGGATAATCAGCATGGCTTTAAGGGAACTTTCTGTGCAAGACGAGGGTAGTGCAGTGGATATTGCTTACATGGATTTTAATGAGCATTTGACAAGGCCCCACATGGCAGACAGATCAGAAAAGTTAAATGTAGACTCGATGATCTGAATGGCCTGCTTCCTCATCACACAGATTCTAAGATTCTATCGTAAGCTTACTGAATATAATAGCAGGGACGTAATACTGGAGTGACATAAGACACAGTGAGAGTTTTGTGTATCGTTCATGGTCTTCATGTTACAGGAAGGACATAACTGCTTTCAAGAGAGCACAGTAGAAACTTACAAGAATCTAGCTTGAAAGGTGCAGCTTTGAGGAAAGATATTGAGGGATTTTTCATCCTGATTGAGGAGTCACTTTGTTATGAGGTTGAGGGCGTGGACTGTGCATTAAAGAGACAGAGAATGCTGTTCAGCACTGAGAGATTACAATCACCTTTGATATGACTAGATTTATTGAAAAAATTTGAAACATGTAACATTTTGCTGCGAAATGGATACCCGATGATTGATTAAATTTGAAGTTTTGTCAAAACAACAATCAGTTTAAATTATGCCCCAGGATACCAAAACCCAATCGAGTCTGAATTTATTGTTTTGCCAACATCAAACCAATGAGACAATCCGATGTTAGGGATATAAAAACGCAGACATTTTGAAAACTGGACAGAGCAACTGCCATCAACACAGATCAAAGAAATTAGGAAACACTCTCCAACAAAGGGACCTTTTCATATGAAACATACTTGCGGTAAAAAGAAAGAAGACGACCCAAAGAGATCTTCAGCTGAGAGATGAAAAACACCGAAGATGACAGTCGCTGTGTGGTTTTGAAAGTCAGCTGATGTAATTTTAATAAGTTCTTATTGGTACAATATTTTGTTATAGAGTTGAAGGCAGGTAATAAGCAGTTAAGAGAAAGGGTGGCTCAGAGCTGTGAATAGTTGTTGATAATGTTCACTTTTATAATTAAAGAATTATTTTCTTTAAACGGAATTTGGGAGTTCTCTGTCACTCATACTTTAACAGATTACGAGGCAGGGTGAGCTTTTCTGGGTGCTTGGTTTAATTAACAGAAGGGTTCGCTGCCATGTCGGAACAGCTTAATTGAAGAAAACAAAATAATGAGGCGGACCAGAAGATGGTAAGAAATAGCAACAGGAAAGGCTATTTGAGTCTGCTCCGCCATTCAAAAGGATCATGGCTGATTTGACACTTCTCACATCCACTTTCCTGCCCATTCTGCACAACCCTTGACTCTCCAACTGATCAAGAATCTACCTCAGACTTCAATAGACCCAAGTGCACTGCTGACAGGGTTGGAGTATGAGTAAGGAAGTCACATTGCAACTGTACAAGATGTTGATGAGACAACATCTGCAGTACTGTGAATTGCATTGGTTCCCTTATGTAAAAAAGATATTATTTCACTGAAGGCAGTTCAGAGAAGGTTCACTCCGATGTTCCCTGGTATGGAAGGATTGTCTTATGAGCAACGTCAGGACTCCACTCATTGGAATTTAGAAGAATGAGAGGTGGTGTCATTGACACATATAGAATTCTTAAATGGTCTGAAAGGGTAAATGCTGAGAGGATGTGGGTTAGAGTAGAAAGGGACAAGCTATTTCCCTTACTGGAAAAGGTTAATTACCGTGGGCACAGGTTTAAGGTGATTGGTAGAACAATTGCTGGGATATTGGGGGGGATAAAAGCCTCATTTAGCCAGTGGGCACTGAATGGTGGGATTCACTGCTCAGTTTGAATCCTTGAGAGTTTGAAAAAACTCTCAAATCATTTAAAAACAATCCTTTCCTGCCAGATGACTTGACGTCAGAGGGGAAACGCGTGTAAAATCTAGGGACTGGTCATCCCACTCAGCCCCAATCTGTTTGAAATTTTATTGAGGTTAAAGAAATTCTGGTTTGGGCCACCGGTTCCTCGGCCTTCTGAAGCCCTCAAGTTGCCAATTAATGGATCATCCTTGGCAGTCCTCTCCCCTGGGGAAGGCCCACGCCCCATGGGAAGCTTAACCGTGAGGGCTGGTTTCAGACAAGGGAAAGATGGAGTCCTCTTCTTGGGGCTCCTCTGGGCCCAGTGAGGCACTATTCTGAAGGTAATTTCCCTCTTTAAACCCTACTCTCTAGCCACCAACCCGTATCACTAAGAGACCCAACCCCAGACATACAGAGCTCCTCAGCCCGGTGGAACCACCCACGGTCCCAGCCTTAGCCAGCATTCCATCTGGGCACTGCAAAGCCAATTGCAGGAATATCCTTTACTGTAACTGAGTGAAACAGTTTTGGACACAGTCTTGGCATTGATGAGAGTTTCTGAGCAAATTTTGTGCCTTGTTTTTGCTCTGACATTGAACTGTGTAACTTTTGCAATGCCACAGCAAAGAAGCAGAGGTTGGTGGTATGGGTGGCGTTTAAAAGGGTTACAGCTTTGAATCTGTATGGAAGGCACAAGAATGGCTGACTTCTCTCTAAGGTAGTATCTTCCCCATGAGACAGGAGTATCTTAAAGTAACTGGCGCAAATCCCTTGCTGCCAGGCAGCTATGAGGATCTTGGGAGGGCTGTCTCTGACCTTTACACTCAGGAATGTGGCGCCCTGTAAAATCTAGCCTTGAATTGCAGGAAATTTTGGAACAATCCTGCATTCAAATTGGCAAGTCCTTTCCTAAATCACCTCCTTTCGCACCCCCATGTGTAATTGTTCCCTAACTAGGTTTCAAATTTGCAGCAGCATGAAACTATGATTATGGTACAGCCAACAAAAATGGGACAGTATGATACTGTGGTGTTGATAATTGGATTGATGCTGGTGAAGGATTTTCTCTCCAATCTATTGCATGAAGAAACCACGATGAAGGGTTAACTGGTGTGGACACAATGCACTGGATACACAGGTGAAAACACATTATTCAAATAAACTCTCACTCTTGTTGTGCGAATGGAAGCATATTGTCACGCACCAGCCTGATAATTCAGACTCCTGCTGAACTCGTGATCTAGAGACACAAGTTCAAATCTCACCATGACACCTACAGAATCTAAATTTAGCTAATGTAATAGATAGAGCTAAAAATCACAGACTAGGTTATAGCCCAATAGATTTATTTGGAAGCACCAGCTTTCGGAGTGCTGCTCCTTCATCAGGTGATTAGACCATAAAACCATAAGACATAGGAGTGGAAGCAAGGCCATTCGGCCCATTGAGTTCACTCCACCATTTTATCATGGCAGATGGGTGTTTCAATTCCACTTACCTGCACTCTCCCTTAATTCTTTGCGAGATCAAGAATTTATCAATCTCTGACTTGAAGACACCCAACATCCCAGCCTCCACTGCGCTCCATGGCAATGAATTCCACAGGCCCACCACTCTTTGGGCTGAAGAAATGTCTCCTCATTTCCATTCTAAATTGACCCCCTCTAATTTTAAGACTATGTGCATGGGTCTTAGTCTTCCCACCTAACGGAAACAACTTCCCAGCACCCACCCTTTCAAAGCCATGCATTATCTTGTAAGTTTCTATTAGATCTCCCCTCAACCTTCTAAACTCTAATGAATACAATCCCAGGATCTTCAGCCGTTCATCATATATTAGGCCTAACATTCCAGAAGTCATCCGTGTGAATCTCTGCTGGACATGCTCCAGTGCCAGTATGTCCTTCCTGAGATGTGGGGCCCAAAGTTGGACACATTATTCTAAATGGGGTCTAACTAGAGCTTTATAAACTCTCAGAAGCACATCACTGCTTTTATATTCCAACCCTCTTGAGATAAATGACAGCATTACATTTTTTTTCTTAACCACAGACTCAACCTGCAAATCAACCTTTAGACAATCTTGGACTAGCACTCCCAGATCCCTTTGTCCCCTGTCTTTATGAATTTTCTCACTGTTTAAAAAATAGACCATGCCTGTATTCTTTTTTCCAAAGTGCAAGACCTCGCATTTGCTCATGTTGAATTTCATCAGACATTTCCTGGACCACTGTCCTAGGTGGTTGTGGAGTATAAGATCGTAAGACACAGAATTTAGGGCAATTTTTGACTTTGTACACTCCAGTCCGGCATCTCCAAATCATTAACAAATAGAATCTTAGAGGCCTACAGGATATGAAAAGGCCTTTCACCCCATCAATTCTGCACCAGTCAGATCTTGAATAATAGGCTAGTCTCAGTGATAGTGACCACACAGCTATTGGATTGTCATAAAAACCTATCTGGGTCATTCATGTCCTTCAGGGAAGGAAATCTGCTGAGCCTACCCAGGGTCTTCCAGCCTCCTGCTTGTCGATCTTGGATTCTAGCATATGTCATTTTCTTTGTCTCTGTCCCTATCCAGAGTGGCTGATCTGCTTCAGAGCCATAACAATGGGGTTGATTTAACTGCCCTCTGAAATAACTGGCAAGCCACTCAGGTATATCCAAGATGGCAGGTCCTCATTTCTCAAGGGGCAACTAAAGATGGGCAGTAAATGTCAGCATTGTCAGTGCTGCCCACATCTCCCACATAAATAAGATACACTTTGGTGACATTGCTTTTTCAGCATTGAAGATACTAAGACAAACCAGCAATTTCCAAAGTACATTTCCTTTAAATAGTTAATCACCTCAATGTGTTATTAAGGAGGAAACATTCAACAAAACTGAGGCAAAAAAATAATGAACCATCAAATTAATGGAAAGCAAAAGTATTATCTGGCAGTGAGGATGATGGCTATTTATTGAAAATTTTGTGATTCAAAGTCAATTCAAACACATCTGACCCTTAAAAACCAAATCACATGTTCTAAACATCCAGCAGCTACTGAAATGATGAAAGAAGAAATGTTTGATATTTGAGCCTGATATATGTTATGAGTCATTTCTTCTTAAATCATTGTTAGAAATAGCTTGCACAAAAGATTTTCTTTTGAAAATATCAATGTTAATGTTGTGGTACTGTACCAGCAATTCTAACAGCAGCACAAAGGGATAAATATCTCATTAAATGAGAAACCAGGAAAGCAGCCTTGCAGCAGTCTATGTGCTGCTGTTCAGTGACATAGCATAATCCACCTTATCAAAGTCAGAAGCTTCCTGTAACAAAGCCATTAGCACTGCTCTTTGAGTAATGATCATAAATTTATTATAAATTAGAATTTACCATACTTACTCTTTTCACTTTATTTGAACACAATTATCATGGATGTCATGAATCATTTCATACCATTTTCAAACACTAAATACAGAAGACAGGACCCAGAATCTCAGCCACTCAGCAGGAAGTAATCCTTCATTTGTATATCACAGCACGATGCAAAGGAAGTTTGCACTTTATAGTTCAATTCCCAACTTATCATTCAGTTCCTAATTTATCGTTCATTTCCCAGTTTAGTCTCTGTTTCAACCTTCAGTTTGTGCACCAATGGGACAGCTACGTTTATGTCAGACTTTCTGAAACATTTTCTCTGGATGTAGCATTCAATATGAGGTGACCATAAAGGATAATTTCAAATGAAAGGTTCCTCACATCCAAGGGCAGCCATCAGTGTTCAATTAATGACTGCCAACATGGTAACAAAGAAGAAGAGACAGATAGAAAGAGAATCAATAGAAGAAAATCAACATCAACACAAAGGAATAACCTATTTGACCTCAATCTCAAGACACTACCTATCGCTATTGTATCGGATCATGGTGATGAAGGTGGAGGTGGTTCACCGCTTAAACCTCCACAAGGACAAGTCTCACCATGTCATTGAGAACACCCTCTATAATTTTACGTGGCACGACAATTGTGCTATATGAGAAGGAAAAGGAAGTGACTAGGAGCTCCAACAATCAGAAGTGCGAAGAGAATCCAAGTTGGTTGGTAAGACAGAAATCAACACGGCATTTCTTTGTGAGAAGAGTTTATTGACTTACTCAGTTTCATTGTTCTCATAATATTCCCAGAGTCTAACTGTTCCCTGTTTCTATGTGCTGAAAGACTATCAATGTGCACCACTTGTTCTTCATAACCCCAACCACTACACAACCAAACTTTACCAATGTGAGTGACTTGACATTAACAAGCAGCAACAGAATAACATTGTACCACTATCTGTAACTTGATGGATTGGTTAATCCTCAGTGGGGTAATATCCTGGAATGTCAGTATTGTGGAAGCACCATCACCAGTCAGAGTTCAATAGTCCCACTACTATCTGATCAAGGAGGTCAGAAACAACTACTGGGTACGCCAGCCCTGCCCATACATGTAGATAAATTATACAATGCGCATATGTTATGTTGTAGCCCCATTATGGAAAAATACACCTTTAAATGGAGCCACTTTAAGAAAAACAGATTTTCTCATTACAACTAATGCAAGCAGTACGTAAGTTCTGTCGAACATCTTTTGCCAGAAAGAAAAATTTAGGCCATGCACCCTGTAGATTGAAATACTCTATAATGTGAAATTATTTCAACAATAAATAACTTTTAAAATAAATTTAAAAAGAAAACTGCAATGTGTTAACTCATTTAACTTACCTCTGGCTCATTGCTTCTCTCACTCTCCAATCCTCCTAAGTGCGGCTGATTAACAATCCACTTGTCACACATCTTTCTCCCTGAACCTAACTCATGCTAAATCTCCCAATCCCTGCTTGCCTCTCCCAAAGTCTTGCTTTGGACATTAAAGCAAAAGTATTTAAAATGGGGTGACATAAAATGGGGATCTACTCTATATTGTTTATCAAGTTCATTGAGCAAGCTGATACAACTGGGCCACTAACGCCACAGGTCATCATTCAGTACCAAACAAAATACATGCACTTCCTTGGAAAGCGGATCAATTTCAGCTTCCATCTTTCTTTATTTTACTTCGTAGTTCTGCGGTGCGTTCTCAAAAAGATAATGACTAATCAACCAGAATTTGATTTCTCCCATTAGAATACTTTCCTTGGGCAGTTCAGATCAATGGAAGTGTTTTGAGAGTGACTGGGCAGAGTTTTACCACAGTTCAGATTTCTTTGCAAAATTGAGAGGAGAGAGAAGAACTTCAGGATAAAAGCATCACCAGGGTCAAAAGGTGCAGCAAAGGCAACTGGATATTTAATGACATGCTTGTATTATAATGCCAAATTCAACTTTACAGGCCTGTACATTGTATGCAGAAGTGAAAAGAAAGCAGCCTTTTTCTCTAGTACACTTGCATTCCTCAAAGACCACATTAATTCAAAACCCACTTTCATTCTTCATTAGCTATCAGGCAACGCCTGTGGAGATTCTCCTCAGCTGTTGGCTAGCTGAGGTGCAATAACTTTAAACAGGCAAAAACAAAAGGGCAAGGATCTTCTTACTGTTGAGATCAGAATCAATAAAAGGGAAATTAACCCTCTTCATAACTGTAGTCTTTTTCACACTGCATGACAGATCACTTGAAGGCTTCACAGATTAACTCAGCCTGCAGCTCTCAATATCAAGAACTTCATTTAAAATTTCCTGTCTGACCTTTCTCCAGAAACCCATTAATATTTATTCACCACAGACTGTACAATGCGTAGGCAGCTAACATGCAGCACCATGGTTACAGGGGAGAAACACGTTCCTCACACCCTCCGCTCCACAAACAACCAAGTTTAAGTAATGAACCTGATTCATTATCGAATGCTGCCTAAAAGCCATGTAATCCCCTTCAATCCCGCAATTTGTATAAGATCCCTGTCAAGCAACTTTTGTATTTCTTTCTCTCTTTTTAGTTGCAGTGAGCACAGACTCTGATGTCTGCTGACAACGCTCAAAGACACTTTAAGAGAGTTCTGTTCTGTGACTCAAACCTATTTTCTGTCAACAGGGACTTTCTCTAATAAAAAAATGTTCCCAGTTTTGAGAGTTAGAAATAAAGTTAAGATTTCACGTCAACAATGGAATCCAAAAACATTAGTGCCTGTCGCTTTTAATCAAAGAAACCTCCATTTCAGACTTTGGTTTAAACAAGTCATCACTTGTCTTGTGGGAATTTCCATAATTCTCATTTTGCCCTTCACTTTACAAAGCTCTATAAGCTGAAAGTGGAAATAGAACATAGAACATAGAAGGATACAGCGCAGTACAGGCCCTTCGGCCCTCGATGTTGCGCCGACCGAGTCCTACCTAACCTATACTAGCCCAATAACTTCCAAATGCCTATCCATTGCCCGCTTAAATGAACATAAAGAAGGAGAGTTCACCACTGATACGGGCAGGGCATTCCATGAACTCACAACCCGCTGTGTGAAGAATCTACCCCTAACATCTGTCCTATACCTACCACCCCTTAATTTAAAGCTATGTCCCCTAGTAACACCTGACTCCATTAGCGGTAAAAGGTTCTTAGTATCTACCCTATCTAAACCCCTAATCATCTTATACACTTCTATCAGATCTCCCCTAAACCTTCTCTTCTCCAATGAGAACAGCCCCAAGTGCCTCAGCCTTTCCTCATACGATCTTCCTACCATTCCAGGCAACATCCTGGTAAACCTCCTCTGCACTCGTTCCAAAGCTTCCACATCCTTCCTATAGTATGGCGACCAAAACTGCACACAATACTCCAGATGAGGCCTCACCAGAGTCTTATACAACTGCAACATGACCTCAGGACTCCGGAACTCAATTCCTCTGCCAATAAAGCCCAGTACACCATATGCCTTCCTCACAGCACTATTTACCTGGGTGGCAACTTTCAGAGATCTGTGTACATAGACACCAAGATCCCTCTGCTCATCCACACTACCAAGTAGCCTACCATTAGCCCAGTAATCCATCATCTTGTTATTCCTACCAAAGTGAACGACTTCGCACTTAGCTACATTGAATTCCATTTGCCACATTTCCGCCCAGCTCTGCAACTTATCTATATATCAAGTCATTCTCACAAGTTGTGATCCATAGATATACTACAGTTATCCATGACATCTTTAGAAATCCAATTTTACCTCTGTCTATGGCGTAGTCATTTGCAATATCATTCACTCAAAATAACAGAAATGTGCTAGCTCCTTTGAAAATACAAGTAACAAATACACTCAGTAGAGTGCCAGACTGGGTTGACTTGGCATTATGAAGTTCCTCCTTAGACTTTTCCTTGCCTGGCTGATGTTCTGCTATTACAAAGCTGAAAAAGTCTTCATTTTTGTCTACAGCTGCCATCCTGCATTTTTGTCTACAGCTGTTGGAGATTTTAGACCAATCCACATCCAACAGTGTGATGTGAAAACTCTGCTCCCACTTTCTCAGCTGTGTCAAATTCTAATGCAGTTCTGAGACCACCTCACAACGCTCTAAAATGATAATGAACAGCAATTCTCAATAAATAACCCTCAAGATTTAAAACTTCCTAAAGTTTAACATGAAAAAGGGTTTAGATCTGTATCTTTGCCACAAACTAATTAGCTCTTCTTTGGGTTATGCCTCTTCTGTGAACCATGTTTCATTGCAATCTGCCCAGCAATTTCCGAGGTATATTATTTATAGATGAACATAAAATAGCACCAAAAACCATTTTTGCCTGTCCCTAGTTGCCCCTTTAACTGGAAACCTAGTTTGGAGTTCCAGAGTTCTGAGGAAGGGTCACTCTTCCTGAAACATTGACTCTGATTTCATTCCACAGATGACCACCTTCAGCGACAGATGTAATAAATGGTCTCAAAGGGCCAAATGACTTCCTTTTGTATCCTGATATCTGCTTGACCCTCAGGTGGACTTCCCTCATTAGAGAGCCAGTTACCTCAGTTGGTTGGATGGTCAATTTCTAATGCAAAGTCATCCAAACAGTATGGGTTCAGTTCCCACACCGGCCAAGATTACCATGAAGGACTCTCTTTGCCAGCCTCCCCTTTCATCTCAGGTGTAAATCAGGTTAAACCATACCTCTCATCATTAAGAGTACTTTCCATGTAACAATTCAATCCATCCGATTCATCATGAAAGAGTCAAGAAGCAGTTTATTTACAAAAAAACTCAATGGGTCGATAATAGTATGGGCTATTTTAACAGTTTGCTTGAGCAGTAGAGAATGAGCTACTGGTTCCAGTAATTCATACTATGAGCTCTTTAGCACTGATGTGTTCAAAAATATTCGAAAGTAAAGCCACCCAGTTCATGTGGACTTTGTTTTGAAAGCACAATACTGAATAGAGCAATACAAACCCACATAAATAAAAACCAAAAGAACTGCAGATGCTATAAATCAGAAACAAAAACAAATTTCTGGAAAAGCTCAGCAAGTCTGGCAGCATCTGTGGAAAGAAATCAGACTCAATGTTGCAGGTCAAGTGACCCTTCCTCAGAATTCTGGAACTCCAAACTAGACTTCCAGTTAAAGGGACAACTAGGGATAGGCAATAAATACTGGCCCAGCCAGCGATGCCCACATCCCACAAATGAATAAAAAAAACTTCCGCTATATTATTCGCATAAAGTATATATTTGGACCATCTATATCATAGACACTGATTCGATTTGTTCTGTTTTGTTAAGAAGAAAAGCTTCTTTACACAGATGTGTATGCACAGAAAAAGCACTCAAAATTGAGCAATATTAATTTTGACAAAGCTAACAGCACTCTAATGATGCACACCAAGATTCCAAGTGTGCGCTGTAATGAAAACATTTGTGATTAAATGTATAATGGAGTGAAATTAAACTTGCATTTAAAACATCCCTCAATTGCCTGAATCTCCTCTGCAATCTCTTCTAGTCCTATGTCATTTCCAAGTAAACTATTTGTCTAACTCCAACCCTCTCCACAACCCCTCCTTCTCTTTTCACTCCAATGCAGGTCTGTTCATCATTAAATTAAGGAGATCTTTGTTATGTTAATGGAGAATACATTATTTTTTCATAAAATATCATGAGCTGGAATTCTACATAATACAGCTACTTCAATAAATGCATGCTGCTTTTTGTGAGATACACAGAAAGACAAAGACAGTAAAAAAGAGTACTTAAAGACATACAAAATATCCAACAACATTGTCTCACAATAAACACAGTTGTTGATGATTTGCAATTTGGGTAGGAGATCTGCTTAGTTTACTTAATTCTAAACAAGATTCGATAAATGAGATGCCGCATTGCACATCTCAAAAGGAGTGCTGGAGAAAATTATATTCACATTTAAATTGAGAACTTGCCTTGAGCTGGGCTTTCATACAAGACAAAATTCCTATTAGTTTCTATCATAGTCTGCAAAGAGACCAGGCATAATAATAAAAAGATCTTGATGAAATGCTGAGTAATTGTAAATCAAACAAAGCAACATATTAAAATTTATGCTTTCGGTATTATTGAAAAAACAAATGACTGTTTCAAGACAATAACTCTGGAAATTAATTTCAATATTTAAATCCTTTATCGCATCTCAAGATTGCAGATTTTATCTTTGAAAACCATTTGTATACATGATTTCACATTCCCCAAATCCTACTGGGCTGTTTAGATAAATGCAGTTTCAAGTTTGCTAATTAGTTTTTATTGTTATTCAAATAGACCCTCAGATTTGTATTGCTCCAAACGGTTCAAAACAGAAATAGCTCAAATTAAAATCAATGGTTCGGAGTTCCTCTTGCATTTCCATAATACTGAGCCATAATGTTAACCTTAAACTGAAGTGTATCCGTCTGATCTTTCTATTTCTTTGTCCTTTTATGGAGAAGTATATCAACTGGATCTGCAAACATGAATACACTCCTGCGAAGTATTGTTTCACTTTTACAAGGACCATGCAAGATCTGCATATTGATAGCATGACTGTATCTGTGTGCTCTTTTGACATTGCTAGCCTATTCACTGATACACAACTCAAGAAAGCCAGTGACATTCACATTAGATTATTATATTATGGCAATCTAGATGTGCAATCAGTGTCAAAATATGGTTTGAACTCATGAACTGGGCATCATGCGTGGTAAATTCCATTTCTCCAACTGCATGCGTGTCCAAATGGTTAGGGCTTCGGCCAATTGAGACACAGTATCTTTATTTAAGGAAATATTTAAATAATACCCAGAATATGTTTAAGTTTACCATACAAAAACACATTCAAGGAAGGATCCACAATCTAGAATTAACTGAAGAAATTAAGGAAGGCTCCAAACTTAAGGAAAAAATATTTAACTGCATAAAGGTAGTTTTGAGGAAGGGTCACTGGCTCCAAAGTGCTAACGCTGCTTTTTCTCCACAGATACTGCCAGACCTGCTGAGTTTTTTTTTCTGTTTCTCCAGCATTCCCAGTTTAGTGGGCAGATAGATTGTACACAGTAGTTACTAATAGCATTTGAACTAAAGGCTAATGCTAGCTAATGGGGAATGATAAAAGCATGGTCATTCTTTTGCACAGTGTAAGCTTATGTCACCTTTCATGCAATTGTACATAACAGGAAGAGTAATTGGAAGGTAGGTCAGAAATCTGGACAGAATATGAGTAATGGTTATAAGGTTAAACAGAGGAAGAAATTAAAGTACAAGCGAGAGCTACCTGGAATGTAAAACTGATTAGCAAGAATTTCTACAGGTATTGCAAAAAGGAAAATAATAAGCAACATAAATGTTGATCCTCTAGAGAGTGAGGGCAGGGAGTTACTCAGGGATAATAAGGAAATGGCAACTCAAATGAATAACTATTTTGCTTCTGTCTTCAGGTATAAAAATAAATCCAGTAATAGTTGTAAGTTAGGAGGTGGAATGGAGAGAGAAAACTTGTGAAAATACAATCACAGAAGAAGCAGTACTGGGCAAATTGATAGAGCTGAGGGCTGACAAGTCCCCAGGTCCAGATGGATTTCATCCGAAGATCTTATAATAGTTGGCTAATGAGTAAGTAGATATGTTAGTTCTAATTTCCCTAGCTTCAGGCAAGATTCCATCTGACTGGAAAATAGCAAGCATAACTCTTCAATGCAAGAAAGGATGGTAACAGAACACAGGAAATTATAGGACATTTGACTTGACACCATTCATGAGGAAGGTGTTAGAACTGTTCATTAAAGAGATTATAACCTCAAAATCTCAAAGTAACCAGGATGAGTCAACATGGTTTTGTCAAAGGGAAATCACATCTAACCAATTTCTTGGAGCTGTTTGAAGGAGTAACATGAATTGTGGATAAAGTAGACATATAGAACTTGCATTTCCAGAAGGCATTGGAAAAGGTGCCACGTAAAGGTTTAATGCAGAAATTAAAAGCTAAATTAAAAGTATGGGAAGGTAACATACTAGTGTCGATGGAAGATTGGCTGGCTGGTAGAAAACAGGCGGATTGTCTAAATTGATCTTAGTCTGGTCATTAGCATCTGATGAGTGGGGTCCTGCAGGGATTTTGACTTGGCCCTCTACATTTTGCAATTTACATCAATAACTTGTGACCAAAGGCAAAGGAGCTAAATTTGCAGATTTCACCAAAATAGATAGGAAAGTAAGTTGTGAAGAAGGCAGAATGAAGTGTTGAGTCCAGATCTAGATAGATTTAGTGAAAGGGCAAAAAATCTGGCAAATGGAGTATAACGTGGGAAAATATGAAGCTGTTCACTTTGGAGGAAGAATGCAGAATATATTCCAGTATTGAATCACAAAAATTTAGTACAAAGAGAAAGCATGTAATCGAGAAGGCTAATGGGATGTTACCCTTTATTAAGCAAGGAATTCAACCTAAACGTGACGAAAGGAAACAAACAAAGAACAGAAATTGCTGGAAAAACTCAGCAGGTCTGGCAGGATCAGTGGAGAGAGAAAAGCTGAGTGAAGGTTCAAGTCCAATGACCCTTCTTCAGAACACTTGACCCTGGCCTGCACCGAGTTACCAGTTTCATCTGGCCAACCCTTTGACAGTTGGGCAAGTGGCTGGAGATTGGTGTCTAATTTCAGGTGAGGATAGAATAGACTGTCTGGGATTCTTCTCCTCTGTTTTTGAAGCTCATTTTGATCATTAGATGGACTTTTTGGCCACTTTTGCAATTCAAGATGATCCATTTTGTTCACAATGCACATAAAACAAAACATAGATAAGACAACAACTTAAAGAACAAGCACTGATATGGTCACAAGCACTTCAGCATTTGAATGTTTCTTTCCTTCTTTAGCTGTTTCTTTAGTCTTTTGAGTGAGTTACCAACATTTTAAAGTTATTGTTAAAATGCCTAAATAACACAATGTGCCAACTAGCACAGAAAAGTAGATTTTCAATTCAAAAGGTCATCAGAATGATCAGATAATTGGAATTTGTGATTTTCAATTAAAAACAGTATGAGCCCACAAAGTATTTGCAATTATTATTACTGAGGTATTTTTGGCTTGCTCATTAGCAACAAGTGTAGTTCATTTAATGGCATTGATCTTCAGCATAATGAACACTACAAGATAGCAGGGTGGCAGAGGAATGGCATGCAATGTCTTATAGCTGGTCCCTTCACATTATCAGACTTCTGAAGCGTAACTAAATATCAATAATATATACCATGTGAAAAGAGAAGGATGTAAAGTCTAAGCAATTAATTCCAACAAAGGTCACGTAAAGCAATGTTACAGGTAATTACAATGAGCAATAAAGGGATTTCAAAAAGAATCTCCTGAATAGCTTCAAGGAAAATGTTGAAGTTAATTAGCAAGCTGTGAAAATTGTTGAAGAAAAGTGGCTCAAGTTGCAAAGGAGGTAAAACAGAATGTAATCAAACTATTTCTTGAATCTAAAACAGATTGCTGGAAAAACTCAGCAGGCCTGGTAGCAGCTGTGGACAGAAAGCACAGTAAACTTTCAAGGGACCCTTCTTCAAATCATTCAGATCAGTTTTGAGGAAGGGTTACTGAATCCAAAGTGTTTTCTCTCCACAGATGCTGCCAAACCTGCTGAGTTTTTTCCAGCAATTTCTGCTTTATTTTCTGTTTACCAGCATGCCCAGTTCCTTCTTTATTTTAACCTGTTGCAACTGTTTAGTGGGCAGATTGATTGCACACAGTAGTTGCTGATGGTATTCGATCAAAAGGCTCATGCTAGCTAATGGGGAATGTTAAAAGTACAGTCATTCTTTTGCACAATGTAAGCTTATGTCACCTTTCGTACAAATGTGCATAACAGGAAGAATAATTTCACAGCAATTCTATGATGAAAAGCAGTAAATTAAACAAAAATTAAAATAAGTAGTGGTGAACAGATTATTCTTGACCGGCTAATAAATCTTCTCCTTGTGGGCGGCACGGTGGCACAGTGGTTAGCACTGCTGCCTCACAGTGCCTGAGACCCGGGTTCAATTCCCGACTCAGGCGACTGACTGTGTGGAGTTTGCACGTTCTCCCCGTGTCTGCGTGGGTTTCCTCCGGGTGCTCCGGTTTCCTCCCACAGTCCAAAGATGTGCGGGTCAGGTGAATTGGCCATGCTAAATTGCCCGTAGTGTTAGGTAAGGGGTAAATGTAGGGTATGGGTTGCGCTTCGGCGGGTCGGTGTGGACTTGTTGGGCCGAAGGGCCTGTTTCCACACTGTAAGTAATCTAATCTAAAAGTAATCTAACCTAATAGCTACAGCATTGGTGGAGGACATTCAGCCTGTTCTGTCTATGCCAGGTCCCTGGAAGGGCAACTCAGCTAGCCCCTTTCCCCTGTCTTTTCCCTGCAGGTCTGTTATATTTTGATAAACATTGTATTTTGTATTATTAAATCTTTGTGTACAATTGTATGAAGACAACTTGACCGAAGGGTCTGTTTCCATGCTGTACATCTCTATGACTCTATGATTCTATGACTGAAAGACAATATCTAACCTGGAGGAGTAACCAAGTGACAAAACCTCAAGACTTTTTATTTTCAAAATTCCTGGGATATCTTACGTCACAAACTGTGCCATTTTAAAATCTCTACTGCTGCTTATCTTATTGATAGAAATAGTTTTACATTCAGAAAGCAGGTGAGGAAAATGGAGTCCTGAGGAGTGATGCAAACAATTGAAGATTTTCATACAATGAAAAAACCAGCTAAGCACATGAAAGTGATCACTCAGCTTTCAAAACACTGCCTGCAAATATTGATCAGGTCCATACTGTAATGGACAATTGTAAATTCATATTCCATGGGAATTGGGAAAAGAAACCAATTGCTGTCACAAAACAAAGCTTACAAAGTATTCATCTGAGCCTTATTAAACACTGAGTTGAAAAGCATCAGCAGTCCTCACTTTAAGCACTGACTAAAGCCAAGGACATTGAATAATTTGAGTTTTGATTCATGATGACACACCGTATATGTTTTACGCATGTTATGAACGAGTGGCTTAGACTTTCCTTACAAGGATGTTTGTTCAGAGTAAACTGTAGCAAGTGTAGCACCTCATGCAGTTTTCATTGGTTTTATAAAGCAGGTTAAACACTCAGCCACTGAAAGATGATAACACTAGTCAGAGCTTCAACTGATGCAAAACAGTCACCACCCAAAGGTTATACGGAACCAATAAAAACAACCAATTCCAAAGTGAAACCATCTACAAGGACACAGTGGTTGTGGTGAAGACTATTCCCAATGTTTAGCTGGATTACAGTGAGAACTGACAGTGTGGAGGAGTCAGGACTGGCTGGAAGAGGCTCCAGCACTTGTCCATCATGTACACTGAAATACTGCAATATAAAACAAAGAATTAAGGATGCTGGCAGTCTGAAACAAGAACAGAAATTGCTGGAGAAACTCAGCAGGTCTGGCAGCATCTGTGGAGAGAAAGCAGAGTGAAAATTTCGAGTCCTGTGATTGAAGATATTACTGAAGTCTGCATCCTTTGTATGAGCAAATGAAGAAGTGGACAACAAAGGGGAATTAACTAACTTGGAATACGATAAATTATCGATTACAAACAAACAGTCTCTGCAGTAGGCTGCAGAATGCACAGGTAATTCCCAGCAGGTCAAGCAACACCCATGTTGGTAATCAGATAATCCTGTCCCTTATACAATTTCAAAGGGACAGCTGATATGAAATCTCATGTCTGACTTCAACTGGCATCTTTTTTTGAACCATCACAAAACTATTCAAATTAGATTCCTGACATTAAACTGCATTATCATGAGGTTGAAGTGACATGAAAAATACCAAGAGGTTGAAAGCAACATGCACTGATGAATTGCTTCACAAAAGGGCTTTCTGCCAACTTGCTGACAACCATTTCTGGCAGCAGAAGAATTCCTTCTCCTGAAGAAATCTATTTGCAATTCTGTTTACCAATTCATTTGTTTTTCTTTTAAAAAAACCCTCTTCACATATATTGTCAGATCAAAAGCTTCTTTACTTTCCTGCTGTTTTTTTGAAAGCTTTCATGTACTCAAACATGATTTTTCTGTTATCGAGATTTCTTTTACTGTCTATCCCATCTTCCAGAATCTCTCAAGCAATTTAGCCTTGTTTCAAACTTAGGCATTACATGTTTAAATGATCTTTCTAGTGATGAATCATCAGCAATCTGTAAAGAAGCTAACACCAACTCTGTTACCTTAAATAACAGTAAAATTCTACAGATACTGGAAATATACCGGGTGCTCTGGTTTCCTCCCACAGTCCAAAAATGTGCAGGTTAATTGAATTGGCCATGCTAAATTGCCCATAGTGTTAGCTGCAGGGGTAAATGTAGGGGAATGGGTCTGGGTGGGTTGCGCTTCGGCGGGTCGGTGTGGACTTGTTGGGCCGAAGGGCCTGTTTCCACACTGTAAGTAATCTAATCTAATCTAATGATCTATCAGCAAAAAGTGATAGGGTAACTTAGGAGGTCTGGCAGCATCTATGGAGAAAGGAACAGTCAAATTTCCAAGTGCAGTATGACACTTCTTTGAAATGGAAAGGAACTCGAAAATAGTGGGTTTTCAGCTCGTGACAGAGAGGAGAGGAGGAATGAGTGGAACAGATTGTGTGGGTGCTCAGACCCAAAAGAGTTTGAGAATAATAGCAAAGGAAAGATCGAGATATAAAGTGCGTGGAGGTGAAGGTGTGAAAGGGTCTGGTGTGCTGAGAGTAAAGTCAACAAGACACCGTGTGCATGCGCTATGGAGTTGTGGAACTCATCAATGAGTCCTGGAGACTGTACAGTGCCTCAATGGAGAAGAAGATGCCCTTCCTCCAGTTTGTGCGAGCTTCAATGGAACACAGTCACAAACCCAGAATGGAAACGTTAGCATAGGCTGACAATTGTGACTCCAACCATAAGGGAGTGTGTGTAGGGTCATAACTTAAGGTTTTCCCAACCAACAAAACAGTAACTTAAAATCAGCATGTGCTCAGGAAAGGAGAGGAGGTCCATTTTTGGAGTGAAATATATCACGACGTCAGCCTTCCTGACCTCCTTTGGGAGGTAAACCCCAGCCACAAGAGTCTGCAAAAAGACAAGGCAATTGAAGTGAACAGGCAACATAAACTGGCAGATGAAATGTAATGTTGGAAAATGTGAGATTATCCATTCGGTACAAAGTTTAGAAAAGAAAAATATTATTTTAATGGAAAGGGCTCACAGAATGCTGTGCCATCAAGGCATGTGAATGTCCTCAAATATGAATCACACAAAATTAAAGTGCAGGCAGAGCAACTAATTAGGAAAGCTAATGGAATAGAGTTGATTGCAAGGGGAATGAAGTGTAAAAGCAGGAAAGTCTTAATACAAATGGACAGAACACTGGTGAGACAGCAGCAAGAGCACAGGATACAGTTCAGACTCTTTTATTTAAAAGAATGATTTACTAACACTGGAGAATGTTCATTAAAGGTTCACAAGATTGATTCTGCAATGAAGGGGTTGTCTGATGAGGAAAAGCTGAACAGGAGGGCCCATAGTCATTGGAGTTTAGAAGATTAAGAACTGACATTTTTGTATAAAATCCAGAGGGTCACGAACTGATCAAGGATGTTATGCTTCATGGGCATATAAAGCAAGGTACGCAATTTACCAATAAAGAAATACCCATTTAAGTCAGAAATGAGGAGGAACTTTCTCTCTCAAAGGGTCATGAATTCTTGGTTAAAAATCACACAACACCAGGTTATGGTCCAACAGGTTTATTTGGAAGCACTAGCTTTCGGAGTGCTGCTCCTTCATCAAGACAACCACCTTATGAAGGAGCTGCACTCCAAAAGCTAGTGCATCCAAATAAACCTATTGGACTATGACCTGGTGTTTTGTGATTTTTAACTTTGTACACCCCAGTCCAACACTGGCATCTCCAAATCATGAATTCTTGGAATTTGCTATTCCAGACAGTAGTTGATCCTGGGCCATACAATATACTTAAGGTTTAGTGAGACAGATCCTTGACTTCCTAAAGAATCAAAGATATGGGAGGCAGCCTGGGAAGTAAAGTTGAGGCCATCAGATCAGCCATAATTTTATGAAAAGGGACAGCAGGCCAGATTTGGTCTCCACCTCTCCTATTTCTGATAACCTTATGAATAAGTTCCACAGTAACAGAATGCCATCAAATTAAGAGCCACTGGCCAGAAAGTCTCTTCACAAAGGAGTGTACCATTTACCAAGCAGAAAATCAGTTATTGGAAATACAATTTCCAATTAATTAGCCACAGACACTGTGTAAGACCTAAATCACCACGTTTACTACAAGGTCAGAGTACTCTTGTTTTATGCTTCAATTCAAACAATGCACAATAGCAATTGTTGTAATTGGGAATTAAATGGCAATACGAATGGTGTAGTTTCAAATTAGACTTGATTGTGTAAAACTGTAAAACGACACTAAGATGTCAGTTGTGGCTGAGTTGAGAGCACTCTCACATCTGAGTCAGAAAATTACGGGCTCAGGTCCCATTCCCAGTACTTGAGCACAAAGATAAAACCTGACACTACAGTCCAGGACCGAAAGAGCGCTGTACTGTCAGAGATGTCATCCTTCAGACAACACGAGGCCTCTTCTGCCTTCTCAAGGTATCATTTTGCAGAAAGTCAGGAGAGTTATGCCTCGTTTCCTGGTCAATGGTTACCTCTCAATCAACATCACTAGAACAGATCAGTAGCACTGATCAATAGGTCAGTCGCACACTGCTGTTTTTGGAAGCTTACTGTGTGCAAATTAGTTGCTATGTTACAACACTGACCTTACTTCAAAGTTATCATATTGGTTATACAGCACTTTAGAGCATCCATTGTTTGAGAAAGGCAGAACATAACTTCAAGCCTCTTTTTTATGAGGGACTTCCTTCTTACCAATGTTCATCCATCAAATTAAAATAGCTATCTGATCTTTTACTTGACTGCGGTTTGTGGTGGTTTGCTGTGGGTAAATTGCATCACAGCAGTGAACTCATTCCAAATGTATTTCATTTTACTTAAAGTACTTTGGACCATTCTGAAAGATCATGAAAGGTCAAATGTCATTGCAAGATTTTTGTCTTCCTGGCAGATGAGAAGGAAAATAACCCCTTCTGGCCTGTCAGTGGAAACAAAAATGTTACGTAAAATGCTCAGATTATGAACAGACTTTATGATTCAACAGCTGAGGATCAGTTAGCTGAACTGGCTGGACGGCTGGTTTGCAATACAGACTGATGCCAACAGCGTGGGGTCAAGTCCAATATCTGCTGTATTCTCACCTTCTCAAACTTTGTTCTTTGTCGAAGATGAGTTGACTGTCAGGTTAAACTCACCATCAGCTGTCTCTCTCTAATGAGAGAGTGGGACTATGGTGAATCTGTAACACCATCAAATGGTCCAGTATGTTACAAGGAATGAATGAGCCAGCAGTTTCTTTTTCAGAAATAACATTAAGTTTCAATGTTTATCTGATTCATATTCAAAACATTCTTAGGAGGGAATTTAAACACAAATGCATTATTAGCTTGTTGTTTTACAACATGACACACTAACTGGGCTGTCTTTCAGGCAAGTTTGCTTCAGTCTATGTTGGTAGTTTTCATACAAGGCATGGGTGACTTCATTCTGTCGAGTGGGGTGATGGTGGTGCAGTGTGGGATGAGGGGATGTTGTGCGAGGTAATAGTTCTTAAAGAGCTAATGCTGAAATTACATTATGTGACTCTGTCTTTGGGTAGGAATATTGAAGATCTGTACGAGCCTTTGAAGGGAGCAGATGCATTCTGTACAGCTCCCAGGGGTCCTTAGTAATTATTCTTGACTAATAATAATGTTGTACTTATTGGTATCACACATAAGACCTTAAGATAGAGTGTAAAATAGGATACTTGGCTGATCTAGTCTGTTCTGCTGTTCAATGAAAGTACGCCTGATGTGATAATCTTCAACTCCACTTTCCTGCCTTTTTCCCATAATCCTTTCTTTCTTTTACTAATTAATAACCTGTCTATCTCAGCCTTGAGGATACTTATTGATTCAGCCTCGACAGCCCAATGCAGTAAAGAATTCCACAAGTTCACGACCACCTGAGAAAAGAAATTCTTTCTCGTCTATTTTAAGTACCCCTTTCTCTGAGAGTAAGCTCTCGGGTCAGAGACGCTCGCACAAGGGGAAATATCATCTTCACATCTACCCTCTCAAGGCCCTCGAACAATGTTATATGCTTCAATAAGATCTCTTCTTATTTTCCTAACCTCCAAGTACAGGGCCGACCTACTCAACACTCCTCAGAAGAAAACAATGAAAACAAACAATAAAACCATCTTGTTAACTAAGAAACGTGCCCCTGCTGTAAAGACGACACTTGTGTAGTCTCACGCACCAATAATTAGACAAACTCTAGACACAGTTCAGACAAAGGAGGATTGATTGTAGCAAACTACCTCAACCAAGGCAGAAGCCATCAAGATGGCAGCGGAGTAGGCCTCCTGAGCCAAGACTCATCCGCCCATCTTTTCTTCCTTTTCTTTTTCTTTTCTTTTCCTTTACTTACCCTCTTGAGCTGAGCTCAGACAGCATTGGCAGCAGAAAGGCATCTCAATGCGGACTCCTGGCGATGGTGAGTGAGCCCTTCTTATGTTTCTGGGGCAAGCACAGGGCCTGACATCGGATTCAGTGGCTGCTACATCGGCAGGGGCAACATCGGCCAAGTAGGCCCAGTGGTGAAAGATGGCACCTGATGATCTCCGGCTCCACCACTGGGTGGATTGGTGCTGGCTGTGGTAATGTGGAGGCAGAGGAGCATCACGGAGACATCGATGAGGTGGGCCCAGGAGTGAGAGATGCGAATCTGATGGTTGTGGAAATGCAGGTGGTGGTGGAGGAGCATCAGCCCAACATTGAAAATGATGTTTGAAGAATGGAGACTTCAACGATGGTTGGGTCCAGTGTAGACAGCGGGGAAGCGGTGGAGGAGGAATGGCAACGCAGGCATCATTGATGGTGAGTTGGCTCAGGACTGATGGACTCTTCTTAAGTTATACCTTTCTATTATTTTTCTTATTCTTAAACTATTCCAATCCCTCATCTTTTGTGAATTTTATGCCAGTAAGGATATTATTGATGGTTTTGAAGGGTTTCCTCTAATTTGTTTTGTTTAGTGCTGACAAAGCTGTCATCCACATAGTGGACCCAAAGTTACTAGATGTCGCAGTAGAGTGAACAGCCAGTGGGGAACCTCTAACCAGCTTCTACAGGAAAACAACACATACGGACCAAATACTGAACCACAGAAGTAATCATCCCAACACCCACAAACGAAGCTGGACCAGCACATTATTTCAACGAGCCACCACACACTGAAGCATAGAGGAGCTACGCAGAGCAGAGGAAAATCCCCTATACAGTGTATTGAAAAAGAACGGGGACTGACTGAATACAGTCCACCGATTTCTCAGCAACAAACTCAAACAAGCAGACAAAACACGTCCAGAAACCATAGACACTCTCCCTTACATCAAAGACATCTCAGACATGACTGCCAGACTACTCAGGAGAAAGTGAGGACTGCAGATGCTGGAGATCAGAGCTGAAAATGTGTTGCTGGAAAAGCGCAGGAGGTCAGGCAGCATCCAAGGAGCAGGAGCGCCTGACCTGCTGCACTTTGCCAGACTACTCAGACTTCTTGGCATCATGGTAGCCCACAAACCCACCAACACACTAAAACAGCAGCTAATGAACTTGAAAGACCCTATAAAGACAACAAGCAAAACAAATGTCATTTACAAAATACCTTGCAGGAAGATGTAACAAACACTACTTTGGAGTACCAGGTAGAAAACTTGCCACCAGGATACATGAACATCAACTAGTCCCAAAAAGACATGACCCACTCTCACAAGTATCTTTACATACAGATGAGGCAGGACACCACTTTGACTGGAACAACACATCCATCCTAGGACAAGCCAAACAGGGACACACATGAGAATTCCTAGAAGCATGGCATTCCAATCGGAACTCTATCAGTAAACTCATTGATTTGGATCCCATTTATCTCCCCCGAGAAAAAGAACAGGAAATGACATCACCACAGGAAATTACATCACCAACCCAAGGAAACCTAAAGAAAAATAGAAACCAGTGCTTCACCGGAGGCTCACTGATGATGTTACCTGGTATGGTGACAAAACATCTGAAACGAACCTTCTAGCTCAGCAAGCAAACCTACATCCACAACCTCAACCTGAGCTATGATCAGTTGTTTTTTAATCTTTAATACAATTTGTCCTAAGCTGACAGAAAAACACATAGCAAAAGTAAAAATTGAAGTGACAGCAAGTGCCAACATATTATGACCTTGCATCCTGAGGGATGTTTCTTGTCAACAATGTGCTTTATGGTACAACCTATGAAAGATCATAGTGTATGACAGAACACCAAGTCCACGCATTGGCAGAATTACACTTAAGTAAACTCATTTGGGCTTCCCAAAATCTTCTATCTGGTAGGTACCAGTGGTCCAGCAGCAGCAGGACTGTCAATATGTACAGATCTCAGCACAGTCACAATTCATGAGGTTCAAATCATACCCACTATGGCAGAACATATTGCACGTTATGCAAGTGAATCAGTTATCGATTTGAAGTACGATACAAGCCAAGTAGCGGAATAAATATATCTGAAATGCTGAGCAAATTACCCAGTCAAACAAAGTCCAAGATATTCCTCTTTATTTAAACATTGACTCTCCAGAGCATGAAGTTGAAGACATTGTTAAGATTGATTTTTGCAATAGTTCACACTGGCTCTAAATGATGGATTTGTTTATTTTGGCCAGCATAGGCATGATGGGCTGAAGGGTCTGTTTCTATGCTGTTTGAATCTATGACAGACTTGGTATATCACAACAACTCATTTTCAAGTGCAAACTTAGTCATAATATATATCTCTACCAAGATATCATGGTCATGTTACACAGGGACACATCAGATTGAATGCGTAAGATGGCTCGCACAGGAATCTGTGTACTGGTTTGAACACAATCAGGGCATTCATCGACTCAGGAATGTATTTGAGGCATGCAAATCTTAAAGCCTAGCAAAGAGGAACTTTCTACTACCACATAATGTTACATCCATTCATTGGACAAAAACAGCAACAAAACTATTCAGGAAGATGACATCCTCATGATAGATTACTTCCTCAAATTTGCCATTGTTCAATGAGATAGCAACATAACGAGCATGACTGTCTTGCACAATAAAGGGGATTTTCAACTTATTTAAGTCCCAGATCAGATACAGTCTGATAGCTATGCTGGCGAGCTGTTGAAAGACATGAGCACGAAATTAGAGTGACGCATACCATATCGTCAGCCCATTTTCAATACTCAAAGGATCTAGCAAAACTTATGATACACACAACCAAATTAATTATCATAGTGCCATGCAGTAAATCAACGTGAAGACAAGATTACAACTTGTGCTCAGAGGGCAAGTGTAAATGACCTTGTCCAATAACCAATTGCCCATAATTCCAAACAACGTTTTTCTTCAATGACAGAGGAGAATGAGAGAGATACTCAATGGGTGAGCAGGTAGAGAACTATCACAATTACTCACTGAACAGGGAGTCCAAGTCAGCAAATTGACACAAAAATAGGTGGAAGCCAGGTTGAGAGAGGGATACAACAGTTTACAGAGAGATATCGGTAGGTTAAGTAATTGGGGAAAAGGTTGACAAATGGAGTGTAATGTGGGAAAATGTGAATTTGTTCATTTTGGAAGGAAGAACAACTGAACAGAGTATGATTTAAGTGAAAAAAGACTGCAGAAAACTGCAACACAAAGGTACTTGTGCACAAAATACAGAAAGCCAACACCCTGGGTCAGTGGATAATCACGAAGGCTAATGGAATGTTGACCCTTATTTCAAGTGGATTGGAACTTAAGACTAGGGAAGTCTTACTGTAACTGCACAAGGTGCTGGTGAAACCACATCTGGCATACCATGAGCAAGTTTGGTCTCCTTATTTCAGGAAAGATATCATATCATTGGACATAGTTCAGAGAGGGTTCCCTGATCTGAAGGGATAATCTTATGAACAAAGACTAAACAGATTGGGACTCTCTCTACTGAAATTTGGAAGAATGAGAGTAAAGCTTATTGAAACATATGGAATTCTTAAGGGGCTCGTCAAAGTAAACACTGAGAAGATGATTCCCCTAATGAGAGAGTCCAGGATCAGAAGGTAATGTCACAAATAAAGAGTCACCAATTTAAGACTGAGAGGAGGAGGATTGAGAGGGTTAAAAGCATTTGGAACTCTTTGCTAGAGAGAGCTGTGGGGCAGAATCCTTGTGTATATTTAAGGTTGAAATAGATATATTCTTGATCTATAGGGGAATCAAGGGTTAAGGGGAACATGCAAGAATGGTGGATCAGACATGAACCAATTAAATGGTGGACCAGGCTTGAGGGGTTGAACAGCTGACTACTGTTCTATTTCTTGTCATTTTCTGGTTAGAAATATAAATTAATACTCAGACAGTAGCAAAGGTTTGTAAAGCATACGTTCGGGCTAGATCACACAATGTCAACCATGGTACTACACTGCAAAGGAACTGAAGCCAGCTCAAACCAATGTCTGGCAAATCAATGGTGCACACGAAGAAATCACGCTGATGGTGAAGACTTTGCAGTGATGTTGTGTGACATCAAACAGCAGCTCAACAACCAATTTGTTAAACAAATGCAACAAAGAACAAGCTGTACCTCTCCACACAGGAACATGATCACCAGATTAGTCAACACTCTTAAGTTCTGTTGAATTTTGAAATGCTTGTCTTGTAAACTCTCTTACCTGCTGGTACAATTATTGGGTTGACAGGTGACCGTACATAAATAAATGTTGTCCTTTTTAAAATTAAATGATAAATGTTACCAATTAAGACGGGACTTTAAAAGATACCATATACCACATACTTGATGGGCACACCTTTGAGTCCTTGAAATGTAAAATCTTTCAAGGGCAGCATGGTGGCTCAGTGGTTGGCGTTGCAGCCTCATGCCACTAGGGACCTGGATTTGATTCCACACTCAGGAGTACGTCTGTGTAGAGCTTATACATTCTCCCGGTGTCTGCACGGGTTTCCTCCAGGTATTCATCCCACAGTCTGAACACGTGCATGTTGGGTGGACTGGCCAAGCTAAATTGCTCAGTGTCCAGGAATGCACAGGCAAGGCGAATTAGCCATGGGAAATGCAGGGTTGTAGGGATAGGGTAGGAGGGTGGGATGCTCTTTGGCGGGTCAGTGTGGACTCAATGGGTTGAATGGCCTGCTTCCACACTGTAGGAATTCTATAATTTAGAATCTGTAATTTGCTTTCCAATAATAAATCATCCTTATCATCGCAAGGATGATCAGATCGCGATAAAACTTTAATGCGTGGGCCATTTGAAGACCACATTAGCAAATAAAAAGCATTTCTTCAACATGAAAAATAAATTCTCTTTCTCTCTTCACAGATACTATCTGACCAACTGAGGGAGGATTTACAGCATTTTCTATTTTTAGTTCAGGTTTCAAGACATCGGACTCCAGTAGGGATGATCTCACTTCATGAACCGTAAAAGAGCATGAAAAATCTGATCTTGAAAATAGATAACAAAACTGAAACTTTTCTGAATCTACATCTAAGAAAAACCCTGGTGCCATTTGTGCATTTTTTGGCTGGATGACAGGTTTGCAATGCAGAATGATTGCTAACAACGTGAGTTGAATTCCCACACTGGTTGAAGTACCATGCAAGTTTCTTCTTCTCAATTTCTCCCCTAGCCTGAGGTGTGGTGACCCTCAGGTTAATCCACCACCAGTCATCTCTGTCTAATGTGAGAGCAGCCCTATGTTAGGGCGATGGCAACTTGACCTTTATACATTAGCCATGCCACATCTACAACAGTGTCGTGTCAATTTTTTCTTTATCTTTATCTTTATCTTTACAAGGTTGCAATACTACAGACTTACACAAATAGGTTGTGTTCCATACATACTGATGTTACTGTACATTGTATACACATAACTGACTGACCACACTGACTCCATTACACAGAGGGAATGATGGTTACATCTTATGATGTAATGAAATTATGTTAAAAGCACAGTCCTGTCTGATAGAGAATCTATCCCATAATACAACATTCTGACTTGACAGCCACCAAAGGTTACACTTTTACGAATAATACCCTCCTGAGCATGCTCATGCATAATGAAGTCATGCATGACAAATATACGGCGGCCATTTAAAAACACTTACCTTACTTGGTATATGCAACAAATTAACCACTAATTTTAGAGAATAATATTTAGACATTCCATTTGAAAAATAAAAGCAATGTACTGAAATTAATTTGCAATTACAATTTGTCAAATGAACACTATCAACTGTGCCTTTTTCAAAAATGGCTTTTTAAATGAAATCTACCTCAAGGGTCTATTCATCCTATGTTTAATAATCTAGCAGATAGCTATTAAGAATTAATCGCATAATTTTATGGTAGAAAATAATGTAATAGTATTTTCTGCTACTTGGAGCAGTATCAGTGTTAAAGAAATAAAATGTGGTATATCAGGATTTTTATCACAATGGAGTTTTACTGCAGAGCAAAAAAGACTTTGTTCTGAAGCTGTGAATGCCCTTTGCAGCTCTTGGTAACGATAAGGAATTACTGACTTTCATCTCAACCAGATATCATTTTGTTTGCCAGTTCTGAGCGAAGGTGAAAATGCCCTTTTGGAAAGGAATATATTGCCTAGCAACAGTACAAGTAAGTTCTGATCATACGATCCAGTGTCAAACAAGTATGAGTTTATGATAAATGCTCCTTATTTGATAAAGCAATCTGAAGCAAACATTAGTAACTAAAAGTAATGCCATGCTGGGGAAGAAGACAGCTTCAAAGCAGAATGATTGGAAGACCTTTTCTCAATAATGCCTAATGTACAAATTGGTCTTATGAGTGCTTTTGGCACAGTGTTGCACAAAGATTCCAAGTTAAGCAAGGATGGACAGCAGATAATGGCTGAATTAGTTCCATTCAGTTGCCAAAATTTTAACAAAGGACAGCTTTGGGTGTGTCACTAGCAGCACCTTCTCTCATGAAGACGTTTACTTTTCAAAGCAACACAGGACTGTAAACAGCTGTGTATAACATCAAACAATTCATTACAATGATTTGGGAAAACAGGAATATCAAACACAGGCTATCACCAGAGGGAAGTGATCAGTCCGAGAGGAAAAGCAACAGGATAGCGTGTGTGGAAGGAGAACAAAGGTGGTGGAAAGGCCAGAACAAGAGACCAGATGGAAATGGTCAGCCTGACACTTTGCCACAATGCAAGTGTTGCCTGTGTGATAGTTAAGGACCCATTCTGTACTATACATGTGCGTTTTCTCAGCAGCACATGGTGGAGGAATGGTGGAAAGTGTGGTGGTCGGGAGTTGGACCAGTTAATAGCAGAGAGTGCTCCAAGTAAAAAGAACAATGCCATGTTGAGAAAAACAGACAGGAACAAGGTGAGAGGGACAAGGAAGGTCCAAGGATGGAAATGTAAGCTTAGAGATTCCTGTTCCCATATGAAACATGGACACACTAAATTAAGCATTTTGGGCAGATGCAGCGCATACTGCTGAGCTAAAATCCGCCACTCTTGGCTACATAAGAACAGCAGCAATAAAGTCCCCTGAAGCAGCTGCCTTTGGGAGTCAACAGTTGTAGCTCAGTTGGTTGCAGTCTTGCACCTGAATCAGAAAATTGGAGGTTTAGGTTCTGCTCCAGATCTTCCAGTATAGTATTGAGGGACTGCCTTTAGATTAGATTCCCTACTGTGTGGAAACAGGCCTTTCAGCCCAACCAGTCCACACCGACCCTCCGAAGAGTAACCCACCCAGACCCATTTCCCTGACTAATGCACCTAACACTATGGGCAATTTAACATGGCCAATTCACCTGAACTGCACATCTTTGTGATGTGGGAGGAAACCGGAGCACCCAGAGGAAACCCACACAGATGTGGGGAGAACGTGCAAACTCCACACAGACAGTCACCCGAAGCTGGAATCGAACCTGGGACCTTGGTGCTGTCAGGCAGCAGTGCTAACTACTGAGCCACCGTGCTGCCCGATGAGATATTAAACCAGTACCCCATCTGATCACTCAGGTAATTGTAAAATGTTCCACAGCACTATTTTGAAAAGAGCAAGGTAGTCATCCCCAATATCAATAAATAAATATCTGGAAGTCATTTTTAAAAATTTGTTTTTGTTTAGCGAAATGGTCTCTCACCGCACGCAATGCTGCAGAAGCTACTTTAACAATAAGAGAAAGTTTAATAACAAAAGAAATAATGATAAAATAGAATAATCCAAACTTCAACACAAATTCAAAGATTGTTTTAAATGCATAATAAACGTATAATTCCTTAATCGCTAAACTCATTTATAAATTGAAAAGAAACAAAATAACTTTTGCATCATATCCCAAAACATCTCTGGACACTACTCAAAACATCATCTTCCAATACTCTCACCAGAGCCCTGTATCTAACAGCTTGGTAGTTTTAAATCACTTGTGACTTCATACACTTGAGCTTCAAAGTACTGTTTCAAGTAACCTCTTCAGGGTTATACCCCAACACTTTTGGTCTGTGACTAAAATGAACTCATCACGCAAAGGTAGCTCTGTTCATTATAAAGTCTTCCCGTCTCAGGAACATTGGTCTTTGCAGCCAAACAATTCCAAAGACTTCACAGAATTGTTCAAAACTCAAAATAAAACAGAAACCACAAGTCTCTCTCTCTCTAAAACATGGGTGTTTCCTTTCAGCTTAAAAAAAAGAAACAAACTTCAGAAGTCTGTAGCAGACCCCAAGACCCAATTATTTAACATTTTTGCATTGCAAGACAATCTGAGATAAACAAAAACATCGAATAGTTGCTATAGGAAAATCCATTGACACTAAAGCCAGGGCTCAAAAACTAAAGAAATCACCATAGCCACAGAAATACTTATCAGCTAATTGTTGACTTCAGACACATTGAAAATCAAGTTACGAATTAAAAGAAAACATAAACACAACCTGACATCCAGTGATACAGGGTGAAAGTTGGAGAATGTGGTTGAGAAACATATCAGCGATGATTAAATGGAGGAGCAGACTCAATGGGCTAATTTCTGCTCTTATGTCTTATGGTCTTATGTATATAAATGTAGATAAGTAGATGTATATAAATCCCACAGTTCACACTGTCTTATGGATTACATCGCAACGATTACTTGGTCGTCATCAAATTCCTGTTTGTAGGAATTTGTTATATGTATATTGGCTGTTAGGTTTCCTATGCTACAATAACAGCACAACTATAATTCAGTGGCTATAAACTACTGAGAGCGATAAAACCATTTTGTTTCCAATAATCTCATTATTTAGAGTCCATTGAAGAAATCTGGTGGATGATATGTTTATTTCTGATTGTAATACTAAAGAGAAACAATTGACCATTTTGGAAATTGAATCAATACATTTATACTAATAGTGCGACTGATAATTTTGTAGAGTGTCTCTTATGTGCACCAAATGTCTCAATTTCATAGCAACTAAAGTACAAAATCAGAGACAGCACTGGGTCTTTTCTGCTGGAGCTGATTGCCTTTCGGGAATTATTACCACGCTTGAAACAAACAACTGAAGAGAATTAGTGCTGAATTTGATCAGGATTTAATTTGAATTGTTAAACTCATTGTCACATTCAACTCTTTGAAACAACAGTCTAGATGAGAGTGGTGCTGGAAAAGCACAGCAGGTCAGGCAGCATCCGAGGAGCAGGAAAAAAGATGTTTCAGGCAAAAGCCCTTCATAAAAATCTCTCCACCCTGGAGGCTCCCTGCCTCCATTCCTGATGAAGGGCTTTAGCCCAAAACGTAGATTTTCCTGCTCCTCGGATGCTGCCTGACCTGCTGTGCTTTTCCAGCACCAGTCTAATCTAGACTCTGGTTTCCAGCATCTGCAGTCCTCACTTTTGCCTCTTTGAAACAACAGATGAAACAGCAAGGTTGGAGTCGAGATGGGTCTGGAAGTGGCAGTCCCTCAGAAAACGTTGCAATGTTAAATAGTGGTGCAACTCACTCCTACAGCATGTTGAAGACAAAGTCAACCAATGTAAATGTAAGCTTTATCATCAAGGTCACTGAGAGTTTAGGACAGTTCAGGAAAGGTATCCTGGAGATTTGCTCTAATTATACAGAAAAAAAAAATCAATAAAGCAATTTGATTAGGGAATGCAACAATGCACATTGTTTCATGCATCAATTATCTGATAGAATACTGTACACCCGGTGATGGCATCTCCCCCCCCATTTTCTGTGGCTCCACACAAAGGTCGCCTTGCTGATCTTTGAGGGGCCCTATTCTCTCCCTAGTTATCCTTTTGTCCTTACTATATTTGTAAAAACCCTTTGGATTCTCGTTAATTCTATTTGCCAAAGCTATCTCATGTCCCTGTTTTGCCCTCCTGATTTCCCTCCTAAGTATACTTCTACTTTCTTTATACTCTTCGAAGGATTCACTCGATCTCTCCTGCCTATACCTGACACATGCTTCATTCTTTTTCTTAACCAAACCCTCAATTTCTTTAGTCATCCGGCATTCCCTATACCTACCAGCCTTCCCTTTCAACCTCATAGGAATATACTTTCTCTGGATTCTTGTTAACTCATTTCTGAAGGCTTCCCATTTTCCAGCCGTCCCTTTACCTGCGAACATCTGCCTCCAATCAGCTTTTGAAAGTTCTTGCCTAATACCGTCAAAATTGGCCTTTCTCCAATTTAGGACTTCAAGTTTTAGATCTGGTCTATCCTTTTCCATCATTATTTTAAAACGAATAGAATTATGTCGCTGGCCCCAAAGTGCACCCCCATTGACACCTCAGTCACCTGCCCTGCCGTATTTCCCAAGAATAGGTCAAGTTTTGCACCTTCTCTAGTAGGTACATCCACATACTGAATCAAAAAGTTCTCTTGTACACACTTAAGAAATTCCTCTCCATCTAAACCTTTAACACTATGGCTAATATGGAGAATCTATGAGCTGAGCACTTTCACAGTGGACTGTCATTTGGATGTGCACATCTGCCCCAGCGCTATTTCAGTATATGTGTATTATTGCAACAATGCTATTAACCCTCTGAAAAATGCAAATATAATTTATCACTCAAGTGTGTTTAAAATTTGCAGTTAAAATTCACGAGAAGGAATTAAAAAAATACAGCTTTTAGAAATACTTACAATGATTTAAATGAAAATGTCAATTAAGTTGGGAGTACAGGTATGAAAAATGGGAAACTTTATAATTAATTTTCTTAAATAATACTTTATTCTTGCCTAAAAGGCATAAATATCCACAACATTTCCCTGTCATTCTCACAGGGAATGACAGTAATGCTGGTTTGAAACTGAAAAAGATGTATCAGAAAAGTTAAATAGTAAGACCAGTCGATACTGAAAAGTAATGAGCATTTGATTATTCAGAAACCATGATGGTGTCATCATTGATGTTCCTTGCAAATCAAGCAGTATGGCCCACCTGTACTAGTTAGTATATTGGATGGAAACCTGCAAGTCTCGTTCAAATTGATTTCGGAAGGAATGCACATTATGGTAATATCCTCCTTCCAAATCTGAACACTCTGTGAAGCTGCACAAAGTGGTTCTCTCACATTTAGCATCAACTGTCTACTGGCAAATGGAACCTGGATTAATCAGGACGGTATTATCCCCGCTGAAATCTAATTCCATGATTGTGGAGCAGGGTGGTTGTAACACACATAAAACTGGTGAACTTACAAGCAATGTATGAATAATCAGATTTGTGTGCAGTTAACTCTTTGTACACTGAATTTAAAATTATACCAACCTCATAAGAATATGTCAGAATGCTGCTGTCAGTCAAATACTAAAATTGAATTTGCTTGATATAATTCCTCTTAACTTGCAACGTAATAAAGCAAATACTCCTTTTAGTCGGCTAAATTCACTTTAGGATAAAATCTCTTAAATAAGTTGGGGAGAGCACTCCTGCCACATGACCATCACTAGACAAGAAGCCAAGGGCTTGATGTCTGACTCTGTCTAGGGCGTGGGTCTTTCAGGGAAGAGATTCATCTCTCCCTCAGCAACATCAGATGTTGTGGAACAGTGCAGAAGCAAAGTCATTGTGAGCAATGCCACAGCAGATCTCATTGCCTCTTTAAGATCACACTTTTCATAAGGAAATAACACATGCAAGTGTGATCTCACCTGCATGTCACAAAATGCTGATGTGTTTTAATTATGCATCCAATAATGCAAGTATCCAACTGGCTCAAGGTGAGTAAATTAATAAGGTGCACCTTGTCAGCAAGTACCAAGGAGCTTTAAGCAAGTGACAGAGAAGTGAGAATTCAAATTACTCCTGTCTCGTATTCAAAGTTAATCAGTCCAATCCAGTGAACAACAGAAAGTCAACATTTTGAAATGCTCAAATAATTGCAGAAATTTTATAGTGCCAATCTTAATTTTCATCAAGTTGAAATATAGTTATGTAACTGATAGTTATAATTTCTAATCATTGCATTGAAGATTTAAATAATGCTGTTATTGGGAATTTGGATTCTAAAGTAGAGGTCAATGGATTTTTGGTGATCAATCCTGTAAAGGTGCCTTTTTTTTTAGGGAAGGTTAGAAATGCAATTTTGAACAGTGAGTTCACAAAAGCATTTCCAGGATGCCATGTGGCTTAAGCTAAATGATTCAACAAGCTATCTAATGAGACAGCTACTCACTATTGTTGACTTGATTTCTTTTGCATCCAGGATCAGACGTTCCCAGAGGCAAAACAGGACAGCAGAAAGATATTTCCCAGGGCAGTGTCCAAACCAAAGCTAGAAAATTGCCTCAAGTTAGTTTGAGCAGAGCAGGTAGATAGGGTTAGAAAATTCCTGATGTTAGTAGGTTAGTAGATTCCTGATGAAGGGCTTATGCTCGAAACGCGATTCTCCTGCTCCTCGGATGCTGCCTGACCTGCTGTGCTTTTTCAGCACCACACTCTCGACTCTGATCTCCAGCGTCTGCAGTCCTCACTTTTTCCTGAGTTAGAAAAGCCCTTACCTTTTCTCAGGGCTTAATGAGGAAAAGTCAGTGAGTGGGCTTATTTGTCCATCTCGTGGAGAGAGGTAAGGGTCACATTTGATGAATGCATAGGAAATCACCAATAGAAAAGGTTTGTTGCCTTGTCCATTCAGTAAGTGATTTTAAAGTATAGATGGGATTGGAAAGGACATTGCTGTGGATAAAGGTTTTTTTTGCAGTTCATGATAGAATCCTTCAAAGTTGTCAGATAGATATATGAAACTAGTTTTGGTTTCTTTTCTTTTGTGTAATAAACATTGGCAGCTGTGTGTGAATAAGTTCAGTGGCTGACCATTACAGAGAAAAATTTGCAAATGCGAAACTTAGGATCTGACAGGCCAGGTTTCACTTGGGAATTTGACTTGTCCAGTTTTATCATCAGATGGGAACTTAACCAGAAAACTTTAAACAATAAGATACTATTCTAACTTATAGCACCTTCTAACTCAGAGGACAAGGGCAGCAGAGACTTGACCGTACCTCCCCCTGCAATTCTCTCTAGACAACACACCAGCCTGACTTGGATTTATATTGGTGTTCATTTACTACCTTTAGGTGAAAATCCTTACTAATAGCTTCTCCACACCTGAAGGACCACAGCTGTTGAGGATGTATTACAATGCTGTAAATTACACGAAACATTTGTCACAATAGCCTAGCTTATGTCACGAGTCTGTAAGTACTATGTTGGAGCTGAATTATTTCGTTTGTCTCCTTTCAATTCTGATTCCTGAGTTCCTCCTAACTGGCTGCAGTCCATAATGTCAATCATAAAAGCCCCCATCTCAGAGTTGGTGTCATCATTTACTACCATTCAATGACCATTCAGTGTAGTTTCACCCAAAATGCAGTGCAGACTTCAGAATATTAAATTATTCAAATGCTTTCAGATTTTTTTCCACAAATTAGTTATGCCTGTCCCTGGTTACTGCAGAGAAATGGAATGCATGCATCTAAAACATGCTGGTCACCCCTAGCCCACTTAGGGCATAGTTTTCGGTAGAAAGCATTCTCACAATCTCTTCAGCTACACTCTCCATGCACAGGAGTTTGCCCAATGCACAATTGTGTTTGTTTTTTTGCTGCCATGTGTCATGCATACACAGTATCTATACTCCATTCTGGATCTCACACAATGTCCAGAAAGCCAGGGTCCCTGTCTATTGGAACACGTTGTTATGTTGACCCACAGGATCCAGAAAATTTACTAAAACAGTCAACACTTTGGAAACTGCTGTTGGGGGAGTAAGCCTTGCTGAGTGCTACAATGAATCTTGTAGATGGAACTCATTGCCGTAACCGTACATCATTAGTGTCAGGAGTAAATGTTGAAGATGCTGGATGGTGATACCAATCAAGGAGGCTGCATTGTCTTGATTAAAGTTCTCTCTCGTACGTCTCTCTTATCACAAAGCTCTTGTCTGGTAAATGTTTAAACTATTTCAGAAAGCTACTTGTGAGAATTTTTATAATAGCATTTATTTGAAATAAGCCTTGGTGATCAGCCCGTGGACATCTCTGCAGAAGTTCCTCAGGGTACAGCCTCAGGCACAATGATCTTCAGATGCTTCATCATTGACCTTCTTTCCATCATACAAAAAAGATCAGAGATCAGAAGGACTTTGAAGCAAAAAAAGCAGTGATAATGAACTGCGTTTCCCCTTTTTCTTGGCCAATTAAAACATTTGTATTTTATTTGTCTAGATCGGTCTCCATGTCTGTAAGGGTTGAAGAAGATGTAGAGTTTAACCTAAAGGGTTATAAGTTAGTAAGTTCTTTTTTGTTCGAACTAACTTATTTGTACTGAACTGTAGCTTCTTGTAAAATACAGAAATCTGATTAATGCATTCTATTAATCTGAATTTAGCAAGGAAGTAAATTGGGAATTTTGAACAATTTTACAAAATTTTTACATTTTTTTTATAGCCCTGGGAATAGTCAGGTTTGACAATCAGCAAACTTTTCCAACTTGGCTGCTATACAAGCAACAGTGAAGGAATAGTGATACTTAATTCCAAGTCAGGGGACTGTGCAGCTTGGAGGGGAACGTGCAAATTACGGTGTTCCCATGTATCTGCTGCCCTCACGCTTCCAGGTGTTAGAGGTCATGGGTTTGAAAGGTGATGCCTGAGGAGTCCTGATGAGTAAAAATTTCTAAAAGGAACAGAACATGATAAATGCACCTGGATCCATAAACAAGTGCACAAAGAGTAATATCATGGAAGTTTCAGTAAACATTATAAATCACTGGTTTGAGCTCTGCAATAGTTTTGTACACAATTCCTGGCAGCACACTTTTGGAAAGTCTTGAGAAAGCGCAAAAACGATTTACTATAATTGTAGCAGGGATATGTTGAATTCTGCTAAATAAAGAGATGACTGGAGCTTGCGTTGTTTCCCTTAGATCAGAAAAGATTAAATAGCTAATCAATGGAAGTGTCTCAGTTAGTTAAGTGTTTTAGTGAGGTTTATCAGAAGAAACTGCTTTCACTGGCAGAAGGATAAATAACTAAAGGACACAGATTTAAGGTCATTGTGAGGAAAACACAGGCAGGATAAGCAATTTTTTTTTGTGTGTGTATATATATATATATATAGCTTTAAGATTTGGAAAGTCCAGCATCAAAATGTGGCTGGGTATGTCCAATCATAACTTCTAAAAGGTAACATGATCATTTTGGGAGGAAACATTATCGGGCCATTGAGGGGAAACACAGGATTGGTCTTTCACAGTGTCAACACCAGCACACTGAGCTGACTGGCCTTCTTCTGTGCTGTAAAATCCAATGGTTATAATGATCTTGAGGAATTGCAGCTCTTACTATACAGATATTTTAAGTATCTGATTGAGCTCTAAATTTCAAATTCACAACACCATTTTGTGCCAACCTGCAAAACCCAACCAATGTTAACCCAACAATTTTGAAAGCCCATTCCAGTCCTCAAAAGGCATAAAATTTCAAACTGACCTTGCATAAAAATAGTCCTGCACAAAGTTATTTCAATTTCTTCACTGCAATCTATGTTTGACAAAAGGAAAATGGTTTTGTATTTCTATACAATACAGTACAGCACAAGAATAGGCCTTTCGGCCCATCAAGTCTGCGCCGATTCCTAATGCTTATTTAGACCTATTTATTGCGCATGCATGGTTTCTACCCCTCTGCTCACTTCCCTTCATGTGTCTATCAAGATACGCTTTAAACGTTGATAATGTGCCTGCTTCCATCATCACCACTGACAGTGTGTTCCAGGCACCAACCTGTGCGAAACATTTTCTCCACATTTCTCCACTAAACTTTCCTCCTCTCAACTTGAACCTGTGCCCCCCTGTAGTTCACCTTCCCAGCCATGGAAAAAGTTTCTGAAAATCCACCCAATCTATGCTTCTCATAATTTTGTCGACCTCTATAGATCACCCTTCTGCCTCCGTCTTTCCAGTGAAAAAAATCCAAGTTTATCCAACCTCCAGGTTATTGAGAGAAATTCCAATTGACTTTCCTCACACAGTTTTGGCATCAGCAAAATGTGTCATTCTGGTCTTGAAGAGTAATTTTTTGAATTCTCAAAATCAACTTCCTGAAATCATTCCACAGCCTTTAATCTTAAGGCAACCCTGAATATAATTATTCGCCTACCTGATTGTAATAAGAAACATAATGTTCTACTCTGAACTGGAATGATTTTTCACAAGCAACAAAAGATGTCCAACACAATTAACTTAAATTATCTTAATAGGTTTTCCCAGCTGTCACTGAAAGTCTGTAAACCCATAGAATTAATTAGTAATATAAGCCTTTTAATTGTTGTCACTACCTTGATTTTCACAATGTTGATCATTGGAAAGAGTATCGCTCCAGCATGAGTCAGTAGCTGACAAGAAGCACATTTCTTCCAGGATTAAACAACTAAACACTCTAGAAAATTGAGAGCCCGAAATGCTGCAAGTTAAAGAATTAAGCTGCAACTTCCTGATACTGTCGCACTAAATTTTGCAAATTTAGTTATCTCTGACCAGCCACAATTACAGGGTTTGCACAGGAAAAAGAGAAATAACAAATATCCAACAGGACCACTGGATTCCTAAAATGTTCACTGCAAGTCTGGTTCTGAAATTCTAATTTTGATGCCAGCATGCTGGAAGTCACTTCTTTGTGCTTTTTAATTGGAACTCCTTCCTTAAAATCGGACTTAACAAGGAAGTGTGAGATTATTGTCACTTGCAATCTGTACAACCCACACCTCCTCAATGGTCCTCTCCTCCCAATCTTAAGGTGGTCACAGTTATTCTCTGACATGAGCTCTGTGAATCATTGCTGCTTCACTTTGTGGCTCAGCATGACGAAAAACATCACAATCTTGTACCCTGTATTACGATACAGTTACTTCAGGTAAGTCTTAAATTTAAAAAAGAAATCCCAATATGGGATACCATTAGGATTGTGATTAAAGTTTCAGCAAATGTTGCTGTACCTTTAGATCAAAGCAATTTCTTCCAGTTGTGACACTGCCAAGAATATTACTATCATTAATTTGTTCAAAAATATTTCACAGAAGGGGCCACAATCGAACTCCCAACTCATAAAATAATCCCAATAGATAAAATAATCTTACAAGGTGGGTTTTGGCTCAGGTTTCCTTAACCACTCTTTCCCCAAAAACACTGACTGATACCAACAGTGTCTGATGCTGAGGCCCCAGATAATGAATGGCACATATACAGCTATTCAGCCCATCAGATCTGACACTCTTCAGGACCTCTCCCAAGGGATCTATCTTCAGCACAAATGCAAAAAGCATTGCTGCTAATGATAGCACACACATGCTCACTCACATTTCAATTCATATGCAATGTCAATCGAGCAGACTCCAGTCAAAATCGTTAGAAAAGACGTCAGCACGTAGCCTGACTGCTATCCTCCAATAATACAATTAAAGCAACACAATCCAGGACTGAACCTGGGCCTTCAGTGATTTGAACGACTCAACACTATAATAGCGTCAGCATGTTTCCACTGGTCGCAGTGTCATTTCAAAGAATCCAGGTTTGAAGCTCCGTTCCAAACAAAAGTCAACACTGGCAATTCAGTGCCATGTTGAAGGAGTGTTTCACACTTGGAGGTGCGTTTATTTTGATGAAACACTTAACCAAGGCCTCATCTGCTTGCTTAGATGGAGTAACAACAATCCTGAAGAGCCAGGAAGTTATCTGTGGTGTTTTGCTGAATATTTGTCACTCAGTCTGTACAGAAAGTAGATTATCTGGTCATTATTGCATTGTTGTTTTGATACTCGCTTGCTTACACAAATTCGGTGTTAGCAAAACATTGGAGACATTGGTGTTTTTGAAAAGCACTACGAAGATTCAAATCATTCTATTTTTACTTTCAGTGCATTTGCTTCACAGAGCTAACGGACAGCTTAGTGTTAAACCGAGAAACTTCACAATTGGTATTCAAGAGACCTTCAGAAATTCTTAAAGTTTAGCTCTTATACTCTCTCATGTCACCAAAATGAATTAGTACCTAGTAAAATCACACAGCAGAATTTATTATTAAACAGATATGGAATCCTCCCATTTATCATGAAGATTCATTAATTTTCAGCTGCAATGCAGAAGGTAGTTAAAACATAACTCTGCCTGTTTTTACTTAATTTAACAAGAACTCTATCAGAGAAATGCCAAGGCAGTCTAACTGGGAAGTAAATGGCTGAATAATTTACTTTCAGTCTTAACTGTGGCCAACTTCCGACTTAATTGTATCATGCAGACCTTGCAAAAAGGATGCAAATCACAAATGTTGAGACACTCTACAGTTACTCCAGGTAAGCCTTAAAATTAAAATAAAAATCTCATACAGACATTGTGAAGTGAAAGAACGGAAGGAAATAATTAAATACTACTAGGTAGTCGACAAGAGAGTTCACTCTGGAGTTCTGACATTGCTCACCTCAACTCAGAATGAAGAGGTGAATAATCTATTGTCACATATATCTTGAAGGTACAGTGAAAAGTGTTCTGTCACCGCAATCTGGCACTATTTTGATGTACACTAAGGATAATAAGAAATTACTTAAATTAAAGTTTCTTCTTCTGTTCAAACTGGGGTCTCAAGCATGGCTTCAGCGTTTATACAAGGTGCACCTCAAGGAGTCCCACTCCAGGAACAGCAACAACAATGCCAATGTGTCCGGAGACCCCAGCTCGGCTGTCACCACCACCTCATGACACTGCCAAGAGTCCAGGTTCTGGATCTACTCCTACCACCAAGAATCCTGGTTCTGGGCCTACTCCCACCACCAAGAATCCAGGCTCTGGGCCTACTCCCACCACCATGAATCCAGGCTCTGGGCCTACTGTCACCAGGAGTCCCCACTCCAGGCACTGCCGCTGCCAGGAGTCCAGGTGCCAGGCCTGGTCACCAGCTCTTCATCATCCCATTCCACATTCCAAGATTCCCTTCTTTTGTTTCATAAAATGTGGGTAACTTGGGTAGAGATGGGCCTTTGTTTTGATAATATTAGATAGGATTAACAGGACTAAGTTTCCAGTTTTGCCAACAATGGATCATTCTATGAACCAAGCTAGAATTTGCAATCTCTTTGAAACAATTCATGATTGGCCCCTAGAATTTCCATTGTAATGTGATCTGCTCCATATAAACTATATTTGCCATCTGGAGGTTGCGATAAATTACACTGCACGAGTCCTTTGTTTAAATAATGAAAGGATACGTTCAGTGAATGAGAGTACCTTTTTGATTCACTCCCTTCTTTATTCAAGATGTGAAAACAAGAGAAATTGGAAGATAAAACTGGAGACATACCTCATCAAAACAGAAGCAATTGCAAACTAAACATTGAAAAAGAATGTCACCATGAGCAATGGATATATTTTTTTCTACATGCATTTGGAAGTGCACAGTTTTCAGTTCGCTTTCAGAGCCCTGTTAATACATTGATGTGTATTACCTGTGTCCAACTACCACGTGGTCTTGCTCCACTTCAAGCACGTCAGAAATTCTGTCAGCATTCTCTGACTGCTTCACTCATGAAGCACATTGACTTGTGTGAAAGCAAAATATGTTTCCTGCTTGTACACAAGATGTGGGCATCATGAGAAGGCCAATATCTATTGCTCACAGCTATACAACTGAGGAAGGGCAATCAACATCCTTACTGTGAAAATAAAACCAGAAAAACTGCAGATACTGGAAATCAAACTCAATCAGAAATTGTTGGGAAAAACTCAGCTGGTCTGGCAGCAACTGCGGAGATAAATCAGAGTTACATTTCGGGTCCTTAGAACTTAGAATCGCTACGGTGTGGAAACAGGCCTTTTGGCCCAACAAGTCCTCTGAAGAGTATCCTACCCAGGCTCATTCCCCTTCCCTATTACTTTACATTTCCCCATGACTAATACACCTAACCTACACATCCTTGAACAGCATGGGGCAATTTAGCATGGCCAATTCACCTAAACCGCACAGCTTTGAACTGTGGGAGGAAACAGGAGCACCCAGAAGAAACCCAAGCAGACAGAGGGAGAATGTGTAAACTCCACAGACAGTCACCTGAGGCTGAAATCGAACCTGGGTGCCTAGCACTGTGAGGCAGCAGTGCTAACCACCGGGCCAGTGTGTCACCCCGTGGGTCCAGTGATCCTTCTTCTGAAGTGATGGTTGCATTGCTCACAAGTCACTGCTGGGGGTTTAAAGTCACATGTAAGGATGTAAGGAGAGCGCATTTCTTTACAAAAGGACCACTTAGGTTTCTCTGACAATCTGGCTGTTTCACAGTCACCAACGGTGATCAAGGCCTTTTAATTCCAGAATTAGTACTTAATAGAATTTCTCATAAGACTTAGTAAGATTTGATACCTTACCTCTGGATTACTAGTGCAGTAAAGAAACACTATGCTAACGTAGCCCTTCACACCATAGAAACAGCAGAAAGGAAAAGGCAGTGAAAAACTGAGCTAAAATCCAAAAAACTCAGCGATGGTTGTACTGTTCAGATCATGATTCTTGATAGCTGGTATGCAAATCAAATGATCTTTACAGGGAGAGTATGGAAATGCATCACATGATGAGCTTGACAATTCACATGAAGAAACTTAGAGCTGGATTTTCCAAGCCCTGAGCAGGAACATAGCAGTGTTCCGCCTTGGGATAGCTTCCTGACTATGCAGGAGACATTTCTGCTGCCAATTTATATGTTTAAGGTCCTAAGTAGGGGTGATGTAGAGGATTTGCTAGTTGCAGCAGCTGGCAACAATGTGTGGAAAATTATCTGCCACACTCTGGGCGAACCACCGGAACCAGGATTGCAGTCCTCTTTTATTCAGCCTGATTGACTGACCCTTCCATGTACAAGCACCCTTGCAAACTCTGAGTTGCTTCAGCAGCAGCACACCTACCCGCAAGGCATCACAGCATCAGCCCTCTGTCCTGCAGCATCGATAGCCAGTGTGCCAAGCTCCATTCTACTGGGAATATCCATGTAGCAGTGAAAATGTGGCCTTCAGAGGGTGGGTTTTTGGTATTGACACAGTCTGCATGAGAATCCTGTCCTGGACATCTAAAACTTTCTAACTGGCAAATGCAAAAACCCTTATCTGCCTTAATACAGAACGTCTGAAGCAGTGGAAAAGCTGTACTGCACTGAGATTATTTGTGAAAAGACACAAATAGATTAAAACTTTGCTTGTTTCTTTAAAGAAAGAAGACAGTCCATAAAACATGATGCAGAGAATTGTTACATTCAACTTGTTTTCATTAGCATACGGTTACATTACATGTTGAGGCAAGACTGACACTGCAAGGAGACCATTCACATCAAACAAGAACAACATCTTTTCAACAAAGATGTGCCATCACTGTCACAGAAACAGCGAGAGGTCCTCTCTTTAAGGAACTAGAAGGGATTTACAACTCAGCTGATGTACACAATATTTCTACAAATGTACACACATACATACAATATGTAAAAAAAAATTGAACCTTTCATCTTGCAAGATAGGTAATATCAATGTTCTTACCTTAAGCACAATGGGTTTGCAATTCTGATTTGACAGGCATTCACTACTTTATTGTCCAGAAAATAAGAGAGGACACTCCACCAGCAGATGTGCAGAAGGAGCTGAGTGACAGCTCTCGGCTATCAAGTTCCTTAACAAATAACTTTTGGCAGCACCCACAAAGCCAGTCGCATCTCGGTGATTCATTCACGGGGGAAGCAATGGTGTAACAGAATTATTGCTGAACTACAAATCCAGAGACTCTCAAATCCTGGGGAGCCGGGTTCAAATCCCATACAGTGGCAACAAGGGCAGGTCAGCGGCAAGGAATTCTACAATAATTAACTTCCCTCCTGGCTCTTCAAAGCCTGTCCACTATCTACAAGGCACCAGTCAGGAGAGTGATGGAATACTCCCCACTTGCCTGGATGAAATCTGATATACCATGACTGGTCTGATCATCTTTAAATCTACTTTCCTGCCTTATCCCCACAACCCCAATTCCTTTAATTTTTAGAACTCTGTCTCAACCTACACTCAACAACCCAGCCTTGATAGCTCTCAGTGTCATAAAGTCACAGAGATGTACAGCACAGAAACAGACTCTTCGATCCAACTCGGCCATGCCGACCAGATATCCTAAACTAATCTGGTCCCATTTTCCAGCATTTGGCCCATATCCCTCTTCCTGATGAAGGGCTTTTGCCTGAAATGTCGATTTTCCTGCTCCTCGGATGCTGCCTGACCTACTGCACTTTTCCAGCACCACTCTGGTTTCCAGCATCTGCAGTTCTCACTTTTACCATATTCCCCTAACCCCTTCCTATTCATATACCCATCCTGATGCCTTTAAAATGTTGTAATTGTACCAACATCCACCACTTCCTCTGGCAGCTCATTCCATACATGTACCACCTTCTGCATGAAAAAGTTACCCCTCAGGTCTCTTTTGTATCTTTCCCACCTCATCCTAAAGGAATGTCCTCTCGTTCTGGTTCCCAATGACTCCAGGGAAAAGCCTTTGTCTATTTATTCTATCCATGCCTCTCATTTTATAAACCACTATAAGGTCACCCCTCAGCCTCCAATGTTCCAGGGAAAACAGCCCCAGCCTATTCACCCTCTCCCTATAGCTTAAGTGGTAAAGAATTCCACAGATTCATTACTCTCAAAAAACAAATTTCTCCTCAGCTAACTTAAATGGGTGACTCCTTATTCTGAGATTATGCCTCCTGGTGCTAGACTCTCCAGAAGAGGAAGCAGCCTTTCTGCACCTAACCTGTCAAGCCCCCAAAGAATCTTATACATTTCAATAAGGCTTCCTTTTATACCCATAAACTCCAATGAGTACAAGCCCAACCTATTCAACCTCAAAAGACAGTCCTTCCAACCCTGGATCAACCTTGTGGGCCTCCTTGAGATGCCAGAAGGAGCAGTGCTCCAAAAGCTTGTGTTTTCAAATAAATCCATTGGACTATAACCTAGTGTTGTGTGATTTTTTGACCTTGTCCAACCCAGTCCAACCCCGGCTCCTCCACATTAAGTATACCTTTCCTTCGAGAAGGGGACCAAAACTGTTCACAGCTGAACTTGAAAAATATATGACCATTCCTCCACTGGCGGTGAGTGAAAATCCTGAAAGTCCATCCCTAAGGGCATTGTGAGCCTATGGAGTGCAGCTGTTCAAGAAGACAGTTCACCACCACCTTCTCAAGGGCAACTAAGGATGGACAATAAATGCAGGCCAGCCAATGATGCCAGATAAATAAAAATAAGTAATCCAGCTGTGGCCTAACTGGGGTCTTGTACAGTTTTAATAAGACTTCCCTATTTTTATGTTCTGCTCCCTTTTCAGTAAAGGCTGACATTCCATTTGCCTTCCCAATTACTCACTAAACCTGGATAATAGCTTTCCTTGATTCATGTACAGGGACTCATAAATCCTCCTGTGCTGCAGCTTTCTGCAGTCTTTCCTTGTTTAAATAATATTCATCTCCTCAGCTATTTCAATGGAAATAATGTTGCCTACCCTACAAACTACTCCAGTTATCACTTAATATAACAAAGTTGTAGTAAATATCATCAGAGTAAATAATGCAGCTGCTCAGTGAATTGCTCTTGGAGATGAGAACCATGTGTTCCAGGCACAATTGCACTCCAACCTTGTGCTTGTCCTTGAAATGCTATCAGATGGACTTGTTCTTTTTTTAGCATTTAGTGAGCTAGTTTTGGGAATAGTGTCAAAGCATTACACATGAGGCTTTAAATCTCTCTTCAAGGAGACTAAACACTACTAACAGTCTGTTAACCATATCACAGAGAATTTACAAATTAAAGACATGCACTTGGGAGCAGAGATTGGCAAATATTCTACTGATTAAATACACAGATGCTTTGAACATCTTCAGTAATATTTTTTGTAATCACTAATGATGTGATAATCACGTTTTAACAGCAGGTTAGTCACACCACATAGTGGAGAGTACAGGTGGTACTGTACAATGGATGAGTAATTTTGGGGGAATCCAAGTATGATCTGATTGACTAGAATGAACAATGATTCATTAATGAAAGATGTTGTCTCCTAATTAAGTGAGTAACAAGACAGCAGCAGATGGACATCGTCTGATTGACTCCCTTTCCAGTTAAATACCTGGAAGTATTGGGTCCTAGAGACTACTTTATCAGCCCTTGAATTTTCTGCCTGAAATGACATAATCTTCAATCCTTGCCTATCTTTGAAAGGCTAGATAAATTGAAATGACAGGTAAATCCAGTGACCTTACTGATCTTGCCCTGTAATATGATGTTCAATTCAACATAACAGGTTATAGATTCTAGCCATGTACTACATGAAATAGATTTTCCCCATGTCACCTCCCACCCTTTTGCCTTTTACCTTAAATCAGTGCCATCTGGTCCACAACATAGGGCAGCACGGTGGCTCAGTGGTTAGTACTGCAGCCTCATAGAGCCAGAGACCCGAATTTGATTCCATCCTCAGGCAATTGGCTGTGTGGAGTTTGCACATACTCCCTGAGTGTGCACGGGTTTCCTCCAGGTGCTCCTGTTTCCTTCCACAATCCAAAAATGTGCTAGTCAAATGGGTCGGCCATGCTAAATTGCCTATAGTGTTAAGTGCATTAGTCAGAGGGAAATGAGTCAGGGTGGGTTACTCTTTGTGGACTTATTGCATTGTTTCTACACAGTAGGGAATCTAATCTAAAAATTTCCAAAAGTGGGAATATTGTGTGGATTTCCTCCGGGTGCTCCAGATTTCTCCCACAGTCCAAAGATGAGTCTTCAGGGACGTGTGGGTTAGTGCATTAGTCAGGGGTAAATAGATCTGGGAGGGTTACTCTTCAGAGGGTCAGTGTAGACTTATTGAGCCAAATAGCCTGTTTCCATATTGTAATGGTTCTATGGTGTATGATATTGCTACTTCTGCACACCATCAGCTTACACACTTCGCTATAACAGGCAGGACAATGAATGAATATTAAAACAGTTTTGGGAAATTCATCTCTGGCACATGGAAATGATCTAACAAGTTCCAGGAAATCCCAGAGGTCAAACAGCACAATCCTTTTAACCTACCACCACCGAACCTCAATTATCCATATCCAACAGGCAGCCATTTTATCAGGAAAGTTTCACTGCATCACTGCATTGAATTTCAGGCCAGTTAGTAAAACAAAAATTGTTTTTGGAAAGGAGATAACATCATCAAGTTTTCAAATGATGTGCCTTAGATATTTCTCTGTGCCCTTTAAACATCTTTTGAAGGCATTTTACTTGTCTATTCTTGATACACTTGACATTTTAACAACAAGACTTCACTGAGACACCGTAAAAACTCATTTGTTAGTATGATCACAGCTATGAAAGAACACAACCAGTTATTCAGTGTTGTGTCTGTGTGTGCAATAGCTTGGAACAGATACAAAGAACAATCTAGGTAGTAAACAGAATTAGGAATAATGAAAAATATATAATACCACTGGAGACTTGTAACTGGATGATTATTTGTGTAAAATGGATGCACTTGGATATATTTTACACAATATAGTGGTGCTGCAAGTCAACAGAAAAGCTGCTTGCAATACCGGCTTCAAGCTGATACAGAAACAAATGTGCAGCCAGAATTAGAACAAAAAAAACCTTCAATAATTCATCAGTTTATATCATGTATCTTGAAATTTTATTCACTTCTTTCATTTAAGATCCCGAGTCTGATGATTAAAGATTTGAAGTACAATTAAACTGGAACTTAATAAAGAGTAGCCATTGTTTGCAATTGGAATCAAATTTAAAGCAGATAAGATGCCGGATGTGCAGAGATGCAATAAAATGGATACACACAAGGGAAAGAAGTCTAAAATAACAAACACAACTACAATACCCAGGATATCTTCAAATGGCGACACTTATTAAAGCAACCTTTGTTTCAGCACTATATTTCACTGCAATAAAGGAAAATCGAGATTTATCGCTATAATTTATATTTTCCAGCCACAGCTCTGCAATTGGCTCAGATGGAAATCAGTTAATAATATCACAGAGGTTCACAATTTTCCCTTCAGCCTACGTTGCCTAAATTGCCCACCCATTTATATTTGCTTTCACCTCTGAAGTGTTTTGTGATAAGATAATTGTTTCCACATAATTGTGTTCCATTATGTGAGCGTGTTTGCATCAGATAAAACCTCTCTTTGCAGCATCACTAACTTACTATAAATTTCTCATGACAAACTTCCGGATGAATAACACTTTGTCTCTTTTATCTATAAGCTAAGCAAACGAAAATATAACTTAAAAAAACACAATGGTGCACAAGGAGATCTGGAAAGTTAGAGTGTCTCAAGTCAGTGTTGAGGTGCATGCATGCTGAGATACAAGTTAGTGCAATGTTAATGCACTAGGGTGATGGTGGTATAGTGGTGAGCATAGCTGCCTTCCATGCAGTTGACCTGGGTTTGATTACCAGCCATCGCAGTGTTGTGGTTTCTAAACAGACTTTTAGGGGGCACTGTCATTCAGTGGTTAGCACTGCTGCCTCACAGCGCTAGGGACCTAGGTTCAATTCCCGCCTCGGGCGACCATCTGTGTGGAGTTTGCACGTTCTCCCTGTGTCTGCGTGGGTTTCCTCCGGGTGCTCCGGTTTCCTCCCACAATTCAAAGATGTGTAGGTCAGGTGAATTGGCCATGCTAAATTGCCCGTAGTGTTAGGGGCATTAGTCAGGGGTAAATATAGGGTAGGGGAATGGAGCTGGGTGGGTTACTCTTTGGAGAGTAGGTGTGGACTTTTTGAGCCAAATCTAATCTAATCTAATCTAATCTAATTGTCCTAATTCCCTGTATGGCATGACTCAACCTGAACTGGCCGGTGTCCAGTTGATCAATCCTCACAAACTCTCAAGAGTGGAGGAAACAGGAGTACAAAAGAAATCAAATCACATTGGGTTGTTGGTTCATCAAGAAAGATGCAAAAAAACACAAAGGACTCGTTGCTCTTAAGATGTCACGGGATGGTGAAAGGAATAGGATCTTGATGAGAAAAATGCCTGAAGCAGAGAATGCATTATATAGTTTCAATATTTGACACCTAAATATTGCAAGTGGCCCAGCAGCTAACTTACAGCTATTAATGCTCCTAATAAAACACAACATCTCATCACGTACTGAGAAATGCAAATACAAATATTGTGGCCAATACTGATGTCATTCATTATCAAAGCACTTGCACCTCACACACCTTCTCTTACCTCTCTGATTAAAATGTTCTATGTACCTATAAGGAAATAGATTCAGTTTTCATAGATATCACTGCAGCTGATGACCAGGCTACAGCAATGTACACTCCCTCCATTGTCTACCCAGTTTCCACAGCAAACTTCTGTTCATGGATGGGGAGAAAAAGAAATGTCCCAGAAGCTATAGTCAGTGACATAATCTATTTCTAAATGATCTGCGAATACAGAAGTTCTCTTCAACCTTATTTTCCCTTCTTCATTTAGTCGCAGTGCTTCCACTTAAACTCTAGTTTTTTGATTACTTTTGCTGAAAACACATCACAGCCTAAAAATGTAGGAGGGGGATGGTAAATTCATTAATACTGGCAGAGGTTAACTTAAAGTGTTTAATTTATCAAATGTTATAGGTAGCCCAGACTGAGCCCAGACTAAGGGTCCACATTTTTAAACTTTCTGCATTAGACCCTAATCAGAGTCCTTGTCATTTATCCAGTGAATTACTACAGCCACTGATCTCTGGAACAGTCAAAGCAGACTCAAAGCATTAACATTGTTTCTCTCGCCACAGAGGCTGCCAGACCTGCTGAATATTTCCAGCACTTTTTGTCTTCATTTCCAAAATTCAGCATCCACATAATTCGCTTTTTATTATTTGGTATAATAGTAACTGTATGATTTCACTTTCTACCTAAAGCCTTTCACTGTACAAGAGGCTCTTAACCAGCCCCTACATGTTGATTTCGAGGTGGATTCAAATGGTCATACCTTCCAGAGTTGCCTGCATGGCCATTTGATGAAATGGACTTTATTTTCAATCTCATTTTGAAAAGGCTCAGCTGGAGTTCACTGTTTCTTACCTGGGATGTTGTGTATAGTGATGGCAAGAATGAGTAAGATGATGCGCTTCCAACTGCTTTGTTCTGAAGTGGATCTTGGATGACTGACTGCAGTCAAACCCTCTGAGTAGTTGGGCTGCTGTGTCCTTTTTCTCTGATAGACTTCTCCATTGTCTACTTTCTCTGAAATGAAAAGAAAACCAATGAGAATGCTAAAAGAAAGATTCTGTAGGACAATTTTTACTTGTCACCTTAAATCAGATTCAATTCTGAATTCATGATTACCATTTTCAAGATTTTTTAAAAAAGTATAACTGGAAATCTTTACAGATTTTCCAGAGACAAAAGATGGTAAGTAGGCAATCTTTTCAAGCGGTTAAAAACACAACGCAGAGTATAAAGGGCAAACATCTCCTTTCTCTGCTCGTTGAAAACATTCCAACTATAATGAGTTTAGGCCCTTCTTCATAGGAACACTCCACAGCAGTGACGCAAATACAAAAATAAAATTAGGCCAAGCAATGACCCATATTCTACCTTTCTTGACCAAGATAGCTACAGAATAAAGACACGGCTTCTTCCCAGATTCACACAAGGATGTAAAACTTACTGAGTCCAACATTTACTCAGCTGTGTATTGTCAGTGTAACTGACTCATAAAGCCTATCATCCAATCTGTCTGTGACCTTCGACCTAGTGGAATTTCTGGCAGAGGAGAGTAAGACATCCTCAGCATGACTGTGGCCCTTAGTTACAACACACTAGGCTGAGGGAGCTAGTTCAAACTCCAAGGTCAGACTTCACTAAAGGGCTGGCTCCATCCAGCCAAGCTGTGGAACCCAGGACTACCCCTTGAGACAGTGGGAGGAAGAAGCCTCTGAAGGCAAACACGTGGCATGGTTGAAAATTAGTCGCAAATCGAATCTCCCATTTGTCAATATATTATCACTTTACATTATCAGCTGTCTGGTCAGCTCTCATTTTAGCTGCAGCTTCACAAGAAAGAAGCAAGTGAAGCTGCCTTTCCTTAGCGCCCCACAATGTTCAAACCCAAGGAGTGAAACTCTCTACCCAGTGCCCATCTTGTCAAGGTAGAACGAGGGAGCATCAGATGATTTCAAGCCTCCCAGTAGTTTTTTTTACATTAACTTTTATTCAGAAAAGGAAAAACGAACAAGAACAAATCAATAATATGTTTTCATTTTGGGATCAGCAGGGACTGCTTGTCTTTCCACAAATAAGACATTTACAGTCAGTGATGACTTCTCCCAACTCAATTCCATTGGAATCTGTTGTCAATAAGTTCTGTCTGGCTTTTTGCAGTTGATACTGCTTTACCCTGTCATGATGTTCCTTCTGTTCAATGTCATAATTTTCCTCCTCAGAAGACCAGTGCCATTCTCACTACTCCTCATCACATCCACTTTTTGCCTGCTCCAGTTGACCACAGCTCAGCTTGCAAAGACAATGCAGTGCATTATATTTGTGATGTCCTGCAAAGAGCATCCAGACCCATCCAAGCAAGAGAAGCTAACCTTCCTGAGACCTAACAGGAACACCCCAGCGAAACAATGGGCTTCATTGTACCTATGTTTGGCATGAACATTTGCGATGATACTGTCATGATCCAAATTGCTTGTGCCCAGGATTGATCATCAACATAGTTGCTCAATGCATGAGGTACACAAGTTTTGAAATTGTAGATGTTTTAACCCATAATGTGAAAGTGCAATTGTTGATTAAAGGGCCTCTTATCACTCACAAGTGGAGCATACTCCCACAAACAAAGCAAATTTACTGCACCCACTCTGGATGTGCTAGTATTTCTATTTTGCACCGCGTGGCCATTTGGTTGAAGCGTACGCAGGTTGTTTGCTGCATAAGCTACTGTTACATTCTGTGGGTGTCAAATTGACATAGCATGGCACCATAGCCCCTTGCCATTTACCAGGAAGACTTTCATCTCGATGTTACAATCTTCTGTGGAAAATTGGACAGTCTTTCTTCAACATTGAGAATCTTTATTTTCCTTTCAAGCAGTATTTTCATGACTGTCTCACTGCTGTCCATGACATTCAGAAGCTGTGAAAATTCTGCTCTTTGTCTCTGGATGTACCAGACAAGGGAGCTGAGAATACCCTCTTATTTAGGTTTGGGAAGATAATGACAGAATCACAAAAGTCTGACAGCTCAGGAGGTATCCAATTTGGACGAATATGCCTGCACGATGAATATATATGAGTACATCAAAATACATAATGTAAAAACATGAATGTCATGTTTCTCTTGATCAAACCCATTGGACCAGAGTGTGACCTTATAAAGAATTCAAAAATGTAATCACTCAAGTAACATCTTGTTTCATGCTGCACAGAAACTAGTTGTTCCAATATATTTGTTACTTACAAACATATACAAAATAAGAAAGGAACTTCATCAAGAAGGATTTCATGATGTTCATCAGAGATGTTATAACATATTTCACAGAGAGTAAATAGCTTCAATGGGCAGGCTCTGTGGTTATTATCTATGAACGCAGCTTTGGCAATACTACAAGCTGCAAGGAATTTAAGGGCTGTTTGGGTTGGCGATTAAACATTGCAGAAGACACAGGATTTCTGGTTTTCTTCAAACAATAATAGTAAAAGATAACAGATCCTTAACATCCATCTAAACAATCAGGCAGTTGTTTAAAATTACTTTAACACTTCACCTGAAGATAATGTTTCTAGTAATAAGTCAATGCTTGGTTTGGACTATCTGTTTAGATTGCATGTTCAGGTCTTAGAGTGGGACTTAAACCCAAATTGCTGTCAGCCGGCAAACAGACTGACACTAGGGTGCAAAGAGCTTTTATACCTTTGGTAAAGATTCATGATTCTGATGCTCCTTCTCAAGGTTTAAACTCCAACTTCATTGCTTATCAGCACAGTCAGCTCTCAACCATTATACACTTGGCAAAAGCTGAACCTGTGCACTTAAAGAGGGTTCTGTGATGCAGTGGTACTGTGTCTCCTCTGAGCCAGATAGCCCTAGTTTAAGTCATACCTGTCTCCGATGTGTTTCGTAAGATCTCTGAACAGGGTGATGTAGAGATATCCAGACTGTATACCTGTTTTCTACGCACTGGCAACCCCACCTCTGGACATTTCATCTCCATTCCTTTTCAACTAAGATGATTCTAATGGGCACTGAGTCAATCTTTCTATATGACTGAATGTCTCATGCTGTGTAAATTTAAAAGGGCTCCATTTTCACCAAGGACTTTGGTACTTCTTAAAATTAGGCCATGCACTTTGATAGTTATGCTTGATCTATCCAAAAGCAGAAAATCAGAGAACATCAATCTTTTACTGTCCATCCACTGAAACCTACAATTGCTTGACAACAGAAACAATTCTAAGTTTAATTCAGAAGATTTTACCATGTAAAAAAAAAATAATTAATATTTCTTTAAGAAATGATTACCAAATAGGAATATCCTTGCACTCCTTGGGAGTGGACAGTCTTTCTTCAACATTGAGAATCTTTATTTTCCTTTCAAGCAGTATTTTCATGACTGTCTCACTGCTGTCCATGACATTCAGAAGCTGTGAAAATTCTGCTCTTTGTCTCTGGATGTACCAGACAAGGGAGCTGAGAATACCCTCTTATTTAGGTTTGGGAAGATAATGACAGAATCACTATGAGTCCACTATGCACTCACCCTCCAACCCAAACAACCCTTCATTTCATTAGTTTGCAGTATTGCTCCATGTTCATTGCTAATAACAATACAGCCTGCAAGTGCAAGGCATTCATTATTTGTGAAGTATGTTATGACATTCATGAGGTCCATCTTAATCCACTTGATGAAACTATCAGTTTCCATTGGGCATTTTTCATTCACTATAGGACTGCTGCTTGACACACGCATGCAAGGCTTAGCCAGGTGAGTAACACCTGACAACTGAATTGAAGCAAGTGTTATTTTCAACGGATTATTTGCCTAACTAGAGCTGAATGTACTGCCAGCGAAAACTCAATGTGCTGCAGTTCTGTCAAACCAAGATAATTAGCGGCTCCCCTTAGCACTAACCCCACATTCATTACAGACGACGGCTGATTTACAGAGGGGCACAGGCAAATGACCGTCAGTCCTCCATAATGTCACTAATTATTCTCCAGGTCGACTGTCTCAGGATCATTACTGCTGTCTTCATTCAATTTCATAAAGGGAACATTATTCCTGCCTTCTTGTTTCCTCTCTCTGCAGTGTTAGTGATTTAAATTTGAAACAAATGGAAGGAAGGGACAGAATTAGTCCAAGTTTGTCTTTAGAAGTCCTGGAAAAGGCACACAGTCAAAGCATTTAATTAGCAGAAACTGGGCAAAAATCTCAAGATCAAATTGCCTCCTGAGGTGAAGGACGGTGTCAAGTTGCATAAACACCGGTGCGTTCATGTAGTGCAGAGTCATCAGCACCACCTATCAAACACATCACAATGTCTGTGTACAGCCTGTGATGAACCGACTTGACCAACTCTGTTTCATCTCCCTCTGACTTTCACAAAAATAAAAGTGTAGCAAGCACCTGAGTTGGTCACCCTCAAATACACTGATCATCATCAAGTGTCCCATTGATACTGCAATGTCAGCATTTAAGAAACTCAATTTATTAGAATTCCTGAAAACAAAGCTTTAATCCTTCCTGGGCCGAGAAAGAACAGACTAAGCTGTGTTTATTTCTAATAACACCTTTCATACCCTCAGGACGGCCATTGCATTTTACAGCAAAAATTACTTTTGAAGAGTTGTGTTTTACAGACAAGAACAGCGCCTACAAAATAATAAGATGTAAATGGTCAATAAATCTGTCTTGCTGGTGTCAATTCAGAGATGAAGGTGACTAAGAACACCCAAGGTCCCAGCTCTTCAGGTACAGCCATGGGATATTTAACATAGACCTGAACATGCAGCCTAGGGCCTGGGTTCATTTCCCATCTGAAAGGTGGCACCTTTAACGTGCCACTGAAGTGCCAATCTATTTTGCGGTGTTTTCAAATGCTCCTGATGTCTTCCACTTGCCACAAGCCATTTGTCTTAAAAAGGATAGTCAAAACTCACCTATAAACATAACTCCCATTCATACAACTCAATTCACAGAATAAAATAAGCACAAAACATATTACAAAAGTAAAGTCAGACAACCAGCTAAATGATGCTACAACAGCTTGGAAAGGTATAAGATTCGAAGGATTTTAGAAAAAGGGAGAGACAGTCAACGAAATAACGGGGTGCAAGGAAATCATTTCAGATTGTGCATTTTTGGTTGTTGGAGACCCCACGTGAGAGTAGCACGGTGGCTCAGTGGTTAGCACTGCTGCCTCACAGCGCCAGGAACCCACGTTCAATTCCACCCTCAGGCGCCTGTCTATGTGGAGTTGACACATTCTTCCTGTATCTGCGAAGGTTTCCTCCAGGTGCTCCAGTTTAGTCCCACAGTTCAAAGATTTCCAAGTTCGGTGAATTGTTAATATCAAATTGATGAAGGGCTTATGCCAGAAATGTTGGCCCTCCTGCTCCTCAGATGCTGCCTGACCAGCTGTGCTTTTCCAGCACCACATTCTTCGATGCCAAATTACCTACAGTGTTCAGGGATGAGCAGGTTCGGTGCATTAGCCTTGTGAAATGCAGTGTTACAGGAATCGGGGAAACAGGTGGGTCTGGGTGGGATGATCTTTGAAGGGTTAGTGTCAATTTATTGGGCCGAATGGCCTGTTTCCACTCTGTAGGGATCTTGCAAAAAGCACTGAAGAAAGCTTTGTGAGCAAAGGGCAAAATTATTGTCATACGTCAGGGTGCAGAATTAGGAATGGGCAAGGCCATGGATTTGAATTTGGGTAACAGAAATTGACAAAGACAAGAGAGATAGGAGAGCAGTATGTGTTGGGGAATACGATGCAGGCAGTGCAATTCTGGGCAGGCGAGAGTTGACTTCACACTGGCATTCACAGAACCTGGATTGCTGAAGACACAACTGAGATTTTTAACAGCACCAAAGGTGAGTTAGAATGTAGGCGTTTATATTAAAGTAGGAATAAGCTATCTTGATGGAAGGTTGAATGCGGAGAATGAAGCTGCTCTCAGGATCATGAGGATACAAGAGAGAGCTGTAAGAAAAGTAGCTGGAACAAAGAATTCTTTCTGGCAGATGCTAAAAAGGAGGAGTTGATCTTGCCACCATTATGTTGGAGAAAATTCTTGCTCATCCACAACAGAATGTTGGACATGCTGGTGCAAAGGTGATCAAAGGTGGCGTGAGAGCACTAGAGTTTTGCACCATCACTATATCTTTGAAGTTGAGTCTGTGAGACTGCCAAAGGGCAGGACTACGCAACAGAGAAACACTGGAGGTGACTTGGTGTCATAAATAAAACAAGTGCACAAGGAAAGACAGTGGGGAGAAGACAGGAGTATTCATCCATATTTAATACTGTAGAAAATACAAGAAGACACAGAACATCACAGTTGTATGGAAAGGTATCTATAATTTTGGAGCAGTGTTAGGGTTATTAGCAGGGTAGAATCCAGGTGGAGAATGTGAAAAAGTAAGATCCCGGAGAAATCGGAACTGAGCTTGGAGGATTTCCGAAAACAAACAGAAGTTAGAGTCATGACCATTGTTAAGGGAAGGGAGTCAAGGATTTTCTTTTTGTGAGAAGAAATGTGCTGATAGTTTTGAAGAGTGCTGAACTGGAGCTGAGGAAAAGGAGGGGATCTTGTGAAGGGTAGGGTCAGTCGGAAAATAAGAGCAGAACAAATCAGAGTTCCTTGTACCATTTCTACCAGTCAGTACAGTCACGGTAGACTTTCTGAACGAATACTGCTGTGCATACAGCATCATAGAATTTTACAGCCCACAAGGAGGCTATTCGGCCCATCGTGTCTGTACCAGCTCCTGAAAGAGCCCAACCAACCAAGCCCATTCTGCAGCACTATCTCTCGGGCCCATTTAATTAATCAATTTCAAATATATTGTTCACGGTTATGTCATCAAGTCACAGAACTATACAGCATGGGAGCAGACTCTTTGGTCCAACTCGTCCATGCCAACCAGATTTCCTAAACTAGACTAGTCTCATTTGCCCTCGGTGGGCCCATATCCCTCTAAACCTTTTCTATTCATATGCTGGATGCCTTTTAAATGCTGTAATTGTGCCAGCCTCCACCAGTTCCTCGGCAGCTCGTTTCACACATGCACCACCCCCTGCATAAAAACCTTGCCCTCTCACCTTAAATCCATGCCCTCCCTTGGACTCCCCTACTCTAGAGGAAAAAAACAGACTCTTCAACCCAACCCGTCCATGCTGACCAGATATCCTAAACGAATCTAGTCTCATTTGCCAGCATTTGACCCATATCCCTCTAACTCCTTCCTATTTATATACCCACCCAGTTGTCTTTTAAATATTGTAACTGTACTGGCCTCCACCACTTCCTCTGGCAGCTCATTTCATACACGCACACTCTCCGTGAAAAATAGGCCCTTAGGTCCCTTATATGTCTTTCCCCTCTCACCCTAAAACTATGCCCTCTAGTTCTGGACTCCCCCATCACAGGGGAAAGACATAGAAGGGACCTAAGGGCACCCCTCAGCCTCCGACGTTCCACAGGGAAAAAGACCCATCCTATTCAGCCTTTCCCTATAGAACAAACCCTCCAACCATGACAACATCTTTGTAAATCCTTTCTGAACCCTTAACAACATCCTTCCTAAAGGAGACACACCAGAACTGGCCACAGTATCCTAAAAGTGGCCTCACCAATGTCCTGTACAGTCACAACATGACCTCCTAACTCCGATACTCAATGCACAAATCAGTGCTAGCAAGCGTAACAAATGCCCTTTTCACCATCCTGTCTATGTGCGACTCCACTTGCAAGGGACTAGCCATCTATACCACTAGGTCTCTTTGTTCAGGAACACTCCCCAGGTCCCTGCCATTAACTGTTAAAGTCCTGTCTTGATTTGCCTGACCAAAATACAACGTCTTACATTTAGCTAAATTAAACTTCATCTGCCACTCCTTGGCCCAATGGTCCATGTGACCGATTACATAACTTTAATTCTCAAGACTAATAAATGAAGAGTAGATAATGGGATAAACACAAATGAAGAACACTGTGGTGAAGCATACTGAAAGGCTTGGTTCATGACGTTTTAAGAGATTACCCACATTTGCTTAATGGAACTAGAATAGAAAAGATTGATTATTTTGGGAGTTAGAACTTAATCAGTTTAAAAACAAACATTCAGTAGATATTGAAAAACTGCTAAATCTAATTAATTCATCATGTCAAAGAAATTGAGGAAAACTAAACATAAAAGATCAGGAATCAAGTTAGCTTGAGTGTGTTATATTGTCATGGTGTTAACCAGAGCTTAAGATGGGTCTCTGGTTTCAATTTTTCTGTGTGTTTGCTGGGAGAAGTTTAGTTTGAAGTGATCTGATTGATTAAGATTGGCAGTTAAATGCACACAAATTGTCAATGAATGAACAAATGCTCCTTATATCTTGCCTAATCAAGATAGAAAATGTAGCCAATTCTATGAGAACCTAGCTAAGAATTTAAGTGTGTAAAACAGAACAGATGGAACCAACAATCTGAGGGTGGTAGGGGAATAAAAAAGAGAAACATTGTTGACCCATGGTGATAACAAATGGCTCACAACTAATGGCAACATGCAAGGGGCATCTGCAGAGCATGTATAACACTGTATATTGACAAGGATTAATGATGATATTATTTGAAAACAAACTCTAACTGATTTAAAAAAGTTAAAACTCTTAAACTAATCACCTGAGAAATGTTTCACTCAAGTACTTCAATCTCTAAAGAAAACAAACATTTGTATTCAACAACCACTTGAACGTGTCAATCGAACTGTTTACTGAGCAGGTTTCCCACTACAATAACGTTCTGTTATAGTCATGCAACATCAATCCTAAAATGGTAACCCCCACCCCAGGTTCATGTCAACAGTCAGAGGGAAACAATAATAACTGATTATTTAAAAAGCTCAGAAGGGTTGAATCACTTGACAGCTTTGACAGATCTTTGACAGTTCCATTGCATTTGTGCACTTCTTAGGATAACTCATGTATATCTTTCACAACACTAAAGGATATCTAACAGATCCTTCAACAGGTACCTCATACATTGCTCCAATTTCCTTAATGTGCCTCAGGACCATATCCAAAGGTGCATCTTACCTGCCTTTCCATGAAAATGCACAAACGATAGTCCTGCTCTAATCTACTGTGCTTTGGACAAGTCATGTTTCTAACTACAGGATGCCTAAATCCAATTTGACCAGAGGCAGCTAATCACTGAAATGGACAATTGCATCTGTGAACTGCACATGCACTTACTCCAGCCCTCCTCCACATATGGCAAAAACTCAGGTCCTAACATTCTGCCACAAGGTGGACAGCATTGAGAAGTAGGGGCATTAGGCCTGTATCAAATCTCTTTTAGACCACACACAGAGTATTGCATGAAGTTCTAATCAGCATATTACAAAAATAATAGAGGCCCAGAACAAAGTGCAGAGACGATCAGCATGGATTATTTGAGAAATACTGTGGGTTTGCATGTTTGGAGAGGACTGACACAATGAGTTTCTTTTCTCTTGAAAATAAAATAAGCTGAAGGATGACAAAATAAAGGTATTTGAAATTATGAAAGGTGGTGATAGAGCCGATACAGAGTGCTCCCAGTTGTGAGGAAGGGCATAATTAAAGCCCATTAAACATCCCAAGAAACCCAGTGTGGGATTTGGAAGAAACTGTTAACCCAAATAGTGATGAGAATCTGGAGCTCACCATCACAAGAAGGGGAAGCTAGACAAACATCTAAGGCAGAAGGAACAGTGAACAACGATGAAAGATTTACATGAGAAAACATGGGAGGAGGTTCAAGTGAAGTAAAAATGCCAGAGCAGACTGACTAGGTTGTTTTTGTTTCATATATGTTATGTAATTCTATGCTATTCTCCTAGGACCCATCTAATCTAAATTGATCAACCCTAATTCATATGCTGTGCCAATTCCTTAACTGGCAGAAATAACCTCACAGAGTTTATCCTGTCAGTTTGGACAGTTCAATGAATTAGAGATGGCAAAGTAACTCGGGTGTGAGAGGAGTCTGTGAAGTAGGCTGCAAGTATGGATTGTTAGCAATACCAAGCTATGTTAATATAAGCTTCATTATACATATCTAGCAATGAAGTGTTTCTCTTAAGCCTCTCCCAGTGCCATTAAAACCAGCTTCAATCAGAGAATGGGTTGCACAGTTGGAAGATTTCCCCATAAAAAGTAATCTAAAAATGAAAGATAACTGTGTAAGATAATTCTGTACATGAGACAACTATTCAACTGGTCAATCTTTGTAGGTTCTGCACATTCTCTCCCCGCTTTTCTACGTTCCTATCAGACAGCAGCTCCCAACTGCCAGCTCACATTCTTTCACCTAACATAGCCAAACCACAAATTCACTCTCCTCATGCTCCATTCCCAGTGTCAGCTCAATGCCATTTCAGAACCAGTTAAATGAAACTAGTCTAGTCTGCGCTAGGACTCAAGTCCCCCTAAATTTGTGACTTGACTGAGAAGTGACAAAACCTGGCCGGGATCAGCAGTGTCAACACATCGAGCTGAGCTTCTCAATGTTACACAACCACAGCTCAGCCAATCTGGTTCGACAAGTTTGTACCACAGTCCCTACCTACTGGCTGGACCACAATCCTCAGTGAAGTGTTCAATTGTATTTGTTTGGTCCTTCAGAGTCATTGGCAATGAGGGACTGTGAGAACATTTTAAAAAACTGATAACTCAAAATAAAATGAAAACAAAGGTTTCATCATGAGAGCAAAGATCAATGAACAAATTGCTCTCCATGTTCATCTTTGACCAAATGTAAAATTGCGTCTTTACAGCTGCATTAACGATGGAAATACTGATGGATAAGCAAAACTGAAGTAGTGAAAAACCAGGTATTGGCATGACCACAAAAGTATACATTTTCTCAGTGTATGATCTGAAAAGGAAGTGTTGGATTCTGGTTTAACTGTGATGATTGATTCCATCTTTGTTCTTATTCCTCCTGATTGCATGTTCTCCCTGCTGCTGCCTGTCAATCAAACTCTCTCCCAGACTGTCCAGGCAAAACCAGTAAGACAGAAACAACGTGTGTGCAAACTACTGGATGTGCACAGCATGCTGATTACTAGGGAGATGCTCGGATAATATGGAAATGAACAAAATTATACTGAATGAATATGACAAGCTTAACAAACCAGAAATAAAGCAAAGAAGCGATCACATCAGGGTTTCAGCCCAAATAGTTTGCTGCTGGTGTTATCAGCTGCCAAAACATCAGTGACTGTTACTTGCAGCATATTAATCCTTTTCAATCTGGAAATAAAATAAGTGAAACAGTCCCTTTGGGCAATATGTTCAAGCTTAAAAACAGACAAAGCATTCTTTTAGATTCAGAGTTATTAGGCAATCCAAGACTTAATAACAAGACATTGGTTTCTGAAGAAGCCCTGTTTCAAATTCTGGTCTTCATTGGAAATATGTTTTGTTTATGAATGGGAGATGGGCAGTCTGGCTAGGTCAGCATTTATTATCCATCCACAGAATGAACTTAATGCTACCACAAGTTCCAAGGTGGAGCTGGCAATATCTAAAATAGTTTATGCAAAGTGCAGTCAGCAAGAACAAGTCCTTTGCTCACATGCCTGCAAACATTGTGGTCCACAAATTTCTCAAACAAATCACACTCATTTCAAAATAAGACAATGGAATAACGACAGTAAAGTCACTGGAGGGTGAAATGATCAGAATCTGCAGATGTGAAGGGCAGTAGCCTGAAAGAAGCTGACATTGTTAGTCACTTAGTGATCCTATAAACTGAAGTATGGAGTTGGCCAAATCTTTGTCAGCTGGACTGAGGTGAGCCATAAACTATTTGTTGAAAAGTGTGACCCTGGAAAAGCATAGCAGGTCAGGCAGCATCCGTGGAGCAGGAGAATTGACGTTTCACGCATAAGACCTTCATCTGAGCATATGCCCGAAATGTCAACTCTCTGCTCCTTGGATGCTGCCTGACCTGCTGTGCTTTTCCAGCGCGATACTTTTGGACTCTGACTCTCCAGCATCTGCAGTCCTCACTTTCTCTGTAAAGGATTTGGCAAGGAGAATGTATTGAGAGATGTGTGTAGATTGGAAAGTGGGTATAGATAGCAAATGTAGTGATGGATGGGACATTTCCAGGCCCAAAGTAATTTCAGTTTTTACCTTCCTTCCTATCGGAAAGATGTTGTGAAACTTGAAAGGGTTCAGAAATGATTTACAAGGATATTGCCAGGGTTGGAGGATTTGAGCTATAGGGAGAGGCTGAACAGGCTGGGGCTGTTTTCCCTGGAGCGTCGGAGGCTATGGGGTGACCTTATAGAGGTTTACAAAATTATGAGGGGCCTGGTTATGATAAATAGGCAAAATCTTTTCTCTGGGGTGGGTGAGTCCAGAACTAGAGGGCATAGGTTTAGGGTGAGTCGGGGAAGATATAAAAGAGGCCTAAGGGGCAACTTTTTCACACAGAGGGTGTGAATGGAATGAGCTGTATGGAATGAGCTGCCAGAGGAAGTGGTGGAGGCTGGTAAAATTGCAACATTTAAGAGGCATTTGGATGGGTATATGAATAGGAAGGGTTTGGTGGGATATGGGCCAGGTGCTGGCAGATGGGACTAGATTGGGTTGGGATATCTGGTCGGCATGGACGGGTTGGACTGAAAGGTCTGTTTCCATACATCTCTCTGACTTGAACTGATGAAATAACTCCTACTTATACTGCAAGCCATGGATAAGGAGAAAGATAGAAAAGGCAACACAGAACGTAACCTCCCATTTCAAACCTGGCTATTTTTGAGTTGTAGGAACTATGTTACTCCTTGTGCATTGGTCAAGGGTAATAAAGGAAGGAACAACAGTAATTTTCTTGAAAAGAAAATGCTGGTTTGGCAGCAGAATAAATTTATTCAAATGCTCAAACAAAAATAGAGGCTGGGGATCAAAAATAGTACAAAAAATGCAAGAGAAACTCAGCGGGTCAGGAAGCTTTGGAAACAAAGTTAAAATTTTGAATCTTCTTCAGAACTCAAGAACATTGAAACAGGATTCAGAAGAAATCAAGGACTTGAAACACTACCTTTGTTGGTCTCCACAGATGCTGCCAGTCCTGTAAGTTTCTCAAGCGGTTTGTTTTTATCCGATTGCTAATCTGTAATTAACTAAGATCCTGGCAGTGTTTAAATTCATTGTTCCCCCAATTTCCTTCAATCCTTCCGAGACTATCCAAGGGGATGTGGTAATTACAGGAATGAACGGAGTGAGATGCCAACTATTCCAAACTCCACAATCCTCCAGGTTGAAGTTGGTATAACTGTACTCAGGTATCCCTAAAAGTCTTCTTTTCATGCACCTCCCATACCTGGAGAGAGAAGTGGGTTATGTCCAACTTGAGACAAAGAGCCCAGCAATTATCACATGCATGTCACTCACTCCCCAACCTCTGCAGCAACATGAAGCATCTGTTTGTTTGAAGGTGCCATAGATGTCCTCACTGAAGTGGGTGCTGGATTGAAGCAAGTCTCCACCCAGGAGTCTGAGAAATCTTTGTTTGCAGGTTTCAGCATAGTGAATGGACAGTAATGTTCCTTCACTGCTGACCACAAAATCTTTGTGACAACACATTGATCCAAAATAAACTCTTGGAAACCATTGGAAACACAGAGCTGTTGTGACTGGACCAGTTTACATATGCCAGTTAATTAAGTATAATCATCTTCCCAACTCAGGCGACTGACTGTGTGGAGTTTGTACGTTCTCCCCGTGTCTGCGTGGGTTTCCTCCGGGTGCTCCGGTTTCCTCCCACAGTCACAAAGATGTGCAGGTCAGGTGAATTGGCCAAGCTAAATTGCCCATAGTGTTAGGTAAGGGGTAAATGTAGGGGTATGGGTGGGTTGCGCTTCGGCGGGTCGGTGTGGACTTGTTGGGCCGAAGGGCCTGTTTCCACACTGTAAGTCTAAGTCTAACCTAATATAATATAATCTTGTTTGCTCTTGTTCATTGTGATACTCCTGCCTTTGAGCTTCCTTTATGCTATTTGTGTCAGATAACAAGGATCACGCTACTATCACTGAACAAAACAGCTATTTCCTTCTCAATACTAACAGCTCACATTTTTTTCAGTCCATGTGCTATAATGTTCCAATTTACAGCTTCTCAAATTCAAAACAGATAAAAACAGCCTTACCTCAGAGATCACCTCAACACACTATTCTCGGATACTATCTAAGTGCATTGAAGTGCCAAGTATCAAGAACTCATACTGAAATTCATCAGTATCTCAGGGAGCAGTACAGAACATTGTGTGTATTAAGACCACTCTGATAAAATAAATAAACTATATGCATCAGTCTATAGTGTTTTTAATGCAATTGAAAAGTTCCAAGGAGCTCCACTGAGATTTAATTCGATAAACATTGACAGTAAGCCAAAGCAGAAGATGATGAAAAGACACTCAATGTTTAGTCCAGGTGTCGGTAACCTGAATAGTAAGTGCCTTTCTCTTTAATTTAGTTCAAAACTGTCTACCTCAAAAGCCACAGCATGGCTACTCAAATATCAATAATAGTGAAAATGAGAGAGAAACATATTTGCAAAACATTCTAAAAACTTATTTTCAACAAAAGTTCTTAATGGCATGATACTTTTGCACAAAGTACTATGCTAATAAAAGTTTACAGAACAAAACAAGCCATTTAATTCTCGCCAATATAGGTTTGACCAATCAAGATCATAGCAGATCTTACTGACCTGCACACAATTCCAGAGCCATGGGTTAGAGATGTCCAGATTTGACAAAGGTGTTTAAAGGAGGGTTTTGAAGGAGGAGATGGAAGTAGAAAGATAGATGAGGCAGCATGGTGGCTCATGGTTAGCATTGCTCCCTCACAGCACCAGGTAGCTTGTTCGATTCCGTCCTCAGGCAACTGTCTGCGTAGAGGTTGCACATTCTCCTCCTGTCTGTGTGGTTTTCCTCTGGGTGCTATGGTTTCCTCCCACAGCCCAAGGATGTGCAGATTAGGTGGATTGGTCATGCTAAATTGCCCATAGTGTCTAGGGATGTGCAGGCTAGGTGGGTTGACTATTGGAAATGCAGGGTTATGAGTTTAAGTTTGGGATGTGGATCTGGGTAGGATGCTCTTCGGAGGGTTGGTGTGGACTCGATGGGCTGAATGGTCTGCTTGCACATGATAGAGATACTAAATAACAAAGAATTGCAGATGATGGAAATTTGAAAAAAAAGAAGAAATTGCTGGAGGAACACGGAACCTTGTCACTGGAAAGGAAACATCAATCCTGCTTTCTCTCCACAGATGCTGCCAGACCGTCTGGGATGTCAGGGTCAGAATTTGAGGCCTAAGCTCAATGAGATGAACGAAGGAGGAACAAACAAGTTTATAGATGGAGGAACTGAGAGTGAGGTTAGCATTGTGGGGATGAAGGAGGTTACTCACATCGGGAGCAGAAAGGCAAGGAAGAAATCTCAATTGGCAAACATTCTTCTGAATGCACAATACTCGCTGGGTCAGAGTGCCTTGGCTGCTGGCATTAATTTCCAATCACTCTTCACTATCGATATGGACACTAAGTATGTGAAATTGTTAGCTGTTCAACCACAAAATACAACATTTTTGAGATCGACCATGTTCTGTTGTCTTAACATTGATCGCTCTCTAGCATAGCCTTGCACAATATTAAAAGTGGGGAAAGCTGCCTCACTTGGTGACCTTCCCTAATTTAAAGACACTGAATCCAAGTGTAGCACGCCTCTGGTTAAAATAAGCCAGGTCTGCACAGACAAAAGAACTCAAACTAAAACGAAGGCAAAGTACTGAAGATGTTGGAAATCTGAAATACAAGCATAGAATGCTGGAGGAACTCAGCAGGCCTGGCAAACACAGTTTCAAAATACAGCATGATGCTTCTTCGAAAACAAACGAGGCTTTATACTGTTAAGATGTGGGGATGAAAAGCAAGTGGACCAGTGGATAAGGGTAGACAGCAAACAGAGTAAAAGGCAACGAGAGTATTAATAGTTATAGAGAACTGGTACAGATGGAAGAGTAGGTGTTAATGGCAGGTTAGCTTTGCTGAGAGCACATCCCTGCAATCAAAACACTGGGAGGATGGTGCTGGGGGGTGGGTGTGGTAAGGGGAAATAAAATTGAAGGACTGAGATCATGGTCTGAAGTTGTTGAGCTCGAGGTTGAGTACTTCTCTCCCCTTCACCTGGTCTATCTCTGACTCTTCCTTTCCTTCACTTCTTTATTTCCACTTTTGAGGATAGGCTGTCAACTAATAAGCACTACAAACTCACCAATTCCCATAGTTACTTTGACTGTATTTCCTCACACCTTGTTTACTGTAGGGACTCCAATAGATTCTGCCTTGAAGAAGTTTTCCTCGTCTCTCTACTAGAATCTCAGGGAGTCCATCTCCCACTGCAACTCCCAGGTCATTTCCTCTGCCCTGAAGCCACCTATCCACTCCACCCTCTTCCCCCGTCCCATCGGCCTATCACTTTCATCCCCTCCCCCACTCACCTATTGTACTCTATGCTACTTTCTCCCCACCCCCACCCTCCTCTCACTTATCTCTCCATCCTTCAGGCTCTCTGCCTGTATCCTGACGAAGGGCTTTTGCCCGAAACATCGATTTTACTGCTCCTCGGATGCTGCCTGAACTGCTGTGCTCTTCCAGCACCACTGATCCAGAATCTGGCTTCAGGCATTTGCAGTCATTGTTTTTACCTACTTTAATAGATTCTGTCAGTCTCTGTATTGAGGATAATGAAGAAGGAAAAGATAAAGAATACTTTGAGGACTGGTAATTACTCAGCTTTTGGGTAAACATCAATATCGACTTTCACATGAGTGGACTGAACCATTCTAAATTACAAGATAACTCTCCTGTAAATCACATGCTATGAAATAGTCAGTTTTGATGGAACAGAAGATCAGCCCTTAAATTTAAGATCTTTCCAACAACATCATTATTTCTCTTGCCACTACACAAACCTTTTGTTCTTTAGTCCAGATATACACATGTATTAGAGAGTTAACCAAAGCACACCACTCAGGTCAAGGGCAATTTGGGGTGGGCAAAAAATACTGGTCCAGCTGGCGTCGCATGGACCATAAAAAGGAGTAGTCCAATCAGCCCCTCAAGCCCCCTTCACCATTCAGTAAGATCATGGCTCGATGACATTCCTCACATTCATTTTCCTGCCATTTCTCCATAACCCTCGACTCCCCGACTGATCAAGAATCTATCTCTCTCAACCCTAAGTATACACAAGGACTCTGTTCCCACATCTGTCTGTGGCAAGAAGTTCCAAAGGCTCTCAATCCCACAAGTGAGTTGAAAGAACCTACTGTACCTAGAACCTGATCCTCTGGCTCTCGAGTTCTGTGCCAATTGAGATGTAGGACATGGGTCTGAGGGAACTGCACTTCTCTTGTTCCAGACACACTCCTCAGCATCAAGTATTCCTAGGTCAGGGGCAACACATCCACACGTTACAGATCCCTGAATCTGGATCCATCTTCAGGAAAAGTATTCCCTTCTGTGTCTGCAAAGCCGTTCCACTCCCATTTTTCAACCATAACAACCTCATGGTGGCTTGACTCATGCCCTACATCTCAATCAGCACAGAACTGGGGAGCCAAGAGATCACGATCAGTATCTAACCAATGTCATCACCAAGTCTGCTTTACTACCCCAGAATAAATTCCTGAAATGACATCAGTTGAATTGTGGAAAATACATTTGTTAAAATTAATTCACAGGATGACGGCATCACTGGCCAGGCCAATGTTTAATGTCCATCCTTAACTGCCCAAACAGCAGTTAGATTAGATTAGATTAGATTCCCTACAGTGTGTAAACAGGCCCTTCGGCCCAACCAGTCCACACCGACCCTCCGAAGAGTAACCCACCCAGATCCATTCCCCTCTGACTAATACTCCTAACACTATGGGCAATTTATCATGACCTGCACATCTTTGGTCTGTAGGAGGAAACAGGAGCACCTGGAGGAAACCCACACAGACACAGGGAGAATGTGCAAACTCCACACACACAGTCACCCGAGTTTGGAATCGAACCTGGGACCCTGGTGTTGTGAGGCAGCAGTGCTAACCACTGAGCCAAGTTAAGAGTCAACCACATTGTTATGGGTGTGGAGCCAGACCAGGTATGGATGGCAGATTTTCTTCCCTAAAGGACATTTAGTGAAGCATATGGGTTTTTCCACCAATTACCAAAAGCTTTGGGGTCATCATCACACTCTCAATTCCAGATTTTGTTTTTATTGAATTCAATCCATGTCAGGATTCAAACTTGGGTTCTCCTGATCATAACCCGGGTCTCTAGCTTAATAATCTAGCAATAACATCACCAGTCTCCACCCCAAATAATTGGGCAAGTATTCTGGAGTCTTGCTCAATCACCTTTTCCTAGATCAGAGAATATTTACCAAGAACCTTTCTACAAACACTTAAATGGAATCATGATAAATTAGGTTGCATCCTACATGCAGAAGTTAAAATTCTACAGTTTATGTTTTGAATATATGCCATTTCCAAAGGATGCTGGAACAGTTCCAAGAAAGAATTATAGCAGAGTCAAAACATGAACACTGTTTCTTGCTCCACAGATGTTGCCAAACCTGCTGAGTTTCCACAGCTTGTTATTTTTCTTGCTGAAGTCCTTGTTACTGCAACACCACATCTTGCTGTTGTGCTATTTAATAAAAATGACAACCATTCTGGGATATAAATAAAGTGCCCCTACACCCAGCATAAAGGTGTTTCTTTTTTGTTTTAAAAGGCAAATCCTCCCTGTGTGAACTAATCACTGATTCTTGCACAGAGCACCAGGAGGTCACTTGACCCATATTGTACATCTGTTGGCTCAAAGAACTATCCAATGTGACCAACTCTTTTGTTAACTGTACAAATTTTGTTGTGAGTATATATCCAGCTTTCTTTTGAAAGTTACTGATGAGTCTGCTTCACTAGTTCTTAGTTAAAAATCACACAACACCAAGTTATAGTCCAACAGGTTTAATTGGAAGCACACTAGCTTTCTGAGCGATGCTCCTTCATCAGGTGACTATCACCTGAAGAAGAAGTGTCACTCCGAAAGCTAGTGTGCTTCCAATTAAACCTGTTGGACTATAACCTGGTGTTGTGTGATTTTTAACTTTGTACACCCCAGTACAACACCAGCATCTCCAAATCATCACTAGCTCTTAACATAGTTCTCATTTTCAAATCACCTCTTGCAATTATGATGATCTGGAACCAATCAAACTAACTCGGTTTGGGTGGGAAGGCAGATTTATTGTGGTTCTGAACAACTGTTCAGTTAATATCTCAAAACCAATTAATTTTGAGAAGGAAAGTTCAACCAGCCAGCAGTTCCACTGTGCTTTAAATTGTCAATGTGTTGCAATCATTCAGAATGACATTTCTTCAGTACCTTCCCAGGCTTCTCTGCTCAAATTATAACAACCCATCCAGATTTTCAACAACATGAAAAGGACAATTCCTCATCCAAATTTTAAACAATTGAAATGACTTCAGGAAAGTTCCATCAATTGTACTGCTACTCCTTCCAAAATAACAAATGTCTCAATTTACACTGAAGTGTCCTGCTTCATTGTTGCTAGGGGCAACAGACAGGTTTGATCTGTTTCTGGGATTTTTTGTAACAATTTGTCATTCTTTATGACATGTAATTGCTTGCAGCTATTCTTATTATCTCAATGAATGTATTAATTTCATAATTACAGCTGGTAGTTGACATAGAAGAGATAAAGTGCTCAATATTTTTCTTCAAACAACATATTTTAAATATTATATGCCATTCTGTTCAGGTTTATGCAATTTTGATTAACCTTTTAAATACGCAAGTCACTCTGCTGCCACTATGGCAATATTTAGACTTACCATCTAAAGATGCAATGATAATCTGTGCAGCATCCAGTTCAGTGTCACCTCTATTCAACCATATTCATATACACATATACACACTTCATAGTGTCTATATAACTTTCTCTCTTCAGATAATAGTTGCTCTTTGGGGTAACAGACAGGAGCTGAGAACATTGTGAAACTGTGTACAAGTGGCAATAATCATAGAATCGCTCTAGTGTAGAAGCAGGCTTTTCAGCCCATCAAGGCCACACTCACCATCCAAAGACCATTCCACCCAGACTTACTATGTACCCTATTCCTGTAGCCCTGCATTTCCCATGGCAATTTCACATGGCCAATCCACCTCACCTGCACAGCTTTGGGCAGTGGGAGGAAACCGGAGCACCCAGAGGGAACCCACACAGACGCGGGGAGAATGTGCAAACTCTACACAGACAGTCACCCAAATGTGGAATTGTACCTGGGTCCCTGGCACATTGAGGCAGCAGTGCTAATGACGGAGCCACCGTGAATCATCAATGAGTCTTGCTGGAAGCTTTCACTGGTTGTGTGAACCAGTAAATGTGAGCCCTATGGTGTATTTTATTTGCCATCAATGTACAAGCTCTCCTAATAGGAATTCTGGAATACTTTACCCCACTAGGAATATCTCCATTTCTTTCACAATCAGCCAAAACAGCACACTATGGAAATTCTGAAACCTTTCTGAGCTGTATATATCCACTACTCATAGGAATTGCGATTTCCAATTTCTTCTGGAAGGAAATGGTTTGTTGTTAACAACAGAGTTATGATCCTAGCTAATGTTATTCCAAGACAAACCATTGGCTTGTTAAATAAAAAAAAGTAAAATATGAACTGTGTGGTCTTTCACTGAAACTTAAGTATACAGTGCTGCAGTTTTGGTTAGAACATTAAAACAGAAATTTATGACGCAGAAGTAATATAGATAAAATAGAATAAGGTAAAAACATTCCTGATGAAGGGCTTTTGCCCGAAACGTCTATTTTACTGCTCCTCAGATGCTGCCTGAACTGCTGTGCTCTTCCAGCACCACTAATCTAAAATAGAATAAAGCAAACCTGTTACATATAATCAAGGATTTCAAATGAACAGTAAAATACGTTCTCATCTATCTCATCATCATTGTTTTACAGTACTCAAGCACCAGAGACTTCCCTTCTCCATCACATCTATTGATGTGACTTGACTGTTTCTTTCAATTTCCAGTTTTGAGAATTTGATAGCCTTTTCCTGGGTACTCACACAACTAAGCACAGACTTTCTCAGCTCTGAGTAACTCCATCATGGTTAACCAAAAATGTCTGGCCTGGAACTGGCAAACTAAACTCCTTGCATGACGGTAAGCTATTTGCCAACTTTTCTGAACTACCTCCTTTTTGTTTTATCTTCTATCTAACTTCAGCCAGGACTACTGTGAAGTGAAAGTGACAGCTTTATAAGCTCTGGCTTTGTTCCCATAGCAAAAAAAAATCCTGATCCTTCTAACTGAAAACAAGCTAATATTCATCAATGTTTATTCTGTCCAAACAATTTTCTATTATTATCCCTGTAGTTCTCTTTTTCTTAAATACTGGTTGAAAAGAAAAACGGCTCCAGAAGTTAATCATTCAAACTCCTCATACACTCAGGCCAAAACTCACATGCCACTAGTTCAAAATTCAAACACTAAAATAAATGTGACTAAACTATATATAAATAGCACACATTACATCATAGGAGCCTTTTATGGAATGCAGGTGATCTGCAATTAAATTGATAACTATTTCAAACTGTTCTTCTCAACTCTCCTCTGGGATAAAATAGATGGAAGTATCCCAGGTTAAAACAGAAGTAAATACAAAGGTGTTTTACTGAATATAAGAATATCTCATCTCCATGATAAATTCATTTCTACAGAATCAGGGGTTTTGATTACCTCATCCGCCCCCATCGAGGTTAGCAATTTCTCTCACATCAGTTGAATGTCTGAGTGTGAGATTCTACAGTCAACTTTCCAGATAAGCTGTTGGTACATCCCACCTGGAAAGGGCAATGTTTGTAAAGATGTTTCCCGATACTAATCACACTGGCAATTCCCAGACCACAATCAGCATCTGGGACCAGTCTTGCCAATGATTTCCCTGCAGGGTTTTTCAGTAGTGTTAAAAGATGTCGAAAATTATAGGAACCTAACTAACCTGTGATTAATAATAAGCAATAAGAATTTTCAAATGATTCTCCTTCATAAAATGAGGAAGTGCATTTTCTTTCCCACTTTCTCATCCTTCTCATCTTCCCGAAGGGATGCTTCCCACATACTTGTGTGAATTGTTTTGAGGAAGGGTCATTCAACCCAAAACCTTAACTCTGATTTCTCTCCACAGATGCAGCCAGACCTGCTGAATTCTTCAATTAATTTCTGCTTTTGTTTCCAATTAATACGTCATGCTGTCGGAGAGAAACAACCCTAGAGCAAATTAATTTCAATAGGTTTTGGTATACAATGACTTTGTAGGCAACTGAGCCATGTCTGACTCATAAGTGCAGTTTAAGAGTTATTTCACTGTAATTACTCTGCATTTTTGTTTAAGACATAACAGAATAGTGGTAAAATAATGGATCAAATATTGATGCAAAATTCAGCACCCACACATCTAAGTGCCTGAGCTGAATGCTGCTTTTAATTCTGCAACATGGAGGGGGAAATATAACCAAATGTATAAAGAATATTGAATGGACGCACAAACTCTTAACATTCGCCAGCACCTTTGTTTTTGGTTTCGTTGCTTTTTACCTATTATTTACTTATCTATGCTACCTACCTATTTAATCTGCATGTATTGCTCGCAAGACAACGTTTTTCACTGTGCCTCAGTACAGGTGACAAGAAATTCAACTCAAATCAATTTAAGAAGAGTAAAAATAAACAATAAAAACTGAATAGAATACAAAGCAAAGCAGATTAAAGCTGTATTGGCAAAAAATCACAAATAATTCCAAAGATCTTTGTAAAGAGGACCACTGGGAAACATATAAATGTGAGGCAAAATTTACTCAAAGAACACTTAATGAAGAGATTGAACAAATTACTGAAGCTTCAGTGGGAATATTTATTCCAGCAGTCTATTCATTTTTAGAGAAGAAAATGATAGCATCAAAAAGGAAATCTTGAGTATATTTTCTTGCTTTTTAACAGAAGATAGAGAAACACTATTTCAAGAAAGGAAAGAACGATAATGATCAAAACTCAATGCCTTTGATAACTATAAGCTCTAGAGTACTGATAGTCTACTTCTGTTAGCACCCAGGAATAGATGCAGGGATTCTGATGTGCATTATTCTGTACTCATTCAGTGTAATGGAGGGAGGATGGCAATTCTGTGTTACCAATCGGTTTGAAAGATTTTAGCATCTGACTTGCATGATTTGACCGTTGATTGGTTGGCCACATCAACAAGGAGGAGAAAGTGAGGACTGCAGATGCTGGAGATCAGAGCTGAAAAATGTGTTGCTGGAAAAGCGCAGCAGGTCAGGCAGCATCCAAGGAGCAGGGGAATCGACATTTCGGGCATAAGCCCTTCTTCAGGAATGAGAAAGGTGTGCCAAGCAGGCTAAGATAAAAGGTAGGGAAGAGGGACTTGGGGGAAGGGTGTTGGGAATGCGATAGGTGGAAGGTGGTTAAGGTGAGGGGTGATACCAATCAAACTGACAATTCCAGAGAGGGGGTGGGGGCGGAGAGCTCGGGAAGAAGACTGCAGGTCAAGAAGGCGGTGCTGAGTCTGAGGGTTGGGACTGAGATAAGGTGGGGGGAGGGGAAATGAGGGAGCTGGAGAAATCTGCATTCATCCCTTGTGGTTGGAGGGTTCCTAGGCGGAAGATGAGGCCCTCTTCCTCCAGGCGTCGTGTTGCCATAGTCTGGCGATGGAGGAGGCCAAGGACCTGCACGTCCTTGGCGGAGGAGGAGGGGAAGTTAAAGTGTTCAGCCATGTGGCGGTTGAGTTGGTTGGTGCGGGTGTCCCAGAGGTGTTCCCTGAAACGTTCCGCAAGTAGGTGGCCTGTCTCCCCAATGTAGAGGAGGCCACATCGGGTGCAGAGGATGCAGTAAATGATGTGTGTGGAGTTGCAGGTGAATTTGCAATGACTATGGAAGGATCCCTTGGGGCCTTGGAGGGAAGTGAGGGGGGAGGTGTGGGCGTAGGTTTGGCATTTCTTGCGGTTGCAGGGGAAGGTGCCGGGAGTGGAGGTTGGGTTGGTGGGGGGTGTGAACCTGACGAGAGAGTCGCGGAGGGATTGGTCTTTCTGGAGAGCTGATAGGGGAGGGGAGGGAAATATATCCTTGGTGGTGAGGTCTGTTTGAAGGTGGCAGAAATGACGAAGGATGATATGATGTATCTGGAGGTTGGTGGGGTGGTAGGTGAGGACCAGTAGGGTTCTGTCCTAGTGGCGATTGGAGGGGTGGGGTTCAAGGGCGGAGGAGCGGGAAGTGAAGGAGATGCGGTGGAGAGCATAGTCAACTTCATTTGAGGGGAAATTGCGGCCTTTGAAGAAGGAGGCCATCTGGGTTGTTCAGTATTGGAATTGGTCCTCCTGGGAGCATATGCGGCGGAGGCAAAGGAATTGGGAATATGGAATGGCGTTTTTACAGGGGCCAGAGTGGGAGGAGGTGTAATCTAGGTAGCTGTGGGAGTCGGTCGGTTTATAGTAAATGTCGGTGTTGAGTCGGTTGACCGAGATAGAAATGGAGAGGTCTAGGAAGGGGAGGGAGGAGTCTGAGATGAGCCAGGTAAATTTGAGATCGGGGTGGAAGGTGTTAGTAAAGTGGATGAACTGTTCAACCTCCTCGTGGGAGCACGAGGTAGCACCAATACAGTCATCGATGTAGCGGAGGAAAAGGTGGTGCCAGTGTAGCTGCAGAAGCTGGACTGTTCCACATATCCGACGAAGAGGCAGGCATAGCTGGGGCCCATGGCTACTCCTTTGGTTTGGAGGAAGTGGGAGGATTGGAAAGAGAAGTTGTTCAGAGTGAGGACCAGTTCAGTCAGTCGATGGAAGACGTCATTGGAAGGGTACTGGTTGGGTAGGCGGGAAAGGAAGAAACAGAGGGCTTTGAGGCCTTCATGATGGGGGATGGAGGCATAAAGGGACTGGATATCATGGTGAAGATAAGGCGTTGGGGGCCGGGGAAGCGAAAATCATGGAGGAGGTGGACGGCGTGGGTGGTGTCCCGAACGTAGGTGGGGAGTTCTTGGACTAAGGGGGACAGGACCGTGTCGAGGCATGCAGAAATGAGTTCGGTGGGGCAGGAGCAGGCTGAGACAATGGGTCGGCTGGGGCAGTCAGGTTTATGGGTTTTGGGCAGGAGGTAGAAACGGGCTCGTCAACCTTTTCTGAACTGCTTCCAACACATTTGCATCCTTCCTTGTATCAGGAGACAAATGCTGTACACAATTCCTTAAAGATGGTCTCATCATATGATGCATTTTGGAAGGTCAAGTACAGATGGAAATTATACTGTGATTGGCAGAACCCTTAGGAATACTGATATGCAGAAGGACCTGGGTGGGCAGGTCCACAGATGACTGAAGGTGGCAGCGCAGATAGATGAGGTTGTAAAAAAGGATTATGGCATGTTTGCATTCATTGGGTGGAGCACTGACAATAAGGATAGACAAGTTATGCTCCAGCTTTATAGAACTTTAGTTAGGCCATGCTTGGAATATTGCATATAATCCTGTCACCACACTACCGGAAGGATATGGATGCTTTGGAGAGGGTACAGAAAAGGATGTTGGCTGGTATGGGAGATTTTAGCTATGAAGAAAGGTTGAATAGGCTGGATTTGATTTCACTAAGACGCAGGAGGTTGAGGGGTGATCTGATAAAAGTTTATAAGATTGTGAATGGCATGGATAGAGTGGAAAGTAAGAGGCTTTTTCCCAGGGTGGAAGGGTCAATTACTGGGGGAACACAGGTTCAAGGTGCTGGGAGATGGAGTTGAGCAAATTTAAAAAAGATGTGCGAGACAAGTTTTTCACACAAAGGGTGATGAGTGCCTGAAACATGCTGCCAGAGGTGGCAGTGGAAACAGATACAATAGCAGCATTCAAGAAGCACCTGAACAAATACATGAATAGGAACGGAATAGAGGGATACAGATCCTGTAAGTGAAGACAGTTTTAGCACAAAGGGCAAAACGTGTTGGTGCAGGCTTGAAGGGCCAAGGGCCTGTTCCTGTGTTGTATCATTCTTTGTTATCAATAACTGAAGCCTAATCTTACTACTTTCGTATTCAATTTCCCTTACAAATCAATGATAACATTCCATTCACTTATCTAATTACTTGCTGTACCTGTGCATTAACCTTCCATATGACCCACGCAAGGTGGTGTCATTCCAGTTATAAATGCAGATTGGAATGTATATTTTGTGCTGTTTATTTATGTTCACATTTGTGATTGGCCATAACATTGTGAAGTTGGACCATTGTTAAATGGAGAATTAGGGTTAGATTCATTACTGTCCCATTTCTATGAGGGTTTGTTCATAAACTGAGCACCAAGGGCTATCAAGTGAGCCTGTATTCTTCTGCTGCCCTGTCTACTTGACCCCACTCCTCTCCTTCATTCATTTCCTCCACGGCTACCACTACAATTTAAGAAAATAATATCAGAAGCTTGATTTAGGGAATCACAAATATTTATTGTACAGAGAACCATTGGAATCTATTCTCAGGAAGTGCAGTAAACACAAGAAAAATGGCTTTCCATAAATCTGAAGAACATTTTAAGTTTGTTTCCTTTAAAGACCACTACTGTTTGCTGACAGTGTTTTGGATGTTTGCAGACTGACATTCAAAGTATTTCACAGCATGTCGTGAAAGTGACAAGGTTGATGCAAAAGGTCTGCAATAAAAGTTGTTGATGTAAATTCGATAACGAATTGATTTGATTTCAGGAAATAAACAATAATTGTTAATGGAGCTTGATTTAACTGGCTGCAATGACCCGGTTAAATAGTATAAGAATCACTTTGTAGGAACCTGGTGGTTCATATTATTTATGCATTATCCTGACATATAAGTCAAGTAATTAAACAGCTAAGGTTGTGGATGGTACAAAGCTATGTGAAAAACAAAATATTCTGAGGAAAAGAATGCATTAAAAGTGGCCTATGTTATTAATTCAGCAGATGGATGTGTAAAGTTAAGTACATACTGGGGTTGGAAACTATACAGATAATAACAGAATGAAGTGGACATTGTTAATAAAGTGAACTCTAGTCTATTCATTTTATTAGGACAAACAAAATCTATTTTGTTAGCTGTATACTTAAGAGTCATGTGCTGAAGCGCAGGCAGAAATCTCAAATCAAACATTACGTCAAGATCTGACAGAGTTGCTTGATTCACCGGGACCAGAATATCATCAGCCTTTGAATCTAGAAGCAAAAATGTTTGTCTGTTCTCTCTGCTTCAAAAGATTTTGAATATCAGTGTGACCAGAAAAGCATCGTGACACATAGACCTGAGCAAGAGTATTCCAGCAAACTGACAGCGGAAAAAATTTTAACCAGATACTGCATCAGGAGATCTGCCCCAGTTTCATATGGCAATATCCAATTCCTTTTGTAAAAAAAAAATGACATGTACTCACAAATTAATTGCATCAGCAATATCGTCACAGCCTATAAACGTTAAATGCAACCAAAGCTAATTGACATTGGTCAGGCCCTCTGCCGTTGGTGATCAAAAGAAGCCATTTAATTATGCAAGGTACCCATCAAAACCCACCAGTATAAATGGGAAGTATACATTCTAGGTGGATGATTGATCTGCCTGCTCAGTTGATTAAAAAGGAAATTGATTTAACATATTACAATCAGTTTCGATGAAGAGACGCTTGATTGATGCTCCTCATTTTCCTGTGGCAGTTCAGCTCCCAAAGTGGAGTGGGGATTGTATGGATCTGAAGCAGCTACATCAGGCAGAATGGAAAATTAACACAAACATGGCTCTCATCCAGCCACTACCAGCATTAATGCAGTGGGGAGGAAACCAGTGAAGGGTTACAATGGGCTGTCAGGAAGATCTCTTGCTCAAAGGCACTCTGTGGGACCACAGCATCAGTGGGAGGGCCATGCTAATAACCAGTCCTCTGCCTTTACTGTCAAGCTTCCCTCACTATGAGTCCTCTCCTGCCATAACCCACAGTGACCAGCAATGACAGGCAAGACCCTCTGCTGTCTGGTTAAGTGCTTGAGTGGCACTTATTAAAACAGGCCTTCCCTAACTCAGACAACACGAGACTTTCACCAGGTCTCATTAAATACAAGCCATGACGTTCTTTTAAAATTCTGCACCAGAAACTAAATCAGTTTTCTTAAAGATTTGATATGGCAGCTTAAAGTATTCTGCAAGACAGGTTCTGCATAATAACCACCTCCACCCCAATTTTTTCTCGTGATTATAATTCTCCAAAATCAAATTTTTAAAAATATTTGTTACAACCTGAACTATGGCATGTTCGATCCAATGAAATCTGAAGTGGAGCACGATGAGCAGCTTCCACAGTCTCAGTTTGAGGAAGTGATAAGGAGAGTCATTGATCTTTGGCCCACTACTATTATTCACAGCATCCATCAGATTGCAAGTTTCATGTTAAAGGAGATGAGAGTTTATTTGTAGAAACCAAACAGGAAGTAAGAAAGCTGGAAGATGATCTCAACTGCAACTACTCAGTCAATATAAAAGAAATTGACTTTGACCAAACTTGATCAAATTTATAAAATATGCATTTATTGTACACAAGTAGCAAATAGACTCATGTGCATGTAGTTCTGATATTGTCTGGTTCAAGGGAATAATGCTGATACACTTTAAGAAGCTATGTAATAATTTGAGTTAACACAAAGGACAATCCCAGTTTTAGATTACTGCGGTACAAACCTAAAAATAAGAAACAATAAAAGGCAATTGATATGATTGAAGCATGATAAAGAGAAAACCAAATTCTGTAGAATGCAAATATGGAAACTTCTGTATGATATCTGGGAGTTTTATGCAGACTGCAGAAATAATGCCATAGTGCTGAAGGCGTGGATGATGAGAGATTGTTCAAGAAAATTTTCTTTATCAATATGTAGATGTACTGACTACAGAAGGAGAAAAACTTGGACCTTCTCTTTGGAAATAAGGCAGGTAACAGGAGAACACTTTGGGAGTTCTGATCATAATTCTATTTGTTTTAAAATAATTACAGAAAATGATAAGTCTTCCATGATAGTTCTGACTTAGAGTAAGGCAAATTTCAGTGCATAAAGAGTGTAGGGACATTACTAAGAGGGGAATTAGGAGGGCAAAGAGAAGACATCAGATAGCCTTAGCAGATAAACATTTGCCCCTTAAAGATGAACAAAGTCATCTATGCGTTGAACCGCAGGTGATAGGTGAGATACTAAATGAATATTTTGCATCTGTTCTAACTGGAGAGAAAGAAATGGAGACGAGAGAACACGGGGAAATAAATATTGATGTTTTGAAAACAGTTCACATTACAGAAGAGATAGTGCTACAGGTCTTAGAAAAAACAAAGGTGGATAAATCTCTGGGCCCTAACCAACTGTGTCCCAAGATGTTGTGGGAAGTTAGAGAAGAAATTGCGGGGCCCCTAGCAGAAATACTTATATCATCCATAACCATGGGTAAGGTGCCTAAGAACCAGAAGGTGGCTAATGTTGTGCCTTTATTTAAAAAAGGATGTAAGAAGAAGCCTGAGAACTAGAGACCCGTGATCTGACATCAGAGCTGGTAACCTGTTGGAGGTGATTCTGAAAGATAGCATTCACAAGCATTTGGAAAGTCATAAAGATAGTTAAGGATAGTCAGCATGATTTTGTGTAAGATAAATCGCGTCTTACATACTTGATTAAGTTTTTTGAGGAAGTAACCAAATAGATTGATGAGGGCAGAGCAATAGACATTGCTTAATTGGATTTTAGTAAAGCCTCTGAGAAGGTTCAGCATGATAAGCTAACTAGCAAACTTAGATCACATGGGATTCAGGAGAGCTTGCCAATTGGACACAAAATCGGCTTGACAGTGGGAGACAGAGAGTGGGTGTTGGAGAGTTGTTTGGCAGACTGGAGGCCAGTGACTGGCAGCTTTCCACAGGGTTCACTTTTGTTTTTTTATTTATATAAATGATTTGGATGGTTAATAAGTTTGTGGGTGACTCAAAGATTCGTGGGTATGGTGAACAGTGAAGACGGATATCTAAGATTACAAAGAGATCTTGATGAATTGGGTCAGTGTGCTGAGGTGTAGCAGATTGAGTTTAATTCAGATAACTGTCATTTTGGTAAAATAAACAGGGGCAGGACTTATACAATTAATGGTCGGTCACTGGATAATGTTGCAGAACAGAGCGATCCAGCGGTTCAGGTACATGGTTCATAGCAGACAGGTTGATAAAGAAGGCATTTAGCATGCTTGCCTTCATTGCTCAGACCTTTCGAGTACAGCAGTTGGTATATTATGTTGAGGTTGTACAGGACATTAGTGAGGCCTCTTCTGAAACACTGTGTACAGTTCTGGTCACCTTATTACAGAGAATATATTATTAAACAGGAAAGGGTTCAGAAAAGATTTACCAGGATGCTGCTGAGCATGGAAGTTTTGAGTTATAAAGAGAGGCTGGATAGGCTGGGACTTTTTTACTGGAGCATGGTAGGTTGCGGGGTGACCTTTCTAAAATCTTGAGGGATATAGATAAGGTGAATAGCAAGGGTCTTTTCCCTGGGTCAGGAAGTTCAAAACTAGGGGATATATTTCTAAGATGAGGTGAGAAAGTATTAAATAGGACACAAGGGGCAACATTTTCATACAGTAAGTCGTTCATGTGTGGAATGAACTGCCAGAGGAAGTAGTGGATGCAGGTACAGTTAAGACATTTTAAAAACATTTGGACAGGTACATGAATAGGAGAAGTTCAGAGGGATATTGGCCAATGGCAGGCAAGTGGGACTGGTTTAGTTTGGGAACATGGTTAGCATGGACCAAAGAATCCGTTTCTGTGCTGTATGACTCCAAGAAAAAAAGACAGAAATTTTCACCAAGCTGGAAGTATTTTCATTCAAGCATCACAAACCTCATTTAACACATGATCCAAAACACAATCAACTTGGGTGAAAGCAAGAACTGAGTATCAACTGCCTATGAGGCCAGAAATTAATGAACTGGAGTTTGCTATGAAAGAAGCATGCCTTTCTCCTTATAAATGTGTAAATTGTTGTGTGATCTATCAAGGAGATTGTGAGACACTGTAAGTCGCTGGATGTTTTGTGTTGGTTCACCCCGTTAGCCTCGCAAAAAGTGGTAGCTCATCCTCAGCTGCCCCATTATTTTTAAGAGCATGTTGGATTTGCACATCAATTGCCCATTAAGGACTCATCCTTAACAGTCAAAGTATATTTCTAGTGTGAAGTGTGAATGCAATATCAGTCAACTACTCTAACCCAGAAAGGGAACAATATCAATCACTATGCATAATTTCTCCACCTAGTTAGTTCTCCATACAAGATTTTCTATCTTAACATTTGAATTTATAAAAAAAGAGTTTATTTTATTCTGCCGTATTCAGTCTCTTTTATTTCTCTTGCTTTCTACTACCATTTGAGTAAAACCTGGACTATTGTGAAGCAAGCCATATTTTAACGGTTCAAAGGTCCTTTGACTTTCTTTCGCATTGAATGTGTAATTACAGGTCATTCTGATATAAGGCATGTTCCATTAACGTGAATTTGCAATAACACAATTGAGGAATTGGGGACACTGTTTCTCAAGCTCGAACTTTTAAAGCGTGTATTAGTTATAACACGATTCTGGCCCCATTAGTTTCAATGGTGCTTCTATTACACAATTTGCTGAAAACGTGGGATTACAGAACCAACTGTACCAGGTTAGGACAAATTAAAGTCTTGTCTATTATCCAATACCTAGTGTAATAAGTTCTCCTCATTCAAAATAATATCAAGAAAGATGCATTTCTGATTCAGCAGACATGGCTCCACAATACTAATTAAACTGACCTTCCGATTGCAACAAAATTGGAAGGGGACTAATACACTGGTGGGGAGATTTGCTTGAGCTGCTAAGGATGATTTAAACTAATGACGGGGGGTGCAGAACGAGAACCCTGGGAGGTAGAGAGGAAAGAGATTAATCTGAGACTGACGCAAGTCAAACAGTCAGGGCAGGCAGGAACAAAGCAGAGAACAAGGTAGGACTGATAAATTAAACTGCATTTATTTCAATTCAAGAGGCCTAACAGGTAAGGCAAATTAACTCAGGGGATGGCTGGAAACATGGGACTGGGATATCATAGCTATTAAAGAGACGTGGCTCAAGGATGCACAGGGCTGGCAGCTTAATGTTCCAGGATACAAATGCTATGGGAAGGATAGAAAGGGGGACAAGAGGAGAGGGAGTGGCATTTTTGATTAGGGACAACAGTACGGCTATACTTAGGGAGGGTATTCCTGAGAAGATGTCCAGGGAAGTTATTTGGGTGGAACTGAGAAATAAGAAAGAGATGATCACCTTATTGAGTTTGTACTACAGAATCCCTAACAGTCAATGGGAAATTGAGAAACAAACGTGTAAGAACTTCCACATCATATTTTTAAGGTGAGAGGAGGAGGAGGTGCTGGATGCAGGTACTGTTACAACATTTAAAGACATTTGGATAATTGCATGAATAGGAAAGGTTTGGAAGGATGTGGACCAGAAGCAGGTAGGTGGGACTAGTTTAATTTGGGAACATGGTTGGTGTGGGCTAGTTGGACCAGAGGATCTGATTCCATGCTACATGATTCTATGACTCTATAAGATCTCAGTTATCTGTAAGGATAATAATTGTGGTAAGGCATTTTAACTTTCCAAACAAAGACTGGGACTGCCATGGTGTTAAGGGCTTGAATGGAGAGGAATTTGTTCAGTGTGTACAAGAAAGTTTTCTGAGTCAGTACATGGATGCACCTACCACAGAAGGTGTAAAACTGGACCTACTCTTAGGAAATAAGGCAGGGCTGGAGATTGAGGTATCAGTGGGGGTACACTTTAGGGCCAGTATTTGGAAAGGCAAGGACTGATTAGATATAGTCAACAAGGTTTAGTGCATGAGAAATTGTGTCTCACTAATTTGACTGAGTTTTTTGAATAAGTAACAGATTAGATTAGATTACTTACAGTGTGGAAACAGGCCCTTCAGCCCAACAAGTCCACACCGACCCGCCGAAGCGCAACCCACCCATACCCCTACATTTACCCCTTACCTAACACTACGGGCAATTTAGCATAGCCAATTCACCTGACCTGCACATCTTTGGACTGTGGGAGGAAACCGGAGCACCCGGAGGAAACCCATGCAGACACGGGGAGAACGTGCAAACTCCACACAGTCAGTCGCCTGAGTTGGGAATTGAACCTGGGTCTCAGGCGCTGTGAGACAGCAGTGCTAACCACTGTGCCACCATGCCGCCCAATTTCCGGGATTGACGAGGGCAGAGTGGTGGAAGTGATCCGTATAGACTTCAGTAAGGTGTTCAACAAGGTTCCTCATGGCAAACGAGTTAACAAGGTTAGATCAGATGGAATACAGGGAGAACTAGCCATTTGGATACAGAACTAGCTTGAAAGTTAAAAATCACACAACACCAGGTTATAGTCCAACAGGTTTAATTGGAAGCACACTAGCTTTCGGAACGACGCTCCTTCATCAGGTGATAGTGGAGGGCTCGATCATAACACTGAATTTATTGCAAAAATTTGCAGTGTGAAACCCTTCCTACTCATATACCCATCCAGATGCCTTTTAAATGTTGCAATTGTACCAGCCTCCACCACGTCCTCTGGCAGCTCATTCCATATATGTACCACCCTCTGTATGAAAAAGTTGCCCCTTAGTTCTCTTTTATATTTTTCCACTCTTACCCTAAACCTATAGCCTCTAGTTCTGGACTCCCATATCCCAGGGAAAAGACGTGGTCTATTTATTCTATCCATGCCTCTCATAATTTTGTAAGCCTCTGTAAGGTCACCCCTCAGCCTCCGACGCTCCAGGGAAAACAGTCCCAGCCTGTTTAGCCTCTCCTTATACCTGAAATCCTCCAACCCTGGCAACATCCCTGTAAATCTTTTCTAAACCCTTTCAAGTTTCACAACATCATTCCAATTGGAAGGAGACCAGAATTGCACGCAATATTCCAACAGCGGCCTAACCAATGACCTCTACAGCTGCAACATGACCTCCCAACTCCTATACTCAATACTCTGACCAATAAAGGAAAGCATACCAAATGCCTTTTTCACTATCCTATCTACCTGTGACTCCACTTTCAAGGAGCTATGAACCTGCACTCCAAGGTCTCTTTGTTTAGCAACACTCCCCAGGACCTTACCATTAAGTGTATACGTCCTGCCCTGATTTGCTTTTCCAAAATGCAGCACCTCACTTTTATCTGAATTAAACTCCATCTGCCACTTCTCAGCCCATTGGCCCATCTGGTCCAGATCCTGTTGTAATCTGAGGTAACCCTCTTCGCTGTCCATTACAGAGGTGGGAATGCCTTCTCAATTTCCCTCTGACTATTAGGGGGTCTATGATCCAATCCCAATAAGATGATCATCCCTTTCTTATTTCTCAATTCCACCCAAATAATTTCCCTGGATGTATATCTGGGAATATCCTCCCAAAGTACAGATGTCCCTCATCAAAACTGTCACACACCCCTCCTCTCTTGCTTCCCTTTTTATCCTTCCTATAGCATGTGTATCCTGGAACATTAAGCTGCCAGTCCTGTCCATCCTTGAGGCGCGTTTCTGTACTTGCTATGATATCCTAGTCCCATATTCCTAATCATGCCCTGAGTTCACCTGCCTTCCCTGTTAGGCCTCTGGCATCGAAATAAATGCAATTTAATTTAGCAGTCCTACCTTGTTCTCTGCTTTGTCCCTGCCTGCCATGAACTTTTGACTCACTGCTTTTCTCAACTGTACCAGTTTGAGATTGATCTCTTTCTTCAGTATCTCCCTGGGTTCCAAACCCCCACTCTCCTTACTAGTTTAAATCCTCCTAAGCAGCTTTAGCAAACCTCCCTGCGAGTATATTAGTTCCCTTCCAATATCCTTCTTGTACAAGTCACTTCTACCCCAGAAAAGATGCCCATGATCCAAAAATATGAATCCTACTCCCAAACACCAGCTCTTCAGCCACACATTCATTTGCTCTATCTTCCCATTCCTACCCTCACTAGCTCACAGCACAGGAAGTAATTCTTGTATTACTACCCTTGAAGACTTTTTTTATATTCTCCCTTCAGAATGTCATCCTTTTCTCTTCTTATGTCATTGGTTCTAATGTATACAATGACCTCCGACATGTCCCTCTCCCCTTTGAGAACATTCTGCAACCTCTCTGAGACATCCTTGATCCTGGAATCAGGAAGGCAACACACCATTGATTTTTCACTGTTGGCCACAGAAACATCTGTCTGTCCCCCTGACTAGACAGTCACCTAATGCAATTGATTGTTTGGAACCCATCATTACATTAGAGCCAGTTTTGATACTTGGCTGTTTGTGCTAGATTCCCTTTGAAAGTCCATCACATTTTCCAAACAGCATATTTGTTTGAAATGGGGATAGCCACTGAAGACTCCTGTACTACCCGCCTACCTCTCCTACCTTTCTTGGAGCATCTACGGCTTTTCTCCCTTCCTATAACTGCCATCCATCACACCTCCTAGCTCTTGTACATTCCTCATTGAATCACTCTAACCAATCCATTTGATCTGACAGATTTTGCAACCAACATTTATTGGAGAGAAAATCCTCAGTAACCCTTATCTCTCCCAAAACTCTCACATCCAACAAGAAAAGCTCATCACACTATTAACGGCCATTTTGCTCCTTCCAATCTGCAGACATAGAAAATAGTACAGTCTTATTGCTCTACAAAACACTGCTCCAGGCTAATGTAATCCTTATGGCTTACATTTTCAAAATTTATTCAAGAGACAGACCCCAATAAAAACATGTAATGATGAAAGAACCCACTCTACTAACTGATGTAGATTTACAGCCAGGCTATATGTGCACCACTTGAGATACATTTGGCTATCTGTCTGCTGTTGATGCTTCATAACTTCAATTATGTGCACTTTTCAAGGCAGAGAAAACAATCATCAACAATCCCTCAGCCGCTCTGGAAAAAAATTCTTACTTTCTCAAGTAAAAATAAAACACTGTGGATGTAGCAAATGTGAAATAAATTACTGGAAAACTTCAGGTTTGGCTGCATTGGGGGAAGAGAGAAATAAAGTTAATGTTTCAAGTCCAATGTGACTCTTCTGAACTGTTCTCAGTTGATTTCAGCTTGAATTTTAGCTAAGTTCACACTCTTGCTGTTCAATGAGCTGCAAGGCCCAGGTCTCACTGTGTGTCACTCAATCTGATCCATTTTCTAACTGACACTAGGGAATGAAGAACTTCCAGCTTTAGAATAATGGTCCTTTGCTAATGGCCATATTCAGTCTTCTGCCCTGATCAGGTATCAGGAAACTCTCATCCCTTACCAGGATTTAGATGTTGCCTAATTTGCAGTTAATCCATTGCACTCTCATGAAGATCATGACAGGAATGTGCCAAAAGAGCTGTGATTGTTCTGCTCAATTAATATTATTTCCTGTAAGTCTGAGTTTATGATATTTAGAATCAGCACCAAACCAACAGTAAATACCTGACCTCCACAGCCTTCTGTGGCAATGGTTCTTGTCTCCCTCTGAATAGAAATGAGAGTTAATGTAATAAATTAATTTTGTTCTTCCTTTTCCCTTTTGTACAATGTAAGGATTTAAGAAGTCTAACATTATTTAATGATGAGCAGCATAGTATTGTTTCAGGATGGTCTATTTTACTGGGAGCTATTTACTAATTTCCCGATAACCTAAATGTCTTTACTATGCACAAAAACACATGTTTTGCCCACAGGTCCATTTCAGTCAAAGGTCATGTCCTGGTTCGATCTTAAACACCATCAGAAAAGGATGGTGTCTGTTTAACATTTCATTGTTATGTCGCAGTTGACCAGGTCAGTCCTTTGATAAGCCTTACTAGTGGATTGAAAAATGCAATGCCAGAATTTGAATTTTATGTATCTAAATTATTCAGACAGCATTCTGAAAGCTTTTAGTAAATAATAAGTAAAAATTACCATCGCTATGGGGTGCTTTCATTAAATAGTAGGCTGGTAATTTGTTTTATCACACATACCATACCAGATTAGTAATTATCCTTAGTAGTTGTCTTACTAAATTATTCATTCAAAAGCAGTGACGCATGCTTAACATTGTATTTAATTAATTTTTGGCAGAGTGAAGCCTTTGCATAAATATTGCTACACATTGCTTATTATTAGATGTTGGGGCAATTATTCTTCTGGGGACAGGTATTAAAACATGTGTTAATAATTAGACTGCTTGAGCAAAATGACTTCTTTGCATCTATGATATCATGGACAGTATTCAAACATAGCTGAAAATGTGTTGCTGGAAAAGTGCAGCAGGTCAGGCAGCATCCAAGGAGCAGGAGAATCGACGTTTCGGGCATGAGCCCTTCTTCAGATTCATTCCTGAAGAAGGGCTCATGCTCGAAACGTCGATTCTCCTGCTCCTTGGATGCTGCCTGACCTGCGCTTTTCCAGCAACACATTTTCAGCTCTAATCTCCAGCATTCGCAGTCCTCACTTTCTCCTAGTATTAAAACATAGCCTAAAACAACACCGAACCTATACAGCTGTACTGTTTCAATACTTAAAACACAAAGAACCTTTCATGTGAAGATATTCATTGCAAATGTTAATCAACAACTACTCAATAGCAAACAAAAGCAATAATAGAATCACCAATGTGCTGATGCATCATATTGATTACTGTCAAACCATGGGATGAAATGATAAGAGGGAGAGTAGTTCCCTTGTGCAGCTCCTTGTTGACGGTGTGGCATCAAGAAAAGTTGCAATGAAACATGTTGCTATCTCTCAAAAAGAATTTGAGAATATAAATAGATTTAAATTAGTCCAGACCTGAAATTGAACCTTCAAAGACAGAGAAAATATCAAACACAACTCCTTGTAGCCAAAGGATTGACTCAAAGACTCAGGCAATAGCACACTCTCAAGACTTACAGAAAAGGAAGATGGAGGGTAAAGCAGTAAATCAAACTTGGAATATTATCAAGGAAGGTACACGGCAGTGTTCAAAGCTGTAACCTTACCCTGAAGCAGATCATTGCTGACTGCCATGACCAGTGAAGATGCATTTCACACCGCCTGTACTGGTGGTGCATCAATAAACCACAACAGCTGAAAAATTCTGTCCCTTCTCTCTTTCTAACTTGTATTCTCCCTTCACTGTGTCTGTTTTCCTCTGAGTGTGGAAGCATTGCATGTTTGTGCACTTAAAATCACAATTCTGTTTCAGCTTTTTTTAGAAATAAAAACAGAAAATGCTGGAAAGGCTTAGCAGGTCCAGCAGCACCTGTAAAGAGAAATCAGAGTTAACGTTTCGGGTCCAGTGACCCTTCCTCGTTCTGAGAAAGGTCATGTGACCCGAAATGTTAACTCTGATTTCTCTTCACAGGTACTACCAGACTTGCTGAGCTTTTCCAGCAATTTCTGTTTCTGTTTCTTATTTACAGCATCCGCAGTTCTTTTGGTTTTTACACTGTCTTTAAAGAACTTGTTGTTCGGATTTGTCTAGTTTTTGATGTCGAGACCTCAGATTGTATATTAATGCATCACAGGTAATTCTGTGCTGTGGATTTGTATTCATTGAGATCTGTCTAGACTCTATGCACTTAAGCTCCTCAGTAGTCAGCAAGTAGAGCTTTACAGTCAATTTATCTGGCTTGGAGATAACTCAGAGTACTATACTGATTTATTTGATTAGGAATGGACACTCAGCCTGTGTTTGTCACCAATGGAGAATGATTATAAAGCCGAGTGACACTTTCAATCTCTGGACTGTGTCTACCACAATTACCCATTCATTTAAGACAGGCTGCAGGGCAGCTCCATAAATTCTTTCTACGTCCAAGTGAATAAACATTTAGGATCGGTTGCTTGCCAAGCAAGTGCCACACAAAGCTTGCAGACACTGCAATGCTTTGAAATTAAGTGGGACTTTCTGGCTGACTGTTATCAATGCTTTGGTAAAACATTAACCAAACTTTATGAAGTAACAGCTTGCACTCTCTGCAGAATTTCAATGTCAGTTTGAATTGAATTATGACCATCTTCAGAAGAGTAAAGCACATCAACAGGACTCCAGAATAAAATACCTTGCAAAAAATGCTGCCCATCTTTTCTCACAGCCCTTCCTGCAATCTGTTAAGCTGCAATTATTGAAAAGCTCAGAGGAAACAGGATACACAGGATGGCTTGAGTCAACCGCAAGGGTTTGTAATGCAAGTACAAAGCGATATCCTGCCCAACATTTAGCCAGAGGAGACTGCTAAATGCTAAGAGTGGAGGTCAAGCTGGCACTCTGGTATCAAGGTGGTAGACAGGGTGGCATCAACTCACATGTGGAATCTGTGGACGATGTGGCCAAATAGGCAGCATGTGAAAAGGAAAGAGGATGGGGGCATTAAAGGACAGCTATCTGGGTAACCCCAGAAGTAATGGTGTAGGAGGGAGAGTAGCTGCAAATGTGTTGCTGGTCAAAGCACAGCAGGTTAGGCAGCATCTCAGGAATAGAGAATTCGACGTTTCGAGCATAAGCCCTTCATCAGGAAGGGCTTATGCTCGAAACGTCGAATTCTCTATTCCTGAGATGCTGCCTAACCTGCTGTGCTTTGACCAGCAACACATTTGCAGCTGTGATCTCCAGCATCTGCAGACCTCATTTTTTACTAGGAGGGAGAGTAGTCATTGCTGGTCTTACTCTGATTTCAGAGGGTCAAGTGGAAGTATATGAGGGTAGTCGTACTGTGCTGAGAAATGGGGGAGAGGCGCTGCAGGGTGACAACTGGATCGAACGCTGCAGAGACATCAAGGAGGAGGGACAGTACACCACATCACACAGCTTGACAGTGCCCACTTTGGTTATGGTTGTTTTGATGCAATGACTGGAGATGGGAATGACCAAAACAATTTGTTGCAGGAAAGATGGGCAAGGATTTGAGAATGATCAATGTTTTTTTTTGAAAAAAAAAGCACTGGTGAGAAAAAAGTTTGGAGATGGGTTCGCAACAAATAGACTGGTCAAGGAAGGTTGCTTTGTGGAGAGATTGATGGCAGGAAGAGCACCTGTACTCTCGTGGGGGACTATTTAGATTTCTAACGAGCCTCCGTGCCAAAAATGGAAAGTGAATGGTCAGAAAGTTTTGTTAAAATGAGTTTAAAAGAAGAGAAATTAGACAGGCAGGGAATCAGAGATCAGACAGTAAGTGGTGGAAGGAAGATTTAGCTTGGGGCCAAAAGGATGAGGGAGGACAGTTAAACAGGTTGAATATTCTGTTGAACTTCTTGAAGTCGGTTCTTTGAAGTTCAGACAGAGAAGGCATAGGATGGAGGTTGGTGGGTGCCAATGACTATAGAGAAGACAAATTAGGAATTACTAGATGGATAAAAAATTAATGAGGGCTCTCAGGGCTTTGTAGAAGGGCATCTTACCAAGGAATAATGTACTAAGAAGAATTGATTTAAAATAATGTACAAAGAGAATAACATACCGGGAGAATAGTATGCTAAAGGTCTTTGTTAGCCTTTTCCACCACATACATATTTTTCTAAAATAATTTATTTTCTGGTTCATAGGGCAGGCAGTAAGAAACCTCCTCAAAACATTGGAAAGTTTAGTGTTCTTTTAGTAACATTGACAAAGTACATTTCAACACAATTATTTTTACAAATTAGAAAATCCACTCTGCTTGCTGGCAGCTACCAGTACTCCCTTCCGAAGACTGGGCAGTTATCTGATAGTTATGTCATTTTAATTTGAATTACTAAATGTCTTCCTACTGCTATCAAAATAGATAAAGTTGTTATGGACTAGGCCAGACCACTCAAAACATTCTTAAGCAGACAGCCCTAGACCTAACTTTGCAATTTGTTTTGGTCAGTGTACAGTGAAAATTACAGAGTAAGATAGCTCCTAGATTTTAAAACAGACAAAAGAAAATTAACACAACAACACAAATAACAGAATAAAGGACCCATACAGAACTCAACCTATCCAAACTAGACTTAATTATGTTGTTCTGAATATACACAACAGTCCCAAATAAGCAAACTCCCTTCAAAACCCAGGATAAATGGAACACATGCTTACAGGTTGAAGTTGAAGGGCAGAGAAGAGACAGAGTTTGCACACAGCTCTCTGCTGAACTGAGCTAAAACTCCTCAGGTTATGGGCATAGGGTCGGAGTGTGGGTCTGGGCTGGATGCTGTTCAGACGGTCAGCTTGAGAGCTGACTACTTCCCTCTCTTTTTATAGGTCACTTCTAAAGCTGACCACTTTGGCCTGTAGTCTCATCTGTTTACATATAAACAAAAAACCTCTCAAAATCCTTTTCATCTCTGTACCAAACCAGACTAATCACAGCCCAGTCCGGTTTACTGCCCCTCTGAAAAATAATCAAGGACAGAGTCTCCTTGAGCCAAGAAACTAGCTTTGTGACAAAGTACTCAGATGGATGTGACTGTTATATTTAAAATGTTCTGTTATTTCTGGTTTATGATTAACATTTATGAAATAACTGCATAGAAGCCAGTATTCTGTCACCATGACACCCTTTATTTACTTGTGCACAGTACATGGGCTCTGCCCAGCCAGCTTAAAGCCAGTCCCTGAGGAGACCTTCTGAATCTCCAGTTTATCTCTGTCAGCCAGGGCTCCCTGACTGGCCTGGGTTAACAACCCCAATCAAGGATCTCATAGTCAAAGAGATCCACTTGGCCCTCAAAACCAATCATGACAATTTAATGATGCAACATTCACAAAAATCATTTCAAACGGAGGCCATTTGGCTCATCATTTCTACGTTAATTCACTGAGGAACAAATCACCGTGTATCACTCCCTTGCCTCTTCCCAGTAACATTGGACATTCTTCCTTTTCAGGTAGAAATCCAATTCCCTTGTGAATGCCTTGATTGAACCTGCCTCGACCATACTTTCAGCCAGCACATCGAATACTGACAGTGTGCACGCAGGCCATTTGGCCCATTGAGTCTGCGCTGACCCTCTGAACAACATCCAGCCCAGACCCACACTCCGACCCTATGGCCATAACCCTGCATTTTCCATGGCTAATTCATCTAGCCTCCATATTCCTGGACACTATGAGCAATTTAATATGGCCAATCCACCAAACCTGCACATCTTTGGACCATGAGGGGAAACCCTCACAGAGAATGTGCAAACTTCACACAGACAGTCACCTGAGGCTGGAATTGAACCCGGTCCCTGGCGCTGTGAGGCAGCAGTGCTAACCACTGAGCAACCGTGCCTCCACATTTCTTCACCTGGCCACTCACTGGTTCAAAACATTATTCCTTGTGTCGACTTTTTTTTGCCAACCGTCTTAAATTGGAGTCTTTTGCAGCTGGAGCCTTCCATCAATGGAACAGTTGCTCTCTATGTATTCTGTGCAGGCACCACATGACTTTGAATACATTTAACACGTCTCTTCCTACTCTTCGCATCCCTCAGGAAAACAAAATCATCTTTGCCATCAACCCACTTACAGATCATTGTTGCTCAAAACATTCTTGCGATCCTTTCTGCTCTTTTTTTCTGACGTCTTCATGTTTTCCCTAAACAGTGGTGTCCAGAACTGGACCCAATACTCCAGCTGACGCCAAACCAGTGTTTTATACAGGTTTAAATTCAATTAATCATTACTGCTGACGATGCAAGGCACTTCGTCCATATCTTTAGTACCAAAATAGAAATCCTCTGCTATAGATAAATGGAATCACAGTGAATGAAAATGCAAATATTGCTATGTAACCACTCACGTGCATAATGCATATCCACCAGCAAATCATCCTTATCAACCCTCAACTTGCTGGACAGTGCATAGCTTTGAAAACTTTCAAATGGAATTGCTAAACCTTTCATCCCATTTCCTTCTTACTCCATCACACCAGCAGATTCTGTCATTACTTAACTTGAGCTTCACCCGCTCTTCATTCTCCAGCCGATCGGAACAGACAAATTAGCAACTGTGACATTTCCTCAGCTGCAGCTTCCTACTGAGGAGTTCCACTTGCTCTGGATCTCACACTGTGCCTGGCACAGCAAAGCGCTCCACTCCCTAGAAGCAGCACCGCAGGTGAGCAGTAAGCACTGACATCTGGAAGCATCACTTGCAGTACAAATCAAATGAGGCCACCTGCAAACAAGACTCAAAAAGAATTCCATTCCTGTCCATTGGATGGCTTACAGTCAGCCACATGTTGTGCAATGAACAATGTGACTGCCTACAATGGGATAGCCGCTGTGAAACTTGTGAAAGAACAACAGTGAGAAATTGGAAAACTATTTGGACAGAAGACAATTACTTTTGGCTGTGATATTTGGAAGGCTCATTGGACCCAAAACGTTAACTCTGCTTTTTCTTCACAGGTACTGCCAGACCTGCTGAGTTTTTCCTGTAGTTTCTGCTTTTGTTTCAGATTTCCAACATCCGTGTTCTGTTTTATTTACTTGCCTGGGCTATTATTGGTTATTTAATTCTCTTGCCCTGTTCTTTACGCAGACTCTTTCACCACAGATTTATTTACTTCACAGCTTCACCAGTCATTACAATCCTTTTTACAACAGCATGGAAAAATTGGCTTTTCAAAAGAGCTTTAGCTTTTCAGAACACCTCAGGATACCATCAATATAATGAGTTTAAAAAATGGTCTTCAGTCGCCAATTACACTGCGACTGCACATTATCAAGTCCAGCTTGTCTCAAAGTATTACGACTCACAAGAGTTTCATACTAGAGTGGAAATATTGTTTAGGGTTGCACTACCAGAGGTGCCAGTTTTCAGGTGAAGTGTTCACCCAAGTTTCCTCAGCTGGACCTATAACGATCCTGTGGCATTATAGAGTCATAGAGATGTACAGCATGGAAATAGACCTTTCGGTCCAACTTGTCCATGCCGACCAGATATCCCAACCCAATCTAGTTCTACCTGCCAGCACCTGGCCCATATCTCTCCATACAACATTTAAAGGGCACCTGGATGGGTAATTGTACTAGCCTCCACCACTTCCTCTGGCAGCCCATTCCACACATGCACCATTATCCGCATGAAAAAGTTGCCCCTTAAATCCCTTTTATATCTTTCCCCTCTCACCCTAAACCTGTGCCCTCTAGTTCTAGACTCCCTCACCTCAGAGGAAGAGCTTGTCTATTTGCCCTTTTCATGCCCCTCATGATTTTGTAAACCTCTATAAGGTCACCCCTCAGCCTCCAATGCTCCAGGATAAAAGCCCTAGCCTATTCAACTTCTCCCAATAGTTCAAATCCTCCAACTCTGGCAACACATAGAAGAGGAAGAATAATGGAGGTCTCCTCCATGTTCAGGCTAATAATTATCCCTCAATCAAGGTCACAAAAACACAGCTTATCTGCTTATTCTTATACAGGATGACACAGGAAATGGCACACAGAAATAGGCCCCATTCGCCCCAACCGATCCTTATTAGTGTCTATCCTCCATTCGAACCTTCTCCTCCTCCTCTTTCATCTCAATCTGTGATTGCATTCCTTTACTTGTTTGTCTAGATTCTACCGAAATGCATCTGAACTATTAATTTCAAACACACCCCTATTTTACATTATTGGTCTCTAGTGATCTTCACAGGTGGAAAGAGTCTCACTGCATCCACTCTATTAAAACCTTTCAGAATTTTAAAACATTCACTTGGTCACCGATCCGTCTTATTTTTTCGTCAGGAAAGAGTCCCCCCCACGTTCCTGATATGCATTACCACACATTTTTCACATTGTTTCTATCAGTCTTCCCACATCCATACAGTTCTAATTACTTGAAGTAGTTATTGACACAAAAGAACACAAGACGTATGAGTGGGAGTAGACCACTTGGCCTAAGAAGCCTACTCTGCCATTCAATGTATGGACCCACTCCTCCAGAACCATTAGGGAGGGAGTCTCAGGATTTTAACGCAGTGCCAGTAAAGAAAGGGAAATATATTTCCAAGTCAGGATGGTGAGTGGCTTGGAGGGGAACTTGAAGATGGTCATGTTCTATGCTGCCCTTATTCTTCCAGATAATAGTGGTCGTAGCTTTGGATGGGCCATCTCAGGAGCCTTGGTAAATTACTGCAGTTCATTATGTAGATAGTACATACTGCTGGTACTGAGTGTCGGTGGTGGGTGTTGATTTTTTTTTCAAAAATATACTTTATTCATAAAATATTTTGATGATCTGTACAATTGGTGGTGCCATTGGCACACCTTGCATTTCTTTACATACAGAGATCAGAATTAATCATTCGTACATACAGGTCTGTCCGTTTACCATCCATATATTTAGCTGAGGCTTCAGCGGAGCCCAGTTACTGAGTGGGCCTCCTGTTCTTCTTTGGCAGGTAGACATTACACAGTGGTCTTTCCCCATCGCGCCTTGGCGGCAGCTGCCCCAAGCTTCAGCGCGTCCCTCAACACGCAGTCCTGGACCTTGGAATATGCCAGTCTGCAACACTCAGACGGGGTCACCTCCTTCAGCTGGAAGATCAACAGGTTTCGGACAGACCAAAGAGCATCCTTCACCGAGTTGATGATCCTCCAGGCACAGTTGATGTTCGTCTCGGTGTGCATCCTGGGGAACAGACCGTAGAGCACGGAGTCTCGAATCACGGCGCTGCTCAGGACGAACCTCAACAAACACCACTGCATTCCTCTCCAGACTTCCTTTGCATAGGCACATTCCAGAAGGAGGTGTGCGACAGTCTCATTCCCCCCCCCACAGCCGCTTCGAGGGCAGCGTGCGGTGCAGCTGAGAGTCCGGGCGTGCATAAAGAACCTCACAGGCAGAGCCCTTTCACCACCAACTAAGCCATGTCCTGGTGCTTGTTGGAAAATTCTGGCGATGAGGCATTCTGCCAAATCACTTTGACAGTCTGCTCAGGGAACCACTCGACAGGATCCGCCATCTCCTTTTCCCGAAGGGTCTCAAGAACACTACGTGCTGACCACTTCCTGATGGACTTATGGTCAAAGGTGATTTTCTTCATAAATTTCTCCACGAAGGACAGGTGATACGGAACGGTCCAACTACTTGGAGCATTTAGCGGCAGCGGTGCTAGGCCCATCCTTCGCAACACCGGGGACAGGTAGAACCTCAGTACGTAGTGACACTTGATTTTGCATACCGGGGATCCATGTACAACTTGATGCAGCCACACACAAAGGTGGCCATCAAGGTGAGGATGGCATTGGGAGTGTTTTTTTTTCCCCCATTGCCCAGATCTTTGTACATTGAATCCCTTCAGACCTGGTCCATCTTTGATCTCTCTATAAAATGGAAGATGGCCTGGGTAACTGCGACGGCACAGGTTCTGGGAATAGGCCAGACCTGTGCCACATATAACAACACTGACAGTGCCTCACACTTGATGACCAGGTTTTTTCCCACGATGGAGATCGACCGTAGTTCCATCTGCCCAGTTTCTGCCTCACTTTTCTGATATGCTCCTCCCAAGACTTGGTGCACGCCCCAGCCCCTCCGAACCATATACCCAGCACCTTCAGGAAGGTGTTGATGCTTGTGGATTCAGTGGCAAAATCAAATGGACTACTTTATCTTGGATGTTGTTAAGCTCCTGGAATGTTTCTGGAGCTGCACCTATTCATGCAAGTGGGGAGTATTCCATCATACACCTGCCCTGTGAAGGGCTTTTGCCCCAAACATCGACTCTCCTGCTCCTTGGAAGCTGCCTGCCCTGCTGTTTTTTTTCCAATGCCACACTTATTGATACTTTACTTCTGCCTTGTGCCTTATAGATGATGGACATGCTTTGGGCAGTCTAGCTCTTAATTCAATTCAGCATGTTACTCCTAAGTTCAGACATTTTGATATTATACAGAAACTTTGTATTTAAGATCTTGCCATAATCATTTTGGGAGCCTAATTGTGCACCTATGTTAGAGAGTTCTTCCAAGTACTTTCTGAAATATTTATCATTGTTATTTTTCTCAGCATTTGAAATTTAATTGATCCTTATGGAACATCACTTCAACCTTCTGCTTGGAATAACTATCTTTTTCTCACACACTCTCATTTCTCCCTTAAAGTCAACTAAAGGGCAGCAAAGAACCAACAGGCTTTTTATGACTACCAACAACTTCATGTGTCCTTTGACTAATGCTAGCTTTAAAGCAAACAGAACTCAAATGCCTAACATGTCAAAAATGTAAGCGTGTCCCAGGCCAGTGCAATAGTCATGAAAGGTTCATCCCAAAGAAAGGTTATCCGGGGTGGGAGGATTCAACAGCCATGGCTGATAAAGGAAGTCAGGAAATGTATCAAAGATAAAGAGAGAGCCTATAAAGTGGCCATGAGCACTAGGAAATCAGAAGATTGGGAAGACTACAAAAACAAACAGAGGATAACAAAGAGAGAAATAAGGAAGGAGAGGATCAAATCTGAAGGTAAGCTATGAAGGTAAGCTAGCCAGTAATTTTAGAAATGATAGTAAACGTTTCTTTCAACACATAAGAAACAAACGAGAAGTAGAAATTGAGCAGCTCCAAATTGATGCAGGAAGGCCAGTGTTGAGAGATAAGAAATAGCTGAAGAACTTACTTTGAGTCAGGCTTCACAGTGGAAAACATGAATAATATCCCAACAATTAAGGAGAGTCAGGAGGCAGAGTTGAGTATGGTAGCCATTACAAAAGAGGAAGTGCTAAAAAAGCTAAAAGGTTTAAAAATTGATAAATCTCCTCTCCCCGATCTCCTGGAGGTCTGAGGGAGGTGGTGAGGAAATAGCGGAGGTATTGGTGTGATCTTTCAAAAATCACTGGAGACAGGGAAAGTCTCAGATGATTGGAAAATCGCTGTTGTAACCCTCTTGTTCAAGAAAGGATCAAGACAAATAATGGAAAATTATAAGCTGATTAGCCTAACTATAGTTGTAGGTAAAATTCTAGAGTCCATCATCAATGATGAGATTTCTAAATTCTTGAATGTGCAGGGTCAGATTAAAACAAGTCAGCATGGATTTAGTAACGGAAGGTTGTGCCTGACAAACCTGTTCGAATTCTTTGAAGAGGTAACAAGTAGGTTAGACCAGGGAAACCCAGTGGATGTTATCTAGGTAGATAACAAGAGGGTTATAACAGCGATTTTCCAATCATCTGGCACGGACTATTTTTTAAACGGTGAGAAAAGTCATAAAGCAAAAGGCCACTTTTGGAATATTGGGTGCAATTCTGGTCTCCTTCTATTGGAAGGATGTTGTGAAACTTGAAAGGGTTCAGAAAAGATTTACAAGGATGTTGCCAGGGTTGGAGGATTTGATCGAGAGAGAGAGGTTGAACAGGCTGGGGCTGTTTTCCCTGGAGTATCAGATATAAAAGAGACCTAAGGGGCAACATTTTCATACAGAGGGTGGTCCATGTGTGGAATGGGCTGCCAAAGGAAGGGGTGGAGGCTGGTACAATTACAACATTCAAAAGACATTTGGATGGGTATATGAATAGGAAGGGGTTGGAGGGATATGGGCCGGGTGTTGGCAGGTGGGACTAGATTGGGTTGGGATATCTGGTTGGCATGGATGAGTTGGACTGAGGGGTCTGTTTCCATGCTGTACATCTCTATGACTCTATGATAAATATTAAAGCCACTTTCTTGTATTCCTGTAATGTGATTAAATCAGAAATAACCTGAAGATGTGCACTGGTGATGCCAAGACATCCAAGATTATGTGCATTAGAATAGTTAGGTGTTTATTTTTGATTGATGCAAACTCAAAGGGCTAAAGGGCCTTTCTCTGTCCTTTGGAACTCCATGATTCTATGGCAGATGTCAATGACAATACTTGGAACTAAATTGGAGCAGGATACAGATTCAAGTCTCTGGGGAAGGAGTTGTGTGAACTGTTCCTTTGGTCTTGAGTAAGCAACATCAACCACTGCTACGTTGCCTCTCTTGTACCTTATCTGTCCATTGGCTGACCTGGACAAACTGCAGAGTTCTGTTTCCCAGGTATAAGCTACCTTTTCTGTGGTGACAACATTATTGTTGATATTTAGAAAACAAGATACCTTATAGAACATAGAAGGATACAGCGCAGTACAGGCCCTTCGGCCCTCGATGTTGCGCCGACCGAATCCTACCTAACCTATACTAGCCCAATAACTTCCAAATGCCTATCCAATGCCCGCTTAAATGACCATAAAGAAGGAGAGTTCACCACTGATACGGGCAGGGCATTCCATGAACTCACAACCCGCTGTGTGAAGAATCTACCCCTAACATCTGTCCTATACCTACCACCCCTTAATTTAAAGCTATGTCCCCTAGTAACACCTGACTCCATTAGCGGTAAAAGGTTCTTAGTATCTACCCTATCTAAACCCCTAATCATCTTATACACTTCTATCAGATCTCCCCTAAACCTTCTCTTCTCCAATGAGAACAGCCCCAAGTGCCTCAGCCTTTCCTCATAAGATTTTCCTACCATTCCAGGCAACATCCTGGTAAACCTCCTCTGCACTCGTTCTAAAGCTTCCACCTTCTAGTGCTTTTCAAATCAATGCACTGAAGCCTTGTGCACTTCCAGAATAAAGTTCATCCATGTCAAATGTGCCAGTGACCATAGACTGGGAAGCGCAGAAAAGAGCTTGCAGAGTGCATCCAAATGCTCACATAGCCAAATTTAAAGGCATTTGGCAGTCACGCAAAGCGTGGTTTATTTACTGCTTCCCTCACAAGAATAAATTACAGAAGCTTGCTCTCAACAGGTTCAAATCAGTTTCCAATTGGCATAACAGCAGCAAATCACCCAGCAATGGATCAGCCAGATCAAGCTCAGTTCTTCATACTCTTAGTGAACTGCAACCGGTGCTCTGGCACTTAGTGCAAGAAAAAACACTTGCACAAAAACTGAAACCCTGGGGCAGTCAGTTCTGACTGACTCCTGAAGTTGTTGCTGTTTATGCAACACTGACTGCGGCAGCTGTTGTCATGCTAACGGATGGGTCTCGCAAAGACACTTCTAATCGTTTAAAATTACAATCACAATTAGATTAGATTACTTACAGTGTGGAAACAGGCCCTTCGGCCCAACAAGTCCACACCGACCCACCGAAGAGCAACTCACCCAGACCCATTCCCCTACATTTACCCCTGCCCCTAACACTACAGGAATTTAGCAAGGCCAATTCACCTAACCTGCACGTTTTTGGACTGTGGGAGGAAACCAGAGCACCCGGAGGAAACCCACGCAGACACGGGGAGAATGTGCAAACTCCACACAGTCAGTCGCCTGAGGCGGGAATTGAACCCGGGTCTCTGGCGCTGTGAGGCAGCAGTGCTAACCACTGTACCACCACCCACAAAACATAGCCAGTCTTGGGCCTTGGAACATTCCATTCCCTCAGCTCAGGTAATAATGACTAAGTATGAGCAGATCATAGAGTTGAACATAGTTATTTGCTCTGGCATGGAACAAATCAGAATGCCACGATGATACATCAAACTCAAATATCCACAGGCGAAGCTCAGTTCAAAGAAGTCTATTTGATTTTTATTTCTTTTTAACGCTGGTAGAAAAGAAAGGTTACAGATGTCAGATATAATTGCAAACTGTGGAAGGGATTGAGGCTGAGACAGGTTATCAAAGAGTTTATCGCTGACCTGAAACATTCATTGCCGCTTCCCCCAAAGGTGCTGGCAGACTAGTTAAGTATCTCCATGTTTTCGGTTCTGATTTGAATGAGTTTTACCAACTTTTACAGAACCAGACTGATCTCTCAATGCTGCCGATAACCTCATGTGGAATCCACTCAACATTGCACAGTGCCGTTTCAAACTGCACAAGTAATAGTGTGAAGCAAAGAAACATTAAAACAGGCTCTGATAAAATTTTGTACTTTCATTCAAAGTTGCATGATCTTGCTGCAAAATTACTGATAGGTGTTGAATGAGTGTGCAATCTATCAACATAACAGAATTCTGACAAAGGAACACTGACTGGATACATGAAGTCTGCAATAATATTGCCTAGCCTACTGAAGGCTTCCAGCATTATGTGTTTTAAAGTAACATTTCTTTCGCTTTAATCCAAAATCTATGCTCAGAGGAAATTGATTGTTATGTGTTATCCCTATACTAAATAATTAAAGAAGAGGCTCTAGGTTTGACTGAACTTTGCTCAAGAAACTAGCGAAGGAAATCTTCCCACTGTCATAACTGGACATTTGATCCAAGCTGTTCACTCTGCACGTCCATGAATTAAATGTTTAATTAGGCTTTGTTGAAATCTACACAGAGAAGTCCAACTTTGGACTTCTGCAGGAAGGATATTATTAAACTTGAGAGGGTGCAGAAAGGGTTTACAAGGATGTTGCTGGGACTAGAAGGTTTGAGTTATAGGAAGAGGCTGAAGAAGCTGGGGCTTTATTCCCTGGAACATCAGAGGCTGAGAGATGACCTTATGAAGGTTTATAAAATCACAAGGGGCTTGAATAAGGTGAATAGCCGAAGTCTTTTCCCCTGGATGGGGGAGTCCAAAACTAGAGGGCATAGGTTTAAGGTGAGAAGAGAAAGATTTTAAAAGGACCTGAGGGGCAACATTTTCATGCAGAGGTTGGAGTGTGCATGGAACGAGCCTCCAAAGGAAGTGGTGGAGGCTGGTATAATTTAATATTCAAAAGGAATTTGAATGGGTACATGAATATGGAGGGTTCAGAGGGATATGAGCCAAATGCTAGCAAATGGGTCTAGGCCAGATTGAGATGTCTGGTCGGCATGGATGGGTTGGACTGCAAGGTCTGTTTCCGTGCTGTATGAATCTATGACTCTAAATCCGGCAGTTTGTGTGCCAAATTTCCCAAATTCACATCCTACTCACAACTTCCTGGCTATATTTACACCCACTGAGAGTCCAACCTTCACTGCTGTCTGGTATTAAAGAAAAAAAAGATCTTGGAATGAAAGTTGTGCACAGTGCATGGATCTTACACTGTGCATATGCAGTCTGCCATGTTGAAAATAACGATGAAGTTTTCAAGGAATGGAACCCTGTGAACTGCAAGATTTTACTGTACACTCAGCCTTCTGAGTTGCTTTTGGAATATGTAAAGAGGATGGTGTGGTAGTAAAAACAAAATTTCTCTGGCACATCCCACTTTTCTGCTGGAACTTCTGTGTAAAAAAATCAGAAAATAGTGCAAACAGCAACCAATGTAAACATGAGACTAGGTCATGGTATCAAAATGGGGAACTACATCTTATCTGTAGTGGGGTTACATACTGCATGTTGTATGGAACTAAAGACTTCTCTCAGTGCAACAAAGACATTTTTTTCCAATCCTGCACTCAGTTGCAAAATCCCATATCTTCCAAGCCTTTGTAAGCATTTAATAACGTAGTAAAGATACAGGAAGCATTTAAAGATTTGTAATAAACACTGAAAGAAGCCAGTTTGATGTTTCATTTGTCAAAAGGTTAGATTGTGTGCTGACAATTCACTAACATCTCCTGTTGCAATTTCAGCCTGTAATAGGCCTGGATAACATCCACGTTGGTAAGAAGCTTGTAACTTTTATGTCCCTTAAGAACCAAGAAATGATCGATCCAAATGTATGACCTTCAGTGACAGCATTACTAATATTCTGTGGTCACTACAGACCAGAAGATGAAATGAACCAACAATATTAGCAATGTGTCTGCAATAATACAGGAAGAACATAGCCAGCTCCAACTGTCATCTCCCCAAGATAAGCAAGGCTCTCCACAATAATGTATACATGTTCAACATTTTAAATAAATATTTTCTTGATTTTATTAATAATACATAGCCAAGGAAAATGAATATGCCATGAAGTGTAATGTGTTACAGATATTTCTGAAGGAAGCTACAAATCACCCCAGAATCCTCTCTCATCCAATGAAAGTAGCCCCAACTTTTCAAAGGTTAAGTGAGTGAAACCCAGTTCTAACACGCTGAGAATTACAACTGTTGAAACTTTCTCATTATAGGCCAGGTGGAAATGAAAAGTCTGCCGGGGGCGTGGGAGACATATGTGCATGTGCACATGTGTGTATCGGTCAGTGGTGGTGGTTAGAGGACCAACAGCAGTGGCAGGCAATAAGGACAATGCCATTCCCAGGATTCAGGTTAGAAGGAGGGGCTGTTTTGTACAGCACCCAATTAGACTGCCTTTGACATTGCCACTTGTGCAAAAGACAGTTGGAAGGATTTAATGGAAGATAAGTAGACAAGGCCATTTTGAATGAGAGAGAAAGATGTTTCAATGAGCAACTTGCATTTACATGTCACATCTCTTTCAACATGATTTTGTGTGTGATTTTTAACTCTTTCAACATCATTGTTATGGTAATTTGAGAAAGGCAGCTACCAATGTGAACACAGAGATCCCACAACAACAATGAATAATGACAAGATCATCTCGAAAGGGGAATGACAAAGCAGCATGGCGTCCGAGTGTCACAAATGTGACATTTATAGAATGATGTGCAAAACTTGCAATATATTGTCCTGAGAAATAGTGAGGAGAAAGAGTTTTTTTAAAAAAAGTCTGTGCCTCCACCAGGATTGGAGTTACTCATTCTGTGAGGCAGTAGATCCAGCCCTGGATCAGCATGGTCTCATGATGTGTTTCTCCAGCAACCAACAGGTTATGCCAAAAGAATGGAGCGAGTTTGCAAGAGTCCATTGCCCTGATGTCAGTTAAATCACGGAGGGAGATCAAGCAACTGCTGTCCCTCACAGTGCAGGGAAAACAAACAAGTCAGTGTTTCTATTGTTTCCTGACCAACACTATGGGTGACTGTAAAGCACAGCACATATGAAGATGGTGGGAAAAAAAGAAATCAGCACAGCATTTTCAGTCTCAGGCTGCTGAAACAGTTAAACCAGTTTTAAGTGCTGACTTCTGGCATGTTTACATCTTTTCCAAGTACTTTTTAAACTTTTTTATGAATTTCAGCCCCAGTGTTTTACTCAAAATAAATATTACAAGTAATAGTCATGCAGTCCTTGAATACTTTTAGGGAGTGCACTCAACTTTAATGGGTTTCACCCGGAGATCTGTGGCTCTATGCCATCCACTTGTTGCCATGAAATTGCAAGGTCTGAGCTACCTCTGATGCTACTTTGGAAGTAATGTTTCAATTCTGTGGCAATTGTTCATGTACTGCAGATTTCAATGTGTTCTCCGAAGGGTGTGAGAACAGCTTTTCTTTCAAAATTCTATTGTACTGGATTCCATAGATCTGATTAAGAAGTTGTTTCAAATGCTTTAGACAGGGAAAAAAAAATCATGTGCATTTACAGGCGAATGTCTGATCTTTAAGGTCAATTTCTCAAAGAAATAATACTTTGCGTGCTGAAATCAGTCTGTTTGCAATTTGCTCAGCAGTAATGTTCAATATAAAGCTCTCATATCTAAGCAACAATTATTATTCGCACCAGTTCTGCATAGACTGTAAATACCTATTTAGAGCATGAGGCAGAGAAATAAAACATGATCTAGGATGGTTAAATGCCATGCAGAACATCACAAGATATTTTAGACACTAGGATCAGAAGTATACATTGAGCAGAATTTTCAGCCTCATTTGATGGGAGCCCAGGGACAGGGTGTCACAGAAAAGGCGACCCGATGGCTCAGTGGTCAGCCAGGGACCTGGGTTCAATTGACACCTCAGGCGACTGTCTGTGTGGAGTTTGTACATTCTCCCAGTGTCTGCATTGGTTTCTTCGGGTGCCCTGGTTCCCTTTCACAATCAAAAGATGTGCAGGTAAGGTGAATTGGTCATACTTTATTGCCCATAGCGTTAGATGCCGTAGTCAGGGATAAATATCAGGTGAGTGAACAAGTCTGGGTAGATTATTCTTCAGAGGGTCGGTGTGGACTTGTTGGGCTGAAAGGCCCGTTTCCATACTGTAGGGAATCTAATCTAATCAAAAAAAAAATGCATGCTCTATGCCAGTGTACCAGATTCCCAGCAACTTTCCATGTCCTCACCAAACCGCTATCCCGAGACTATTTTTGCAGATGTGGGTGTCAAAAGGTGACTTGCACGCAGACAACGAATGGGAATTCAAGGCCTACCGCGTTATATTAACAGAGGCTGACTGGGTTATATCAGGCAATCAAAGGGTCAGTGTTCCAGGTGGACTTTGAACTCCTGTTCCCAACAGCATTTAAAAAATGAATTGAGGGTACCTCCATAATGAATTCAAACATTCTCTGTCTTTATGTGGGATGGAGACATCTTCTACTCTGAGAGCCTCCTTGTGGCAATCCAGCTTTGAGAACCAGCAGCCACTTGCAATTGGATGGTGTGCCCACCTTCTGCTAACTAAATGGATAACTCTTGGTAAAATCAATCCCAGTTTCCCAAAGTCATGACTCTATTTGGCCCCAACATCAGCGTCCCAGCTCATGATCCAAAACCCTGCCCAATGCTCTATTTTACAAAATGAGGAATAGATTGACACATTTTGAAGCACTTCCACTATTCAAACGCTTGTAGATTCAAGCTTGCTCCAGGGAGTTGAGCATAAAATCCACACAATCTCTCCAGCAGTATGCTAATGGAACACTCCGCTGATCAGATTTGGTGCTGAACAAAGAGGTTCTATTGACCTGCTTAGTTAAGTAGAAAAGATCCCAGGTAACCTATTTTGAAGAGCTGACTTGCGCTAGAGGTGTGTCATAACATCTTTGAAATGGTTGATTAGAAATATCTCTCCATGCCTTAGAGGGGGTGCATTAAAGGCCGGTGAGACTGTTTATTGTAAGGAAGGGAATAGTTGCTATGGTCACTATTATCAAGGGTAAAAAAATGAGGTCTGCAGATGCTGGAGATCACAGTTGAAAATGTGTTGCTGGTTAAAGCACAGCAGGTCAGGCAGCATCCAAGGAATAGGAAATTCGACGTTTCGGGCATACCCTTCATCAGGAGGGCTTATGCCCGAAACGTCGAATTTCCTATTCCTTGGATGCTGCCTGACCTGCTGTGCTTTAACCAGCAACACATTTTCACTATTATCAAGAACAGCTTTGCATTCCAGATTTGTTAGTTATATTTATAACCATCAGATAACATGGTGGTATATGAGCCACAATCCCCACAGTCTGGGCCTTTGGAATACCAGCCCAGTAAGAGGACCATTTCTCTACCTTGCTGAAAGCTATATTACACAACATCACTCCTCCAACCCCATAAATATCACAAATTTTCATTTGTTATTCAGTATAATTATTGCTACTTCACAGACTCACCTACTTTATGCAAGGGACAGAGAAGGTTAATTTGTATCCAAATGATTGCACACCTTCAATGATCATGGTGCATGCTATCGTTTGCAGTGGGAAGGTTTGGTCGCTTTGAGATTGAAATCATTGCAGTGTCAGAATGCTCCAGTGGACAGGGTCCAATGTTAAACAGGTAAAAATTCTTTCTCGGATTGTCAAGATCAAAACAACACCACTGTTTCATTTTATTTGATTGTTCAAAGGAAATTTAGATTAGATGAACTATTTTGATAAATGTCACTTTCTCCTATTTTGATAAATGGCTAGCCAGCTTGACACAGGGATGAACAGTCCACACAAACTTAATTGTTTCTTCTTCTAGAACATAGAACATTACAGCGCAGTACAGGCCCTTCGGCCCTTGATGTTGCGCCGACCTGTCATACCATTCTGAAGCCCATTCCATATCCGTCCATATGCTTGTCCAATGACAACTTAAATGTACTTAAAGTTGGCCAATCTACTACCGTTGCAGGCAAAGCATTCCATACCCTTACTACTCTCTGAGAAAAGAAACTACCTCTGACATCTGTCCAATATCTATCAGAAAAATCTTCTGAAAAGCTACAGCCAAAGTTGTCCTGAATAAATGCAAAATGAGCTCTATTACAAAGGCTTGAGCTGGAGTGTTGGCTGTCAGCCCAGTGCGTTGGCTTTTAAAACAAAACAGGCTTAATCTGCATGGCCTATGGTCCAATCAACATGACATTAATATATCACTGCATAAAACATCGTGTGCAGATGCAGCCGAGAAGTTTCAGCAGTTTTATGATGGTTGTGAAACCATTTCCTGAATCAGTAGAATTGCAAAGATGTCCAGGTTCAGTGGACTGGCCATGCTTAATTGCCTATTGTGTTCAGGGATGTTTAAGCTAGGTGGACTAGTCATGGGAAAGCGTGGGTCACAGAGATAGGGTGGGGGGTGGAACTGGGTGGGATGTTCTTCAGAAGGTCAGTATGGAATTGATGGGCCAAATGACCTGCTTCTGTGAATTGCTTGGCAGAGCCCTGATTGTTTTAACAGGATCTTTTGAGATCGCACAGATCCAAACAAAGTGCTCCAGAAAGAATGAGACTGCTTCGGTCCAGGATGACTGCAGCTGAACAGAATTTCTATGCAAATAGGTTCCCAGTGCTCAAGGACTGCCATCAAACTGCGGGTTTTAAATTACTTCATTTCAAAAGCTGGCTGAATCCATTCAGACACAATGTGACAACAGAGATGGTTCTAATCTAGAACAGCTGTCTGTTATTAACTGTTCGGGCTCAGTTTCTGCCCCCCCGTCCAGGCCTTTCAAGCACCGGTGGGGGTATTCAAGCAGCTAACATCCAGCACATGAGGAGAGTTACAGGTTCATTTGGATTCATGTCATCACTGTAACAGCTCAGTTTGACGGTGAGGAAACTGTCAGAGTCAAAAACATTCAGGGAGTTCACTTCAGCTCATTTTATGAGCATGCACATCTAAATGATCAAATCCAATATCTATGCCTGTACAAACCAGAGTAATTTGTGGTTTAGATATTTACAGCTTGCTTATTATAAAAAACATATTTGTCCTCATACTCAATGCTACTGCTCATCCTGGAAGAGTAACTGTTCCACACCCACGAGACTAACTCAAGTGGAAAGCTTGTGGGCTCCTATCTTGTGTCAACCATCACAGAATAGTACTGTGTGACCTGATACAGTTTAAACTCGTAACATTTTGTTTTACTATTGCTGTGTTCAGGTAAATAACAATGACTGCAGTGAAGGAGAATGCAGCAAACAGAACAGAATCAACATGTCCAATATCGGTGCTATTTTTTGCTGCTACATTAGCTAGATAAATGTAATGGATGTGATGTTAATCTGATGTTGCAAAGGAACAAACAAACATGAAAACAATTTTGCATTGGATTTTTCCCTAGAGATGGTATTGAATACAGAACAGTTGTATTGGAATTGAATTCCAGGAAAGAGGGATTATAGGATATCCTGACTAAAATCATTAAGTTGTTCCTCAAAAACATGGTATTTTGTGGGACAGTCTGTCTGAGGCTCATAAGTCCCTCCCAAGTTTGCCTGCTTCCCACCTTACATGACATCTAACTCTAAGAGATTCAACATGGGAGTTACATCAGAACACAGTGATGTTCTCATGAAACAGCAGTAACATGAAACGAATGCAAGATCTACCTGGAGAGTGACATTAACACAAGATAGCATTGTGTGGGATGATGATTAAAAAGATGCCCTACAGTCACATGACTAGACTGGAGAAACGAGAGTTGTTCCCCTGAGAGCGGAGAAATCAAGAAGATTCTTGAAAAGAAATTCCATCATGTTAGGCCCAGCAAAATGTAAGCTAAAAGTGCCATGTCAAAGGAATTGCAGTAACAGCAGTGGGGAGTTGGTCAAGGAACATTTGTAGGCAGAAGATTTCAGACAGGAGGAAGGCCTCGTGCAGGAGCCACAACCCAGAACTGGAACCAAGGGTATAATAACCGTTAGAATATAGTGACTACCCTACTTAAAATAACTGACATTAATTCATTCATTCATTGGCGATCCCTTGCAAATGAGGATAACTTTCTTCCATTCCCAGACTGAGTCCGTAGGTGGCCGTACAGACTTTTGCAGCTACCACAAGCCCTGTCACTAATAACAACTACAATGAATATGATGACTATGGCAATTAACAGATTGATTATGGGAAAGTACCACAATGTGGAAGTCACCAGAATAATTACAAACCAAAGCACGATTTTTCCTCTGTAGTCCATTGGAAGCAGATGAAGGTACAGTCTTTTAGTTTGCATAGCAGATTCACAGGAAGTCGTGTTTAGACCTCTGTAAAAGCAGCATTTAATTGTTCAAATACATTTTTTGTTTTGCATCATTCCTTTCTACCTCCCCTAAAGAACTGCTGCCTCGAGCCCAATTTTAAGTTAAATTCAGTTTGAATTGAAGGAATATTGCTTTCATTATTTTATTTCCCAGTAAATGTTTTTCTGGGACCAACTGCTTTTGGTTTTCTTTGCACATTTTCTCCTCCAAATGGGTTAGATGCACATGTGTTCAATTCATTGTGATGACATTTACAGAAGAAACATATGCAAAAGCAGGAGTAGGCGATCTGGTCCCTCAAGCCTGCTCCACCATTCAATAAGATCATGGCTGATCTTTTTGTGGACCCAGCTCCACTAACGCTCACCATAGCCTTTACTGTTCAAAAATCTATTTTTGCCTTAAAAGCATTCAACGAGGCAGCTTCACTGGGCAGGGAATTCCACAGATTTACAACCCTTTGAAGAAGTTCCTACACAACTCAGTCCATTTAGGTATGGTATAAGTGGCTTTTTTTAAATTAAATTGGATCTCTGGCTTTTTTTAAAATTAAAATAAACTTTTGTGTACAATTTAAAAAAAAGAGATTTGACAGAAGTGCTTAAATTTATGAGTTAGAATAAATAAGGCAAGGTAAGGTGATTAGCCACTGTTCACAATGGATCACAAGGTGCACCTCTCCAGTGAAGTTATACATAACTTGAGGTGTGCCAATCCCAGAGTTGGGGCAAGGTAAGAAGGCAAACCACCATGGACAGAGATTGAATCCGTGTCATCACTCATAATCCATAGAATCACTACAGTGTGGAAACAGGCCCTTTGGCCCAACAAGTCCACACTGACCCTCCAAAGAGTAACCCACCCAGAGCCAATCCCCTACATTTAGTCCTGACTAATGCCACTAACCTACACATCCCAAAACACTATGGGCAATCTAGCATGGCCAATTCACCTAATCTGCACTTTTTTGGACTGTGGGAGGAAACCGGAGCATCCGGAGGAAACCCATGCAGACATAAGGAGAATGTGCAAATGCCACACAGACAATCACCCAAGGCTGGATTCGAACCCGGGTCCCTGGCAGCGGGAGGCAGCAGTGTTAACCACTGAGCCATTGTGCCACCCCAAACCATCAAGCCAAATGACCTAACTGATGGGATGAATGGGATGAATACAACCAACCAATCCCAGTAAGCATTATTAACACAGAACATTTCAGTGCCTTTTTATATTGGCTAAAAGCCAATGGCTCAAAGTATGCAGGGTGTAAGGGTTACTTGTCAGTCACACTTCTTTCAACTGAGATAACTCCGTCAGATTTTGCCCTGGATACGCCTGTGTGACTCATTTGCTCTGAGTGTCCAATGTCAATACACATTGTGTACTGTTATTTAGAAAATTACATAAATTGACATTAGTTAAGCAGTACGGGTCACTGAAATAAATAACTCTATCAATCTTAAAACCAAGATCCACCTCCTCCACAGTGGTTAACGTAATGTCAACTTTAGAATATTGCAAGGGAAGCCACTAGATGGCTGACATACTATTTAACCTATCTTCTTTTGATAATCTTGATGTCAGCCGACAGTGACCTGTCCTCTGGGATGTTGCTTGTATTAAAATTCTACAAATATTCAGATGGCACTAGGTGGAGCTCTGAGCACATAAGCAAAGCACGCAGGTACATGTTCTATTTTCCTCAACCAAGGAGAAATATGGAGCCTGCAGTAATAACTCTACACTATTGAGTCTGCATTTTTGCAGCAGTTATCCAAAATAACATTTTGGCAAGTTCACTCCAGCTTCTGATTAATGTGCTTGCAATTTGTTTGAGTCTAAACTTGTCCGAGGTTCTGTTATTTTAATAAATGGGAGTCTGGGTGCCTGCAATATAACAAATCTTTGACAAGAGGCTGTTGCCTTCCTCCTCATCAACCAATTCCTTCAAAACTATTAACTACCAACAACCGTTCTCAGAAATGCCCAGCAATAGCCACCAACCAACAACCAACAATCCAGTTGGGTGTCAGGAAGGTCACTGCAAATGCGTAGTCAAGTGAAAGCTTGCTGTGCAGATCAGCAGGGCCTGTGTCGCCAAATTAGCCACGTCCTTCACTTACTACTCGGCTCCCATGCCACTTTAATACCTCAAATTTCAAGCCCAACATCTTTGGCAACTGAGTGGTAAGGAGAAATGTTACCCTTCAAATCACCCGAACAATAAAAACATACTTTTGAAATATGTGGACAATTTTTCATTTTTTAATTGTGTTGTGTTCTCTGAAAGAAATGTGGAGAAAGAATGTATAGAAGCGTAACTATTTGTAAGGTCAAGAGAAAAATTGATTCTTATGTTATTGCTGAGGTTATTGCATTCCATACTCTTCAAAAAATGTAAAAGAAAGACAAGGACTACCAGAGTCATTCTGTTGATGCACTTGGTGCTCTCACAGCTGACTGTGTAGAATTCAATTGAAAGTTGCCTGATATAGATCACATCTGGCACTAAAGATTACAAGATGCTGTGTCCAACCTTCTTCATTTAGTTAAATTCAGTGTATTGTATGTAATCTTTCCCATAAGTAATACCAGGCTAAAAAAGTCCTTTGTAGTTATTGTTTGACATCCAGACAGTAGAACTTTACAGTTGATTGAATTGTTTCTATTTCAGAAAGGTAGCTAAATCCTGGCAGACATTTGAGCACACTGGCAATAATAAAAAGTCTTGACACGGAGGTCTGAACTTCCAGAAGGATCATTATCTACATCAGAATTGCTGGTGCGGCACATAAATGACTGGCTTCGGTCTGAAGCAGGCAAGCTGCTGTAGCCAGGCAAAAAAAAACTGCCACAAAGAAGCAGACGCAAACATTTAAAAAGTGTTCACTTTTCTCTTAAATTACTCTTTAAACATATTCCCAGGTATGCCTGACCAATAACGCAACATCACAACTCCATTAATTGAGCCAAGAGGCGGCATATTATACGGTCATCTGGCAGCAGTCAAGACAAGTCACTAAAGCAAGTCTTCTCAATTAGCGATAAAATTGGATAGAAAGATAAACAAAGAACAACATTACAACACAAACAGAGAGAGAGGAGTCAGGCAGTCCGAGTCCAACTTTCATCACAGTGAGGAGAAAGTGAGGTCTGCAGATGCTGGAGATCAGAGCTGAAAATGTGTTGCTGGAAAAGCGCAGCAGGTCAGGCAGCATCCAAGGAACAGGAAATTCATTTTCTGTCGAATTTCCTGTTCCTTGGATGCTGCCTGACCTGCTGCGCTTTTCCAGCAACACATTTTCAGCTTTCATCACAGTGATCATTGTTCAACTCCAGCTCAAAGTGATGGAATAAAAAAACGCAATGTATCTGTTGATTACAAGAAACCTCTTATAAAATGAGTTTCAATCTAGTTCTAATCGGATGATTTTCATGGATCATGGTGCATCATTGACGTTTAAAGACTTTCAAAAAGTGGGTGGTGATGAATGTACTGAGATTGAAATGTGAACTGGGAGCATGGTTGATTATTGATACACCAGGCAACAACAGCACGGTCTGAAAGTGAAAGCAGTTTAAAACACTTACAAGCTGAAGCGCTCATCCGTTACAACATTGTTTGTGTGAATTCACCAGTTAATCTAGTCAGCTTTTGGGATACTTTGTCAACAGTGAAGATATGCTGCTGCTCTTTTGAAGATGGAAGCCAATAGAGAGAGATACCCACTCTTCGTAGGATCTCCAAAGATACCCAAACATGGCAAAACAATTGATCGACAAAATATTTGACTCACTTTGCAACTACTGCAAATTTCCTGAGATAAATCCTGAAGAAGATGCATGGATAATGTTGAAAGCCATATCAAAAGAATAATTTTGAGATGGTCAAGGATATGTTTATATCTGCCAATGACAAGGCAGATTATAATATGTTCTTTTCAACCATAAGCTTAGGAACAGTGCTCTTTCAGGAGCAACTGGATGGATGTTGCAAACCAGTCTATTACACATCACAAACCAGTCTATTACACATCACAAGCAGCAAGGCGGCAGAGTAGATAACACTGCTGCATCACATCACCAAGGACCCAGGTTCGATTCCAGCCTTGTGACTATCTGTGTGGACTTTGCACTTTCTCCCTGGATCTGTGTGGGTTTCCATTATGTGCTCTGGTTTCCTCCCACAGTCACAGAGATGTGTAGATGAGGTGCTTAGACCATGCTAAACATGGGGATGGGATGGAAAGGTTGGGTCTGGATGGGAATCTCTTCGGAGGGTCAGTGCAGACTCAAAGGGGCACATGGCTTCTTTCTGCCCTGTAGGAATTCTAACAAGAATCATCAGATACAGAAACACAATATACTATGATTGGGAAGGTGCTGTCTTAGTTACATGAGCATGCAAATGATTTTTTCAGACTTGAAAGTGGTCATAGAAATAGGTAAAGTTTCAGCTCGACTAAAAGGATGAGAAGGAACAAGCAAGGATGCCTCCAGGAATGCAACAATTTCGACTTTCTCTCATGAGGTCTGCCAACGAAGCAGTGTACATTGAAAGAAAACTGCAGATGACGGTAGGTTTGCTCTCCAGCTCAACAGCTGGAAGTTAAGCCAAGTGTGATATTGAGTTTATCCATCAATTCCAGTCATACACATAATACACAGTGGCACAAAGGCCTTCAAGCCACAAACAACATAGCCAGATCCAATCGGAGCAGTTGAGGCTCCAGGAATGTCTCAATGTTCATTGCTCAGTCCTTTGAGTACAGGATTGTGAAGTCATGTTGAGGTTGTACAGGACATTGGTAAGACCTCTTCTGGAATAGTGTGTCCAGTTCTGGTCACCCAGTTAGAGCAAGGATATTATTAAGCTGGAGAGGGTTCAGAAGAGATTTATCAGGATGTGCCAGGTATGGAAGGTTAAAGCTGGATATGCTGGGACCTGTTTCACTGGAACGTCGGGGGTTGAGAAGCGAACTTATAGAAGTTTATAAAATAATGTGGGGTATAGATAAAGTTAACAGTAAGTGTATTTTCCTTAGGATGGGAGGATTTCAAGACTGTGGAGCACATTTTTAAGGTGAGAGGAGACAGAGTTAAAAAATACATGGAGGCAAATGTATTACACAAAAGGTGGTTCGCATGTAGAAAACCTCTTGATGAAGTGGTGGATGTGGATACAATTACAATGTTTAAAAGACATTTGGATAAGTGCATGAATAGGAAAGGTTTAGAGGGATATGGGTGAGGTGCAGGTAAGTGGAACTGGTTTAGTTTGGGGTTATGTTCAGAATGGAATGGTTAGGCCGAAGGGTCTGTTTCCATGTTGTACTCTAAATCTAAATCTATTGGTATTCTGTTGAAGCTAGTCAGACCAGTGGTCCAGTGGGTTGACCTTGAAAGTATTCTTTGCGCAGTGAGAGCATTCTACAATTGTGGATAACATATTAAACGTATAAAGGTGCGGTGGCCATTCCTTCAGGATTAGACTAGATTAGATTCCCTACAGTGTGGAAACAGGCCCTTTGGCCCTAAAAGTCCACACCAATCCCCCAAACAGTAACCCACCCAGTCCCATTTCCCTCTGACTAATGCACCTAACACTGTGGGCAATTTAGCATGGCCAATTCACCTGACCTGCACGTCTTTGGACTGTGGGAGGAAACCGAAGCACCCAGAGGTAACCCATGCAGACACGGGGAGAACGCGAAAACTCCACACAGATAGTCGCCAGAGGCTGGAATCAAACCAGGGATCCCTGGTGCTGTGAGGCAGCAGTGCTAACCACGGAGGCACCATGCCGCCCTGATGTCCTGGAGAAGCTACACCAGGAATGCCTAGGGATGACTATGTGCAGAGCCAGAGATCAATCAATGGTGTGTTGGCCTGAGATGTCAAGATGCCTGAAACAAGTTACAGAGACAGAGGGAGAGGGAGAGGAAATGTGTAAATCTCCACTCAGTCCAGAAGCAGCCTATTCTCTGCAGTCAAAAACCCCAATTTAAATCTGAAGAAAACTAACTAGTATTCCTGCAGCAGCTACTGTAAGCTGTAACTTCTGAATTCATAATTCAGAGATAATTTATAATGAATCAGTCACTCAATAGTCCTTGAAACAATGGAAGCATCCAGTGAAAGTTGTCTAAACAACAAGGCTCTGGCCAGCTGAAGAACACTGGAACCAGGAAGCAAAGACGACTGAACTGACTCCCCAATTTTACTCCCTCCATCAATAATTTATTTTCCCTACTTGATTGTCTGTGCATGCATCAGTGGGTGTGCGTGCATGTGTGTGGGGGGAATTTGATAAGGGATCACAATATTAATTAGTAGTATTATATAGTGTTAATTATTAGAAATAAATAATAGCTCTTGGTTTGTACAGAACCCTGTTTAATGCTTTCTATTAATCTTCATCTGAAAGTCAGGCAAATTGGTATACTCTACATTCTTTGATCAAAAATGTTAACCTTTGGTATGACTCCGGGAATAGTGGAGCTCAATTTATGGAGCCCTACCCAATGGGTCATAATAGTTATATGTTCATTGTAAGGCAAGATTCAGGCTGAGACACATTGTCAGGGCACAGTAAAAGCACAGTTACGCCCACATAACTTTGATCCAATTGACTTTGAGGTGAAATGCATGCCTGAAAAAGAGAAATGTTTCATTCTTGAGCACCTTTACTCAGTTTAAAGCTAACAATACTTAAAATAAACCAGATTCAGCATTGTGGTTTTAAACAAAAATTCTGAACTCTATCACCATACCGACATCTTTACAATTTAAAAATTACTGCTAGAGAATGAAAAGGCAATTTTCCTCAAGTTTAAAAGCTCCCAGATCCACTCAATTACACTCTGCCCACACTCAAAGTACCAGACAGAATTTTAATGAAACATTTTCAAGTGCAATTCTCTGTCTTACTCAGATACAATTTTCATTTCGCTTCGGATTGCCAATTCACCCGACCTTCTACAACTGAGCATAATAGCATCCTGCTTGATAATTTTATGATAAAAATATAGCAGCTTATATTAATATTTCACATTAAATTGATTTGATTTTATTTGCTAGGGGCCACATAATGCTTAAATTAGACTAAGCAAGGCAATCTTGTCAGAAAGAAACCATGCACAGAAAATTTAAAGCACTTCTACATCCCCTGCATGCGTGTGTGTGGGATAATGTTATGTTTGCATAAGATTTACAATTAATTCAATTGTTTCATTAGATTGTAATCTGTTTAAAGTACTGAATTTGCCTCTGTCCCTCTAATTCATTACTTGTTTACTGGTAAGTTGACATCATACTGATGACATGGACTATAGGAGGAAGATAAATTACTGAAAGCCACAGTCTTAAAAAGAGAGGAATTTGAACACATTATTAATTGTATCTTTTGTTGCCTGGATTATATCTAACAGATAATTTATTGATGTAGGAAAACAGAGCCTAATAAATAAGTACTTCTTCATCCAAGAAGGCTTTCTTCTTACTAGGAAGATTTGCCTCGTGTTTGCAGTATTCACAAACACAATTAGAGTCAAAGAGTCATAGAGATGTACAGCATGGAAACAGACCCTTTGGTGCCAACCCGATATCCTAACCCAATCTAGTCCCACCTGCCAGCATGCGGCCCATATCCTTCCAAACCCTTCCTATTCATATACCCATCTTAGATGTTGCAATTGTACCAGCCTCCACCACAACCTCTGGCAGCTCATTCCATACATGTACCACCCTCTGTGTGAAAAAGTTGCCCCTTAGGTCTCTTTTATATCTTTCCCCTCTCACCCTAAACCTATGCTCTCTAGTTCTGGACTCCCTGACCCCAGAGAAAAGACTTTGCCGATTTACTCTATCCATGCCCTTCATAATTTTGTAAACCTCTATAAGGTCACCCCTCAGCTTCCGACGCTCCAGGGAAAACAGCCTCAACCTGTTCAGCCTCTCCCTATAGCTCAAATCCTCCAACCCTGGCAACATCCTTGCAAATCTTTTCTGAACCCTTTCAAGTTTCACAACATCTTTCCAATAGGAAGGAGACCAGAATTGCACGCAATATTCCAACAGTTCCATAGGTAATAACCTTAATCACAAGATAGCATCATAGAATCACTACAGTGCAGAAAGAGGCAACTTAACCCATTGAGTCTGCACCAATCCTCCGAAGAGCATCCTACCCAGACCCAAAACCATCCCCCCTTCCCCCAAACAACTCTATCCCTGTAACTCCACTTTCAGCATGGCCAGTCCACCAACATCTTTGGACTGTGGGAGGAAACCAGAACACCTGGAGGAAGCCCACAGAGACACAGGAAGAATGTGCAAACTCCACAAGTAGTTGCCCAAGACTGGAATTGAACCTGAGTCCCTGGTGCTGTGAGGCAGCAGTGCTAACCATGCCATTATAGCCACTTATGGATTCCTCACTTGTACAGTTGAATGTGGAAATATAGAAGGTTCTGGCTCTAGTATCCTGCTATTACAACCAAAGCTAGATTACATTTTTGCCAATCTATCCTGCACAAGAGATCACTGTCAGGACACAACCTTTGGGTTATGACCCACCGTGCTCTTACGAAATACATGAAAAATATAGAACTTGTTCAGTCAGGAGCAGCTCAATTTCTAACAGCATTTTATGTGAGACATACTGATAACAGCAAATTTTACAGGGGCGAATTCATATCCTCAGAAGAAAACTAACGTTTCAGATTTTAAAAATTAAAATTAATTTGTAACAGTTTCCTCTCCGTCATTTTGTCTTATGTCTCTTTCTTACTCCCAATGTGTACATCTAAACTTTTATTTGGTGTTGTTAGAATGATTGCATTGTGATACAGCTCCTGTTTTATATTTTCTACCATATTCCTGTGTGACTCAGCAAGGATTCTTTAATTTGATAAGTCTCCATGCTAACTGGATTGTTCAGACAATATATATTTCTTGTCGCGAATATCACACCGATGATATGCTCCAAAAACAAGAAATCTTCGTTGACAAGCTACCAAGAATATCTGTGTGCAGGGTGAATAGCAGTAACGTTCCTTTCCCAATCACAACAAAATCCAAGTTAACTTGCAGTAGAGATATGTGTCTGACTGACAGATAAGGTCATCATGATCAATCCTTTAGGACCTTCAAATACTTTATAGTACAGCAATGTTTAATGTTCTAAGTGATAAATGGACAGATACATTCTGCCCCCACACACCCAATTTCTTCCTTGCCAAGCACCTAACCTAAAAGTGATGCCTTATTTGAAATAACTCCACAGAGGCCGGTGTCCCATCACTAAGTCACCCTTTATTTACCCATGGTGAGTTCTTGACACTGATCCAGCTCCTTCAGAGCCAGCTCTCACGAGTGAACAGGATGTCTGACACTCCTGTTCTTATCTGTCAGCCAGGGCTCCCTGATTGGCCGGGTTAACAGCCCCAACCAACGAACTTATGTTCTATGAGGCCCACTTGGCTGATCCCGTTACAATCACTACATCATTAACTTCAACAAAAGTTTTCACACTCTGGTCAAAGCATGAAACTTTTTAAATGTCAAGATTTATCTTCCAGGTTGTGTAAAGCCCAGGTTCGACATAAGATGTCCTGCCTTTGGAATAAGAAAGCTCCTTTTACATTGTTTTAACAATTATAAATGATTTGAAACACCATTGTACGTGGCACTTGTTGTAGAAAAACAAACCCATTACCATGGATATGGTGTTTCAATTCTGTTTATTAGTGTCATTAAGAGAACAGTGATGATTCTCTGAAAGCTGCCAAGCACATGCATGGCTTCCTCTAGTTTTACTGTGCTAGCTTCCATTCTCTTTAAACCAGCATGAAATGCAATTAGGAATCACTTTAATCGAAAGTTTGGCTTTGCTACCAAAGTCTAAGTTTCACCTTAGCTCATTGAGGTTTTATGGGATCCATCAAATATCGAACCTATAGCATTCGAGCATAGAACAGAGACTGAGATTAAAATCAGTACAGCGTAGGACATAGCCAATGGATCATCAAGCAGATTACATTGTTGGTTGTTCAACTGGAATTATATAATCAAATTCAATTACTTTCATTCTAAATGTACCTTGGTCTATTTTTCGTTCTCAGTTTTCCATTCTAAAAGATGCTCTTGAACTTTTTTTTTAAATCGCTAAAACTCTATAAAATTCACTCTATATGCCAGCTACCCTCTGTGGAAAAAAAATCACACAATATTTACGTTTAATCTTTTAATGATAATAGTAACTACCACTGTTCACCATACAGTACAAACAGCCTTCAAGTGTTTGCCCTCAAAACCTTAAATCATTTTGAAAACCTGTATTAATTCCCTCACAACTTACTTTGTTCCGTGTACTGCAATAATCTGCAATTTTCAAATGTTTCTTTATACGGGTAACCTATCATTCCAGATCAGCGTCATAGTGAATTGTTCCCGTTGCTCAAATGAACTTCACAAAATTAAGTGCCATATTCAACAACAGGCCTGTGGCCTAACCAATGTTTTGCTTACATTTGACCAAGCTTTCTATTTTTTAAGAAACCCTTAAGTTTCCACAAGCAAACTCCAAAATTAGGTTGTAATAATGGGGGATTTAGAAGTAACAAAAAGATTGATGAGGGTAGAGCAGTAGATGCAATTTATATGGACTTCAGTAAGGCGTTCGACAAGGTTCCCCATGGGAGACTGATTAGCAAGGTTAGCACGGAATACAGGGAGAACTAGCCATTTGGATACAGAACTGGCTCAAACGTAGAAGACAGACGGTGGTGGTGGAGGGTCGTTTTTCAGACTGGAGGCCTGTGACCAGTGTAGTGCCAAAAGAATCAGTGCTGGGCCCTCTACTTATTGTCATTCACACAAATGATTTGGATGATTAGTAAGTTTGCAGATGACACCAAAATTGGAGGTGTAGTGGACAGCGAAGAGGGTTACCTCAGATTACAAGAGAATCTGGACCAAATGGGCCAATGGGCTGAGAAGTGGCAGATGGAGTTTAATTCAGATAAATGTGAGGTGCTGCATTTTGGAAAAGCAAATCAGGGCAGGACGTATACACTTAATGGGAAGGTCCTGGGGAGTGTTGCTAAACAAAGAGACCTTGGAGTGCAGGTTCATAGCTCCTTGAAAGTTGAGTCGCAGGTAGATAGGATAGTGAAGAAAGTATTTGGTATGCTCTCCTTTATTGGTCAGAGTATTGAGTACAGGAGTTGGGAGGTGATGTTGCAGCTGTACAGTACATTAGTTAGGCCACTGTTGGAATATTGCTTGCAATTCTGGTCTCCTTCCTATCAGAAGGATGTTGTGAAACTTGAAAGGGTTCAGAAAAGATTTACAAGTATGTTGCCAGGGTTGGAGGATCTGAGCTACAGGGAAAGGCTGAACAGGCTGGGGCTGTTTTCCCTGTGGCGTCGGAAGCTGAGGGGTGACCTTATAGATGTTTACAAAATTATGAGGGACATGGGTAGGATTACCAAAAAAGGTTGTTGAGAAAAGAGCAGTGGATGTTGTTTACTTAGACTTTAATAAAGCTTTCAACAAGATTCTTCATGGTAAACCAATTGATAAAGTTAAGTCACGTGAGAGGCATTGTGAACTGGCCAAGTGGATACATAATTGGCTTAACAGCAGGAGACAGAGAGTAGTATTGGAGGGTTTGTTTTGGCCTGGAGGTCTTTGACCAGCGTGTTTCACAGGGATCAGTGCTGAGTCTTCTTTTGTTTGTCATTTATATAAATGATTTGAATGAGAATATCGAAAGCATGGTTAGTAAGCTTGTGGACGACATCAAAATAGATGGTATAGTAGGTGGTGAAGAAGGTTTTCTAAGATTACAAAGGGATCTTCATCAAATAGGTCAATGGCTGAGAAATGGTAGGTGCAGTTCAATCTGGATAAATGTGAGGTATGCCATTTTGGTACAACAAACAAGGAAAGGGCTTATGCAATTAATGTTAAAATCAGAGCATCTACATTGGGGAGACAGGATGCCTACTTGCAGAGTGCTTCAGAGGACATCTCCGGGATACCTGCATCAACCAACCCCACTGACCTGTGGCTGAACACTTCAACTTCCCCTCCCACTGCCAAGGACATGCAGGTCCTGTGTCTCCTCCATCGCCACACCCTCACCACCCGAAGCCTGGAGGAAGAACGCCTCATCTTCTGTCTTGGGACCCTCCAAACACATGGCATAAATGTGGACTTCACCAGTTTCATCATTTTCCCTCCCCCCAACCTTACCCCAGTTCCAAACTTCCAACTCGGGACAGCCCTCATAACCTGCCCTCCCTGTCCATGTTCCTTCCGACCTGTCCGCTCCACCCTCCTCTCCGACCTATCTTCCGCCCAGCCCCACCCCACCCCTCCCATTTCTCTCTCCACCCCCTCAGCTCATAAGCCTCATTCCTGATGAAGGGCTCTTGCCAGGAACGTCAATTCTCCTGCCCCTCGGATGCTGTCTGACCTGCTGTGCTTTTCCAACATCGCACTCTTAACTCTTATACAATTAATGGTCGGGCCTTGGGTAGTGTTGTAGAACAGAGGGACTGTGGAGTGCAGGTACATAATTCTTTGAAGTTTGCACTACATTACTATACTACATTACATTATATTACTTCGCCTGAGAGAATACAGTTCATGAAGCTGGACAGAAAACAGTAGCAAGGTGCATCCTAACAGAGTTTTCTACTTTTATGACAGCGCTTTCATCCAAGACAGGAAATGGTCATCAAAATTGTAATTTAAAAGCAAATCATTCATGTGATCCAGATAATTAAATTAGGCAACACAGCCGGATAACTTCTTCAGTTAATTACCTGAAACTGAAAGGTCAGTTTGGATATAAAATAAATTTTAGTTTTATGAGGTTTGCTAAGTGGAGCATTTTTTTTGTAGTCAACTCAGAGCCCTGAAGGAGGCCATTTGGACCATCATGTTGAACAGACTGATGGCCATATGAACAAGGGAGCTAAAGATCTTCTGAGATTTCTGTGATTATATTGTAAATCCATGGTGCAACACTAGTTTTCATCTTTCCCTTCTACAGACCCTTTGCAGACGCCAATCCCAACTGGGCAAAAACAAAATCCAACTTTTAAATATAAAGCCCAATGAACAGCAGCTCCTCTCAATCAACTCTGGAACCGTTCTGTCTTACCCTTGAAGGAACCTGCATTTTTAACATTGACACATCAGGTCTCTGCGGCCCCTCTCTGTGGCAAGCCAATCAGTCATATTCATTCCCCTTCTCTGTTCTATAGTCTTGCAACTGGAATTTATTTCTGAATAAAGTCTGCTGTCTGGATTCCCATAATTATTAATAATCCAGAAGATACATCCTGAAGTACTGAGTGTGTTTGTACCTAACATCCACACTGCTTACAAAGCAGCTCAGAATATTAAAACCTCAATCTGCCACATTAAATCATGACAGCATTTTCTTGTGTCAGTAAGAACAGTCATTGTCATATAATGCTGAAAACTGGAGTAATGATCATGAAGTGTTCAACATCTGTTATCGTTGAGAGATTCATTGTTCAGAATACAGTTCACTCACAACGGTCCATTATCTCCTGGAGATTTTCACTGGAAGAGAGATGGTTGAAGGGGTGGCCTAGTGATGGTCTTGAAAATTGGGAAAAGTTTTCCGCAGAATAGACGAAGGATCAGAAATATGAGCATCTCACATGCTGCAGTTGGGAAGTCTGGTGGGGGATATTGTTTTCCTGATGTCATTGGAATGTTTTTCATCTTGAAACTGATCTTGACAAATGATGCTTTCTTTTTAAAAAACTAACATTTTAATCTGGTTGCTGAAATAAAAAGGTAGTCACCCTACTGATAAATATTTTGTTGTCATTATTCAAAGGTCAAATCTGTTGATCCAACCTGGTTGTATAACATGAGGAGAAAGTGAGGTCTGCAGATGCTGGAGATCAGAGCTGAAAATGTGTTACTGGAAAAGTGCAGCAGGTCAGGCAGCATCCAAGGAACAGGAGATTCGAAGTTTCGGGCATAAGCCCTTGTTCAGGGATAACATGAGGAACAACTAATCAGCAGCCCCTGAGTATCCAGTCGTCAGCATGAATTATTATGCTAACTAGATACATGTAATATTTCTAGATCTTCAAACAAAAGAAAAATGGCAAATTAAAAACCAAGCTATTTACAGAATGGGCAATTTAATTGGAAATTGAGTTGCAAACCCAAGTAATGTTTCACCTCAGGACTTTTAGCAGAGTATTCTTCTTATTGCAAAATCAAGCTTAATTATGCTCTCAAATGGAAGGTCAACGGATTAAAATTTGTACTTTTTAAAGTAAACTAACTGCAAAACAATAAATGATCTTGATGAGAAAGTACCTGCACAAATGAAAACCAGATTAGTTTACATAAAAGAGGATAAGTTAAAAGAACTTCAGACAATCATCCTCAATCTGTACATGAAAGTCTAAATTCTAGACTGTTGTCTTGATTTGTAACATTAAAAGTGAGTGTAATTACAAAGTGAAATTTAAACTGTACCCTGTGGGGGAAGCCAGGGGTGATTTGAGGAAGAGAACAAGATAGACTAAAAAACGGAGGTCTGATTTCAAACTAGCTGTCACCAGTTAACATTTTAGCCATCATTCAGCCTGTGTGGGTTATGGTTCAATATCCCAGTACTATGTTTTCAGTTTGGCAATCTGGCCATCAAAGTTGTTCAATTGCAATTGCTTTTCTGGGAGGGTGAAAAGCTTGCTTTTGGCTGACATTGCCTTGAGCAAATTCTGGGAACAAAAATTCAATTTGAGCTTTGTGCTGTGGACTGATCAATGTTGTGTGGCAGGTGCTATATTTGAGGCAGAGTCTCAAGCTTGTATCATGCAACTAAATGGCAAAAGGTGTCTGAAGAGAAGAAACAAATTCTGTTTTGTCTAAGAGTAAAACTAAAGATGTAATGTAGGTTATTGGCAATAATGGAGCAAATAGGGTTCCAGAAGCTGGATGTATTTAGCATAGCTTCTGTGCTAATGAAGGAAGGATACAGCAATGAAGGAAGAGGAACACACCATGATCTGTACTCCTTATCACACAATCCCAGAAACAATCAAGACTAGTTACATAATTACAAGATCATGTCAGAAGCTGGGAGTTCTGTACCAATCTCCTGTCTCCCAAAGTGTGCCCACAAGTCAGGGGTATTACGGAATACTCTCCACCTGGTTGGATGAGTGCAATTTCAGTAGCACTAAACAGCTACAACATCATCCAAGTCAAAGCACCCCACCTGATCAGCACTGTACCCACCATGGTAAAGATTCATGCCCTCCACCACCAGCAAACAATGGAAGCACTGAATACCGTTCACACAATGTCTTGCAACAATTGACCAAAACTCCTTTGGCCGCACCGGTCAGAAGGACAAGGGCAGTAGGTACACAGGAACACTACCAGCTGCAGGTTCCCCTCTGAGTACTATACTACACCAGCTTGAAAATATATTGCCATTCCTTCATTGCATCGAGGTTAAAAATCTAGAATTCCCTGCATAACAGTATTGTGGACTGAATCACACAAGTAGTTGGGTACCACCCAGATGGGAAAAAGCTGCTCTTGCTAAAGGTACCCACATCCCAGCAGTGAATACAAAAAAGGCAAACTCTGCAAGAAGATCATATTTTCATCAGTCTTCAGCTGAAGAACATCTTTTTTACTGGAGAAATATGAAATGTTCCATATTACGAACCTGCCACACATTTAGTTATCTTCAAAATGTACTGTCAAGTGATACAGGATTGGGGCTATGTCCATTCCTGGTCAGTGTCTTGTGTGTTCAAATACAGGTCCCAGGGTCATTCGTAATATTGACACAAAGTTAGTCTGGGCTGCCTAACTTTGATCGCTTCTATTTAAAGCATCCTTCAGGTATTAACAGGGGTGACAAACTTTAATCGATGGTAAGTTTTGCATTTAAAACAGAGCTTTTGAAAAAGTTACTGATTTATACTTGTAACCCTCAGTTACCGAAACAATTAAAATTGTATATAACACAGCATGTCAGTCTCTATTCCTGTGGTAATTACAGAGCAAAGCTGTGAAAGATCACGTAACTATCGGTTGCTGACTCAATCTGCCTCTCAATCATTACTGCACACCCACAGGTTACTTGCAATTTTCTCCTTATTATGAGTGAATGCAGCTGCACTGAATCTTAAATCCACAAGTGTTAACAAGCTGTGGGCTGGTCTATCAGGAACCATGGTTACAATCTTGGTAGTGGGAGTGCAGGTAGGGGTGAGATGTAATCTCAGCTACATAATCTTACTTTTATTGGATCACTTTTGAAAGGAGTTCATTTCCACTTAATAACATTCTCCAAGTGTTCAACAATTTCAATGGAGCAGTAGCTGTTCTGAATATCATCTGCTTTCCAAATAAAGGCTGACATGTAATGAGATTACATATGAAGTGCAGTCACATAGAAGCAGATATGATTACTAGATAAATTTTCCTACCCTCCTCAAAAGATACCCCATCTCCATTACTCAGCAGCCCCCAACCACATCTCCACCCCCACCCCCCCCCAACTACACTGACAAAAGGTAACCATGATGTGGAAGTTCCAGTGTTGGACAGGAGTGAACAAAGTCAGAAGTCACACGACACCAGGTTATAGTAAAAATGTGTCGTGCTGGAAAAGCACGGCTGGTCAGGCAACATCCAAGGAGCAGGAGAGTTGACATTTCAAGCGTAAGTTGTTTGAAACATTGACTCTCCTGCTCCTTGGATGCTGCCTGACCGGCTGTGCTTTTCCAGCACCACACTTTTTTACTCTGATCTCCAGCATCTTCAGTCCTCATTTTCTACGACTAGGTTATAGTGATTTATTTGAAATCACAAGCTTTCGGAGCGCTACTTATTCGTCAAGTGAAGTCTTAACACGTGCAATCAATTCACTCATCTATTCTGTGCTACCATTCAATACTTCCATCTCCTTTTTGTATCTACCATAACTCGATCGAAAAATAAATGATCCAAACAAACATCTGTTTTCTTTTGAAATAAACAATGCTTCTCAGTACTAACCAAGTGAAGCATGTGCTCCAACTACCCCCTTTGTTTCTGAGGTAAAAACGATAGGCAACAGACAATGGATCTGCTGTGAAGCTTTACTTCACATAAAATGTTAGGAACTGATTCTCCAGGTGGTTTGCAAATCATTAAAAAAAACCAAAAAGCTCATTATTCTTACCAAAGTACAAAGAGAGAAAGCATTGCAGCTGCGCTCAAACAATTACATGGATGTATGCCAGCAAATTATTCACGATGCATATACTTAGCAAGAAATTACAGTCACAGCTGTAGCTTATTCTTCTCTGCAGGTAATGTAGAGATAGAACTGAGAAAACTATTGTGCAAAATTAAATTACTAAACAACAATATTCCCGAAGATACTCGAAGACATTTTTATGTCTCAGTTTCAATTACATTATCATGAAATATGCCATTATTCGTTTTTTGTTAAAATTCTGTTCAAATCCTAATTCGTGCTGGGAACATTTGGAGAGTTCAGTTTCTGAATGTTCTGATCAATATACTTTCATCACTTACTAGAGTTCTGATTTGCTGCACTCAGTGGGATTAAATTTTTTTTGAATGACACGATTGATTCAACTTCTGACTTTTACAGACAAATATTTTCCTCCAAGGTCACAGCAGATTGGTTACCGTGGTTCAAATCTATTAATTCCAAAAAATTCTGGTATGACACAAACATTCGTTTAACAAAGACTGCCTCAAAATCCAAAGTCTGATGTCACTACTGACAATAAGTGTGCATCTACATTCCTGAGGGAAGAAACACTGCGTCAGACCTTATAGCCCTGATAATGATAAATGCTGATACAGTAACTGAGAGCCAGAAAAAAAAGCCCCAGGAAATCCATTTGCTGTGTTATACCTCACGGTCAGTATTGGTATACCTTTAAGAGATATGCTTGTGATATAATCACAGCTTTATAGCATGGGGCCTAACACTGTAAAGGTCTCATGCTCAGAATACTTGTAATTCAAGAGATTGTCCAATGTCACAGCTTGAACGATGCTGGAACGCATTTTGTCTCTCACTTAGCACACACTGAATTCCATACATAGATAAAAGCAAATTACTGCGGATGCGGGATCCAAAACCAAAAGAGAAAATGCTGGAAAATCTCAGCAGGTCTGACAGCATCTGTAACGAGAGGAAAGGGCTGACATTTCGAGACTAACTGACCCTTTGTCAAAGCTGTTTTTTTGACAAAGGGTCAGTTAGACTCGAAACGTCAGCTCTTTTCTCTCGTTACAGATGCTGCCAGACCTGCTGAGATTTTCCAGCACTTTCTCTTTTGGTTCCATCCATAAAGTTCTGTACTGAGCTCCAAAAGGCCCACTCTCACTGCTCAGGTGATATCAATTCAGTCCTTCCCCACAGATCTTCACTGAATCCCTTTCACTCCAAACCACACCGTCCCTTGATATTTTCCATTGAGCTAGATACACAGAGGCTAGTAGTTATGGGTAGACTTGAAGCTATAAACAAAGTCCACAACATTATTCAAACAATATGTGCACAGAAAGTAACCAAACTATATTTTAATATAGTGGGTGCAATACAATGCTCATGTTGATAATAGAGAACAAGGAAATGCCCATGATGCTATCGATTATTCATATTCAGAACTTACTGTTTCATGTTTTGGCCCATCTTTGCTTGTTAGTTCCTGAATGAACAATTTGTCTCCATATATGCAGTAGCATCTCAATTGTGTCATACAGAGCAAACCAGAAAGCAAGACCATTCATCAGCAAAGACAATGTTCTCATCTGTTCAAATCTCCACATGTTCTTATTCAGAACGGGATCCCTGCTGTCAAAACATGTTCTATTAACATTACAACCACTGAGTTATATTGGGAAACTAAACCAGAGCAAGTACAGAAACCTTCTCTACAGAATTCTTTGAGAAAATAAAAGTATAATGTTGTTCTAACGCATACTGTCAGGCAGAAATAGTTTTTGGTTGTCAGTGTGGAAGCTTTGTTTCTATTGATTCCTTTCCAGAAAAAGATAAAAGCCAAGACAATGGTAAATGCTTCAAAAAGTGATGCACATTCAACAGTATAACATGAGGGGTTAGATTATAAAATGACATACAGTGTTCATGCCCCAGGAAATAACCGAGCATGGTTTATTTGGAATGACCAGCAACAACTTAGTGTGGAATCATGCACTTTAGATAAAGGGCGAGTGTTATAGTTTTTGAGGGCTACATTCAGACTGAGGTATAACAGAATTACAGTGATTCATGTCCAGTTGACAATCTTCTCTGTCTCACTGTTAAGGTTGTTTGACCTTAGTGAATTTATTTCTTTTTCACTCACCTACTCACAGAAGACATGTCCAAGCAATCATGGCAATTACAGATGCGTGCATCAACAATATCTTGCATTTATGGAGCAACCTTAATAGACATCAATGTAAAATGTTTCAAAATGCACTTTAATTACATCAACCATTTTTGAACTTTGTCAATAGTTTGCAACTTCTTTTTAGAACAGATCTTAAAAAAAGGTTGGAAATACTCATTTGGCTGCTTGACTGTTGAATAATAACCTTACAACACTCTAGTGACTGCACAATGGCTACAGTGGATGGGTTTATAACTCACATGGGTACATTTGACACTTGGTGGAAGGTTAAAGGCCACTTGTTTTGATAAAAAATAGCAAGATAAACCATTAATGTTTTACTGCAAGAATTTTTCTTCAGGTATATGTTCAGGGAGAAATATATATCACTATTTAATTTCTATTCAGACACTTTCTGAACACAAGTTACAGTGAAGCTCAGGATACCTGAAGGCACCATTAATGCTCCAAATTTAATAAATAAAAGCGAAAAAAAATTAGTCACAACAAAGATGTTGCAGGGTAAAGCCCAACAGACAGCGATTACAACCATAAAAATGAGCCAGTCTTTACTACTGTTCCGGTGACTCAGAATAAAAACAAACTATTTATTCCTATTTTAAAAAGGAATTGTTTAACATTTGCAAAAGAGAAAAAGCTTTGAGAATGTTGTGTCAAAAGATGAGATGTGTGAAATCCTGGGCATTTCAAGTCAGCTCAGCGTCATGTTTTATTGTAAGATTTTTATCTTGCAGGCTGTAACAAGCTGTCTACATAATGATCAACCTAAAATAACAAAGGCAGAGCATCAAATGCAATGGTGCCGGAGCTTACAATAACAATGTGCTTGGATCTTGGAAACTGCTGTATTTAAACAACCTAAAGGCATCATTATTTTACACATTAGCTAGCTAGCTTGCACCTCAGCGACTGCTGTTTAAGTTAATGAGTACACATTGTCACTAAGGTAACCATTAAATAATTTTAAACTGTTTTTGCATGAGTCTGCCTCTCCACCTTTTGTCCCTGATGAAAGACACAGTACAATGTAAAAGATACAAGTTTAGGAATTCAATTGTGCCCAGAAACACTGCAATACTGGTCAGGGTGTGTGGCTCACATGCTTGGTCCTGGGATCAATGTGAAAGTAGTGTGAACAGCCCACAACAGCATACAAGCCTAAGTGCCTGAGGTTGGAGGTGGATCAGGTAATCCACGTCTCTGACACACTTCTTCCATGAGTAATGCTCTCTGGCTGCAGACAAGAGAAATGCTGGTGATTGCAAAAGGCAACTAGAAGAGGACCAGAGACAGTCTCTCTAATTTCAAGTTTGATGTTCTGATGCAAATGAGATGTCTTGCTCCTCACCAAAAGGGAAAAAAAACCCCTCCATCATGACTGTGAAGAGACTGCAGACAGGATCGATGCACAGAGCTTAGCTTTTGTAAAAATACCACTCTTTTATTTTCTGCACACAACCCACCATCTCTAATTTCAAAACTCAGAAGTACATCACAGAGAGACTTTTTACTTGCAGGAAGAGGTTCTGCACAATGTATGACAAGAGGGTATGATCGGAGGAGTTCAAGATTGCCTGCAGATCCTTGCTCTGAGGAAGTAGATTGAATGATGGAGTAGACTTGATGGGCTGAATGGCCGACCTCAGCTCCTTTGCCTTATGGTCTGAAGTAAATAAACTGGTCATCTCAGAAAATGGGGAGAGTCCAGGCCTTGATGAGTGCTCAAAGTTAAAAATCATGCAACACCAGGTTATAGTCCAACAGGTTTAATTGGAAGCACACGAGCTTTCGGAGCGTTGCTCCTTCATCAGGATTCCTGGTGAAGGAGCAGCTCTCTGAAAGCTAGTGCTTCCAAATAACACTATTGGACTATAACCTGGTGTTGCATGATTTTTAACTATGTCCACCTCAATTCAACACCAGTACCTCCACAACTTGATGAGTACTAACACAGGAGGCACTTAATCTCTTTTTCCTTACTTACTAATACCTCACCCTCTAGATTCTGTAAGACAAAATACAGTTACTTTCACCAGCCATTTCTTTGTCTGTGCTATTTCCATGTGAAAGACTAACCAGTGTTTTTCTGTTTCACTTCAGGTGGTAACAACGTGGTCACCAATCTGCTGGAGGGCAGAGTCACACACTGGCTCTGCTGGAGATGGCAAAGCTCACTTCAGGGAGCCAGGCTTTCACACAAGCTGATGCCATGCACTAGGAACTGTTAGATGCACTTGACAGCTTGATTCCCAGGACAGGAAAGTCAAGTTCCAGCATACACCTGACCCTCAGACACCCAATTTACACCTGGAAAGCTAATGACTTTCTAGATAATTAAAACTTCTTGAAAATAAGATCACTTCTTTCAAAACATAGAGTCATAGAGATGTACAGCAAGGAAAAAGACCCTTTGGTCCAACCCTTCCATGACAACCTAAATTAATCCAGTCCCATTTGCAGCATTTGACCCATATCCTTCTATACCCTTCCTATTCATATACCCATCCAGATGCCTTTAAAATGGTAAAAATCACATGGCACCAGGTTATAGTCTAACAGGTTTATTTGGAAGTACAAGCTTTCAGAGCACTGCTCCTTCTTCAGGTAGTTCACTGGCTACCTCATAAAGGGGCAGCGCTCTGAAAGCTTGTAGTTCCAAATAAACCTGTTGGACTATAACCTGGTGTTGTGTGACTTTGAACGTTGTCCACTCCAGTCCAACACTGGCACCTCCATATCATGGCTACCATTGACACTTTCAAATGCTGTAATTGTATTTGCCCCCGCCATTTCCTCTGGCAGCTCATTCCTGAAAAGGTTGCATGAAAAAAGTTGCCCCTTACATCCCTTTTAAATTTTATCCCTCTCACTCTAAACCTATGCCCTCCACTTTGGGACTCCCCCATCCCCATGGGAAGTACCTATCCATACCCCACATGATTTTATAAACCTCTATAAAGGTCACCCCTCAGCCTCTGACGCTCCAGGGAAAACAGCCCCAGCCTATTTAGCCTCTCTCTATAACCCATACCCTCCACCCCTGCATCTTCCAAGCTCAATACACAAGCAACAATTTCTGAGCAGACAATCAGGCGATAATAACATGCAAGAAATAATTGGAACAAGATAATGTGGACTTACTTGATATTTAAAGCAAGTTTACAAAAGTAAGTCAGAAAACAGAATTGCAAATATAATAGTCCAAACTAGGTGGAATGAAATAAATGAGTACTTGAAGAAAATAAAGAATACAGGAAAGAGCATAGAACTGAGATTAGTCCTGAAATAGAGCCAACATAGCCACAAGCACCAGAGGTAAATGACCTTCCACAATACAAAAATGACTATGATTACTTACGGGTGAACTATTCAGCTAATGTTCCGCGCTTTATGATGGGAAGGTAATTGGCCTCGGAGGTAATTGCAGAAATGAACTGTTTGGTGTTAGAGGCTTTATGGTGCACATGTTGTAAATAATGGAAAACTGTTTAAGGGAGATCAAAGAGTACGTGCACTCCCTTGACGACCATACAGCAAGGGAGGTGTCATGTCATCTGGATTAGCTGGCATAAAAGCAGGTTGGATGTAAAACAGGTGACTGACCTGAACCCACTTTAGGAAGGTTATTCCCATTGCTTTTACATCCATCAGATAGGCACTCAAAACACACACGGTTCTTTTTTACTTATTCGTGGGATGTGAACAACGCTGGCAATATCAGTCTTGAGGGTGAGAAATAAACATAATGCCTCCGTCCTATAAACAAATTAAAACAAAATACTGCCCATTTCAAACTGCTCTTCAAAAAGTGCTGGTGAGCCACTTTCTCGAACCTCCGCAGATCCTGTGGTGTACATATACCCACAGTGTTATTTAGGAGGTAGCTCCAAGATTCTGTCCTGGTGACAATGAAGGAACAGCGATACAGTGCCAAGTCAGCTGGTGCTCTGAATGGAGGAGAACCTATCTGCTGTCCTTATCCTGCTAGGTGTTAAAAGTCATGTGTTTGGAAGATACTGTGGAAGGAACGTTGCTGCAGTCAACATTGGAGATGGCACATATAGCAATACGGTGCCCTGGCAGTGGAAGACATTAACGTTTATTGCCATGGTTGATATATTGATCAAGTGGGCCACGTTGTCCTTGTTTGGGTTTCAAGCTTCTTGCATTATCTTGGAGCTGCACCCATCTGGGCAAGTGAAGAATATTCCATCACACTCCTGATAGGCCGGAATAGTTGATAGACAGATTGAGGAGTCAGGAATTGACTAACCTGCTGCAGAATGCACAAACTTCGACATGCTGCTGTCGCTACATTATTTGTCTAGTTGGTCCAGTCAAATTTCTTGTCAATGATGACCCTTCCAGGACATTGAAGGTTGGGCATTTAGTGATGGCAACGCTGTAGAAACTGTTAAAAGTCTCTCACATTGGAATGGCCTTTGCCTGGGATTTATGTGGTATAACTGGTGCTCACCACGTGTCAGCCAAAGTCCGGATGCTGCCCAAGTCTTGCTGCATGCAGCCACAGACCCTAATTTTATAAGGTGCAAATGGTCCTGAACACTGTGCATCCCCACTTCTATTGAAAGAAAGAAGAGCAGTGTAGCAGCCTAAAGGTGGTTGGGTTTACACTACTGTCCTGTGGCGCTGTCCCGGTGCCAAGATGATTGACCTCCGGTAATTACAACCTATTTCCTTTGATGCCAGCCAATGGAGGATTTCCTGGATTCCCTTCATTTTCAGTTGACCTCCCAGATGAAAGCTTTGCACTTACCACAACAGTTTATCTTGGTGACAGATCAACTTGATAAATGATGAACCACCATTATTGCCCTGGCCTAGAAGATTGCAAGTTGAAATAAAATCAGATAAATACTGGAAATACCCAGCAAGTCAGGCAACATCTGTGAAACCTATTCTGATGAAAAACCGCCTACCTGAAATATTAATCATTTTCTCTCTGCACAAGTGATGTCAGACTTCAAGTGCATTTTCTATCTTTATTTTAGGTTTCTAGCACACACAAAATTTGTCTTTTGTCTTGTGGTCATGTGTTTAGTTCCCAGATAGTAACTGAGTACATTTTCTGGAGAGACATATCAGGGAACAATATGGTGTCTGCGAGGTCACTGTTTGAATGGGACATTAAACACCTGACTTTCAAGGTAACAAGTAGGAATCCCATGGAGCACTGCAGAACAGTAAGATGTCCCTAAATGTGACACTCTTCTCTCAAGATTTATAACTGGAATAAAGACAGATTAACTGGCACTGTACTTCAGCTCAATGTTGTGTGTAATACATTTTTGATGCAGAATGATTCTTATTTGATTACATAATAGTACTGTACTTCAAAATAATGGATTAAGTGATGTATTCTCATGTATCTCTTTCATATTTTAAATACTTTCACTAAGCATGACTTTGTCTAAATTTTAATTATAATTTTTAAATGTTCAGTCTGAATTTACACTGGCCTGCGTTCGGAACCTAATGCTGGGACTTAATCTTCAGATGAGTTACTTAAGTAAATTCCATTTCAATCAGTTTCAAGCAAGAATTGCAACATGACATGATGCTTTGTTTTTGTTCCTCCATTACATCATTAAACCAATACTCGAAACAAAACTGCTCCATAAACTATGAAAGTAATCCACATAAATTAAATGGCAGATACTATGTACCTGACTCTATCAAACCAAGTAGGGTTGGGTGGAGGTCACAACTTGCACAAAACTGATGACAACTAAAAGGTGGGAGAGGGGAGAAGTGGTGCTAGTGACCATTCATCAATTTCACAGCCCAATAGTTATGCTGCAGCTGAGTCCATTTCAAACAGCCAGCAATTTGTTTTTGGTCGTGGAGCAGAGAGTGAGTGGTTGGAGGTCAGGACTTAAGCTGATCAGGGTAAACATGGACAAAGATTCTGATCTTAAAATCTCTGCCAACTTAGACCAATGACCCAAAGCAACACGGTGAAATTGTAAGCAATGTAGATAGAAACAGAAAGTTATGAAGACATTGAGGGGGCCTCCGATTTACAAACTTCCAACTTATGAACACGCATACTTACTAACATGGCCCCATACATACGTGTAATTTTAATGCAGCCAACATTTCCTGTACTCCTGAAAGCCTGCTTTACATTATCCTACGGTGCATTCTGACTTATGTACAAATCGACTTGCATATGGACTCAGGAACAGAACCTGTTCACACCTCAGGTACTGCCTGTATTAATAATTAAATGAACGGACTAAATTGTAGCAAATAGTTTTCCACGTAGGAAGATGTTAGGTCAAGAAAGGATAGGACAGAGTACTGAGCACAAGAAAGTACGACAAGTAAGATTGCGGATGACATGAAGATTGGCCACGGTGGTAAATAGTGAGGAAGAAGGTGTTAGATGACAGGAAGATTCAGACAGATTGGTCAGATGGGCAAATGGAACTTAACCTTGAAAAGTGGGAGGTGATGAACTTCAGAAGAAGTGACATGACAAGGGACATTGCAAAGCTCTGAGGAATAGAAAGATTTTGGGATGTTTGTCCACTGATCTCTGATAGAAGCAGAACACTTTAATAGGATATTTAGAGAGGCAAACGGAACAGCTGCTTTCAGTAGTCGTGGCTTGGATTACAATAGCATGGAGGTTTTGTTGGAGCTGTACGGAACTTTGGTTAGTCCAAAGCTGGAGTACAGTGTGAAGTTCTGGTTGTCACTCTAGAGGAAGGATGTGATTGTACTGGAGGGGGTACAAAGGAGATTCTTCAGGATGTTGCCTGGGTTGGAGCATTTTAGCCATGGAGAGAAACTGAATAAGCTTGGGCTGTTTTCTTTACAGCTGAGAAGGTTGAGAATGGACCTGAATGAGCGTAGAAGGTTAGATGGAGCATGGACAGGGCAAATAGAAAACAGATTTACCCTTAGTTGAAGGGTCAATACTGAAGAGGCATAGTTTTACAGGGAAGAGCAGATGGCTTAGGGGAAATCTGAGGAAAATGCTTTCCCCCAAGAGGATGTTGGGGGTCTGGAATGCACTGCTTGGAAGGGCAGTACAGGCAAGAAACCTCACAACCTGGAAAATATACTTGGATTAGCACGTGACATGTCATAACATTCAGTGCTATGGGTCGAGTGCTGGAAAGTGGGATTAGTGTAGATAGGTTGGCACAGACTTGAATGGGCTGAATGGCCTCTCCACTTTTGCAATTTTTGCAACTTAGAAGTTAGTGGACATCCTTCAACAGACTTGATGGCAGTGAAAAATACTGCGGATGATTGAGATAATTTTTAATATCATTTATCGTAAGTTTGTATTTTAGCTACTTTCAGTTAGTGATGTGGGTTTTGTATATTTTTAAAGTTAATAATTAACTTGCAGGTATTGATGTAGAGATTTCTTTAAAAACAGATTTTAAGGTCTCACTTTAGATTAATGAGTTTTGGGTACTACAAATGGATTTTTGTTTGTCTAGGATCATTTTGGGGTCTCAAAGCTTGTTAGAAATGTTTATAAACTTAATGGAAACACCTATAGAGTGTGGGAGACTTTCTTTTACGTTTTGGGCATTCTTGTGATGTCCTTGGATGAAGATGGCTGTTTAGACCATTGCTCCTGAGAGGGAAAGATATAGTGAACTAGGTTTCCTGAGAATGAAGACTCAGACCAGAACATCCCAGACCAGAAATGTTGGAATAAAACTTTGAAGTGATCACTTAAAGCTGAGTATTTAAGCTCAAGTGTGTAAGAATTCCAAGAAGAAAGTATCTGCAGTTCCAATCTGTATATCAAAATCATAAGCAATCTAAACTTTCCAAGATATTAGAAATAGGCACTCTGATGTTAGTACTGTATGAGTGGTGTTTCTTGGGTATTAAACAAAGTGAATTTTGGGTACTGTAAAAGGGGTGTATTTTGCATACTATACAAAAGCTGTTTTTTCTCTTTGTAATTTAAGAAAGTGTGTTTTGGGATTAATGTTTTTGCCAAGGACTTACAAAATCTTTGAAGTTATATTCTTAGTTGATAGTTTAGTTTATTATTTTTTATCGTGATTTCTTTTGATAATAAGCTGCCACCTTATTAAAGCAAAATCTACAGCATTGCGTGCTCATGTTTCAGCAACTGACAAAGCTGTCACAATCAAGACATATCAAAATATGATTTTTCAAGCCAGGTCTTTGTCTGGGATTTGTTTTGCCTGGTAATACGATTAGCTGGGATCATAACAAGATCCAGACACTTGGATCATTAAATTGGCACGAAGATATGCAAAATAAAAATTAAAATGATGTTCAACTTTACATCTACAGAACTATAACACAATTGGGTATAAGTCACGTTTCAACTAAGCAAAGCCCTGGCTAGGTCATACTTCGAGTACTGTCACCAATACTGGGCACCTCACCTTGGAAGAATATGCTGACCTTGAATTGAGTGTAACAAAGGCTTACCAGGATGATACCAGAACTCCAAGGGTTAAACTCTGAGGAGCAACTGCACAACTTACAGCTGTGTTTACTTGAATTCAAGAGGTTAAGAAGTGATTTAATCGCTGCTGTTCTTTAGGGGACCAGGCATAGTAGATCAAGAAAAACTAAGTCTGCTGGTTGGGAAGTCGACAAAGAGGGAGGACTGTCTATAAACTTTAGACTTTTAAACATTATCCTTGCAGCAGTATAAAAAGAGAACACTTTCCCACATAAGGGTGAGATTTTAACTCTATTAAAATAAATCCACTTGGACAGAGATTAGATTAAGCCCAAGGGTGATGGAAGCTGAGAATTCTCTTCTGCATATTGCCACTTAGATGTTCAACCAGTTAGTAATTTACTAAGAAATGCTGTAAGCAACCTTTTTCAGGGGTATTATTACATTTCCCTGGAACTGGTGGTATGTGAACCCAAGTTCACTTGGGGTAGGGACACTATCACTGTCCCACAAGAGGCCCCTCAGTTGGTTTGTTTTTAATGTCACCTGCCTGCTCTCCATATTCTATTTATTCAATTAACCTACTTTTCTAATCAACCTTATTCAGAGATGTCATTACACACCTCTGCAAAAGATGGAACTTGAACCTGGGTCTCCCAGTCCGATGGTAGGGACACTATCACTGCACCACAAGGGACCTTGTCTGGGGAGAACATGCAAGACAGTCACCCAAGGCTGGAATCAAACCTGGGTCGCTGGCACTGAGAGGCAACAGTGCTAACTACTGAGCCACTCAACACTCAGTGACATTTTTATAACTTATTTTTCTAATCAACCTGGTCACCAATGTTATTCCACTTGAATTTGGGCCTCCCAATTCAGGAGTAGGGACACTATCATTGTACCATAAGCTGGTTCTCGGGTTTCTGGTTTTAAAACTGAGGTTAATAGACTTATATGAACAAGTTGTTTGGGGTTTTAGGCAAAAACCAGGTTTAGAGGACTAAAATGCATATCAATTATGATCTCATTGAAGCAACTCCAGACTCCAAATGGTCTACATCTGCTCCTATGTTTCTTACCCTGTGCTGATGGAACCAACGAATCCCTACAGTGTGGAAACACACCATTCAGCCCATTGAGTCCACACTGACCCTCTAAAGAGCATCCCACCCAGGCTCCCCACCCCCTAGCCTATCCCTGTACCCCAGCATTTTCCATGGCTAATTCCCCTAACCCTCATATTATTGGACTGTGGCAGGAAACTGGAACACCCAGAGGAAACCTACGCAGGCACGAGAAGAATATGCAAACTCCACACAGTCTCGCAAGACTGGAATTGAACCTGGGTCCTTGGAGTTACAAGGCAACAGTACTCACCATTGAGCCAGCGTGCTGCCTGTGATGGTAAATTAAGAGCCACAAAACAACATTAAGATCTAGACTGAAATTATTAATGAAGAAAAATTGCCTTTCTAAATGAAACAAACAGAACCAATATCAGTTATAAAAGTTAATTAAATAATTTAGTTCTGCAAAGTTCTTTTGATCTTGATAACTTGCTTTTAAAATGAATAAAGATCAGTCCTTCAAATAGTGATCAACAATTTTGTTCTAATAAATGTTACAAACCAGGCTGTTAAATTTCAGATTAGATTACAGATAAAAATCAAATGAACAATTCATTAGGTACACTGTAATTCAATGGATTTTAAATGGTAACTTCATACATAAATTATTTTGAAGCATATCATCTCCAGGATCAGGTTCTGCTCTAAGTCAGGGAGAGATTGTGAATTCTTTTCATGAGGTCGGGTTGTTGGGGATAGCCAGCAGAGGTTACTCACAATTCCTTTGTTGTATTGAAGATGCTAATTCTTGGTGCATAACATCAAGTCAACATGTAGGAAATGACATTACCAGCCCTTTTGTCCTTTCCCCCACCACAAAGTCATGCCGTGCACACGGACCAGCAGGAAGGTGTACAGTTCTGTTTGATTGTTATCATTAAAAAATTTCACATTTATTTTTAAACTGCTCAAGAGGTATTTTGAGATACCTGAAAAGTCATCAAGCTCAGATTTGAACAGGATGACAGCTACACAACGCCAAACATGAATACAGTATTAGAAGACCACTCTCTGAAGGTAGTCTCAAATTACTTGGACATTGTGTGCTCTGGAATCCAGACATTCAGCCGATCCTGACCATTACTTTTGGCACCAAAGAAACTGTGGCCCAACTTGATTTATGAAAGGAAAACATTCCTTTAATTTGTGTGATTTGGTCATTAACTCTCCCCAAATCATTCATTTGTTGTACTATAATATTTTATCATCAGCCAGGTCCATCTCAACCTCAGGAACATCTCATTCCATCTTTCATGCATCTGTTGCTTGGCTGGGAAAGTTTCTCAATAGACCACAATGAGTTACCAATTAAGGGGACTGTAACAACATTGTTAACTGTTTTATTAACGGCAGAACAAGTCTCATTAATGTTCAGCTTCCCATCTTATTAAACTCGTGAACAAGCTAGACTTTGGAAAAGCTCAACATGGAAATCCAAGCGGGAACCTGACAACTTCAGCTTGCTGCTTGCTCAAAGGGACTTCCATCTTGGATACCAGGCACCAATATTTCAGGGCATGCTTCATGGGCGCAAGACACACGTATCTCACATAAATGGACAGAGGTGTCAGTTTCTAAGAAGCTTCTTGGTGGTTCACTTACAGGTCACTTCTACACTTGAATGCAAAACCTGCCCTCATTGCAACTATCACCACAATGCTGCAGCAAAGACCCTCAGAGACATGCATCCAGCTCACAAACTGGACCAAACTGCATCTCCAACCAGTTCACATGCTATCATAGCCTTCACTCACTCTGAACCCTACCTGGATGCTTACAGCAGTCCTGCCTTGCCTAGCCAAAAAGTTTTGAGCAATGCCCCCTCAATCAAAGATACCAGGCTCCTATTACTTCTGGCTTGTCTTGCCGTTTAGCACAGACACAAAGGCTGAAGCTTGTTACGGTTGTCAGCAGACCTCCACCAGAGGGGCTAGCATTCAGTCAGGGGGGTGGGGGGGGAGGTCCCAGCACAATAAGACAGGGGCAGCCTTCGATATCAGTCCAGGGGCTCGGACACAGTCAGGCAGCAACTATGGCAGTCAGAACCAGGGTCCCTTTCCTGAGGGGTGAGAAGCCCACCACCTATCTTAACACTTTCTTCCCTACTGGGGACCACTTTCCTCCTGGTGGGGAGGGGGTGGTGGCTTCAGTAAGTGAGTCAGCAGCACAGACAGCAGGCACAATTAGTGGTGTTCAGGGTTAGGATGTGTGAGAGTGAGTGAGGGAGGATAATGCATGCAGAAGTTTGACCATGTTCCTTTGTGGGAAATGGATATAGTAGCTGTGAAAGAGTAAATGTGAGGTACCACGCTTATGCTTATGGATGGGGGAAGGTCATTGACCACCTACCTACTGTGCGGGGCATTTTCCAAATGGCTGAGTGTGCACTAAACCAGGCGGCAACTTCAGACAAGTCGAGCATGATTATGAGGAGAAAATGAGGACTGCAGATGCTGGAGATCAGAGCTGAAAATGTGCTGCTGGAAAAGCACAGCAGGTCAGGCAGCATCCAAGGAGCAGGAGAAGATCCGTCTCCCGAAGAAGGGCTCATGCCCGAAACGTCAATTCTCCTGCTCCTTGGATGCTGCCTGACCTGCTGCGCTTTTTCAGCAACACATTTTTAGCATGGTTATGACTTCCACTGCCAGTCCTGGGGGAAGTGACATCACAAGTCTTCACCACTCCGATCATCAGGATCTCTAGGTCCCTGTCTGAAAAACAGGGTGACAATATCTCTCAGCTGGCCACATCCATGGCAAATGTCAGGAACTACAGAGGGCAACTCCGGACTCAGGCGACTGACTGTGTGGAGTTTGCACATTCTCCCCGTGTCTGCATGGGTTTCCTCCGGGTGCTCCGGTTTCCTCCCACAGTCCAAAGATGTGCAGGTCAGGTGAATTGGCCATGCTAAATTGCCCGTAGTGTTAGGTAAGGGGTAAATGTAGGGGTATGGGTGGGTTGCGCTTCGGCGGGTCGGTGTGCACTTGTTGGGCCGAAGGGCCTGTTTCCACACTGTAAGTAATCTAATCTAATCTAATCTAAAGGTGGCATCGGTGTCAGAGGTGCCTGTTTTTCAGTGGATACCCTGTGAGCAATGAGTTATTCCAGGAATGGCATGTGGCAAAATGGGCTAGAATCAGAAATGAGGGACGCCATGAGGGTGGAGAAGGTAGTTAATGAGGCAGGTCTAGCAAAATACAGTGAGAAATCTTGCTGGACGTACCATCAAGAATCTTTTCAAAATACTCGATACAATGCACACTTAGCCAAAACGGAACTAAAATTCAGCCCTGCGCTTGTTTCAGATTTCCAGGTCTGTTTTAATTTGCTTTTATAGTAAGATTTGGCCTGATTGATCTAACAATGTTAAATTAAAGATTGTGGTCACACCAACCCACCCATTTTGCCTGAACATGACTTTCCCTTTCCACTTTCTCACAAAATCTTCTTTTTTCAGGAAGATATCTGATTTCACACTGAACTCATTTACCCTGAAGCAGAGCTTTAAGCTTCAATGAAAGCCTGAAACCGATGTCTAAAACCCATTTTACAGTCTAATCAATAGAAAGATAAAGAGTGTTGGGGAATAAAATGGGTGGTCAACCACAATTGCCCAATTGAACCACATCGCCAACATTGATTATTCAATCATGTGATTCTCTTCCGTCTGGTCAGGCAATTTATTTCAGGTGCCCATTACTTTGCACATAACCTCCATTACATATCGTATTTGCTCCAGATTTTTAATTACGTCCTCTAGTTTTAGAATCTAAATCAATGTGAATAATTTGTCTGAAGCATTATTCATCACTATGATTTTTCATGACTACCAATTTTAATGAGAGAAAGAGTCGAACACAGCTCTGCAGAAGAAGTGCTTCAGAAAACATGCTCTCTCAATAGAATCGTAGAGATTTTCCAGCCTGGAGAAAGGCCCTTTGGCCCATTATGTCCATGCTGGTCATCAAGCATCTATCTACTCTAATCCCATTTCCAGCACTTGGTTCGTGGCCTTATATGCTATGGGTAATTTGAATGCTCATCCAAACATTTCTTAAATGGCTTAATGTTTAGAGCTTGAAGAAATAAGTAACTAATCCTCATAAAAACCAAAGGAATTGCAGATGCTGTAAATCAGAAACAAAAATAGAAATTGCTGGAAAAGCTCAGCAAGGCTGGCAGCATCGGTGGAGAGAAAACAGAGTTTCCATTTTGAGTGAACTGAGGAAGGGTTGCTTGACCTGAAACAGATGCTGTCAGAACTGCTGAGCTTTTTCAGCTATTTCCATTTTTGCAAACAATTAACTCCCTCGATGACAAGCGTTTTCATTGTTCTCTCCAGAAAATGACCATTTGTGCAAACAACAGGACACAGGGAAGATTGCTCAGGTCCTAGGGAAGCGGTTGTGTGGAGGGGTGGGGTCAGTTGAGAGTCGGTGTTCAGGCCTGAAGGGCTCATCTAAGTGAGAAGGCATTCCCACCTCTGTAATGGACAGCGAAGAGGGTTACCTCAGATTACAACAGGATATTGACGAGATGGGCCAATGGGCTGAGAAGTGGCAGATGGAGTTTAATTCAGATAAATGCGAGGTGCTGCAGTTTGGGAAAGCAAATCATAGCAGGATTTATACACTTAATGGTAAGGTCCTAGGGAGTGTTGCTGAACAAAGAGACCTTGGAGTGCAGGTTCATAGTTCCTTGAAAGTAGACTCACAGGTAGATAGGATAGTGAAGAAGGCGTTTGGTATGCTTTCCTTTATTGGTCAGAGTACTGGGTACAGGAGTTGGGAGGTCATGTTGTGGCTGTACAGGACAGTGAGGTTGAATTACTAAAGCTGGTGATTTCTGCTGCTTCTTTTGGAGTTGTGTGGTTTATCAGAATAGTATTGAAGATGGCAGTAGTGATGGATTAATACAGCATCATAAATAAACTGCCCAGACAATCACTTGACACCCCATTCACTCAGCAAAAAATTAAATCATCAACTTCATGTGCTTAAGAACTAATTTTGCACAGAATCGCTTGTTATTAAAACTAAACCACCAGTCACAATTTTAAAGGGGGAATACACATATCTTAAACCAGAAAACCATGCGTATGAGTAGCCCTTTCAGTTAGACTATTTCTGACCAAACCTAGTTCCCCAGATAGTCACTCTCCTATGGTCAAATGATCATGTTGATGGAATGTGCATTTAATAAATGCTGGAATGACAACCCTAAGACTCATCCTACAACACCCAAGCGACTGTAAAGATTTCCAAGAATGAGGCCTGTGCTCTGGATTTTGATCATTTCTTTGCCATTTCAAATAGAATTAAGAACAATGTTCATCTGACACTTAGTGATGTTCATTTACATTTAATAAAAGCAGTTGCTCGGAGCTGTCTACCAAAAACTGGCATTACGTAATTTGGGATACAATACCATGTTTCTTTAAAGGGTTTTTTTGCTGAAATAGTAACTACTTTTTTTAAGCAGGTGAACTTTCGAACCCTTATCTCTCACTATCGTGAACCATTCCACCCAAAATAACAGGCAAATAAAATGTTTCGGGCCTTGCTCCGGGTTCTCTCCTTATCGTCACCGACATTTGCCCATATCATTCAAGATGGCTCCCACTTCCACCTATCCTCCATTTGCTGAGGAAGCTTGAGGATTGAGGTATCTCACCAACTCATGGAAAAATCAACCTACATAATCCAGGATGTCACTGCGCTGGCTTTGTTTCCAATACTGCCAGGAGAATTATTAAAATATTCATATCTACATTCCGATTGGTTTACTTGAGAATTGGAAGAATCTTAAGACAGCATCCAGAGAGAATGAATTTAAATCAATATTTACCGAAATTTCACATAGCTGCATGCGATAGGGAGATCTGAAAGTTCCCAGATAGTCTACCAGATACCAGACTGGTTAGCCTCACAGACCATTATTTTGGTCAACATTCTCTTCAAGTCTAAATAATGCATCACACACTATAGTACAGGTGCCAAGAGTAGGGGAATGGGCAAAAACAGATTAATTTCAAAAGTGATGCCTCATCCTTACACTATGCTCAGGGATCAAACGCATCATCTGCAATAGAAATATGTTTTACATGGCTTCTTGATTGATGCAGGACTGGACAAAAAGTCATTGTTACACTTAGATACCATGATGAGAAAATTAAGGTGCAAGACAATCAAGGTTCAACATTCGTCCGGCAACCTTTCTGAACTTGGATCTTTTTTTAGAATCCTTACATGACCTAAACTTCCCATGACTTCCCGCTCAGTTTTTAAAATTCCACAACATTTTCTCGATTCTCCCACCTGCCAGCAAATGGTCTCGAATCACGTGTCTAAATGTTGTAAGTCCACATGTACAAGCCCACTGTGTATTCCTCCTCAATCACTTTTCCAATCTCCCCCTTCCTCCTGCTTTGACACTCCATCAGCCCTCAGTCAAGATATAACTGCTTCAATCCCAAGCCTGTCTTTTTCTACAAGTCTAGATTAGTAACAAAAATAAGAAATAATTATAAATATCACAATATTTCTTAGTTTCAATTACCCAATTATCATATTCCTCTACCCGAAAGCAAAATCAATACAAAAACAGTGAAAAGTTGTCAAGATTATCATCTATCAGCAAAAATCCAGTAAATAACTATGTGCTAAAGGGCATTAGTGGTAGCAACTTTTTTTTAGAATTAGCTCTTTATTTGTTTGGCAACTAAGGATTACTTGAGCATTGATTATGGAACATTGGGAATCAACCATGCCAAACATGTTATCTTCGTGGTAGTAAGATCTCTTTCTACAATCAATATGTAAATGGGAGTTCTGCTTCTTTGCTCCATTTCTTAAACTTTTAACAGCTGTGTTTTTATCCCAAACAGCTTTCTTGACCTTTTTTTACTCCCTTGTTCTTACTGCTTAGTGCCACTCTCTCAAAGCCTACTGTGAATCAACTGTTTCCTCCATTCATTTTGACTACTTTTAACTCAATCTCCTTCAGTAAATCCTAAATCCATGACTGCTGTAAAGTACATCTTTGTGCATTTCAGGTATTTTCCTTCTCCTATCTCTGTGATTACGATTTTGTTGAGAGAACAAATTTATGTTCTCTGTGAATGATTGCATTGTCCAAGGTGTAAGCTTGATGGTGTGTGGTTGAACTGAAGCCCCATCTGCCTGCAATGCTGAATGCAAAAGATTCAATAGCATCACTCTGAATAAGAACAGGGGAGTTTTCTGAGTTTCCTGTCCAATAGTGATCCTCAGTCAACGTCACAGAAATAAAAGGTATTGAGTACAAGAGTCGGCAAGTCGGTTACAATTGTATAAGATTTTGGTTTGGCCATATTTGGAATACTGCATACAGTTATGGTTGCCACATTATCAGAAGGATATGGATGCTTTGGAGAGGGTGCAGAGGAGGTTCACCAGGATGTTGCCTGGTATGGAGGATGCTAGCTATGAGGAGAGGTTGAGTAGATTAGGATGATTTTCAGTGGAAAGAAGGCAGTTCAAGGGGGTCCAGATTGAGGCCTACAAAGTCACGAGAGGTGTAGACAGGGTGGATAGCAAGAAACTTTTTCCCCAAAGTGGAGATTCAATTACTAGGGGTCATGAGTTCAAACTGAGAAGGGGAAAGTTTCGGGGAGATAAATGTGGAAAGTTCTTTATGCAGAGGGTTGTGGGTGCCTGGAAAGTGTTGCCAACTGAGGTGGTAGGGGCAGGCATGATAGCATCATTGAAGATGTATCTAGACAGATACATAAATGGGCATAGAGAAAGGGATACAGATCCTTAGAAAATAGATGGCAGATTTAGATAGAGGATATTAATTGGCATGGGCTCGGAGGGCTGAAGGGCCTATTCCTGGGCTGTAATGTTCTTTGTTCATTGTAACACATGATTGTGGGAGTTTACTAAGTGCAAATTAGCTGTTTCAATTCATAGAATCGAACACCCAGCCTCAGCATGGACTCAACTCCTGGCCTCAGCCTGAACTTGAACTCCTGGCCTCAGACTGGATCTGAACTCCCAGCCTCAGCCTGGACCTGAACTCCCAGCCTCAGCCTGGTCTCAAACTCCCAGCCTCAGCCTGGTCTCAAACCCCTCCGGCCTCAGCCTGGACTCAAACCCCCCCAGCCTCAGCATGGACCCGAACTCCCAGCCTCAGCATGGACCCGAACTCCCAGCCTCAGCCTGGACTCGAACCCCCAGCCTCAGCCTGGACTCGAACCCCCAGCCTCAGCCTGGACCCGAACTCCCAGCCTCAGCCTGGACTCAAACTCCTGGCCTTGAAGTGAAGCCCAGTGTGGTCTGCGTTAGAAAGACTGGTATTCTGAACTCTTATTTCACTCAGAGAAATTCATTGCTGAACTTTTAATATCTTTATTTTTCTAATTTTTCCCTAAGAATTTGTACATAAGAATCTGTACCTAGGTATCTTGGTACCTAAGAGGGTGCCATAAGTGGTGACTATTTAATAAAGTTTTCATTGCACTCTGGTGAGTCCATTGACAATAAAGCTAATTTTGATTCTAATTCTAACGACAAAATTATTTCACTATCTGTACACCACCGAGAGTGGGTCATTAAAAGCATTACATCAAGCCTCTCCTTCTCTCTCTGAGTTATCTTTACAGGAGACTGTTGGAGTCTGTGCTCTGGATCCTATTTGATGTATTTTACAACAAAAAAAGCTATTAACTGGATCACATATTAGCTACAAGACTGTTTCCCTCCACCCCATTCAGACCCAGGGAGAAACATCAGACTCTGTCTTCAGAGAAGATGAGGCACTGCCAACATTGGGAAGAAAACAGCTTTCCTCTTTCTGCCTGGCAACCAGGGTGCACTAAAAAGACTGATGCTGTCTCCAAATGCTGACTGCTTGATGCAGTTTCTTAAGAAGGCAAGCAGCTGAGTTACAAGTGTAGTGAAATGTACTCTTCATCTGCACATGTATCCAACTCTTAGCCTTGTTTATTTCAGCACAGAAATAGAACTAAATGGAATAAAATTACACCCTTGAGTCAGTGAGATGTAACAGCTGAAGGAGTGTATTTTGATTTCCTTGAAAGACCTGTGGGTGTGAGTGCTCCTCCCATCCCGCTCACCCATCCAAAAAAAAACATATCACATTAGAACAGAGGAATATAAGAACTAGGAGCAGGAGTAGGCCTTCTGGCCCTTCGAGCCTGTTCCACCATTCAGTAAGATCAGGGCTAGATCTTTTCGTGGCCTCAGCTCCACTCATCTACCCTTTCATCATACCCCTTAATTCCTTTATTGTTCAAAAAAATCTATCTTTGCCTTAAAAACATTTACTGAAGTAATATCAACTAATTCATTGGGCAGGGAGTTCTATAGATTCACAACCCTCTGGGTGAAGGCATTCCTTCTCAATTCAGTTCTAAATCTGCTCCCTCTAATTTTGGAGTTTATGCTCTCGTCCTAATTTCACCTGCCAGCGGAAACATCCTCTCTACTTTTATCTTACCTATTCCCTTCATAATTTTATATGTTTCTATAAGATACTCCCATTCTTCTAAATTCCGATGAATATAATCCCAGTCTACTCAGTCTCTTCTCATAAGACAACCCCCTCAACTCCAGAATCAATCTCGTGAACCTCCTCTGCACTCCCTCCAGTGACAGTCCATCCTTTCTCAAGTAAGGAGACCAAAACTGCACACAGTCCTCCAGCTGTGGTCTCATCAGCACCTGATACAGCTGCAACATTACCTCACTGCTTTTAAACTCAATCCCTTTAGCAATGAAGAACAAATTTGTATTAACCTTCCTAATTGTCTGTTGTATCCCCAAACCAACTCTCTGTGATTCATGCACAAGGACACCCAGATCCCTTTGTATAGCAGCTGTAACTTTTTACCATTCAAGTAATAGTCCTTTTTACTGTTACTCCTATTAAAATGGATGACTTCACATTTATTAACATTGTACTCCATCTGCCAGACCTTTGCACACACATTCAAATACGATGTGCCTCAGCAAAGTTTCACAATCCTCTGCACACTGCTCTGCCACTCGTCTTAGTGTCATTTGCAAACTCTGACACACTACACATGGTCCCCAACTCCAAATCATCTATGTAAATTGTGAATAACTGGTCCTAACACTGATCCCTGAGGCACACCACTAGTTACTGATTGCCAACCAGAATAGCACTCATTCATCCCCACTCTTTAGTTCCTGTTAGCCAACCAATCGTCTATCCATGCTAATACTTTACCCATAACATCATTCATCTTTATGTTATGCAGCAGTCTCTTGTACAGCACCTTGTCAAAGGCTTTTTAGAAATCTAGGTACATCACATCTACTGGGTCCCCGTCGTTTGTAATGTTTTGTAATGTCTTCATAGAATTCCAAAAGACTAGTGAAGCATGACCTGCCCTTCATGAACCCATGCTGCATCTGCCCAATGGGACAATTTCTATCTAGATGCATTGTTATTTCTTCCCTGATAATAGACACAAGCATCTTCACCATAAGAGAGATTAAGCTAACCGGTCTATAATTCCCCAGTTTTGTCCACCACCGTTTTTAAACAGTGGCATCACATTTTCTGTTTTCCAATCTGCTGGAACTGCCCCAGAATCTAACGCTTGATATTTCTCACACCATCTCTTTTAGAACCACGGGATGCATTCCATCAGACCCAGGAGACACGTCTATTCTCAGCTCCATTATCTTGCCCAACCAGACCCCTTTTGTAATATTGATTGTTTCCACCTACCTTTATCTATTTATCAGTTACTGATATGTTACTTTGTCTTCCACTGTGAAGACCGAGACAAAATTCCTGTTCAATGCCTCGGCCATTTCATCAAATGCCCCTTCTCATCCTCTAAAGGACCACCGTTCACTTTAGTCACTCTTTTTCATTTTTTTTTAAGATTAGATTCCCTACAGTATGGAAACATATATTTATAGAACTTTTGCTAACTGTCTTTATATTCTGTGCTGACTCATGTTCTATCTTACTTTTCTTGATAGCTCTTTTTGTGGCTTTCTGTTGACTGCTGAAGCTTTCCCAACCTTCTCGTTTCCCACTGATCTGGGCCACTTTGTATGCTATCTCTTTCAAATTGATAGCCTCCCTTACTTCCTTAGACACCCATTGCAGATGGGTCAATATGTCAGGCAATAATTACACCCTCTTGTCATTGCTAGAAATTTGGTACCACTACAAAGTAAGTGGTAAGACTACAGGAAAACTTTACATCAGATGTTTTCAATAAACATGTAGTAATGGAAATAATATTTTGGATTTTAAATTTTTTTTAAAAGGCTTACAGACATCTGCAACTATTTTTCCCAAAGCTTTAGAATATGAAATTTAACTGTCCTAATCTCGCCTTAAAGTTCTTTCTATACTTTCACTGAAGATCATAGTTTTCATTCTATGAAAAGGCATCTGGATGGATATATGAACAGGAAAGCTTTAGAGGGATATGGGCCCTCTAAGCATGAGTGGCTTTTTGTCTGTTGATAAATAGTGAACGCGGTGCCAAAAATGTGGTCTGGACAGTAAACTATGAATCTTTCTATCTTGGATGCAACTTTTCTCGAAATATAGAAGAACATCATATTTACTTGTTGCATTGTTTCAACGCACAGTCTGCACATTTTCTGTAACTTCACCTGTTCCAACAAATTGTTTTGAATTCACATAAATGCTCTGCCTATCAGAGTTTCTTGACATTAAAGAAACAACATATTTTAAGGTTCACAGTGCATAAACTATAATAGTAAGAGAACTAAGGCCAGGATTTTATTCTTTTATCATCTCTTTTGATAACTTGAACCTTTTGTTTGTACTTTGCTTCTGATTTTTCTCATTCCTCCCTCTCATAGAGGCGTAGAATCATAGAGATGTACAACACAGAAACAGACCCTTCAGTCCAACTTGTCCATGCCGACCAGATATCCCAACATAATCGAGTCCCATTTGTTAGCACTTGGCCCATTTCCCTCTAATACCTTCCTGTTCATAAATCCATCCAGATGCCTTTTAAATGTTATAATTGGACCAGCCTCCGACACTTCCTCTGTCAGCTCATTCCAAACACGCACCACCCTCTGCGTGAAGAAGTTGCCCCTTATGTCTCTTTTATAACTTTCCCCTATCACCCTAAACCTATACCCTCGAGTTCAGGATTCTCCCCACCCCAGGAAAAAGACCTTCTCTATTTACCCTATCCATGCCCCTCATGATTTTATAAACTCCTATAAGGTCACCCCTCAGCCTCTGACACTCCAGGGAAAACAGCCCCAACCTATTCAGCCTCTCCCTATAGCTCAAATCCTCCAACCCTGGAAACATCCTTGTAAATCTTTTCTGAACCCTTTCAAGTTCCACATCTTTCTGATAGGAAGGAGACCAGAATTGCATGCAATATTCCAAAAGTGACCTAACCAATGTCCTGAACAGCCGCAACATGACCTCCCAACCCCTATACTCAATGCTCCAACCAATAGAGGAAAGCATACCAAATACCTTCTTCACTATCCTATCTGCGAGTCTACTTTCAAGGAGCTTTGAACATGCACTCCAAGGTCTCTTTGTTCAGCAACACTCCCTAGGACCTTACCATTAAGTGTATAAGTCCTGCTAAGATTTGCTTTTCCAAAATGCAACACCTCACATTTAAGTAAATTAAACTCCATCTGCCACTCTTGAGCGCATTGGCTCATCTGATCAAGATCCCATTGTAATCTGAGGTAACTTTCTTTGGCTGTCCACTATACCTTCAATTTTGGTGTCATCCGCAAAGTTACTAACTATACCTCCTATGTTCACATCCAAATCATTTATATAAATGATGAAAAGCAGTGGGCCCAGCAACGATCCTTGGGGCACTCCACTGGTCAAAGACTTCCAGTCTGAAAAGCCACCCTTCACCACCACCCAGTGATTTTCACTTTGGAGCCAGTTCTATACCAAATGATGAGTTCTCCCTGTATTCCATGAGATGTAACCTTGCTAATCAGTCTCCCATGTGGAGCTTTGTTGAACGCCTTACTGAAGTCCATATAGATCACGTCCATTGCTCTGTCCTCATCAATCCTCTTTGTTACTTCTTCAAAAAACTCAATCAAGTTTGTGAGACATGACCTCCCACGCAAAGATCGCTTTAAATAACAACAACTTGCATTTGTTCCAAGCTTTAACATATAAAATATTCCAAGGCATTCCACGGAAGCAACAGCAGGACACAATTGACAGCAAGCCATATAAGGTAATGTTAGCCATATTAGGATTGGTCAAAGAGGAAAGTTTTAAGTAGCACCCTAAAGGAGGTGACAGTGATGGAAAATCAAAGAGGTTCAGGGAGGGGATTTTGGACCTTGACAGTTGAATGGATGGATACCAACATGGGGGCACAGGAAGTGGTGGTTTTGGTGGGCGGGTTTCACAAGAAGCCTGCATTGAAAAAATGAAGGAATAAAGAGCTCTTGAAAGCAGCAAAATTGGTGAAAAGCAATGATTTTGAAGGCAGGAGCTGAACACATTAATTATTTGTATTTGTAGAGTTTGCACATTCTCCCCATGTATGAATGAGTTTCCTCCGGCTGCTCCGGTTCCCTCCCGCAGTCCAAAGATGTGCAGGTCAGGTGAATTGGCCATGCTAAATTGCCCATGGTGTTAGGTGCGTTAGTCAGAGGGAAATGGATCTGGGTGGGTTACTCTTCGGAGGGTTGGAGCAGGCTTGTTGGGCCAGAGGGCCTGTTTCCACACTGTAGGGAATCTAATCAAAGCTGAGGTGATGACACAGCATAAAGTGAGTGTAGTGTCAGCCAACACTGGAAAGAATCCTGGGTGGACAAGAATCAGAGGGAGTGTGGTAAAATTCCGCATGAGCTTCAATTTATTCGAGAATGGGTGAGGAGAGTCCAATCACACGAACCTGGAGCTAAAGTTGTGGATGAGGATTTCAATGGGTCGATGGCATGAGGCAGAGGGGGCAGATGGGCAGTGATGGAGTGGATGCAGGAGATACTTGAGCTGGATTTGCACTAAGAAGTTCTGCTAAGGTTACCAAGGTTTCCAACAGGTTGTTTCAGCCCAAGACAGTCTCCACCGAGAAGGATGGAATCAGTGCCTAAGGAATGGAAATTGTCTTGAGGAAAAAGATATTGGCTACAGGCTTCCCATACCTCATGCCCCTTCATCCAGAATTGAGACTGGACATTTCGACAAGCAGACAGAGCACACAGAGGCATTGAGGGGGAGGAGAGCGTAGAGATGACAGGGAGAGACAAGCACGAGAAGCCTGACATTGTTTTGTTGGATGATATAATGGAGACAGATGTGGATGAGAAATGGAGAGGGTGGTGAGGACAGCAACTCTCGGGGGAATAATGTGAAATAAAGAAGAGAAGCTAGTGCACGAGATTCTTTGACTGAGATGTATTGGAGAAGGATGGCATGCAAGACTGCAACGGTTTCTATGACATATTGTTGTCAGCAGTGCATTCAATAAGGGCAAACTGCTGAATATTTCCTCAACCAATCAGACTGAAATGTTGTCAATGAAAAGCACAATGGCTGGACCAAGAAGTGCAATTTAGCATCATCAGTTCAAAGTCAAATCAAGCAAAATAGAGAGAGGAAAGAAGGTTGGATTAAGTGAATGAACACCAAAATGTAAATTTATAATCTCCAATAATAACTAAAATTTGATGAAATTGTGAAAGAATTTGGCAGTGATTGTGACTTTTCATTATTTTGAAGGACTGGAATGAGCACAGCTTTCACTGCAGCACAGAAAAATCACATTGCTCATTACACAGATGGCGCGATGCCAGCTTCGTGCAGATTACAAAAGCAAAGCAAATTTTAACAGCAACTTACAGATTTCTACATTATGGCATCTGTGCTCACCTGAAGTTACCAATGTTCACTCAATGAACAGTAAGATCCCCTAATCTCACCGACATTTGTACCACAAAATCAGCCCCACACCCCCCGCCCACCCACAGATATCCTTTCTCTCAGGAGGTCCCTGCTGAATTTCGCTGGATGAAGTTGAGAAGCAGCAGCAGCTTTAAACAACAAGGCATGAAATTTCCAATGGAAACCACATGTGGTTGTAGATACAGTCAGCCAATGAAGCTTCACGGGACCACTTGCTCCTCCTGTGCTGAATCAATTACTATTTCACTCAATTGACTTGGATCTCCATGTGGTGAGGTGGTGGGTAGGAGAGGAACAACTTGCAATTTTCTAAAAGTGCGCCAACAGCGAGGAAACAAGCAAGAATTTCATTCCCCCAATTCAATTGTGCTCTTTACTAGAGGCCAAACTCAAAAGCAAACTAACTGAAAAACACCACCTGGTGTTTACCAGGACCTGTATAACTAAAGCCTGCTAAGCATCCACATCTTTACAACAAAACATCCCTGTACCCTGCACAGGTGGTGTCTGCTCTAATGTATCTGCCCACCATCACAATGAGAGCTCTCTGCATATGCAGCCCATATGTGACAAAATTTCCAGCATAGTGTGGATTTAATGTTGCACTGAACTTCAAATATTATGATGTTTTAGGACTGATAAAGCATTATTAGTGGATGGTTTGATTAAAGAAAATGACTTCTGCAGGCAAGATTCTTTAATGCATGTATAGTCATAAAGACAGCAAGCAAGCTAATGCAATTGTCCTACAAAAGCTAAAGGTAAAGTCGGCATAGTCCCATGAGACCAAAGGACTGCTTTCTCATTAGTGAGAGGCCGCCTGGTGGTGCTTTAACCTGAGTGTCACCATGTCTCAGGCATGGGGAGAAGTTGGAAAGGAGAGTCCTTCATGGTAACCTCAGTTGATGCAGGAATTGAACCCATGCGTCATCACAAACTGGCCATCCAGGCAACTGAGCTAACCTGATGAGAACTCAACTCAGCACTCTGTAGATATTTTGTTAATAAACTATAGTAGTGTTGTCACACACTTCTGGAGCAGGTGGGAACCTGGCCCTCCTGGCTCAAAGGTAGGAACACTACCACTACACCACAAGAGCCCCAATGCCTCAGCAATTTGGATCCATTATTCATGGAGACATTCAGGTATTTAAGGAATTAAAGAATAAAGGTAACCAGATTAGGCCTGGCTTCTCAGACTAAGCTAAAAGGAAAGACTGCACAAACATTAAAGAGCATCACACCACGTGATTCTCCCAACAGTCAATACTGTCAATAGCACAGAGAACTGAATCCTGAGCACTATTTCCAAATACCCATCAGAGGTTCGCAATGGAGGACAGGTTTGACATTGATGTCAAGAAACACATCATTAACTCAGCTCCTTAGGCAGCACCTTCCAAACACATGACCTCTACTGCCTTGAAGGACAAGACAACAGACACAGGCAGTGCTGTTTCCCAATAAGGTCTTCCCCAAAGCCACACAGCATATTGACTTAGCCATTCCTTCACTGTCACTAGGTCAAAACCCTGGAACTTCCTCACTAACTGGATTGACTACAGGTATACCTATACTAAATAGATTGCAGCAGCTCATTACCACCTTAAGGAGAGCAATTAGGATGGGCAAGAAATGCTGGATTAACAAGAATGGCCACATCCTGTGAATGATTTAAATGAACACATAGGGTGTTCAGTAGTGTACTGGATTTTAGTTTGGATAAGTGAACATCAACTTGGTATTGCTATCATGTTTTCATGTTATAAAACAAACCAATAACTTCACAGAAGCATTACAAAACAATATTTGGCAATGAAAGGAAAGGAAGTCATTTAATGTATGATGAGTTATTGTGGGTGAGAGAGAAACTGTCAACTTTTCTGGGCACACAACCCATGTTGCATTGAATAGTTTTCCTTGAATATGACAAATCTATGACATTACAATGGCACAGATATCTGTTCAAGTAGTTTTCCTTCAAGGTTATTGATCTGGACACAGCAATAACCTTGCCTGAGTTGTCAACATTTATCTCAGGTGTCTATCACAAAAACAATTCTGTATTGCAGTCTTACAGTTGAGAATCTAACTTTATTTCCATCACACAGATATTCTCGAATCTCTCTTGCGCTAATCGCCTGTCATTGATATGTGTTGGAAGGTTTTGCAAGGTGATGCTCAATACTTTTGGCCACATTATGAATACACCTTCTTCAGCTAAATCCTGCAGTGGGACTTGATCCTGGAGCATCTAACTCAAAAGCACAAACCCTATCCTCAGTGCCACATGGCCTCCTGTAGCGTTCTCAAAATCCAATCAACTTCTATTGCATGGAGGATTTGGGCTAACTTGGTAATAAACCGACAACATGTAATCACAAGTGCATTAAAATTCACTCCTGCTTCCCTGGGCAGGGTAGTGGTCAAAGACACTGTTCTGTGTGGATAAGCTACATCCTCAGCACACATGGAGAATAACGAGCTTTGCTCTATATAAGTCAGCCCTTTGCCGATTCCATTACGGCAGGGGTGAAAATAGCCTCTCAAAATTCCACCAGAGGGACTGCTGCTGTATCATTTACACATGCATGCATCAAGAACTCTCACCAGCAACAATTGGCAATATAAATGCAGGGTTAAAAATTTAAGCATCACTGAAATCTACCCAAAGTCAACATATTCAATCATCGCAGTTCCCACATAGATTACAAAACCTCTGTTTCTGTGGAAGTAACAATGAAGCAGAACCACATTTTTACTCTCTTCTACACTGAGCTGTTTATGTGACACTGAACCAGGAAACGTGAGATTATTGTGGCTCTTATTCTACCTTCAAACCTCTTTTGGTTTTTAGAAGTTCTTTGTATGCAAAAGAGATCAGGCTGTTTCCTTATTATACGAGATAAAATTCCTTAATTTTTTAAAAACACATTGTGATTTTAATAATATATGACATGTGTTTTGCTGTGGTTTCTACATAATTTAACAGCCTCAAAAAGCTGCAGCAGTCTGTGAATGTTTAAATCTTGTTGATATTGGTACACCACAGAAAGAGGGTGAAAAGGAGTTCATAGTTCTCTATTCTCTGGGAGCATTTTGTGTTCCTGAAGGTGAAGCTAGGTTATGCCAGTGGAGGGATACTCCTCTCGCCAAGTGCAATGCATTTCAAACATTTCAGGTCAGAGAGCTATTGGTTGCAGATTACTGTTGCCCTTCCCATTTACGTGCTTCAGTGCCTACTTCAGAAACAGCCTGAACACACCTGTGTGGCACCTTGCCAGTTCCCACGGCTACCTGTGGCCTCTCTGAGTAAGTTTGCCAATTTACTACAATGCATGCTCAATTAAGAAAATTGGGCTATGTCTATCAGGAAATGAACGGTCACTACCCAAACACATGCCATATAGAAAAGAGAAAGAGAGGGAGAAAGAGGTAACAAACAGTAAATGGTGGAGAAACTCAGCAGATCTGGCAGGATCTGCAAAGAGAGATGTAAAATTAACATTTCAAGTCCAACATGACACTCCCTCAGAGCTCAAAGCAAATGAAAGGACCTGCCTGTGACATAATTAGCTTCAGCAGGTGCATATTTTAACCTTTATGATTGTAACACTAGATGTGACTAGCAGAGGAGGTGACGGTCTCATGCTATTATTGCTAGACTGTTAGTCCAGCAACCTAGGCAATGTAGCAGCAAATTCCTGCAGATGTTGGTATCTGTACTAAAACAAAAAATGCTGGAAATCACAGAGGGTCAGGCAGCGTCCATGAAGAAAGAGCAAGCTAACATTTTCAACCTAGATGACCCTTCATCAGAGCTCTATTGTATAAACGACTGGCTGATGTTCATGGTGTAAGAAACTATTATACTCATTAAATACCATTTATATTTATGTAATAGTAGAGCTTTTGAGGCTCAATCTTTAGTCAGGGCTTAACTGATCCATGGGAAATGTTGAGTTTAAATCCTACCATTGCCCACTGTCTTGCAGCCTGTTTACTGGTTACAGGTGTGTCTGAACCCACCAACCCCGCTGGCAAAACTAGCCATAAACAGCCATAAAAGGATTATTACTATTCTGTACAGACATGAGGAACTGAACAGCCACCTTTGAATAAGTGGATTTGGCACCAAAGCACATTTGACTTCAGCAGCGAGTGGGTCAGTAAGGAGTGCTTTGGAACCTTTTGGCCAAACGTTGAGGTGTCATGAGACTGACTATTACTCAAGTACAGACAGTTCCTGACATCAGTTCAAATGATGCTGTTCTCTATTGGAGCAATAAACACTAATTGCAAGTTGGAAAGTTTGAGGCCGCTCCGAATGTAGCAATACATGCCACATACATAAACTGGAGGAGTTGTCTTACATAGTAACAACACAGAGTACATTCCAGAGTGCAAAATAAATGATTTAATTGGGGCAGGAAATACATCATATTTCAATATTTTTATGATCGATTATTGTGTATCTTCTGTTATTTATACTTCCGAGGACCATGTGGGTTATCATGAAGGAACATCCTTCCCAAACTCTCCCCTTGCCTGAAGTGTGATCCTCAAGTTAAAACACCACCTCTTGCTCATGAGAGAGCATCCCTATCATCTAGTAAGACTGTGGTGACTTTATCTTTTACATTTCTCAACTCGATCACGATCAGGGCCCAATACATACAACCCAGACACTATGTAGACATCTCAAACTCAGCTGCTAATAGCAGCTTCAAAGCTGTGCATCAGATCTCCATGCTACACTGGAATAACCATGTGATTACCCCAGCATTTTATGTACATCCCGCACCTCTAACATGCAGAGTCCAAGCAGCTGTAGCTCAACATTATAAGGAGATATGATGGCACAACCCATCTAACCACTTACTGGGGCCTCTGAGAGTGCATTTGTTAAATTTAGTACAATTCATCTATGAGGCTATAAACATGAGTCTAAAGGAATGAGAAGGGAAATCACTAGAGAAACTCCACAGGTCTGGCCGCCTCTACAGAGGGAGATAGAACATGACAGCTTTTATGCTTTTCTGAAAAGGGATGGGTTCAGGTAGAAAAAGAAGGAAAGGCAGGGATAGGGAAAAGAATAACAGGTCACAATCAAAATCCTGGAGGTTACCATTGATCAGGAACCCAACTGGACTCGTCACATAAACACAGTGGCTAAAAGAACAGTAAAGAATATTGCTGCAAGTAACTCACCACCCGACTAGCCAAAGCTTTTTCACCAGTTACTAATCAGGAATGAGGAGGAATATTCTCCACTTGCCTGGATGGGTGCAACTCCAATAGTACTCAAGCAGCTTGACACTGATGAGGACAAAGCAGTCAGCTTCACTGCTACTACATCCACATCCACTCCCTCCACCATCAGCAGGGTGCAGTATCTATAAGATGCATTGCAAAAAAATCACCAAAGATCCTTAGAAAGCACTTTCCAAATCCACAATCACTAGAAGGACAAGGGCAGCAGATACATGGGGATACAGCCACCTGCAAGTTCCCCTCTAAACCACGTACCATCTGACTTGGAAATATATCACCATTCCTTCACTGTCACGAGGTCAAAATCCTGGAATTCTCTCCCTAAGGGCATTATGAGTCAACCTACTGTAAATGGACTTTAGTAATTGAAGAAGACAGCTCACACCACCTTCTCGAGGGCAACTGGGGACAGGCAATAAATGCTGGCCAACCAGTGATGACTAAATCCCATGGATCAAAAAAAACGTTTTTCAGATGTTTCTGAATGACGGCAATGTCCGTCAAAACCCTTCCCTGCTTGCAGCATCCATCATCAGCACCCAGCACTCCCACATCAGGGATAACATGGTTCGTTAAAAGTAAACCTAATCCACAAAGTAGTTAATTATAGCCACAGAGAAGCACACTGTGATCTGATAGTGACTCATACGCTGTGCTGTGGTCTGAGAAACCTTGGTTTGACTCAAAGTCACACTTCATTTATTCTATTCTTCGAAAGGGCAGTGGAAACAACTTCAATACTGATTTTAAAAAGGAAATCAGATCGATACTTGAAACAATAAGATTTACAGCGCTGCAGGGAAGGAACAAGTAAGTTGGACAAATCAGACAGGCTTACAAAAGAGCCAACATAGACAAGATGGACTGTACAGCCTTTTGTGATGGTAGATTTTATTGACAGTGTTTTCTATCATCTATAATTATCTCGGTTTCATAAACATAATAGTCAACAACTATTAAGTCAATACTCGGAACAAGATTTTAAAACCATGGTGACTTCAGTTAATTGCTGTCAAATCGCAAGCTGTAGTTCCCATACTCTCACGTGGAAGGTTTAAATTTAGTCAAACAAGGAATTAGAAATATTCAAGTCCGAACAAACACTGTGGGCCAATTCCCATCAACAATATCTAAATTTAAAGAATCTGACATCATCTGGGACAAGAAAATAATTGGTGCAGAAAGGAAGTTGTTCGATTTCTGGACACAGCATACAAATTGGATCATTTTCACATATTTTCAGAGCTGGTTCAATTGATTTACAACAGTCATTCACCCTTGGGAATTAGAATGCATAACAATGTGTAGATTATACCTTTACATAATAATTGAGAGTGTTAGAAACAAAGTTAAAACTGACTTCAGTCAACGACCGACATCAAGGGTAACTCAATATATCACTGGCAAGAGATCCAGTCATAGAGAGTCATAGAATCCTACAGCACAGAGACAGGCCCTTTGGCCCAAACTGGTCCATGCCGACAAAGATGTCCACCTATGCTAACCCCATCTCCCTGCACTTGACCCATATCCTTTTAAATCTTTCCTACCCATGTATTTATCTAAATGCCTTTTAAATGTTGTTAATGTACCTGCCTCAACAACTTCCACCAACACCTCATTCCATATGCGTATTATCCTCTCTGTAAAAATGTTGCCCCTCAGGTTCTCTTTTATTCTTACCCCTCTAACAATAAACTGATGCCCCCAATCCTTGATTCCCCAACCCTGGGAAAAAGACAGAGTGCATTCACCCTATTCATGGCTCTCATGATCTTATACACCCCTCTATAAGATCCCTCCTCAGTCTCCTACACTCTAAAGGGTCTTAGCTTGTCCAACCTCTCCCTATAACTCAGACTGTTGAGTCTAGGCAACATCCTTTCAATTTCTTCTGAACTCTTTCCTGTTTAATAACTTCCTCCCTATAGCAAGGTGACTAAAACTGAACACAATACTCCAAGTACGGCCCTCACCAATGTCCTGTACAACTGCAACATAACTTCCCAACTTCGATACTCAATACCGTGACTGATGAAGGTCATTGTGCCAAAAGCCTGCTTCACTGTCCTGTCTACCCTGTGATTCCACCTTCAGAGAACCGTGCACGTAATCTCCAAGGTCCCTCTGTTCCACTACACTCCTGCCATAAAACCTCTAGCTTGATTTGACTTTACAAAATTCAAGACTTCACACTTATCTATTGGGCATTTCTCAACCCATTTCCCAAGCTGATCAAGGTCCTGCAGCAAGTTCTGACAACCTTGCTTACTGTCCAGAATACCACGTGTTTTAGTGTCATCTGCAAACGTATTAATCACACCACACATAGTCTAGTTCAGAACTTTGGATTCCTGAGTCAAATGTTGGTCCTTTGGAGGAAAGTGCGTATTGTGTTTTTGACTCCAACAAAGGTCAACCTATCAAAGTCATGATTTTGTATAATCATGAGTTAGTAGCCTCTCATGTGGCAGGGTAAATATCAAATATCTTGCCTACTTATGTGTTAAAAACACTTAACTTCTGTATTTCTCTACCAAGGAAAATAAACTTTATGATCATCCAATGTCTGCTTTAATATCAAAGTGAAAACAAACCTTATATTTCATGGAACAACCTTTCAGTTCACTCGTTCCCTGCCTTGCATTATCTCAACAACATGAGGTAACCAACTGTGTCTCAAACTAAGGCGAATTCTGCCATAATGTACATAACAGACTCAGTCAGAAACAATAAAAATGAGTGCCAAGTACTTAAGACTGTATCTGTTATGTAAATTTAGCACTGCACAATTTATATGTTGCTTGTCGTGACTAGTTCTCGCAAAATAAATATTTGAAAATGCAACTGACTATTCAGTTTTAGCCTGACTGAAATGAATGAATGGTAGGGTACTTTTGAACTGCACGCTGGAGATCCCATGTGGTTATAGAGTAATTTTCAATCCTTGTACTCACAACATACATCAAGGTGCAGGTTTCAGTTCAACAGAAACGTGATAACATAGAAATTAGCTGCGGACATAAGGTCAACATTCCCAAAATTGGACCTATTCCTGCCATTGGAACATTGAAATCAAGTACAAGGCTGATCAGAACAGTCTACTGTAATAGCAAGATATTTGGGTATCAGTAACTCCCACAGGCAATTCAAGATGATCAAGATAACCAGCACAACTTCAAATAGTATGCCAATTCTCAAAGATTTTAAACCACTAAAACCTTGGAAGAGTATCACGAGGGCACTCTTGTGATGATTTTATGGTTGCTTTTTGACAGACTGAGTCCAAGAATGCACTTTATGTGAAATTGTTGAGAGTTCAACATTGTGTGCTCAAAACACTCGAGACCAATAACAGCTGTGGTTGAACGTTTGACTTCACTTAGTCTCTCTCAAGGATAACAACTCAAAATAAGCTTTCATCTCTCAGTCCACTTCCCAGATGTAAAAACAGATTTTTTTTTTAATTTGCTGCATTATCCCAATGTCCTTAGAACTCCATTTCAAACACATTTGAGGTGAAGAAAGTACCTCTCCCACCAAAGTTCCACTACACCAGGATAGCTGCTTTCAGGTGGTCAAGATCCATAAGTGAAGACTTGGCCCTTCAATCTTTTAACTTGCTAACACACACACACAACAAGCCACACTATCTATACGGTCTTGCAGATATTGTATTGGGAGCTTAGCGTGTGGCCAAGTGCAGGTACAAGCTCGCAACACACACAGCGTTACACAACAGACTATTTGCAAGTGTCCCCAGCAGAATGGGATATTTTGCTCTTTGCTGGATTACTGTTGCATTTATTTATCACTCATTTTTACAGCGTGGTGTGATATTTATCTTTCAATCACGTAGACACTTTTCTGCATCTCAGTGTTTACTGCTCCTCTGGTCCGATAGCAACATGAGGGAAAAGTTCAAGCAGCACTCAACTGAACTGTTGTGCTGGTTGCTTTGACAGCCAGGAAGCTCTCCTGCAGACAGAAATGCACATGTTCACAGCACGATTGCTTTTCTTCCAAGAAGTAGCAACATAACCTGGTACACAACTACGCAGGTACACAAAGAGGAGGGAAAGACAGCAGACCCTTATTGATCTGGGCAAAATTATTTTATTCGTAGTGTAAGAGAAAGAAGTGCAAAATTTCTAATGAACATTTTGTTTTGAATCAATTAAATTAGCAAGAGACCAGAAAGGTTAATACAGGTTATGAACAAGGTCAACCGAAAGAAGTTGCGTGCAAGGTATGTACAACAGCTCGACATGACAAATGCTGCTGGGCATTGAATTGCAGGAAGCTCAACTCCAGCTATATAACAGCAAAACATTTTTAAATTCAGCAAGTCCTTCATCTCCATAAGTTACATATATCCAACTCTCATATATATATTCAATCCGGGAGGTTGTTTGGCTGGATGACTGGCTTGCAATGCAGAGTGATGCTAACAGCATAGGTTCAATTCCTGCACTGGATTAGGCTCCCATGAAGATTTCTTCTTTTCAACCTCTCCTCTTGCCTGAGGCACGGCGACCTCATGCTCAAACTGTGGGAATTCACCCACAGCTCCATCAGCTGCCCCACTGAGAGCCAACACAATGATACCAGTATAAGGCTAAGAAATTGCAGGAGTTGCTCTCTGGATCACTCACATAACCAAAAGCATCAAAACATGCGCACGGAGGGATAGGCAAATTGTTAACAGCATAGTGAATGACAAACGATGCCAAACATCTCTGACCCTGACACATTCACTTTACGGTTGTGGAACGTCTTTACTTCATGATCTATTTAATGATGGACCTTTTTCTAAAAAAAACATTCACCAACTTTATGTTCTTTCATCTTTCTTTTTCTCAATCTTAAAGTTTTTCCCCCTCAAATCTTTATTTCATGTTCTGTACATGATTTGAATCTATTTTACACTTTCTGATTTAGATTGCACAGATCTCAGTCACTGGTTAAACAGCATGTCCATTTCCTGCCGTGCTCACAGACTCAGCATCTCCGCTGTAGTGGGCATCACATTAGTCAGAAAATCTATCCTGAAAAGACTGCTGAATGACAGCTGCCTGTTCCCTGCTGAGGGCATTATATTGGCTCATGAAAAAGACAATGGCACAACACAGCAGCTCAATTCGCCTAAAGGGTGATAGAAAAGAGCTTGCTGAGAGAAGAGAGTTAAGACAGGAAAAAAGACAAAACTGATGGGAGCCCCATGTAGATATGATATCCTCTCATGACTCTTGTGCTCTGTGGCAGGCATTAACACAACTGTAGAAATTGCGTCTGAAAGTGAGGTCGAGGAATTTTCAGAATTTTAACATTTCTTTGGAGACCATGTACCTACTTCTGAAGACTTCTGGCTGGAAACAGCTTTTTACTTCAAACATAATTGAATCGAAATTTCTCTCAGACTGAGTTATAAGGAGAGGCTGGACAGGCTGGCACTTTTTTTTTCCCTTGAGCTACACAGAGGTTGAGGGGGGAACCTTCTAGAGGTTTATAAAATCATGAGGGGCATGGATAGGGTAAATGGCCAAAGTCTTTTCCTGTGAATGCAGGAGTCCAAAATGAGAGGACATAGGTTTATGGTGAGAGAGAAAAGATTTAAAATAGAGAGGGGCTACATTTACACAGAAAGGATGGTGCGTGTATGGAAGGAGCTGTCAGAGGAAGTGATAGAGGCCGCTACAATCACAACATGTAGAAGACATTTAGACAGGTAAATCGATATAAGGTTCAGAGGGATGAGGGTCAAACAGAGATAAATGGGACTAGTTCAGTTTAGGAAACCTGGTGGGCATGGACAAGTTGGGCCGAAGGATCTGATTCCGTGCTGTATGACTCCATGACTCTATGACAGTAGTGTGAAACATTCGAGGAGAAAGTGAGGACTGCAGATACTGGAGATCAGAGCTGAAAATGTGTTGCTGGAAAAGCGCAGCAGGTCAGGCAGCATCCAAGGAACAGGAGAATCGACGTTTCGGGCATAAGCCCTTCCATGCCCCTCAGGATTCCTGAAGAAGGGCTTATGCCCGAAACGTTGAATCTCCTGTTCCTTGGATGCTGCCTGACCTGCTGCGCTTTTCCAGCAACACATTTTCAGTAGTGTGAAACAGGCAGGCTCAGAACAATTGGCTGTTATATGCATCACCTGAGATTTAATGACATTGTGCCAGCAGCACTTCAAGAAAAAAATCAATCAAATGTTTGAGCTGAGTGACCGCACATGAGTGTCGAGCATGTAGATCGGTCAGGTGCTTAAAAGTGATCACTAGGCCAGCCACAGTCTGACCAATCCCGTCAGAGGTCATTCAATGTGCTGGCTGGTTTACAAAGGCCCAGTTATGAAAGAGTCACGATACTTCACAGGTGTTAAGATACTAGATCTAGAGAGCACATCAAGCACCCAGTGTGCCTTTGGAAGCTGTTTGGTAGCTACACGTCATTGCAAAACATACGTTTTTGTGTCAGTCTGCTTTGGAAAGATTAAGGGAAGGGTCATCACTGAGAGTCCCAATGTCAACACAGATTCTATGAAAATCTGTTTTAAAGAGCAACAGTGGAACAACCCACAAATATTTTCATTTGCATAAACTCAGCGTTAGTAATATGAACTTTGGTTTTATGACAAATTTTCCAATTTAAGGGCACAAACTAATTGTGCAAAACTGATTTACTGTTGACTTTTGCTTTTCTTAATTTTATTTTTAATTTGGACCTGCAATGTTAAAGAGGTGTTCCAGATAGTTATTCACAGCAAACATCAGTAAACTTTGGAATGGTAAACAGCAGCTCAGCAGCCCATTTGACATCTCTCCTGATTTTTGTTTTCAAATTTTTCAATATGTCACTAACACTCAGTTAACACTGATTCTAAGTTCTAACATTGTATTTCATAGTACTGTTATAGTGCAGAAAAGGGCATTCTGCCCATCGAGTCTGCACTGATCCTCCAAAGAGCACCCCATCCAGACCTAGACCTCACCTTACTCTGTAACTCCAAATTTATCATAGCTAATCCACCTTCCTATATGTCTTTGGACTGCGGGAGGAAACCAGAGCATTCGGAAGAAACCCATGCAGACACAGGGAGAACATGCAAACTCCACACTGACAATCTCCCGAAGCTGGAATCGAACATAGGTCCCTGGTGTTGAGAGGCAACTGTACTAACCACTGAGCCGCTGTCCTTCTCCAACATTCATAATAAACATGTACATTGTTTACGAGGGTCACTCCAATTTGCAGATTCCACTGTACATTCTCCATGGAAACACCTCAGCCAATCAGAGCCCACTTGACAACCAATGTACATTTTGTTATCCTTATGTAGTTTTTGTTCCCTCAACACCTGACCATTCTAGCATGTGTCCTGATGAGTGCAAGATGAAAAACTTCTGAAGCATGTGTTTTTTTCAAACGAGAGAAAGAGTGGTTTGCGTGGGAAATGAACTTTTTGAGGAAGTGGTGGACGTGGGTACAATTACAACATTTAAAAGACATTTGGATAGATACATGAATTGGAAAGGTTTGGAGGGATATAGGCCAGTTGCAGGAAGGTGGGACTAGTTTGGGATTATGTTCAGCATGGAATGGTTGGACCGAAGGGCCTGTTTCCATGCTCTAGGTGTCTATGACTATGACTCTATTACTAAGATATTTGTTGGTCAATAATCCAAAAGCATCGCACTGCTTCAGTGATGCTATGGGTGGCAAAAGCGAAGTTTAAAGGCTGACCACCAATCTTGAAACACAATTGCTTTGACAATTTTTTTTCATCAAATTCAATATTGGCCCACTTTGCAGGAATAGCTTAAGCACCAACACCTCTCAGTTCTTGTTGCTAACCCTTGCTAGCCCTCAATGCCACACTGCAAAGAGTGTGCACAGCTTTGCGCTCACTATTTAGCAAGAGGTGTAAATGCATTGGAGGCAGTTCAGAAGAGGCTGACAAGATTGTGACCTGGAATGAGCACTTTGCCTTAAGATGAAACATGAGACAGGCTGGGCTTATTTTCACGTGAGTTCAGACAAGTGTGGTGTGATTTGATTGAACTTCAAAAGATCCTGAACAGTATCGACAAGATGGAAGTTGAAAGGATGCTTACTCACGTGACTAAGTCCAGATGGGTTAGCACTGTTCTTATAGGACAGGGATGAGGGGATTTATTTTCTCTCAGTGGGGTGTGCAACTTTGGAGCTCTCTGCCTCAGAAGGAGGTGGAGGCAGGGTCATTGAATGTTTTTATGGTGAAATTGATAAGAGTTTTGTCAGGCAGGAGAGTCAAAGATTGGGGTGGGGGGGGGGGAGGTGCGGTAAATGTGAAAGAGGAATATGATAAACAAACAGATCAACCATAATTCTTTTGAAAGGCAGGGCAAGATTCAGGCACCAAGTGCTCCACCTCTGCTCCTAATTTGTATGTTTGTATCTTGCACAATTAAAAACTATAAATGGCTTTGTTTCTGAAGTTTAATCCAACAATAATTTAGTTGCACATCATTTCATTTAAGTTTTAGGACATTGTATAATAATATCTAAAAAGCCTTGTTGGGTACAACAAGAGATAATGGACTGTCAATTTCCACTTCGTACAATATTGAGGAAACAATGAGCTCCCCAGCTTCTGAAATGTTTATTCTGTTGTTAGGAATCAGGGTGAGATAAGCCAAAAAGCTGATAGGTGCACATGTCTTTAATTTTAATCTCTGTGTATTTCCCAATCCAGCAGCCAATTGTGATGAGAAGTTCATAGGTTTTCAGAGCACTGTCATTTTGATTAAAGTGAGGTTGATTTTCACAACTGTCACTGTTAAAACATAAAGAGATTCTGAGATAGGATTTACATGCATTTGGAAAGGCACAAACTGATTAGAGATAGTTAGCATGGGAGACTGTCTCACAAATTTGATTGAGCTTTTTGATGAGGTTACAAAGAAGACAGATGAAGAGAGAGCGGCAGACATTGTCTATATGGAGTTTAACAAGGCCTTCAATAAGGTTCATATGGGAGACTGATTAATAAAGTTAGATCACATGGGATACAGGAAGAGATAGCCAACTCGATGCAAAATTGGCTTGGTGGTAGAAGAGAGAGGGTGGTGGTAGAGGGCTGTTATTCAGACTGGAGGCTGTGACCAGAGATGGAGGATCAGTTCTGGGTCCACTGTTGTTTGTGATTTATAACAACAATTTGGATAAGAACATAAGAGGTATGGTTAGTAAGTTTGCGGATGGCACCAAAACTGGTGGTATAGTGAACAGTGAAGAAGGGTGCCTAAGAGTATAAAGAGATTTTGATCAGATGGGTCAATGTGCCAAGAAGTGACAGATGGAGTTTAATTTAGATAAATACAAGGTGTTGCATTTTGGAAAGGTAAATCTGGGTAAGACTTATTGATAGGGCCTTGGGGAGTGCTGTTGAACAGAGGGACCTAGGGGTGCAGATTCATAGTTCCTTGAAAGTGGCATCGCAGATAGACAGGGTGAAGAAGGTGGCTTTTGGTACACTTGTCAGAACATTGAGTACAGGAGTTGACATGTCATGCTGTGGCTCTACAGGACATAGATAAGGCCACTTTTGGAATACTATGTACAATTCTGGTCACCCTGGTCCAGGAAGGATGTTGTTAAACTAGAAAGGGTGCAGAAAAATTTACAAGGATGTTGCTGGAACTGGACAGCTTGAATTATAAGGAGAGATAGACTGAAACATTTTTCATTGAAACACTGGAGACTGAGGGGTGACCTTATAGGGATTTATGGAATCATGAGGGATATATATATATATATATATATATATAGGTGAATAGCCAAAGTCTTTTTTCCAAGGGTAGGAGTCCAAAACAAGAGTGTGTAAACTTAAGGTGAGAGGGGTAAGATTTAAATGGGACCTGAGGAGCGGCTTTTTCACACAGAGAGTGGTGCATGTATGGAATGAGCTATCAAAGGAAGTGGTAGAGGCAGGTATAATTATGACATTTAAAAGACATGTGGACAGGTACATGAAGAGGAAAGATTTAGAGAAATATGGACCAAACACAGGCAAATGGGAATAGCTCAGTTTAGGAAACCTGTTGGGCATGGATGAGCCGGGCCAAAGGATCTGTTTCCATGCTGTATTAATTCTGGTCTCCCTTCTATTGGGAGGATCTTAAAGTCATAGAGTCATAGAGATATACAGCATGGAAACAGACCCTTTGGTCCGACCCGTCCATGCCAACCAGATATCCCAACCCAAACTAGTCCCACCTGGCAGCATTTGGCCCATATCCCTCCAAACCCTTCCTATTCATGTACCCATCCAAATGCCTCTTAAATGTTGCAATTGTATCAGCCTCCACCACATCCTCTGGCAGCTCATTCCATACACATACTAACCTCTGGGTGAAAAAGTTGCCTCTTAGGTCTCTTTTATATCTTTCCCCTCTCACCCTAAACCTATACCCTCTAGTTCTGGACTCCCCGACCCCAGAGGGCATAGGTTTAGGGTGAGAGGGGAAAGATATAAAAGAGACTTAAGAGGCAACATTTTCATGCAGATGGTGGTACATGTATGGAATAAGCTGCCAGAGGATGTGGTGGAGGCTGGTACAATTGCAACATTTAAAAGGCATTTGGATGGGTATATGAATAGGAAGGGTTTGGAGGGATATGGGCCGGGTGCTGGCAGGTGGGACTAGTTTGGGTTGGGATATCTGGTTGGCATGGACGGGTTGGACCGAAGGGTCTGTTTCTATGCTGTACATCCCTATGACTCTAAGATCCTCCCGATAGAAAGGAGACCAGAATTAATACAGCATGGAAACAGATCCTTTGGCCCAACTCATCCATGCCCAACAGGTTTCCTAAACTGAGCTTAGTCCCATTTGCCTGTGTTTGGTCCATATTTCTCTAAATCTTTCCTCTTCATATACCCGTTCACGTGTCTTTTAAATGTCATAATTATACTTGCCTCTACCACTTCCTTTGGTAGCTCATTCCATACACGCACCACCCTCAGTGTGAAAACGTTGCCTCTCAGATCTTGTGAAACTTAAAAAGGTTCAGAAAAGATTTACAAGGATGTTGCCAGGGTTGGAAGATTTGAGCTATTGGGAGAGGCTGAACAGGCTAGGGCTGTCTTCCTTGGAGCATTGGAGGCTGAGGGGTAACATTATGGAAGTTTGTGAAATCATAAGGGGCATGGATAGGGTAAATAGACAAGGTCTTTTCCGTGGGGTGGGGGAATCCAGAACTAGAGAGCATAGGTTTAGGGTGAGAGGGGAAAGATATAAAAGGGACCTAAGGGGCAACTTTTTCACGCAGAGGGTGGTGTGTGCATGGAATGAGCTGCCAGAGGAAGTGGTGGAGACTGGTACAATAACAGCATTTAAAAGGCATCCGGATGGGTATATGAATAGGAAGGGTTTAGAGGGATATAGGCCAAATGCTGGCAAATGGGACTAGATTAGGTTGGGATATCTGGGCGGCATGGAGAAGTTGGACCAAAGGGTCTGTTTCCATGTTGTACAGCTCTGTGACTCTATGATAAGATAGATACATGCAAAACCCACCAGGAAAGATTTCGGTCTTTTTCAATTATCCCAGACAAACTCCCTTATTTTTCCAATCCTCAGAAGATATTGGGACCCAAACTGCTCATTTTAACTACTGTGAAGATTTTGTTTAGATCAATGCAATGAAACATTTTACTCAACACCTCTGGAGCAGGTGAGAATTGAACCCAGACTTTCTTGTTCAAAGGTAAGATGATGTGGAGTCTGTGTGGGTGGAATTGAGGAACCACAAAGGCAAAAAAACCATAATTAGAGTTGTGTACAGACCTCCTAACAGTGGTCAGGACCAGGGACGCAACATGTACCAGGAAACAGAGAAGGCATGTCAGAAAGGCAAGGTCACAGTGATCATGGAGACTTCAGTATGCAGGTGGACTGGGTAAATAATGTTGCCAGTGGATCCAAAGAAAGGGAATTCATGGAATGCTTACAGGATGGCTTTTTTGAACAGCTTGTCATGGAGCCCACAAGGCAGCAGGCTATTCTGGACCTAGTGCTTTGTAATGAACCAGATTTTATAAAAGATCTTAAAGTAAGGGAACCCTTAAGAAGTAGCAATCATAATATGGTAGAGTTCAGTCTGCAGTTTGAAAGAGAGAAGACAAAATCAGATGTAATGGTGTTACAGTTAAATAAAGGTAATTATGAGGGCATGAGAGAGGAACTGACAAAAATAGACTGGAAGCAGAGGCTAGCGGGGAAGGCAGTAGAGCAAAAATGGCAGGAGTTTGTGGGTATAATTGAGGACACTGTACAGAGGTTCATCCCCAAGCAAAGAAAGATTATCCGGGGACGGATTAGACAGCCATGGCTGACAAAGGAAGTCAGGAAATGTATCAAAGAAAAAGAGAGATCCTATAAAGTGGCCAAGAGCAGTGGGAAATCAGAAGATTAGGAAGGCTACAAAAACAAACAGAGGATAACAAAGAGAGTAATAAGGAAGGAGAGGATCCAATATGAAGGTAGGCTAGCCAGTAATATTAGAAATGATAGTAAAAGTTTCTTTCAATACATAAGAAACAAACGACAGGCAAAAGTAGACATTGGGCCACTTCAAACTGATGCTGGAAGCCTAGTGATGGGAGATAACGAAATAGCAGGAGAACTTAACAAGTACTTTGCGTCAGTTTTCACAGTGGAAGACATGAATAATATCCCAACAATTAAAGGGAATCGGGGGCTGAGTTGAGTATGGTTGCCGTGACAAAAGAGAAAGTGCTAGATAAGCTAAAAGGTCTTAAAATTGATAAATCTCCTGGCCCCGATGGGATACATCCTAGAGTTCTGAGAGAGGTGGCTGAGGAAATAGCGGAGGCATTGGTTGAGATCTTTCAAGAGTCACTGGAGTCAGGGAAAGTCCCGGATGATTGGAAGATCGCTGTTGTAACCCTCTTGTTCAAGAAAGGATCAAGACAAAAGATGGAAAATTATAGGCCAATTAGCCTAACCTCGGTTGTTGATAAAATTCTAGAATCCATAATTAAGGATGAGGTTTCTAAATTCTTAGAAGAGCAGAGTCTGATTAGAACAAGTCAACATGGATTTAGTAAGGGGAGGTCGTGCCTGACAAACCTGTTGAAATTCTTTGAAGAGGTGACAAGTAGGTTAGACAAGGGAAACCCAGTGGATGTGGTCTATCTAGACTTCCAAAAGGCCTTTTATAAGGTGCCACACGGACAGCTGCTGAGCAAGGTGAGGGCCCATGGTGTTCGAGGTGAGGTACTGGTATGGATTGAGGATTGGTTGTCTGACAGAAGGCAGAGAGTTGGGATAAAAGGTTCTTTTTCGGAATGGCAGCCGGTGACAAGCGGTGTCCCACAGGGTTCAGTGTTGGGGCCGCAGCTGTTCACATTATATATTAATGATCTGGATGAAGGGACTGGGGGCATTCTAGCGAAGTTTGCAGATGACATGAAGTTAGGTGGACAGGCAGGTAGTAGTGAGGAAGTGGGGAGGCTGCAGAAGGATCTAGACAGTTTGGGAGAGTGGTCCAGGTAATGGCTGATGGAATTCAACGTGAGCAAATGAGAGGTCTTGCACTTTGGAAAAAAGAATAAAAGCATAGACTACTTTCTAAACAGTGAGAAAATTCGTAAAGCCAAAGTACAAAGGGATCTGGGAGTGCTTGTCGAGGATTCTCTAAAGGTAAACATGTAGGTTGAGTCCATAAGTAAGAAAGCGAATGCAATGTTGTCACTTATCTCAAGAGGGTTGGAATATAAAAGCACCGTTGTGCTACTGAGACTTTATAAAGCTCTGGTTAGGCCCCATTTGGAGTACTGTGTCCAGTTTTGGTCCCCACACCTCAGGAAGGACATACTGGCACTGGAACGTGTCCAGTGGAGATTCACACGGATGATCACTGGAATAGTTGGTCTAACATACGAGGAACGGCTGAGGATCCTGGGATTATATTCATTGGAGTTTAGAAGATTAAGGGGAGACTTAATAGAAACTTACAAGATAATACATGGCTTGGAAAGGGTGGACGCTAGGAAATTTTTTCCGTTATGCGAGGAGACTAGGACCCGCGGACACAGCCTTAAAATTAGAGGGGGTCAATTCAGAACAGAAATGCGGAGACATTTCTTCAGCCGGAGAGTGGTGGGTCTGTGGAATTCATTGCCGCAGAGTGCAGTGGAGACCGGGACGCTAAATGTCTTTAAGGCAGAGATTGATAGATTCTTGATGTCTCGAGGAATTAAGGGCTACGGGGAGAATGCGGGTAAGTGGAGTTGAAATGCCCATCAGCCATGACTGAATGGCGGAGTGGACTCGATGGGCTGAATGGCCTTACTTCCACTCCTGTGTCTTATGGTCTTATGGACTCTAAAACCTTACCTTTGTAACATTGTCGGTTTCCGTGCTGTACATCTCTACGACTGTATGCCTCTGAGAGTCTAAATGGATTTTGTGCTCTGGAGAAATAGTGAGATTAGCAATCAGGAGAGGCTGCCCAAAGTTAGCATCTCCAAATTTGTCAGCAGTCGATTTCCCTCAAGAAGAAGTAATTAAACAAAAAACAAAATCAGCTTCAACACATCCTATGATAGTGCCAGTTATGCTCATATTCCTCAAGAGACACGAGCCTAACTCACTGAGAGAGTAATTCTACTCCAGATTTTAAAAATTAATCATTAACTAATTCCACAAAAACCTCCTTAATGATTGCTGACAATCCCAGTGGAAGTGATCTGTCTGCAATCAGACAGCAGGTTCACAAGACAAAGTATTTAACCGTGAAGTTCCACTTCCCCTTGTGTACTGCTGCAAAATCAATTCCAGTATATTGCAGTACCATCTGCTGATATAATTTATATTTCTGAACTTGAAATTATAGTTGTCCGAACCTTGTCCATCATGAATATATGATTCTAAAATTAAAAGGATGTGCAGTGACTTTGTGAGATGCCCTAGAATGGACAGTAGAAAGGATTGGCATTTTGAGATTGATTTAACTTTAATGCCAATGTTCATAGCTGCACACTATAGACATTTAGACAATCACCCTAGCAACCTGATTGCAGCATTCATCAGCGCAAAAGTCATTTTTTCACAGTTTGGTAACACACCATAAACCCTCAAATCAATTCCCCTGTTTTTTTTTGCAAAATAAACTAAATTAGCTTTATTTCTCAAAACAATTTCTACCAATAAAAATCCAAAGCAGAAATATGATAAGCATTTCAAGTTCATTCCATGTCCTTTTCCTAAAGTACAAACAGATTGAAAATATTTGTTGCACTCCTTGCTATCACTAAGTCAATGTGTTTTTGCATAAGCACTGTTTGTAAACTGTAAAGACAGCCACAGAATGGCCTCACTTGCTACTGTGCATTACAGCAATGCACTGCAGGGCTGTGATACACCAAGGTCCCTGCCCAACTTATAAGTCAGGAGGAAGGTTTGAAGCTACAACCGCTTTACCTCAGAGGCTAAAGAGCTATTGCAGAACATAGAACATAGAAGGATACAGCGCAGTACAGGCCCTTCGGCCCTCGATGTTGCGCCGACCGAGTCCTACCTAACCTATACTAGCCCAATAACTTCCAAATGCCTATCCAATGCCCGCTTAAATGAACATAAAGAAGGAGAGTTCACCACTGATACGGGCAGGGCATTCCATGAACTCACAACCCGCTGTGTGAAGAATCTACCCCTAACATCTGTCCTATACCTACCACCCCTTAATTTAAAGCTATGTCCCCTAGTAACACCTGACTCCATTAGCGGTAAAAGGTTCTTAGTATCTACCCTATCTAAACCCCTAATCATCTTATACACTTCTATCAGATCTCCCCTAAACCTTCTCTTCTCCAATGAGAACAGCCCCAAGTGCCTCAGCCTTTCCTCATACGATCTTCCTACCATTCCAGGCAACATCCTGGTAAACCTCCTCTGCACTCGTTCTAAAGCTTCCACATCCTTCCTATAGTATGGCGACCAAAACTGCACACAATACTCCAGATGAGGCCTCACCAGAGTCTTATACAACTGCAACATGACCTCAGGACTCCGGAACTCAATTCCTCTGCCAATAAAGCCCAGTACACCATATGCCTTCCTCACAGCACTATTTACCTGGGTGGCAACTTTCAGAGATCTGTGTACATAGACACCAAGATCCCTCTGCTCATCCACACTACCAAGTAGCCTACCATTAGCCCAGTAATCCATCATCTTGTTATTCCTACCAAAGTGAACGACTTCGCACTTAGCTACATTGAATTCCATTTGCCACATTTCCGCCCAGCTCTGCAACTTATCTATATCCCGCTGTAACCTACCACTTCCTTCCTCACTATCCACAACTCCACCGACTTTTGTGTCATCCGCAAACTTGCTTACCCAGCTTTCAAGTCCTTCCTCTAGATCATTTATAAAGATAACAAAAAGCAATGGTCCCAAAACAGATCCTTGTGGTACACCGCTAGTAACTGCGCTCCAAGATGAACATAATCCATCAACTACTACCCTCTGTCTCCTTCCAGCCAGCCAATTCCTAATCCAAACCTCTAATGTATCCTCAATGCCATACCTCCGAAGTTTTAGCATTAGCCTACCATGGGGAACCTTATCGAACGCCTTACTAAAATCCATATACACAACATCTACTGCTTTACCCTCATCCACTTCCTTAGTCACCTTCTCAAAGAACTCAATAAGGTTTGTGAGGCACGACCTGCCCTTCACAAAACCATGCTGGCTATCCCTGATCACGTTATTCCTACCCAGATGTTCATAAATCTTATCCCTTACCATTCTCTCTAAGACTTTGCCCACCACTGAAGTCAGACTCACTGGCCTATAGTTACTAGGGCTATCCCTACTCCCTTTCTTGAACAATGGGACCACATTCGCTATCCTCCAGTCCTCTGGTACTATTCCCGTTGACAATGACGACATAAAAATCCAGGCCAATGGCTCTGCTATCTCCTCCCTAGCTTCCCATAGGATCCTGGGGTAAATGCCATCAGGCCCAGGAGACTTATCTATATTCATCCTCTCCAATATTCCCAAAACCTCTTCCCTGCATATTTCCAGGGCATCCATTCTAATTATTTGTGATTCCATATTCACATCAGCAAGTGTCCTGTTCCTGAGTGAATACTGATGAAAAGTACTGATTTAATGTCTCTCCAATCTCCTCCGCCTCCACACACAACTTCCCACTACTATCCTTGACTGGACCGATACCTACCCTAGTCATCCTTTTATTCTTGACATACCTATAGAAAGCCTTTGGGTTTTCCCTAATCCTACCAGCTAAAGACTTTTCATGTCCCCTTCTCGCTTCTCTTAGCTCCCTCTTTAGCTCCTTCCTGGCTACCTTATAACTCTCAATCGCCCCTACTGAACCTTCACGCCTCATCTTTACATATGCCGCCTTCTTCCCTTTCACAAGGGACTCCAATTCCTTACTAAACCACGGCTGCCTCACAAGGCCCTTTACACCATGCCTGACTGGTACATACCTATCGAGGACACGCAGTAGCTGCTCCTTGAACAATCCCCACATCTCATTAGTGTTCTTCTCTTGAAGCCTGTTTTTCCAATCCACACAACCTAAGTCATGCCTCACTGCATCATAATTTCCCTGCCCCCAGCTATAGCTCTTGCCCTGCGGCGCACGATTATCCCTCTCCATCACTAAAGTAAAAGTCACCGAGTTGTGGTCACTGTCCCCGAAGTGCTCACCTACCTCCAAGTCTAACACCTGGCCTGGTTCATTACCTAGAACCAAATCCAATATAGCCTCCCCTCTTGTTGGCCTGTCGACATATTGTGTCAGGAAACCCTCCTGCACACATTGTACAAACACCGACCCATCTAATGAACTCGAGCTATAGCTCTCCCAGTCAATATCTGGGAAGTTAAAGTCCCCCATAACAACCACCCTGCTACCTTCACTCTTTTCCTGAATCATCCTCTAAAGAAGTTATACCAAAACAGAACAAACAGTAAAATAAGGCAAAAGGATTAGCTCTGGATCCATAAAAATGCGGGGCCTGTCAGATTTGATCAGGTACTTGGATCTGTTTTATTTGTTCAATGCTACCTTTTATTTCCAACCAGATATACCCAGATAAGATGGTACTGGGTGTGGGCGGCATGGTGGGTCAGTGGTTAACACTGCTGCCTCACATTGCCAGGGATTTGGGTTCGATACTACACTCGTGTGACGGTGTGAAATTTGCATATTTGCAGGTTGCCTGCATGTGCTCTGGTTTCCTCCCACAGTCCAAAGATGTGCAGGTTAGGTGGATTGGCCATGGGAAATGCAGAGTTACAGGGATAGCGTAGGGGAGAGGGTCTGGGTGGGATGCTTTGTTGGAGGGTTGGTATGGACTTGATGGGCCGTTTCCCGAATGTAGTGATTCTACGCTCCTAATAGCTGCAATCCTGATGGATTATTCCCACAAAGGTGTTGGGTTACCCAATACTGTTTAAAGCCGACTCTCACAGAAGGTTTGTTATTCTACTGGTTTGTTTCTCCACTGCGGACAATCCAGCTTTCTCCATCAGTTATACATCAGCCGGAGCAAGGCAAGGAAATCCAATTTCCATGTTGATATGCCGACCCAATGTTAAGGAGTTCACAAGGGAATAGGTCAGCTTACTCCTTACCAGTGATGAGATGGGGGTAATACAATCCAAAATAATCGTTTTCATGTCACTCAGATTCATTCAACTTTCACAGGCATTGTGTCTGAAAGTCTGGTGTTGGAAATCTCAAATCTCATGAATGTAACAAAGGATACGGAGGCAATTGAGATGAACATTTACCTGTTCACTTACCAAATGTGTGATTGTTAAACATGGAAAAATCCAAAATCAGCCCAATTCAATCAATAACTGGGAGGCATCATGGAGCTGTGTCATTAACTCTCTAACTTTTCTTTCAAAGTGCTATTGCACAGAAAGTCAGAAGTCTCAAGACACCAGGTTTTTGTCCAACAGGTTTATTTGAAATCGCAAGCTTTCAGAATGCAGCTCCTTCTCCAGATGATCACGACATTAGGGAAGCAACCCATCGAGTCCTTAGCAACTCTCCTAAAAAGCATCCCATGCAGACCCTCAGATGATGAGGGAGCAGCAGTACTCGGAATGTTTGCGATTTCAGATAAACCAGTTGGGCCACAGCCTGGTGTCTTGTGACTTCTGACTTTGTCTAGCCCAGGCCAACACCAGCACCTCCACATCATTGTTGTGAAGAAGCAATAGCAAAACAGCCAGGACAAGTACTCTGTGAGCTGCAGCTGTTCAATCTCAGGAATTGGTACCATCAAGTCTCTTGGGGAAAGGGAGAACTTGAAACAAGGCTCAAAATGATGGGGTTTAAACAGCTACAACTGCATTGAAAGAAAGCAGTCACCGCTCATTGGTGAGATTCCGAGGTCACCATTTCAGGATTGGGCATTAAATCAGGAACTTTTGTCTCAATGTTGAGGGTCAGATTGTTTCATTCTCACTGTATTTCCCCACCATCTCATCACGACTCCAGCTTTCTCCAAGTTATACATCAGCCGGAGCAAGGCAATAAGATTCAATGTCTGTGTTGATATGCCGACCCAACATTAAAGAGTTCACAAGAGAAGAGGACAGCTCACTCCTTACCAGTGATGAGATGGTAACACAATCCAAAATAATCGTTTTTGGGAAATTTCCACAGTTCCAACTTCTGAATAAGAGCCACACCAGACTTGAAACGCTAACTCGCTTTGTATCTCCACAAATACTGTCAGGCTTTTTGAGTTTCTCCAATACTTTCAGTTTCTATTTGACATACTAGCGTCTCAGGAATATGGATCTCAGAAGGAGAGCAAGAGAGGGCAAGACCAGAAGCCTTAAATGCGCAAGGGACAAATTCTTAGATGTGCACACGCTAAATGGCAAATGGTAGGGGGTGAAACGAGAGGCACAAACTTCCAAACCTCAGAGCTCCCAATGCTCAGATTCAGCAGGGACCACACGAGGATATGGTGACATGCTGAACAAATGATTAGGAGCCACAGTCATTTCGGTGTCATGGTGTTTGAATTTGTTTTATTATTGAATATACCCACCTGAGGGAATGGATAGGAATTTTGGGCCCTCTTGTGGCACAGTGGTAGTGTGGACCTAGTGGCCCAGGTTCAAGTCCCATCTGCTCCTGAGGTGTGTAATAACATCTCTGCACAGCTTGATTAGAACAGTTTCGGAATATTGGTAGTTGAGGATGGCGTACCAACCATCTTACTCTCCTCATAAATACAAAACAGCAACTTTCCCAGGGAATGGACAAGTAGGTAAACTGGCCATTTTGCAAGGCACCCAAGTGTGATATGGATGGGAATTACACATTCTGGAATAGATACTGTTGCAGGTCACCTTCCTCATCATAATATGGATTCTGAAAATGTACCTGCAGCACAAATATTCTTGTCACTGCATCAAGAAGCCCTAATATAGGCAATGACCTAGTACAGGTGTAAATGTCTCAGCAATAAAGAATGCCCATTACCAATTATGCAAACTGTCCTGGTCTCTCATTGACAGAAGGTGATGAAAATCCAAGATGGCAAATACAGGCTTGTTGAATTTCAAGGGAAAGCCCAGACACAGGAAGGAGCAACACAATAAATATTTCCCATCACAGTTAGACTGTGACTTCATAGTGTGCTATGATTTAATTTCCATTCTCGTGACCAAAATGAAACCCTGTCAGTCAACACCTCCTGAATGACACTTGACTACTTTGCATGCATCAGACTTGTAATTGCATCAACACAAATCTGTTCTTAATCCTTGGTTCACAAACTTAAATTTACACTTTTGAATTGAATTGAACTGAATTGAATTTATTGTCCCGAGGCACAGTGAAAATCTTTGCCTTGCGAGCAATACAGACAGATCACAGAGGTAAGTAGCATACTTAGTAAGTAATAGGTAAACAGCAGCATAAACAAAACCACAGGTACAGGCGAATGTTAAGAGTTTGTGAGTCCATTCAGTATTCTAACAACAGTAGGTAGAAACTGTCCCAAAATCAGCTGGTGCTTGTGTTCAGGCTTCTTGCTGATGGTAGAGGTTGTAGAAAACACTGCCAGGGTTGGATGGAGCTTTGAGAATGCTGGCGGCCTTTCCTTGACAGCAGGCCTGGTAGATGGATTCTATAGATGGCAGGTTGGCCTGATTGTCCAGGCCGAGTTCACCACTCTCTGTAAACGTATCTGATCTTGAATAGTACAGTTGCCATACCAGGTAGTGAAACATCCAGACAGAATGCTCTCGATGGTGCACCTATAAAAGTTGGCAAGAGTATTCGCCATCATGCCAAATTTCCTCAACTGCCTGAAGAAGAGGAGGCTTTGTTGGGCCTTTGTAAGCAGTGTGTCGACATGAAGAGTCCAAGAAAGTTTGCTGGGGATGACCATTTCCAAGAGGTTGACACTCTCCACTCGTTCCACCTCTGTGCTGTTAATGTGTAGTGGGTCATGAGTAACATCCAACTGAAAGTCAATAATGAGTTCCTTGGTTTTGCCGGCATTGAGAGCTAGGTTGTTCTCAGGTCACTAGTTTTCCAGGTCTTCCATCTCCCATCTCCCATCTGTAGTCCGTTTCATCTGAGATTTGACAGACTATGGTGGTGTCATCAGCAAACTTGTAAATGGCACTAGTCTGGTATTTGGCGATGCAGTCATGGGTATACAGTGAGTACAGTAGGGGACTGAGTACACACCCATGGGGGGGGCTCCAGTGTTGAAAGTTAGAGGATGAAATATTGTCCCTAATCTTCACTAATTGTGGCCTGTGGGTCAGGAAATTGAGGAAGTTGCAGAGAGTGGGGTTTAATCCGAGATCACTAAGTTTAGTAACAGTCTCGAGGCGATAATAATGTTGAAGGCTGAACTGTAGTCAATGAATAGGATTCTCATGTAGCTGTTCTTGGTGTCATGTTCTAGGGAGGAGTGAAGGGCAAGTGATATGTCATCTGACGTGGATTTGTTGGTCCGATAGGCATATTGGAGTGGGTCAAGAGTGATGGGGAGGCTGGAGTTGTTTAACGCCATGACCACCGAAGTTAGGGCCACTGGGCGGTAGTCATTGAGACATGCTGTATGAGCCTTCTTAGGCACAGGGATGATGTTGGCCCTTTTGAAATAGGCAGGGACAGTGGCCTGTTGCAGGGAGAGGTTGAAGGTGTCCAAGAAGACCTCTGCCAGTTGATCTGCACATTCTCTGAGTGCACGGCCTGGTACTCCGTCTGGTCCCATCGCTTTCCTTGGATTCTCACAAAGGAAAACTAATGTGACCTCTGATGCAGTGACTGTTGGGATAGGTTCATCAGGATTGTCAGAATAGGTGTTATCTCTCCACCGAAATTCTGCTCAACTCGAGCATAAAAGACATTGAGACTACCTGGGAGGGATATATTTTCCATACGTTTTCTATACTTTTCAAAGTTATACTGTGCAAGGAGTGCAATAACAGATTTTGTGTATTTTCTTGAAAACCTTTCATCATTTTAAAATTATATTGCTCCGTCTACCGTGCAGTTAAATCTAATTATTTTCCATAAATGTTGGCATTTGCCAACAGCATGTTACACTGAGAGTTCTGTTCCAGAAATCAATACCCAGCTCTCGCCTCAGCTGCATACTGTACTAATTGACAACTCAAAATGACTGAACCACAATAATAACGGTGGCCAATGTGGCCTCAACGTGTTACCCTCCACAACGGCTGAAATGTCATACTAATAAATGGTGATGCTTCTGTGCGGTATACAGGAAGGCTACTTGAACTCATCTTCAATTTAATTCTGTGCGGTTTAAAGTGAAGCCACAGTGTTCTTTTTATAACAGCCACTAGCCATATGATTTTGCTGCAAATATCACTAACACAGCACTTCTGTTTTAATGAGCTAGAGGGAGGTATCCGGTAATAAACTGCAATGTAAAATGTAACCATACCACCTCAATTAGCAAAGATCAGGCTTCATCCCAGGTCTAAATTTATCAATTAGAGGAATTAAAAGGTTGTCCCAACAGACTTGGGAACACATCTTCAACCACTGCTGAGAATGGATGCTACTCACTCTCTGGGTTATCAGGAATTCTTGGTCAAACTTAGTTCATCCATATTAAAACACATACACCTGCTTCTGAAGTTTCTGCAAAACGTGTCATCAATTTAAGTTAGTATATGAACAGGAAATGGGCCATTTCATTCACCCGCTCCACAAAGACACATTTTGGGATAATAAATGTTGATAGATTGGAAGCAGCTGAGGGTACAAAAGGTTACAGTCAAATTAGAGAACTGGCATTTACTTCAGTTCCTATCAGACTAGCAAAGCAGTTAATATTACTGCAAGAAAAATTGTTCTGCAGTAACAATTTAAAGCAACTAAAAAAAGGTGAATTTTATGTCCTAATTGAAGAGTACAAGAGCTAGCAAACTGTGTCGCAATTTTCTGAACATGGGTCAGGTGTTGATATTCAGCATCTAACCTTTCTACACTCTACCAATAATGAGGATCCACAGTAATGCTGCAGTTATAAGTGTTGACAACAGAAGTAACTGAAATAAAGGAGGAGTTTCATGTCACGTATCTCCAAAGTTAGATCAAGCCACCATAAAATTAGGGATGAGGATAAGTTGCCTTTTATGATGTGTATGTCTGTGAGACAGCAATCCTCTGAATCCTGGGTCATTGCATCAGGTGTTTGTCAGGTTTGTATCCTACAGCCAACCATTTTTGATTACTTCATCAATAAACTTCCAATCCTAAGGTCAGCATTGAACATTGGAGATGTTCAAGATTGCACAGTGCTCAGTCTTGGGCTGCTGCATAGCAAGTGACATTCCTACCACACAAATTACTTTCACTTTTCATTCAATGACATTACCATTGTTAAATACTCCAGATCAACAGCTTGGGTTCCCCATTGACTTGAAGCTTTTTTCCCCCTATATTCAATCACACGATGAGACTGTCACTGGCACCATCCCTAATTGCCCTGAGAACATTACTATGGGTCTGGAATCACATGTAGGCCAGACCAGGTTAAGAATGGCAGATTCTCTTCCTTAAAAGGGCATTAGTGAACCAGATGGGTTTTTCTGGCAATTGGCAATGGATTTATAGTAGTCATTAGATTCTTGATTCCAGATATTTATTGAATTCAAATTTCAGCATCTGCCATAGAGGCATTCGAACCCAGAATATTGCATAGTTCTCTGGATTAACAATCCAGTGACAGTGCTCCTGAGTTTAACTGGACCACTCAACACAATAATTCAGCATGTCTGAATGCTTTAAAACGAATAATCAATGCTTTCATTATGCGGTAAAGTACCAGGAGCAAACTTTTGAAAGAAACATCTGAACCTTTTCCAATATCTATTGACATTTCAATCTCTGACCCAGTACCATATCAGACAGCAACAGTGAAATCAATTACTGTTCTATGTATTTGACAAATAAGGTAAGAAGGTGCAGTTAGTTTCAAATGAATTCTTAAGAAATGATTGAAAATTGGAATGATTCATTTTACTCAGAGGATAGGAGTGCAGCATTTGACTTTTAAAGGTCACTAATTAAAAGCAAAATGTGTTGATTTAGTCGAACTCAAAACTTCATCGGCACCACATGTTCTTCGTTCAGAGGGTCAGATTAAGTCCTCATGAAATGGTGACAAATTTAAAAAATGTATTTATTAAATGCATCACTAGCTAGTTTCAGAGTTGTTAAACTACTTTTGGAATGTCTTAAACTTCTCAAAAAAAAATGACTAGAGAAATGAAACACTTAATAACAAAGGTCAAATTTCATCAACATGAACATGATTTACTTTTTTAAAAATTCAAGCACTTCAGCTCGAAACGTCAAACTATAGAGTCAAACTGTAGTGTAAGATTGAATTGAAGTTCCAGTTCCCTATTCAGGCAAGTATTAAAAATATCCACAACACAGAGCACAGCAGATTTTATGAGTTTCCTTTCTTCAGTTAACAGCAACAAAATAAATCTGACTGCCTTATCTTTTATTACATTGCTGTATTTGGCTGCATACTTGGTTCGAAGAAATCATTTTGATAAGCACTTGGACATATTTCTAACACCTAGCAAGACGTAATACAAATAAATCTAGACTATACATACGTTACATGCACTATCTTACTTTATCCAATAGTCTCACTCAAAAAAAAACTGAGGATGCTGGAAATCAGAACAAAAACAGGCATTTCTGAAAAAAACAAAGTAGGTCAAATAGCATCTGCGGAGAGAAAGCAGAGTTAGTGTCTCGGGTCTATCTGAAGAAGGGTTACTGGACCCAAAATGTGAACTTTACTTTCTCTCCACAGATACTGCCACTGCCCAGTTTTTCCACCAATTTCTGTTTTTGAGTCTCACTCACTTGTTATTCCCTGTGGATCTGCAAGCATATTTTTCAAGTGTTTATCCAACCCCATTTTGAAAGTTATTATTGAATGTCCTTCTGTTGTTCTTTCAGGCAATTTATTCCAGCTCTTTGAATTATTTTACTGTTGCTCGAGCTCCTTTGTCAACTACTTCTGATAACTGCTTATTGATGCTGCTGTGACTGAAATCAATGTCTCCATAGTTACCCTTCATAATTCTGATCGCTGCATTCAAATCTCTTCTTTGCCCCAAAGACAATAATTTGAGTTGCACACTGTCAGTTCACTTATAATAATGTACAACGGCAAATATACAGGACCAGATCTAATGCATTGGGACAGAATAGTCATAGACCTTTTACACAAATGTCATTGAAGCACACCCTAACAATACACCTGTACGTACCAAGTTGAGGGATGCCAGTACTGGGAATTTTCTGCAACTTGCAACCAAGTGTCACCATCAAGCAATTCCAAGTCTCCAGATCCAGTATAAAGCAATCAAATGCCAGGTCAGCAAACTTTCCTCTGCCTATTGTTGTTCAAGCGACGGGCCTTAAACCCAACATCAGGAAAGTAGCAGCTCCACCTGCGATTTTGTGAATCTTCCATTACCAATTACTTGGTATAACTTTTTTTAAAAATCTAAATTGGTCGGAGATTGTGCCTAAATTACATACAATTATACAACTGTCTCATGTACACACTTTCCTTTACTATATTACACACACTATTTTGTTACAACTATATTCCAGGAACTGAGAAATCCAACGACTGCTTACCAGCACACATCAAACAGATGATGGATATGTCACTTGGCGTTGTTTCAATAGAAGTTACGTTTTTGAATTGGTAAATGTACTTAGAGTCAGTTGTGCAATATATAAGTACAAGGTAAATCCGCCACAGTCCCAAAGCACTGCTCTCTCATTAGAGAGAGACAACTCATTAGAGAGAGGTGGTGGTTTAAACTGAGTGTCACCACATCTCAGGCAAGGAGCAACCTTGAGAAGGTGGAAGCTCCATGGTAACCACAGCAGTGTGGGAACTGAACCCACATTATTGGCATCACTCTGAATCACAAACCAGCCAACCAGCCACCTGAGCTAACCAAACTATGACTAGTGGAGTGCCACAGGGATCAATTATTTATAATAGGTGGACTGTAGCAGTTCAAGAAGGCAGCTCACCAGCAACTTCCCAAGGGCAACTAGGGGATGAGCCATAAGTGTTGGCCAGCCAGCAGCGCCTATATCCCACAAAATGAATAAATGTAAAATATATAATACATTAATGATTTGAATGAGGAAAATGAATGTACTATGGCCAAGTTTGTGGATAAAATAGATGGAAGGCAAGTGATGAAAATGACACAAAGGCTGCAGAAGTATATAGACAGGGTATGAGTGCGGACAAAAACTTGGAAGATGGAATATAATGTGGGAAACATATGGCTCTGCATTTTGGCTGGAAGAATACAGGAATTGATTACATTTAAATGGGGAAAGACAACACAAAGCTACAGCACAGAGAGATTTGGGAGGCTGCATGCATAAAACACAACAGGCTAGCGTGCAAGTTCAGCAGGTAATAGGAAAAGAAACTGGAACTCTGGCCTTCATTTCCAGAGGAATGGAGTATAAAATAGAAAGGTCCTTTTAAAATTATGGAAAGCACTAATGAAGCCTCCACTGGAATACAGCTGGGTTAATGTGGGAGGGTTGAATCATGACAGTCAGTAACACCCTGGCTTCAATCAAGACACGAACTATTATAGCTGACATGTTTACTCAATATGTCAAGGTCACAGATGGGCTGTGTAGAAAGGTGGGGCAGTTCAAAGCCAATGGAGTGGATACAGAAGGCTAAGCAGAAGGGATTGTATATTTGAGTGCTCAGAAACGATAAGAGGCAGAGCTTGAGACTCAGTGCATGAGGAGTGACTGCTGTTTCCTTCCATCGTGCTGTCAATAACAAGTGGGCGATGGAGCTAAAAACAGCTGCCACCAAACCCAGAATGAGCAGGGTAAGCATTTGCTTCACTAAGGGAGATGGCTTCAACTTCACGCGATGTGAGACCTTTCAAGGGACAACAGCATTACACAGACACCCATACAGTTCAGGTGAAAGACAACTGCAAACACTACATGCTGAGTGACCTTAGGCATTAACCTACTCTGTGGACTACAAGCCCTGGCTCTAAACACACCTGAGGGGCAGGAGAATCGACGTTTTGGGCATAAGCCCTTCTTCAGGAATGAGGAAGGTGTGCCAAGCAGGCTAAGATAAAAGCTAGGGAGGAGGGACTTGGGGGAGGGTGCGTTGGAAATGCGAGAGGTGGAAGGAGGTTAAGGTGAGGGTGATAGGTCGGACAGGGGTGGGGGCAGAGAGGTTGGGAAGAAGATTGCAGGTCAAGAAGGCGGTGCTGAGTCTGAGGGTTGGGACTGAGATAAGGTGGGGGGAGGGGAAATGAGGAAGCTAGAGAAATCTGCATTCATCCCTTGTGGTAGGAGCCCTAAGCCCCTCTCCAGCCTATCACCCTCACCTTAACCACCTCCCACTTATCGCATTCCCAACGCACCCTCCCCCAAGTCCCTCCTCCCTAACTTTTATCTTAGCCTGTTTGGCACACCTTCCTCATTCCTGAAGAAAGGCTTATGCCCAAAACATCGATTCTCCTGCTCCTTGGATGCTGCCTGACCTGCTGCGCTTTTCCAGCAACACATTTTTCAGCTCTGATCTCCAGCATCTGCAGTCCTCACTTTCTCCAAACACACCTGACCATGCAGTTTGGGGAATCAATGCTATTGACCTTCTCCGTACACTGCTGGGCATTTCTCTGGATTATTGAGACTGCACTGATCCAGGTAACGACCTCGAACAGGCTGGTGTCCTGGCCTCCTCTGTCAGCCCTGGGCAAGAAACAGGATGGCCCTCTATTTCACCATCCAATCTAACAGTACCTTTGGGTCTGCAAACAGCATGCCAATTCACCCATATTTGCCATGTCCATGGAAAATAAATAAATCGAACCGTGCAAGGCATGATCGTGAAATGACCGTGACTGACCAGGTGTACATTGGCCCTTTAAATACAATGTCAGTGCCAGGATGTCCTGACAGTGCTAAGCACTTCCTTCTATGTCAATGGGGGGAACTGGACAGGCATGGAATTTATTTAATAAGGTGAGTTTGGGACAATACCATGAGAAACTTCATTTGGTGCTGTGGAAAGAAACCCTCCATGAAACACAATAATGGCACTTGGCAGATTTACAGTAATATGCAACCCTACATAGAGATCAGCTGTTTGCATGTGAAGGGTGGATTCTGGAAAAATGCCTCAAACGAAAGTTAGAATAGCAAAGAACACTATGTTCCAGATTAATCCCAATTTGATTCAAGTTATTTGTCATTTCTTCATCAAAACTTGAGGTTTTTATTGTCATAAATTAAAAGCTTGGAATGTTAACAATATCAGTTGATTGAATTATTAGGGCTGTAAAATTGTCAATTTACTGAAATGTTGTGACATTTTCTCAAACATTGTACTTTTATTTCCTTTTTCTTTGTCACAAGCTTCCATCTGTATTTAAAAGAGAGAACTTAGTGTGTGTGTGAGATAATTTACTTCAAGTTTTTTCTATCCTGCTGAGTTAGCTGTTTAAATGGCTTCTATTTCTTGACTCACAAGACTCCTTTACAATATTTCCTGAACTCCAGGTTAAAAAATCTGTGATCAAAAATGCTTCATGATCTAAAAAGACTAAGGAAAAATAGACAGTTAAGGAGAATTCGTAGAATGGCCTGTCAGTGAAAAAACCAACTTAGTTGTGTTATCAATAAACAGAGAGCATTGGCAATATATTAATACTGCAGTCAGACTCCACAAATCCATTTAACATACTGGCACTCAATTTGAGTCAAATTTGCAATATCTCAGTGATCAGTTTCAATGTGGATTTCAATTGAAAAAAATTGTAAAGGTAGACTTCAAAACTGAATAGGACGGGCTCTAAACTCACTTGCCTTAGTGCCAAACTCGATAAATACAATTCTATATCATATGGAAATCTGAGTGGGATCCCTCTAGCTCATGTCACTCATTCAATTAATATTCATAAGAATTCAACGTCTTAATATAATAAACGTTCTTTCAATCTCTTGCTTATTGCACAGATTATGGTTTTCCACTTTGATTCTTCAAATAAGATATATTAGAATGCTTTAAGAAAAAGCATTCAATGTTGCTTACTGTATAAACTTCTTGTTTGAGGTTCACTGCTGTGTATACACAGTCCATACTCAAGTGTGCTCCATCAAGACTGGCACTTCAGCCTTCCCGGAATATCACAAGATCCATTTTTCATCCATTACAAATAGGAGATATCAAGGGTTTTTAATATGACCACTTCTGGTTAAAGAAAGAAATGGGATCAGTCAGATGGATGGCTTCCAACTATGGATCCCACAAACAATGAAACTTGAAATTCAATAATTCAAACAATTTCTGATCAAACATTCTGATCTCTAGCAAGATATTATAACAGAGTCACAGTCAATAAATGCTTCTGTAGCCAATATATGTAAAGACAACTCTTAACACAGCAACAAATGACTCATCCCACTATGTTCAGAGTGCAGTTGATGTACAAATCCAGAGCTTTTACTCACTGCTTGCAAGTGTGTTACTGTGTGGGTGGAGAGAGGCACTCTGGGTCATAGAATTAGGGTTGACCATTTAGAATGAAAATAAAGAGAAACATTTTTCTCTTCAGTGTATGAATCTGTGGATTTCTCTAGTTTCTTCAAGACTGAGACCAATAAGTGTTTAGGACATTGAGACATCAAAGAAGTCGGGGGTAGGGTGGGATGATAGAGTTGAGAAAGATCATTAGTGATCTGTTGAATACATTGAGTAGGCTCAAGAGACTTTTGGGACTAAAGATGCTCGCACATGCTTCTTACATTCTCAGGACCAGGCTTCTGGAAAATAAGAATCGCATCACAAAATTACTCTTTCAATAACTCAGTGATAAAATTAAAACAGGAAATAGTGCAGAGACTCAGCATCTCTTGCAATGTCTGAAGAGAGAAACAGCTCCAGAATACATGGTTCTTCTTTGGAGCAGGAGTTATTTCAGACTCAAAACATTAACTATTGCTCTCTCTCTCTCTCTCTCAGGCAACCAGCATCCAAGACTAAATTAATCTCATCCCAATTGCCAGCATTTGGCCCATATCCCTCCAAATCCTTCCTATTCAAATACTCACCCAGAGACCTTTTAAATGTAGTAACTGAGAAAGACGGACTCACCTATCACAAACAGATTTAATCATATTTTGAGGGGTCCTGGCCACACATTTTTAAAACACACAGTCAACTTGGGGTAGTAATAAATCAAGCTCTCCCAGACGCCTTTGGTATTTCTCATACAATCAGCAGATTGAGGTAACCAGGCCATGCATCCCAGATACCAGAGATCACCATACTTTGCTTTCAGTTGACTCAGTGGTGAAGCCTCAAGCCTGAGTTATAGAGATCAAGATATTTAGTCAGTGCTGAATAACTAATCTCATGGAAGGAAGGGTGAAAGCGTTCAAAGTGGCCATAGTGATCTGCATCAGGAAAGGGAAAATAGGTATAGTCAGTGACTACTCTCCAGTCTGAGTGTGCAGAGACACAAGGCAAGGGTAGAATCCATCTTAGCCTTATCCACCTACCCAAACACAGCAAGACTTAGACAACATTCAGGCTTGGCCTGATAAATGGCAAGTAACATTCACAGTACATAAATGCCAGGCAATAACCTTCCCCAACAAGAGAGAATCTAAACACCATCAATTACATTACTATTGCTGACTCTACCACTAATACCACCCTGGGTGTTACCAATGAGCAGACTTTGAACCAAACCAGCCACATAAACATTATGGTCACAAGAATAGATCAGAGGCTAAGAATCCTGCATCAAGCATTGCACCTCCTGACTCAAAGTCTGTCCCCCAGCTACAAAGCAAAAGTCAGGAATATGATGGAAAACTCCCCACTTCCCTAGAAGGGTGAAGCAACACTGAAGAAGCAATAACCACAGACAAGTCAAAGCAGCCCATGTGACTGACATCCCATCTCATGCCTTCAATATTTACTCCCTCCACCATCAATACAGTGTTTGCCATCTCCAAAATGCAGGGCAGCAACTTATCACAGATGCTTAAAACAAACTTTCCAAACCTGAGATCTCTACCATCTAGAAGGACTAGACAGCGGATGCAAGGGAAGACCATCACCTGCAAGTTCCCCTCCAAGCCACACATCATCCTGACTTGGAACTCTGTTGGTATTCCCTTATTGTCCCTCGTCAATATACTGGAACTCCCTCCTTAACAGCAGTGTGTGTACATACACCCTCTGAACTGAAGTGGCTCAATCAGGCAGCTCAACACCACCTTCTCAAGGACAATCAGAAATGGATAATGAATGCTGTGATGCTCACATCCTATGAATGAATTAAAAGGTCGTCCTTTGGCAGGAACAAGACTAAAAGTATCCATCTCCAAGTGGCCACCATCAACGCTGCTGTAGACTGAGACACTTAAGTCATACAGAAATACTTCAATCCCAGTCCTCCCAGATTTTATCACGTAATAATGGTTTTGCTGCCTTCTTGCAATTATCATTGATATTCCTGTTTCCATCTATTGCAGTAAATGGTGCTGGTAGAGTAAATGTCTTTAAGAAAGTAAAGTAAATCTAACAGTCACCTTAGATCTCAAAAAAGCAGCATGAATGACCATTATAAAACCAGCAGAAAAAAATATGTCCACTTTTAAAAGCTTTAGAAGTCATTAACATGGGTTCAAGCAATAGGATCTTCCTGTATGGTGAAATATTTCATCCATTCGTCTAACTAAAATGGAATTCATGGGAATATTATGACAGTCCATGAATATTTCTGCTGACATTAGACAAATACTGACACATGAACTGCAGATGACTGGCCCTTAGCATCTTTCACTGCACTCTGTTTCCTCTATAAAATCATCAAAGAAGAAGCATCAATCAGCTCCCAGTGCTTCTCTAAGCTGGTGAATAAACAACTTTTTCTACACTTGATAAATTACTTGTGTAAAAAAGAACCATCCACTTTATCATATTTGTGGATTAAAATGATCACAACATGCTACAATCAGTTTGTTCCCAGCAATAATTACTGAAATATTCTCCCCTTTCCGTATCATCACCCGTTGAAATGCCACAGCTAATTTCTACAGATAATGAAGCAGCACTGCTTTGTTTGTGTTTGTTAGCCCAAAGCTTGCTTAAGATTCATTACTCCATATAAACACACCCATTCCTCTGAACAGCAAAAATTTCAACACTTCAACATTATTAGGCTACAGATTGAAATAATTCACTTTTCCTGAATGCTCCTCAAACAGAGTGGAAACAAAGGGAATGCCTGGTTGCCTCAATAAATCCATCTCTTTCACTTTCCATTCTGATCACAGGAATGAAGTGTCCAACTGCTGAGATTTCTAATAATCATTTTGGCATTTGCAAGCTGCTCGAGTAGGATAATTAAAGATAATTGGAGTGAGTTAGAAAAAGAAACTTAAAGGTTTTACAAAATAAATTGAACCAACTAATGCACTTTAAAGAGATTTTAATTTCTGCTTTGGTGAAAATTTGGGTACTAACCCTTCATGACTTCTAATCAAGTAAATATACAACCATAGGAAAGAATGGAAAACAGCTGCAATGTCATGGCTTATCTATATATCAAGTGATTCATTAAACATTATGCTCTAAAACCCATATTTCAACTCAATTTTTCCTTTATTTCCCTGCATTTCTTAAAGAACTTGGTTGAGACAATTGCACCTCATTAATCTAGAATCAAATTATTAATTCAGGGTGAGGTCTGATTGCATGTCCATGGGTCAAATACATCTTTGGGTTTTTATGGTTTCTTTACCTCTCGTGTTCACAATAACTGCAATCCATTACAGCTATTCACGGAACTCCCAAGGAACACTGCCTCCGAAACCCTTTCCTGTACCCTGGACCACTTCTCTCCTTCCAACACATCCTGAAAACCCTGACTCTCCATTTCTCTTGCAGGACACTGTGAATTGCCAACTTTCTCTTCAGTTCCCATCCCATGCCCACTCAAACAGAATTACTGAACAGTACAGTATAGCAGTTACCATGTATTGAAAAGGCCTCTTTGTTCCATTTACAGGTATCTCAAACTAGTTTTTATTCCCTCTGTACGACTCATGTCAGCCTCACAAACCAAGCTGGAAGACCCAGGCCTTTATCCGAGCTGGATCTTCTGGAGATTTCTGTGAATCCTTGTTGCGGGTGCGAAAAAAATCAGTCCCTGGTCATTCTGAATAAGAACAGCCTTTTTAACTTGATAAAACCAACAAACACAGCTATAGTCAACATTATAACATTTGCTAGGACTAGACTTTGAGGTGCTAGACTTTGGGAGATCACACGTTAAGGAAAAGTATACATTTAATGGCAGAACCCTGAACATCACTGATGTGCAGAGGGATCTGGGGGTTCAACTCCATAGGTTCCTGAAAGTGGACTGCAGAGTGGTGAAGAAGGCATATCGCATGCTTGCCTTTATTGGTCAGGGAACTGAGTATAAGAGTTGCAGTTACAGTTTATAAAACATTGGTTCGGCCACCCCTCTAGTATTACATTCAATTTGATGTCATATTACAAAAAGGATGTAGAGGCCTTGGAGAGGGTGAAGAAGTAGTTTTCCAGAATGTGGCCTGGATTAGAGGGTATGAGCTATAAGGAGAGGCTAGAAAAACTCAGGTTGTTTTCTGGAGCGGCAGAGGCTAAGGGGAGGCTTGATGGAAGTCTATATAATTATGAGATGCACTGAGAGGATTGATGGTCAGAATTTTTTTCCCCAGAGTCGAAATGTCTAATACAAGGAAATGCATTTAAGGTGAAAGGGGAAAAGATCAAAGGAAATGTAAGGGGCAAGTTTTTACAGAGACAATAGTAGGAGTCTGGAACGTACTGCCAGGAGGTGGTAGTGGAGGCAGATATGATAGGGGCATTTAAGTGACTTCTGGATAAGCTCATAAATATGCAAGTAATGGAGGGATACGGACCAAGAGCAGGCAGAAAGCATTCGTTAAATTTGGCCTCAAGTTTGGCACAAGACTTGACTGAGTTCCAAAGGGCCTGTTCCTTTGTTTGTTCTGTTCTACGTTCTAAGTTGTGCTCCATTATTTAAAAATTATATTTGAACACAATCTCTATTTTTGCTCATCTTTGTGACTATCTTGCACTGTGTCCCCGAATGCAAATAATCAAAGCCTAGACCAGAAGAAAGGTCACTGGACCTGACATGCTAACCCTGCTTTCTCTGCACAGACCCTGTCAGATATGCTGACGTTTTATAGCAATTGCTGATTTTATTTCTGATCTCCAGCAATCACAGTCCTTTGGGTTTTATGTTTGCTTAATCAAAGCCCTGGAGCGTTTTTGAAATCTGAAATACAACACTTCAGAATAACAAATTTGATGACAATATCGACATTACAAATATGTCTATGAATGAAGAGCTTGCACAACATCACGTCAGATACTTCAAGTATGCCACTGTGGCACATTTACTGTAATGGTTCTATTCGTCTCCTAGAGGGAAATATCAATAAAACATGATAGCAGTGTTATACCAATGTAAGCACTTAATATATCATATGAAAACACATGAAATGGATCATTAAACTGGAACATGATCTTTTCATCCTCTAACCTCACAATAACTGTCTGTTTCCAACAGAATAAATGCTCTGCTGTGGTTCGGTGAAATGGCTGATGACCGATACTAATACGCTAAGTGTGGATGGTGAAGCTCCTTCCAAATTCCCTCAGGACATGACATCGGTACGAGCAGGGGAAATACAGTCATAGAGAGGTACAGCACATGAACAGACCCTTCAGTCCAACTCGTCCATGCCAACCAGATATCCAAAACTATTCTAATCCCATTTGCCAGCAATTGTCTGATCTCCCACTAAACCCTTCCTATTCATGTCCACAGGGCATTTCCCAAATAAGTTGCTCAGGAGAAAACTATCTGGCCCACTCAGCAGACAGGGAGGTCGGCTTTAACTGCTCTGCCCCATTTGTCTGACAAACAGGTTGCAGCATCAGCAAGGAGACAACCAGGAACCAGTGAGAGAAAACACCACTCCTGAGCAGAGCCTGAAGGTGGTGGGGCAGTGATATTTCTGTTCTTGCTTATTCAGCATCACATATCAGGTCAGAATAATATGATTACACCAAACCTTCTTTATCCTCCATACAATGCCTTAGACAGAACAAATAAAATCGAAACATACTGATACATAAACAGAAAATGCTGAAACTTCGTGATAGATCGATGCTTCATGAAGGAAAAGCAAGGTCGACTATAAAATTACCTCATCTCGTTATCGGCTTTTTGAAGAAGCATTGTTTGACATAGAGCCATACAGCATAGAAACAGACCCTTCAGTCCGATCAAACGATGCTGAGCAAACTAAACTAGTCCCACCCACCACCTCCTGGCCCATATGGCTCCAATCCTTTCCTTTTGATGGACTTACCGAAGTGTCTTTTAAACATTGCACCTGTGCCCTCATTCACCATTTCCTCAGGAAGTTCGCGAACCAATCTCTGTGTAAAAAACGTTGCCCCCATGTCTTTTATACAATCTCTCTCCTCTCACCTTAAAAATATGTCCCCTAATCTTAGAGAAAATACACCTACCATTAGCCTTACCTATACCTGTCAAGATCCTACACTCCAGTGAAAAAAGTCCCAGTCTTTCTTTATAACAAACCTTTCATACCCAGCGACATCATGGTAAATATCTTCTGAACCTTCTCTAGCTTTTAATCAGGTGACTAGAACTGGACACAGTAGTCCAGAAGAGGCCTCATCAATATAGTTGCAGAGGGGGGAACTTTCCACTCTTCAGTCTAAGCTTGAATGTCACTGCCACATGGGACCAGGTTGGTTTTTCTTGCATGATTATGGAGTCCGCAGTTTATAATATGTGAATGCATGCAGAGCTCAGGACAGCAAATTCCTTTTTCCCTTATGTTCTCGGATAAAGGTGACAAATGAGTGACATTGCACAAGGGTGGCAGCAGCCCTCCCACATCCTCTCTCCTCCAATACTGGCATTGGTCTGTTGGCTTCACAAGGTTCACCTTTCATGACTCCAAGCTCTTCCCCCCACACCCCCACCCTGCGTGACTCTGTGCCTCAGTTTCCTGACAGCTGCACTCCAGCATTTACTCTAGCATTGCTCTAAGTGGTGCGCTAAGCCTACAGTCTCACCAAATGCCTGTTACCTCGGATTGGTAACATAGCAACAGCTACAGAAGTCGGACATCTGGCACCTAAAGCAATCTCCATGATTCAATAAGATCAAGACTGATTCGCTTACTGTTCAGAAATCCATCTTTGCCTTAAAGACTTCCAACGATGAAGCCTCAACTGCTTCACTGGGCAGGGAATTCCACAGAACCACAACCCTTTAGATGAAGAAGTTCCTCCTCAATTCAGTCCTAAATCTGCTCCCCCTTATTTTGAGGCTACACCCCTAGTTCTAGTTTCACCCATCAGTGGTTGAAAAACATATGCACACATGCACGTTGCAATCATGACATTTTTTTTTGTAAAATCAATGTATACTCATCAGCCAGAACCAGCATCCTTTTGATAATCCTGTAATGAATGTTGTCTTCAAAACTGATTGGCACTGAGAGATGGAATTTTAGGTGGCATTTACAGAGTTTTGTTTGTTTAATGGAGCTGTACTTTCCTTGTGTATGCTGTGAAGCAAGAGATAGGAGATAATGAAGATCAGGATATCATTTCAAGTCAGAAATGCACAAGCCAATCAATTAGATTTATGTGCAAGTCAAATCACAGACCGAAATATGGCTTGATAGATTAATTTTGCTTCATTTTCATTTAATGAGGTGGTTTGTCACTGAAACACATGCTGTAGTTCTGGTTTTAACAATAACACCAAAGTTTACTGAGCAAAAGAAATACAGATAAAATAGAATAAAACAAATTATTTGCATATAACATAATGTGAAAGATCTTGAAGCAGGTGGCAGCACAGTGGATCGCATTGCTGCCTCAAAACACCAGGGACCTGGGTTCGATTCCAGCCTCGGGAGACTGTCTGTGTGGAGTTTGCACATTCTTCCCGTGTCTGTATGGGTTTCCTCCGGGTTCTCCAGTTTCCTCCCACAGTCCAAAAATGTGCAGGTTAGATGAATTGGCCATGTAAAGTTGATCATATTGCTCAGGGATGTATAGGTTAGGTGCAGTAGTCAGGGGTAAATGTACAGTAACAAGGTAGGGGAATGGGTCTGGGTGGGACATTCTTTGGAGGGTTGTTGTGGACTTGTTGGGCGAAATGACCTGTTTACACACTGCAGGGATTCTTTTAAAAAAAATCCAATCCATCAGAACAGCAGTCCATTACAGTACTCAAACATCTGAGAGAATTCCTTTCTCTATCACACCTACAGGTTTGACTTAACTGTTTCTTTCAAGTCCCAGGAGGAAGGTCTCCTCCTTGATTAATCACAAAACTGAGCTTAGATTTTCTCTGCTTCGAATAACAACTTCAGGCACTAGCCAAACACTTTTTGTCTAGAATTTCCACAGTAAAAACCATTATGCTAAGGTAACCTCCTTCCCATCACTTCTAAACTAATTCTTTTTTCAAGGAAAAACTATTTCTTATATCTAACTTCAATCAGGATTTCTACAAACTGCAACAAAACTTTCCAATCTATGGGGTTTTCCAGCAAAGAAATATCAAATCCTGATTGTTTTAAATCAAAAGCAAGCTAATGCTCTTTAATGCTTACTCTGTCTGATCATAACATTTTCACAATACAAAGTTCCCATTATCACTCTAAGAACTCTCTCTCTCACATATCAATTTTTAAAAAGTTCATAGCTCCAGAAAGACTAACAAGTTGATCATTAAACCCCTTCTAACGTACAGATTAAAAATCACATTCCACTAGTTCAAACTCAACATTCTAAAATAAATGATACTTATGGAAATTATACATCTTACATCAGAATATAAACTTCTACTTCTGTGCAATATGGAGAGAATGCTGCATTATGGATCTTCTGTCTTTTCCAAGAGATGATAAGTGAGTTTGATTCAGGTTGAAGCGGAAAGGTCACCTTGTAGTTCATAAGATTATGTCCACAGGCATTCCTGAAACAGCAGCATCAAAGCAGTTTAATTCTTCACAGCAGAATTGCTACTTCTTAATATATTTATAGGATGCCAGCATCACTAACAAAGACAAAATGTAATTCCCATCCCGAATTGTCCTTCCAAAGAAGACAGTAAGCTGTCCTGTAGTAGCGCTACAGTCCATGAATGTTGTTAGGGTAACAGATTTAGGTTTCTAACCCAACCACTGTGAAAGAAAGGCAAGATATCTTCCAAGCCAGAACTGTGGGTGAATTAGAGGGGAACTAGCAAATGGTTGTCCCCCACATCTGCTGCCCTTATTTTTCCCAGTGGTGAAAGTCACAGATTTGGAAGGTGCTGTCAGAGCAGCCTTGAATACATTGTAATGAGAATGAATACTTAAGATCCCAATAAAGCAGACTGCTTTGCCAAGATAGCACTGAGCCCCTTCAGTGCTGTTGGAGCTGTACACATCCAAGCAAGATGAGTATATTCCATCAATTTCCTGACTTGTATCTTGCAGACAGCAAAAAGGTTTTGCAGAATCATGATTTGAAATATTTACCACAGAATTGCTATTCTCTGACTTGTTTTTGAGGTCACAATGTATCGCTACTCGTGGGAATTTCATCACAATGAGCTTTGAAACAACAGAGGCTACATTTCAAAAGCAATTCCTTATGTGCGAAATGCTTTGATTCATATTGAAGAAACTCTAGACTATTGCAAATTCTGCTGTTCATTTGTCCTCATAGTTCAAATGTTGGAATGGATTTAAATCAACCCAAATAAACCAGTCAAGCTTCACATGCATGGTATAAAACAGATGTAGATCTTGACATGTTTTACATCCTCATAATATTTTCTGCAAGGGGGTTTGTGAAGGTTTGTAGCTCAGGTTGAGGTTTAGGGTGTAGGTTTGCTCGCTGAGCTGTAGGTTTGATATCCAGACGTTTCATTACCTGGCTAGGTAACATCATCAGTGGCGACCTCCAAGTGAAGCGAAGCTGTTGTCTCCTGCTTTCTATTTATATGTTTGTCCTGGATGGGATTTGACTGGGACAACACATCTATCCTGGGACAGGCTAAGCAAAGACATGCCAAAGAATTCCTAGAGGCCTGGCACTCCAACCACAACGCCATAAACAAACACATAGATCGAGACACCATCTATCAAGCCCTCAGAAAACGAACAGGAAATGACATCACCACAAATCCCAGGAACCCCAGGTAATGAAATGTCTGGATATCAAACCTACAGCTCAGCAAGCAAACCTACACCCTAAATCCTCATAATATTTCATGACCTGGTTCCTCCACTGTTTTTCACCATGGCAAAAATCCTCTTTTTTAACCTGAACAATTAGAAGATGCAATAAAGATTATATGACAGAATAGCAGTAGCATGACCAATATGATCAGGCCATCAGTAAAATTTATTTTAGCCAAGAAAAATATCCATTTCATAATCCTCTCTTGATAGAACACATTCCACAACTGAAGTGTACATCACAAAATAAATCTAAAAGTTTGACAATTCAGCTCAACTATTCAGTTAGCCCAGTCAATGGAAAGTGTTTTTAAGATCTTTATATTTCAGTCTGAATAAAGAATGAAGACAGGTGCTAGGTGAAGCTTCCTTTTCACGTAACATAAATATTAGAGTAATTTAAACAATGGAGTAATTGGTGTCCTGTCAAAATCAGCAGCACAATTTTAAGACTGGAAGCCTGTGACCAGTGGTGTGCCACAAGGATCGGTGCTGGGTCCACTGCTTTTCGTCATTCACATAAATGATTTGGATATCAACAAAGGAGGAATTATTAGTAAGTTTGCAGATGACACCACAATTGAAAGTGTAGTGGACACTGGGGAAGAAGGTTGTATAGGCTAGGGCTGTTTTCCCTGGACCATTGGAGGTTGAGGGGTTTAGAGATTTATAAAATCGTGAGGGGCATGGATATGGTAAATAGTCAGGGTCTTTTCCCTGTGGTGGGGGAGTCCAGAGGTTTAGGGTGAGAGGGGAAAGATATAAGAGAGATCTAAGTGGCAATTATTTCACACAGAGTGTGGTACGTGTATAGAATGAGCTGCCAGAGGAAGTGGTGGAGGCTAGTACAATTGCAACATTTAAAGGGCATCTGAATGGGTATATGAATTTTTTGAAGGGATATGGGCCAAGTGCTGGCAGATGGGACTAGATTGGATTGGGATATCTGGTCGGCATGGACGGGTTGGACCGAATGGTCTGTTTCCGTGCTGTACATCTCTATGACTCTATGACTCTTGGCTTAAAGGTAGGGACCACTGTACCACTAAGGCCCTGCACTCTGCTGATTTTACTGAACAGAGCGTAAATGTTCAATACCTGTCGCATTCCCCTCAAAATCTTTTCAAAGGTTGTCTTATCAGTTTAGGACAAAACCACAGATAGGATTCAACCTTTCAGCAGTGACTGATGGCCTCCAAGAACTAGCCAAACAAATTTAGAACCAATATATTATCGTAATGGATGAAAGCTGTTGAATGGAGAAGCAGTACATCAGTCACCCTGTTGTCACATTGCTGTAACAAGTCCATGTCACAGTTACTAACTGTTTAAACAAACTGTCATAAAAAAGGCGTTTTTCTTCTGTTCTAGTTCTCAGCAACAACTTATACCTGTATATTTCGTTTTAATGTTAAAAATCTCCATGTGTTTCACAGAAGAATAATCAAAAATAGATTGATGCAGTGTCAAAGAGATGGCGATGAAAGGTTTGGGTAAATAGGTGCATTATAAATAGAGTATCAAAGGTGGTAAAGGAGATGCAGACACCGAGAGCGTTAAGCAGAGAATTCAACAGCATCTGACTTCAATGGTTGGAAGCACAATAGGGAGAAAGGCAGGGAAGTATGAATTTAATCAGAAATAAAGAGAGTTCACGTCTAGTGGAGGTTACAGTGATAGAGAGGGGCAAGACTATAGAGAAATTGAACATGAGGATTGGTATTATAAACTGGGGACATTGAGCTCCTGGATCTAAAATATATCTGCACGGAATAGGGTGATTGATGAGGGGTATCAGAGCAAGGTGCAACTCAAGAAGCAGAATTCTGATTCAGCCGATGATTAAAGGGGCAAACAGAAATGTGGGGACAGCCAGGAGACCAATGAGGTAAGTCAAGTCCACAAACTAATGTCCAGGTTTTGAGAGAGTGAGATGGGATGATGCCGGGAGCCACTAGAAGTCAACTGCAGAATACAAGTGGGTCAATAAGTGGGATCTTTCAAATGAGATCATTCAAATGGAATCAAGAGGGCAGAAGAGGAAGGGAGAGTCAAGCTTTACCAAAAGGGATTGGTCTAGGGTTCCAGCGGAGATGTGTGATGGGGTTGGGATAGCAACACACACCAGTGAGTTAAGTCTGCTAAAAGAGTAGCGAGAGGCAGTAGGAATGCAATCAAAAGAGAAACTGCGGTCATATCCAAGAAAAGGCAGGACTGGAGGAAGTAAATATGAATGCTGTTCCAAACTATAAGGAGCTGAGGAATGCCTAAAATCTGGAAAGGAATCCGAAGCTGAGTACATGAAAGATGACAGAGAAATTCTGCAGGATATGTGGAGTCAGTGGCCATCAGAAGCGTGCAGTTAGCAGCAAAGTAGAGAAGTCTCAGCAGCTTGACGGCACGTTCAAGCGTTATATGGGTACCAGCAGGAACAGAGTAGAACACACTCAATATTGTCTGAAAATCCCAACAGAGCAGCAGAAGCAAGATAGGTCATGTAATAGTGACAGCAAAGCTGACAATGCAATCTTAGTCCAAAATAATGACAAAGATGAGATATCAAAGCCAAGCCCTGAAAAGAAATTGTATTATGGTCATTAGTGACACAACAGCAGAGTGATATAAAAATTGCAACACTGCCTCATCAGTTAGGGAAGAATCACTGTCAGCCAAGACAAATTGATTTAAATTTGAAGAGACCAAGGTACAGGCTTTGTGCGTGGCAAATTGTGTCTCACAAACTTGATTGAATTTTTTGAAGCAGTAACAAACAGGATTGATGAAGGCAGAGCAGTGGACATAATCTATATGGACTTCAGTAAGACATTCGACAAGGCTCCTCATGGTAGGCTAGTTAGCAAGGTTAGATCATATTGAATACAGAGAGAACTAACCATTTGGATACAGAACTGGCTCCAAGGTAGGGAGACAGAGAGTTGCTTTTCAAACTGAAGGACTGTGACAAGTGGTGTGCCACAAGGATCGGTGCTGGGTCCACTGCTTTTCGTCATTTATATAAATGAGCTGGATATGAACATAGCAGGTATGATTAGTAAGTTTGCAGATGACACCAAAATTGCTAGTGCAGTGGACAGTGATGAAAGTTACCTCATAGTACAATGGGATTCTGATTAGATGGGCCAATGGTCTGTGGAATGGCAGCTGGAGTTTAATTTAGATAAATGTGAGGCACTGCATTTTGAAAAAGCAAATCAGGGCAGGACTTATATACTTAATGGTAAGTTCTTGGGGAATGTTGCTGAACAAACAGACCTTCGAATACAGGTTCATATTTCCTTGGAAGTGGAGGCATAGTTGGACAGGATAGTGAAGGCGGCATTTGATATGCTTTTCTTTATTGGTCAGTGCATTGAGTATAAGAGTTGGGAGGTCATGTTGCAGCTGCACAGGACACTGGTTAGGCCATTTTTGGAATATTGCATTCAATTTTGGTCTCCCTGCTCTAGGAAAGATGTTGTGAATCTTGAAAGGGTTCAGAAAAGCTGTACAAGGATGCTGCCAGTGTTGGAGGATATGAGGTATAGGGAGAGGTTGAATAGGCTAGGGTCATTTTCCCTGGAGCATCAGAGGCTGAGGGGTGACCTTATAGACGTTTGAAAAATCATGAGAGGCATGGATAGGGTAAATAGATAAGGTCTCTTCCCTGGGTCCAGAAATGGAGGGTATAGGCTTAGAGTGAGAGAGGAAAGAGTTAAAATGGACTTAAGGGGTTTCTTTTTCAGTCAGAGGGTGGTGCATGTATGGAACGAGTTGCCAAAGGAAGTGGAAGAGGCTGGTACAATTCCATCATTTAAGAGGGATCTTCATGGGTATATGATAGGAAGGGTTTAGAGGGATATGGGCAAAATGCTGGAAAATTGGACTCAATTTATTTAGGATAGCTGGATGCCATGGATCTGTGCTGTACTACTCTATGACTCTACCACTCTAAAGAGCTACCACATGTTAGATGGGTCAAATGACTTCTTTTTGGGCTGCATGATTCTATCACTGAAAGCCAAGACTGACGTTTCTTCATTTTCATCCAATGTCTGTCAATGCCTCTTTAAATATACAAGCTCATCACTATGGGATGTAATTTGTTTGTTATTCGTTTTGATCCATCATTTGCAATGTTATCATGCCTTGCTCAATCTCGGACTTCCAAAGTACTTCTTACAGCTGAAGAAGCACTTCCATAGGAATATCTTTTGAATGTAGGAGAGTTACACATAGCAAAACCCCAAACAGCAATGAGATAAATACCCGAATCATCCTCTGTTGTTGATTCAGGAATAAACATAGCCAGAATTCTGAGAGGATGCTACTTCACTCTTTTAAAAACACCATGGATTTTCCTAGGTCTATCCAATAGGGTGTACAGGTGGCACTGTGGCTCAGGTTTTAGCATTGCTGCCTCACAGCACCAGGAACCCAGGTTCGATTCCCGCCTTGGGTGACTGTGTGGAGATTGCGCATTCTCCCAGTGTCTGCGTGGGTTTCCTCCAGATGCTCCGGTTTCCTCCCACAATCCAAAGATGTGCAGGTCAGGTGAATTGGCCATGCTAATCTGCCCATAGTGTTAGGTGCAGTAGTCAGGGTAAATATAGGGTTGGGAAATGGGTCTGGGTGAGATAGTCTTCAGAGGGTTTGTATGGATTTGTTGGGCTGATGGGCCTGTTTCCATACTGTAGGGAATCTAATCTAAATAATAGCCATAAGAGATTAAATCTAGGGTCCTGATTGACAATAACAAAAGCTGTTGCAGAACTCCTCACTGGCAGTTGAACTTAATACCATTGTGAGATAGGGTAAGGGTTATTTGAGGCATTACAGGTGGCAAGTACAGTATTGCTTGGGAGGGATAGGTTACTTTAGATCTATTACTCCCTAAGATCTCTACCATTCGTGGTTTCTTCATGTCACATTTGAATGGTTGCAAATGTATTCAAAGGGATTGATCTAAGAAATCAGAAGTTCCATTATCAAAACATGTGACTACCAAAACACATTAAAACCTGGTCTTCCTTCACTCCACAGTTCTATGTTCCTGCCTTGGTGGTTTGCTGCAAAGGTATCCTAATCATTGTTCAAAAAATTATGCATCCCTAGGCTTCCTCTCCTCACTTAATTGGAGTTGAAAAACTTTGATTCCAACACAGTCTGTCACCTGGGGCAGAGATGTAGCTCAGAGTAGTAATGATTTCCATTGGGAAGAATGAACCTAAAAAACCAAATTTATCAAATGACTCCCAAATGAATAAATTACTGACAAGATTCCACCTTTTGTAGCTTTTACCTTAATGTCAATCATAATCTGCAGGGGTGAAGCACGAATCAACAGGAAAATGACGTCAGGACAAACCATTAATTATGCACACTACATCAATCTGGTTACCCCAGGAAATTGCCATCATTTGTATTACTCCACACACAAATGTTGGACTACATGAAATCTCACAGTCTTTCCAACTCTGCCTCTACAATGTAGAATCACTCACTTTGCTCAATTAACAGTTCCCTGGAGAAAGTCATCAACAAAGATGCACACTCCAACAGAACCTCTTTAACTAAGTTCATTACAGCTTTGATGACAAGGCATGCCGAGAGACTTAAAGATGTGGCTGGCTTTTGCAAACTGATGCACAGTGGTCGAAGTATCTCACTTATAACCACTGCTCAATTGTTGTTTTAACTTATAGCCCATTTAGCTTTAAAACCCACATACATCCTCTTGCACGTGCCTTGTTGGATAAGGCTGAAGGTAGCAGGAACTGATAATAGGCTTTACAATGGGCTATTATGTGAGTAGAACTTTGCTGAGTCATTTAGGTCTGCTAACTGCTAAGACTGCAGGAAATCAGTAACTGTTCCTCTACCAAATAAGGCATACACTTGGAATAAGCATCACTCATGTGTATGGATAATTGCAAAAAAGGCACATGTGGCACACAGACTTATGTATAAAGAGTTTAAGAAAAATCCTTTGTTCAGTAGAACTTCTAAGAATAGCGCTGCAGGAGGTACCCCACGTCATTACGCATGGTGAAGACGTTGAGAAGAGTTGCAGCCTGGCCAACTGCCACCTCTCCCAGATGATATGTTTGGGATTAATTACAAAAACCAGGGTAGTGAAAGACAGTGATTGAGATATCTCTAGCAATTAAAAGTGAATGTTATTCATTTAAGTAGATTAGATTAGATTAGATTAGATTACTTACAGTGTGGAAACAGGCCCTTCGGCCCAACAAGTCCACACCGACCCGCAACCCACCCATACCCCTACATATACCCCTTACCTAACACTACGGGCAATTTAGCATGGCCAATTCACCTGACCCGCATATCTTTGGACTGTGGGAGGAAACCAGAGCACCCGGGGGAAACCCACGCAGACACGGGGAGAACGTGCAAACTCTACACAGACAGTCGCCTGAGGCGGGAATTGAACCCAGGTCCCTGGAGCTGTGAGGCAGCAGTGCTAACCACCGTGCCGTACTTCATAAACTAACTATGTTTTATACAACTCTAAGTGTCTCCACTGTATCTTCGTCTGTGTATGTACTCTTGTCTCTCAGGTGTTCAACAGCTTTTTCTGTTCTTCTCCTGCTGCATCTTGTCTTTGTCTGCAATCCTCTTTTCAATCTGGCCACATGGATTCTCTCTTAACTTCCTTTTTGCTGGTACTGCTTCTAAGTCATAGGTCACTAGATTACATCAATCAAATATCTTATTATTCAAGAAAATTTCAAGTGAGCTCTTTGCAATTGATACAAATGCTTAAAGTTTCTTTCACATAATTTTTAAAAAGTTACAGATTCCCTAGAGGCATTTAAACAAGATTACATTTGTTTTCTGTAATGGATCTGCATCAAGTAAGCTGTGCAACTTTCATGGATTTTTCTAACCATCATGTTTCTTTCAGCTATTTCTGATATTCATCTTCCAAGTCAAGGACTATCCTTTTAATAACCGAGAAATCAGTATCTTTTAATCCATTTAAGCTATAGTCAAAGCAGCTTTCAGCAATTTTGTACAGAGTGTAATTCAAATACATCTGATCACATTTTTCTTCTTCATTTATATTGCAAGATAAGCTTGTATTCAAAGGAATACATTTTAGAATGAGGGAAGAGCTCTCAAACTAATCTCAACCTCAACCATATTCTCTTCTGCAAAACTGAAGTATTGCAAAAATCTCTTCTAATATAAAAATTAAATTACTGCTCTTATCAAAGCAAGATGACAGATAGAAGTTTAGCAGCTCTGGACCAATATACGGTAAGCATTATTTTTAGCAATGTTCATCCTTGCATGAGCTCTTCATTTTGCAACTCACAACACCACTAGAAACTGCACAGTTGACTTCAAGAACAAATACATCAATAAGTTGCTCTGTCAGGAAGCTTCCGGTCAACAGATATTTGAACTTATGCATATTTAGTTACAGCTAGTGACTGCTGGTTAACTGATTGATTTGTTCTCCCACTGCATGAACTGATCTCAGAATTACATCTTGTTCAAGGAATTACTTCTACACTCTTCCACTTGAGTAAACACTAGGCACCACACTGCTGAATTCCATTTCTCCACTCTATCACTAAAGGAGTGATGGGGTGGGACTTGTATATGCCAAAAGGACTTGGTTTAATTTTGGTTGTTTCAGAACATTGAATATAGTTGCAGCTGAGTAATACAGACTCATTTCTCAGCCTCCATGAAGCAATCTTGCAAGATAGATGGGAACATTGGCTTGTAGCAGCTCTGAAAGGCATAGCTTCAACAGAGGCCCTCATATTGCTTGAATTTCTTTTGAGTGCCTTTGTCAATAATTAAGTGTACAGGCTTTCTGAACCCTTAAAACTGAAACTGACTCTGATGCTCCAATTATGGCTGAAGATTAGGCACAAATGATGTCTCTTAATAATAATAAATAGCTGAAGTGGACCTTATGATCCTGCAATAAGATTATGACTGATTGAAACTTGGCTTCAGCTCCACTTTCATTTATATTTCCCACAAATCCAGGCTCCACTATAGTCGAAACATTCTTTCTACCTCAGCCTTCATCGACATAGCTCCACAACTCTCCAGAAGACAGAATTGCAAAGATTAAAAAATCCGTGTGAGAAGAAATTCCCCAGATTAATTAGAAGACCTTTTGTATTCAAAATATGCCCCAACCTCAAAATTTCACTACAGGAGGAAACAGCCCCTCAGCAACTATGCTATCAAGACCCCCTCAGAAAATTATGTTTCAATGAGATCACCTCTCATTCTTCTGCAATTCAAAGCATACATTAAACTTTCCAGATAAGAATCCCAGGAATTAAACTACTGAATAATCTGTGCACTGTCATATTCCATTGGTTATGTTGGAGAGCAGATGTAACATTTATTCAGAAATTTCACATTCTCCTATTGACATTTCAGAATAGTTAGAAAATGACTATTGACAAAATTAATGGCAATGCCTGTGTATTTGATTTTCTCCATTGAATAATATAGGAACTTAGATATCATACTCAAAATATGCACCCAATAAATGTAGTTAGCTTTATAAAATTAAGCTGAACATTCAAATCAAGTAAACCATTTTAACAAATCAATTGCAATTCCACAACAGATTATTTGCATATGTCTATCTCAAAAAAAACTTAACAAACTTGCAGGCATTTAGTGACATATTGTGCCATATACCACACATACATAATAAAAGTGTATATCTATTTTGAGAATAAAATTGTACACATTCTAATTATTCAAAAGGAATAAAATTAAATGTATTACCTTCTTGCCATTTGAGCAAGAGCTCGTTTTCTGTAGTTGTCAATGCCTTTGATGCTCAAGGAGATTTGATTTGGATTGTGTTAATAAATCTTACTGAAAGGGGATGTCACAATATTGAAGCATAGTCATTTATCCCAATAGTTGAGAACAAAATTGTTATGGATGTGAATTATCATGAGTAATAATGGAAGCAAACATGTCCCAGATGAAGCATTCACTGAAGAAGAATTTTGGCCATAATTTTTCAGGAATGGCAGTATATTTTCAATGTAAAATGTGAACTGGTAGCAAGGAGACATTCACTTACCTAGTTGGAAATTTGCAGCTTCCACATCAACAAGTGGTTCTTATTATTCGGTAGGAATTTTAACTGAATAATTCTCCCAATGCATTGTGATATTCTTTAAAACATTTACAGATGACACAATTTAACAAGTCTACTCTGAGTTGTGCACAAATTGACATGAACTTTGAGGGAAAATGACTAGATCTTTCCAGGAAAACTTAATGCTTCTTAGAATAGCCATCACTTCTGTGCTGTGATCACTTTCACATTATTGTGACATCCATGATATCGATTGATTTAAGCAAAATGGAGCCATCCATGCTTTGAGCCACAGCTGTTGGCCTACTTAGATATGGTTTAAATTTTGCAAAAATGAATTTGAAGTCATAAGTAATGCTTTCAAAATAAAAAGCTCAACCGGCTTTGAAGTGGGAGTGATGTACCTGAGGTGTGTTGTGCTCCATCAGTTCTAGATTTGCCCATAGTGGGGGAGATGTGCAATCTTGCTTTCGAACAAATGCAGTGGAGCTGTGATACAAACTCAAGAGCATTTATTCTGCCCAGCCAAGAAATTAGATGCTTCATGGAGGTTAGGAGGGGGCAGTAAGTGAGGAAAACAATAACTGCAAATATATTTCGCAGAACACTAAATGGGCAACTTATTCTCTCTACGCTGCATTTTTAAATAGCACGAAAAACCAAACTTTTGGGATGAAGGTCTTATAGCTGTGAAAGTTCCAAGGTAAGGCTACGTTTGGGCAGTTTTGCCGAATTAACACAAAGCTGCAATAAAGTAACATCAATTGAAAATTCATTTCAAGATAGCAGACATTTCAAACAAACATTTCACCCTGACATTGATGTAGCCTGACTGGCTAAAGGTGAATCTTTAAAGTACATACTCAAGCAATTTAATGAACTGAACTCATTGCAGCCTTAACTAAGCTCAATGTGGCGTTTGGTACAAAACAATGAAAAGATCCATACTGCCATCTTTTACCTGTAATATCCAGAAGCTCTAAAATAATGATACTTCCATTAATTAGCAGCACTGCCACTGCATGTCAAAATGGGAAAATCATTTGGCTCTTTGCAAATGTAATATTTTTAAAGCAAAAATTTGGATTTATGTTGGTGGAGGTATCACATAAAGTGAACAAAATTTAAACTACTTCTGAATAGGCCAACAGATGATTCACTTTTAGTTTTATATTTTAATCAATTTTGAAAGAAAGTTGAAAAATCCAAAGCGATCCCAAGAAGGAAGCAAAGAAACAATGCAGCTGCTGTAAGAGGTAAAACAGGATGTTCAAGATAGTTGAAAGAAGTACAATTAGGTTGCATGCAATATAAATCAGTTTTACTTCTCTCCAATTGTCAGGTTTGCTTAATTGCTCCTCTCATAGCCTGACTATTTTTTCCACTCTTTCTGAAGCACCTTTCTGTACTAATTTTCTCTTTGCTTCTGTGCTTCCAATTCTTCCTAAAATTTTAGCTCATCCTTTCCTTTTTACCTATTTCCAGTTATTGTGTCAATGCACCTCACACTGCGACTGTCTCTTTGAATGTTTCTGTCTCTCTCTTTCTCTCATCTTTGTCTGTGTCTCATTTTAAAGTACATTTCCCAGAAGCTAACTGACCCCTTGTCAGGATACAGAGGCCTTGCCACAACAGAGGAGCCCAACCTCTCTCCATTATACAATGGCAACTTGCAAAAAATGCTGAAGAATTTACAGGTGGAGAAGTCAACGTTTCAGGTGTAACCTTTCTGCAGGACAGATCCTGAAGAACAGCTGCACCTAAAACTTCCACATCTCCTGATGCTGCCTGGCCTGCTATGTTCTTCCAGCCTCTTGCTTGTCTACCTTAGAATCCAGCATTTCCAGTTTCTTAAAATCTCTAACCAAGATTTGTGTGGTCCACACATTCACTCAATGTAGAGAAAACGCAAGCACATTAGTCCGAATTTTGCATTGACGCAGATAAATATGCAGAGGAACCTCGATTATCCGAATACCAATTATCCAAAAATCGGATTACCCAAAGGAGATCTCAAGGTCCCTATGGAAACATTCCATCAAAGATGTGTTTCCAACAGTGATTGCGTGTTTACAGTGATTAAACAGGCACTGTCTCCAAATGACTGACTGCCCGCCCTCTCTCTCTCCCCCCACTTTCCCTGGAGTTCTGCACAGGGGTGTAACCTAAACCGCCACCCCCTGCCCCCACTTCCCCAATTAATTGCTCCTAAAATATCCTCTACAGGGCAAAGGTGGAACCTGTCAAAAAGTTGGGTGTGGGGGTGTGTGTGTGTGTGTGCGCGCGCGCTGTTTGGAGACTTACCCCACAAAAGCAGCAGCAGTCTTCTTGGTGTACAATCCAGCTGCCCCAGAGAGGGGGAGGGGGGAGCAGTGTTGGACAGGGTTTGGGGGGAGGGGGAGGGGGGGTGAGGAGAAGTGTTGCATGGGGTTAGGGGGTGGGAGTGGCAGTGTTGGGGCCAGGGCAAGTGTTGCATGGGGTTAGGGGTGGGGGAAAGGTGTTGCACGGGGTTGGGGACGGGGGAAGAGTCGTGTTGCATAAGGTTGCGGGGGCAGACGGCGGGGGGAGGTGTTGTACAGGGTTGGGGGCGGAGGGGCGGTGTTGGATGGCATCAGGGCGGGGCCTCGTGCACACGCTGTGCTTCTGCAGTCTCCTGAACAAAGAGCAGACTTTAAAAACTCCAAGTCCCAGAGGAAAGGCATTTAATTGATTAACCGAATAATCGATTATCCGAGCGAAATAGTGCCCACCCATCACGTACAGATAATCGAGGTTCCCCTGTAGTGGTGATTATAATGAGGTCAGCCAGGTGTACTTCATAGGATATGAGTTCTCTGATTGGGACTGTTAACCTGTTCCAATCAGGGAGCTCTGGCTGACATATGGACAGGGTGGGTGTCAGAGATTCTCACACTTTGGTACCTGATTCTGAATGGGGCAATACTAAAGTCAAGGACTATTCACATGTAAATAAATGGTGACTTAATAACAGGATACTAGCCTCTTTGGAGAAGTTTCAATACGGTTACAAGATCCAACACCATTGTCTAAGGAAGAAGAATGGCAACTTTCCACTCATTGACTGTGTAGCTCATAAACCCCTCGCTTGTATCAGGGTCTTCACTGCTCTGGAGATTCCACAGAATCAGGCATTAATCCACAGGTTGGCTATGGCAAAGATTATGGCTAATTGCCCACTAATGGTGAATTATCATGACCAGAGCATTTTAGGGTTGATATTTTGATGAGCTACGGACCTCATTTTCCTGAGTGCATAATAAGAATAAAACGCAAAAAGGAAATTTTCAAAGCAGCAAGGAGCAACATTTTTCAATTCCTCTCAAATTTAGGCATCAACCTTTTTAAGTGTCCCAATGGATTTAGCTATTAGCTGACTCTTGAAATATTTTAATATAAATTACATTTTAACAAGATTTTATCAGGGATTCAAAATGTTTGAATGCACATGCCCTCTCATCGTGACTTACTAGACTTTAAATATTTAATATAACTTACTGAAATAATTTATCTGCCTTTGTAAAGTTAATATTAATTTGATTTATTGAAATGGTTCAGATTAAATTTCTCATTCATTAAAAATGCATAGAAACCTATGATTGTTTAAAAGTGATCCTGATTTGATCTTTCACTCCAACGATGATATTTTTGACATGATAGATTTTCCAACAGCCTGAGGTTCACAGATTCCGCACGTCCTTTCTGCCTGCTCTACAGAATGCAGTTGGACCATGCCTGGGTCCATCTCGGACAGCGTCATCCCTCACTGGGTCTCATTATTATTCCACCACAAGCCCATCAGATACATTTGTAGCTTGATTGACCATAAGGTGGAGGGAGCATAAGTCAGTCTTTCGGTCCATCGAGTCTGCTCCACCAATCAATGAGATAATGGCTGATACGTGATAAAGGGTACGGCTGAGCTCCAGACATCATCATCATCGGCGGTTCCTTGCAGACAAGGTTGACTCTCTTCCACTCTCACGGTGAGTCCTCAGGAAGCTATACAGATTGCTATAACAGTCTCTGTTATACTTGGGGCAGGTGGTGATCATGGGAAGGGAGCGGCTGGGGCATGGAATGACACTGCACTCTCTGTGCTGTTTTCACCCGGCTTCCGCTTTTCCCAAAGGCAAGTCCTTCTTGGATGCTCCTCCACTCAGGATGGCCTTGGTCCAGAGGCTCCGATGTATCTGTGGGAATGTCGCATCTCCCCAGGGAGGCCTCAAGAGTATCCCTGTCGTTTCCTCTTTCCACGTGGGGATCACCTGCCATTTCGAAGTCAGGAGCACAGCACCTGCCTGGAGAATCTCATGTCGATCATGGGGACGATGCGTCTAGCCCACCGTACCGATCAAAGGTGGTCAGTGCCTCGATGGTGGGGATGGTGGCCTAGTCGAGGAGGCTGGTGTCGGTGCATCTTTCTTCCAAGCAGATTCACAAGATCTTGTGCAGGCTGTATTGATGGTACTGCTCCACTGCCTTGAAGTGTATGCTGTAGACAGTCCAGTACTCGATGGCTGACCCTGAAATCTGGGCCATTATTTCTGAATATTTGTCAATCTCCAGTGACACTGCCATAGGACGCAAAACCAGGGTCTCCTCCACACGAAACATACTTAGAGGTTGAGAATGATGGATTGCAAATCCATGTTCAATTCATATGTAGTGTTGTAATTTCTCTTTCCTGCTTTGATGTATCCTCACCCTGTTCCTACCTTTTACACTACCATGGATTTCCGCATTTCTGGCCAAGACTTCCAATCCTGGCTTCTTCAGAAATGTGGAACACACCACACCATTGTTTTAGGTCACAAGCTCTTGTATTCTGTCAAGATTTGAATCCGTTCATTTTAATCGTGAATTATGTTACTTACAGCTCTGTTTCATATTAGAAGATAGTTTCAAAAACAGTCTAGAATTATGAATTATCGTGTGTCCACAATTTCTTTGTTTCATGTCCAACCCCTTCCCTCAGCACATAACAGTGTTCTTCACCCTGAAGTGTTCCTCCACTCCCTCACCATTCAATTACACTCCCCGCATCAATGTTCTTTGCTCGCCCTCCGAACATGAAGATGCTCAATGCCACTTGCCCATCACTCAATTTCGACAATGTGACTCTTCAGAGATCAGCCAGACAGAAGCCAAGAAGCAGACCCTACATTTGTACTCGATGGAGTTTAGAAGGGTGAGGGGGGATCTGGTTAAAACACACCGAACACCAAGAGGTGTGGATACAGTGGGTGTGGACAAAATGCTTCCACTACTAGGAGAGACGAGCACACGAGGGCTCAGCCACTGAATGAATGGATGATTTTTAGAACTGAGATGAGGTGGAATTTCTTCAGCCAGAGGATGGTGAACCTGTGGAACCCATTACCACAGAAGGCTGTAGAGGCCAACTCATTGACTGTATTTAAAACAGATATAGATAGGTTCTTGAATAGTTCGGTCCAATCCGTCCATGCCGACCTTATCTAGTCCCACCTGCCAGCACCCGGTCCATATTCCTCCAAACCCTTCCTATTCATATACCCATCCAAATGCCTCTTAAATGTTGCAATTGTACCAGCCTCCACCACTTCCTCTGGCAACTCATCCCATACACGTACCACCTTCTCGTGAAAAAGTTGCTCCTTAGGTCTCTTGTATATCTTTCCCCTCTCATCCTAAACCTATGCCCTCTAGTTCTGGATTCCCCCACGACAGGGAAAATACTTTGTCTATTTATCCTATCCTTGCCCCTCATAATTTTGTAAACCTCGATAAGGTCACCCCTCAACCTTCGAAACTCCAGGGAAAACAGCCACAGCCTGTTCAGCCTCTCCCTGTAGCTCAAATCCTACAACCCTGGCAACATCCTTGTAAATCTTTTCTGAACCCTTTCAAGTTTCACAACATCTTTCCAATAGGAAGGAGATCAGATTGCATGCAATATTCCAACAGTGGCCTAACCAATGTCCTGTATAGCCACAACATGACCTCCAAACTTTTGCATTCAGTACTCTGACCAATAAAGGAAAGCATACCCAACGCCTTCTTCACTATCCTATCTACCTGCGACTCCACTTTCAAGGAGCTATGAACCCGCACTCCAAGGTCTCTGTGTTCAGCAGCACTCCCCAGGACCGTACCATTAAGTGTCTAAGTCCTGCTAAGATTTGCTTTCCCAAGAGGCAGCACCTCGCATTTATCTGAATTAAACTCCAGGCAGAAGGCAGGAGAATGGGGTTGAGAAACACATCAGACATGATTGAATGGTGGAGCAGAGCCAATGGCTGAATGGCCTAATTAATTAATGGCCTAATTCTTAATCTAATTCTTATTTTATCGTCTTATGGAATGCTACTGAACTCCACAACGTGAGTTGGGAAAGGAGTGCAGAAGGGATTGAACGCTGTTTATTGCCAACGCCCAATGCAGAGATGTTGAATATTCCTTTAGATGTTGGAATGCTTTGACACTCCAGATGATTTACTGAAGAGCGATTGTTCCTGAACAGGCTTTACATCTGCTATGAAATAGTCCGTGTGAAAAGCCGATGTAAATAACGTCCTGGTCTGAGTGGCTACCGCAATTGGATCCCGTTGTCAGTAGTATCATGGAACAATCTGGGCAGGGTCAAACTTATAATTAGATGTTTAGATCAGAGTGGTGCTGGAAAAGCACAGCAGGTCAGGCAGCAGCCGAGGAGCAGGAAAATAGACGTTTCAGGCAAAAGCCCTTCCTCTGGAATAGGGGCAGGAAGTCTCCAGGGTGGAGAGATAAATGGAGGGAGGGGGAGCTGGGGAGAAGGTAGCAAAGAGTACAATAGGTGAATGGGGTGGGGATGGAGGTGATAGGTCAGAGGAGAGGATGGGTGGGAAGGGAGATTAACAGGTAGGACAGATCATGAGGGTGCTGCTGAGATGGAAGGTTGGAACTGGGATAAGGTGGGGGGAGGGAAAATGAGGAAACTGGTGAAGTCCACATTGATGCCCTGGTGTTGAAGTGTTCTGAGGCAGAAGATGAGGCGTTCTTCCTCCAGGCATCGGGTGGTGAGGGAGCGGCCGTGGAGGAGGCCCAGGACCTGCATGTCCTCGGAAGAGTGGGAGGGGGAGTTGAAATGTTGGGCCACAGAGCGGTGTGGTTGATTGGAGGGGGTGTCCTGGAGATGTTCCCTGAAGCGCTCTGCTAGGAAGTGTCCAGTCTCCCCAATGTAGAGGAGACCACATCGGGAGCAACGGATACAATAAATATTATTGGTGGATGTTCAGGCAAAACTTTGATGGATGTGGAAGGCTCCTTTGGGGCATTGGATGGAGGTGAGGGAGGAGGTGTGGGCGCAGGTTTTGCAATTCCTGCGGTGGCAGGGGAAGGTGCCAGGAACGGAGGGTGGCTTTGTTGGGGAGGGGGCGTGGACCTGACCAGGTAGTCACGGAGGGAACAGTCCTTGCAAAAGCGGAATGGGGTGGGGAGGGAAATATATCCCTGGTGGTGGGGTCCGTTTGGAGGTGACGGAAATATCTTCGGATGATATGGTTTACGCAAAGGTTGATAGGGTGGAAAGTGAGGACCGGGGGGTTCTGTCCTTGTTACGGTTAGAGGGGTGGGGTTTGAGGGCGGAGGTGTGGGATGTGGATGAGATGCGGTGGAGGGCATCTTCAACTACATGGGAAGGGAAATTGCAGTCTCTAAAGAAGGGGCCATCTGGTGTGTTCTGTGGTGGAACTGGTCCTCCTGGGAGCAAATACGGAAGAGGAATTGGGAATACGCGATGGTATTTTTGTAGGAGGCAGGGTGGAAAGAGGTGTTATCCAGGTAGCTATGGGAGTCGGTGGGTTTGTAAAAAATGCCAGTGTCCAACAAGAGTGGCAGCAGAATACGAACTGTTCAGCAATACAGGGTGAGCAGATAGAGACACAAATCTGAAGCATAATAGCATCACACTGCCGGGACAATATAACTGCCACGTACCAAAAGTAAGCAGGCTGTTCACATTATGAATACGGATGTCTGAATTTATAATGGGAAAAGGGTCAGGGCAAAGGCAAAAAAAAACAATAACAAACCACAACCAGCAGAAATATTTTGCACATAGCAATTCTTAATCAAGATCCTGAGAAATTTTATCCCATCATTTAGGGATATAGCTTTCAAGTAATTTTGTTATCCTCTAACACCTTTTATCAGCTTTCTCACCAATGATCCACATGAGTGCCTTAAACTAGACAGCTAGTGTCTGACAGTGACGGCCACCCCCGAGAGTGAAAAATCTCATTAAACTCGTAAACAAAGTCTAAAGTTATTCCAAGCTTGATCCAGCTGTCACGCACTGATTGCCAATACTTTATACCTCTAAGAACAGTAGTATAGACACACTAATCGACCCATTCAAAGGTGATTGATTACGGCTTTGCAATTTAATCTGCTTCAATTTGCCAGGTCTACATCCTGCTATTCAACTTAAAACTGATCTACTATACGTCAGTGACATAATAATAAAATGCAAAATGTGATCCCATTTTCAGCACAGGTTACAGCTCACTAAAACTTTTGCCACCTTGTTGTAATCTTTCAAATTTCAATCAGCCCAATATAACAATACTTTTATGGAAATGGTAAAGGAAAACATTTATGCCGATGTGAACTTGGTGTTTATTAACAGTTATTTTACATTTAGGTTCAATTGTTGAGGAGCTGCTTAAGTGATTTTAGTTTAATATTTATTTCTCGTTTTTGTATGCAGCAGGAGAATGTTTTCTATCACGCAAATTATGCATTTCTACACATGATTGTAGTGATTGTAACAGGGTAGGCAAGGTGGACCTCATAGAATATGAGTTCCCTGACTGGGGTTGTTAACGTGATCCAATCACGGAGCACTGGCTGACAGATATTAACCGGAGTGTATTTGATTTAATCCCTGCCCTCCCCTTCACTGTTTGATCACACAGCATTGCCCTTTGATGTGAAGGGCACTGCTTGTTACTGGCCACTCGGGTGTTTCCTTTCTTCCTGGTGGTGGAAACTGAACAACGATTCGTGCACCTTGTGTCTCTCACTGTGTTTCACTGTGTATCACACCTGCATACATATAATATAGGTGCTGGGGGAAAAAAAAGCACTACCGCAGTTAGGCGGTAGTGTGGGGGTTTAAAGAGAAAAAAAAGAAAAAAAAGAATAAAAAAGGAAAAAAACAGAGTGTGGGTGGGTGAGAGCCCAATGGTACGTAGGGGCTTTGCTGCTCCTCTCCCTTGTAAAATTGCTGTTGTATACAGCTGTAAATGTTAACTGTATTTTGTAAACTGTTTTGTAATTGCTTAATAAAATAAAAAAAAGGGAAAAAAAAGAAACTCTTGCCAACTCAAGATCTGGCTGGCTTGTCACTTCATGACTTTACTCGTGATCAAGTACAGAGTCAATTAAACTGAAAAAAACACATCCTTTGTAAAAATTTAAAATGTCGTAGCAAACTTCAGAAGTGAGAGGGAGGAACTTGTTTACCCTTCCAGGCTTGTACTTAACAACAGAAATTGTCAACTACTCTAAATGGATAAATGGAGTTGCCTGTCCAGGGATGCCACAATCATTCCAGTTGTTCTTTATCATCAGTCATCTCCTGAAGAATAATTTGATTGTACTTTTGTCCACGGTATGGTATTGATTAGTTTTCCTACAACGTTTGAAGCTCGCCCAACACAGTTTGACAAAAATGAAAGGGAGTGTGCAGTCCCACTAGAATTGCACACGCTAATACAATTTTGTTCACATCAGTTTGCTTTTAGTAAGGCATCTGCTCAGCAGCTGACATAGTTGGGAAGAAGCTGAGTGAAAATAGTCACAGTCTTTACTTTATTCTGCCCACCTCCACTTGTGATAAATCACCTCAGTCAGGACAGTTTCCCCAATACAGTTGGTATCCTGTTCAAATATCAGAATGAAAAAGCAAACCAGCTCCACAAGGTTATTCATGGAAGACAAAAAGCGTAGGTTTTGAATCATTATTTGTTTTTGTTACAGACAAACAATACCTTGGACTGATAACGAACTGACTCATTTTCTCATTTCCATTGATGAGTGCAGCAATCTCCTGGAACACCGAAGCCTGATGAAAATGCAGACAACGGCTGCACTCCCTGCCAGTGCCTGTTGTCAGGTTTAGAACCACGGCTCAAATTTTCCATTTCCCCCAGCTGGGTTGACAGCCAGACAGGTGGCATTAAAGTAGAGCTGATTTCTTGGATGCTATTCCTGCCAGCAATGCCACGAAAGGACTACCTCCTGTCCCTACTCTCCCACAGCGGGCAGAGATCAGACCTACGTTTCAAGGGTCTCATTCCTTGTATTGTTCATGGGAGGGGGTGGGTTCCCACTTTATAGTCAACCAGGTCCACGGGAGGTCCCTACCCCAAGGGTTGTTTCACAGAGCACAAAGCTGAAAATGTGTTGCTGGTTAAAGCACAGCAGGTTAGGCAGCATCCAAGGAACAGGAAATTCGACGTTTCGGGCCAGAATCCTTCATCAGTTTCCTGATGAAGGGCTCTGGCCCGAAACGTCGAATTTCCTGTTCCTTGGATGCTGCCTAACCTGCTGTGCTTTAACCAGCAACACATTTTCAGCTCTGATCTCCAGCATCTGCAGACCTCACTTTTTACTCACAGAACACAAACACAGAAATGGGCTATAGCACTGAAAGAGACTATTTGACCAATCATATCTACACCATCCTCCAAATGAGCGACTTAACTAGTTCAACTGCTCCTCCCTATTTCCATTGCCCTACAAAATCTTCACCGCAGATCTTTATCCAATTACCTGTTGGAAGCCATGATTGAATCAGCTCGCAGTACAATCCAAGGCAACAGATCCTATCCATGACCCTCATGTCACCTCCAACTCTTTTGTCTTTTACCTTTAGTCAGTGCCCTCTGGTTCATAACACCTCCAAAAGTGGGAACAGTTTCTCCCACCTCCTCTGATCCGACAACACTTCACGATTTTGAATATCTCTATCAAATCTTCTCTCACCTTTTCTTCTCTAATGAAAACAGTTTCAATCTATCCACATGCATCAAATCTCTCATCTCTGGACTCATTTATGAATCTCTTCTCCAACCTTTTCAATGAGCTATTTCCAATGCAAGCTTCATTGCAAGGTTTGTGAAGGTTTGTAGGTAAAGCGGTATTTGCAGTAAAGCCTGCAATGTTGCACATAGACCTCACCTTGGGATTTTCCACACATAGGGTTTCATTGCGGTTCATAATTTGTTTTTAATACATTCATGGAATGTGGGCTCATCTGGCTGCCCAACATTGATTGCCATCCGGAAGTGCCCAAGGGAAGGAGGTTCTGAGCTGTGCCTTGAACTGCTGCAGTCCACTTGGTGTGGGTAGACCCACAGTACTGTTAAGGAGAGTCTTCAGGATTTTGACAGAGCAACTGCGAAGGAATGGCGAGAAACCCCAGATCAGGGGCGCGGGGGTCATCACTTGGGGGGAGATCTTGTAGGTTTAAGTGGTACCATGTGTCTGCTGGCTTTGTTTTTCACAGCAGTAAAGGTCACGTAATTGGGAGATGTTGACAAACTAACTTTGGCATGTTGCTTCAGTGCTTCTTGTTGATAAAAAACACTACTTCACTGTGCATTAGTTGTGAAAGAAATGAATGTTGAAGGTGGTAGATTCGTATCAATTAAGTAGACTGCTTTGTCCTGAATAGTGTCAAGCTTCTTGACTGTTGTTGGAGCTGTACCCATCCAGGCAAGTGGGGAGTACTCCATCATACTCCTTACTTGTGCCTTATAGATGATAACAGGTTTTGTGGAGTCAGGTGCTGAGTTACTTCCAAAGTATTCCTGGCCTCTGACCTGTTCTTACAGCCGAGGTATTTTTAAAGGTGAGAGCATGGTGCTGGAAAAGCACAGCAGGTCAGGCAGCACCCGAGGAGCATGAAAATCAATGTTTCAGGCAAAAACCCTTCATCAGCCTTTTCCTGTTCTCAGATGCCGCCTGACCTGCTGTGCTTTTCCAGCACCACACTCTTGACTCTGATCTCCTGCATCTACATCCTCACTTTCACCTATTTTTAGAGGTGGTCTACTTCAATTTCTGGTCAATGGTAAATAGTTTAGGATTCAATGATGACCATTGAATGTCAAGGGACAATAGTTGGAATCTCTCATTTCAGAGCTGGTCATTGCCCAGCAGGTGTGTAATGTAAACGTTAGTTATCAGCCCAATTCTTGCTAAGGTCCAGGTCTTGCTGTATTTGAAGACAGGTTGTTTCAGTATCTGAGGAAGCAGAAATGGTGCTGAACATTGTGAACTCATTCGAAAGCATTCCCTTTTTCTGAATTGACGATAGTTGAAAGGTCACTGCTGAAGCAGTTTAACATTATATAGCTTATGGTATGGATTGAGGAAATTGTGCTATGATAACCTGGAGCAGAGATAATGGACCTCCAGCCACCATATCCATCTTCCTTTGTGTTAGATATGACTCCAACTAGTCACTCCAACCCCATTCCCCACTGATCCCAGACTTTCTAAGGCTCTTTGGTGCAACACCTGGTCAAATTTGCCTTGATGTCAAGGGGAGCTCCTCTCACCTCCCCTCTCGATTTCACCTCCATGTTTGAACCAAGGCTGTAATGAGATAGTGTGCTGAGTGGGCCTGGTGGAACTGAAACTGAGTATTAGTGAGAAGATTATTGCTGTGTAAAAATACTACTTGATAGCAACTTTTAACCACACCTTCTACAACTTTGCTCACAACTGAAAATAGACTAATGGTCTGACAACTGATTAGATTCTCCACATTCCCAGGGAAATGGCAGCATTGTAGCAGCATTGGAACAAGTTTTCTTTGGGGCAAGACTAGGTCTGGAGCACAAATATTCAGGACTATTGTTAGAATGTTGTCAGGGCAGCTAGTCCTTTCATTGTGTTTTTAGTATTGTGTGCAGTGAAGCTAATTGGCTGAAGGCTGGTATCTACAATGCTCAGGAGGAGGTTGAGATGGATCATCCAATCAGTTCTTCTGGCTGAAGGTTGTGGCAAATGCATCAGCCCCAGCTTTTGCACTAATGCACTGGGCTCCATCATTGAGGCTCAGGCTATTTGTGAAGCCTCCTCCTTCAGTAAGCTGTTTAAATTTCCCATCACCATTCAATCCTGGACATGGATTTGTTTTGTTGGCATAATTTACCTCTGTTTATCAAATGCTGCTTATATACAGCTTTAGCACGTAAAGTAGGCCTGTATTGTAGCTTCACAAAGTTGACATCTCATTTTTAGGTGCTGCTGGTGCTGCTCCTTGCATGCCTTCCTACACACTTCACTGAACCAGGGCTGATCCCGTAATTTGATGTTAATGGTAGATTAGGGGATGTGTGAGGCTACAAATTATGGTTAAACACAGTGCTGCTGTTATATGATGGTCTAAAACACCTCATGGATGCTCAGTCAAGTGACTAGATCTGTTCAAAATCTATCATATTTAGCACAGTAGTAACGTTACACTAATGATCAATGTGAAGGTGACTCTGTCTCTTTGCAGTGGTCATTCCTGCTGATATTGTCATGGTCAAATGCTCCTGCCGACGAGTACAAACTCAAGTATGATTTTCCCTCACTACCTACCATAAGCGCAGTCTACCAGCTCTGTCCTTGAGGATTTAGCCATTGCAGTCACGCTTGCTGATGGGCATTGCAGACCCTGTTTCCAAATGGTGGAGCAGTCAGATCTGAGCTGGGTTGTGGAAATTTGTTTTTCTGCACTGGACATGGAAAAAAATAGCTGGAATGTGCCTAAATCAGAAGCCATTCTTTTGGCTTTTATTTAAACAGTAGAGTTACAAAGAGAGCATTGGCATGCTAGATCATCATTCCCCCATCCCAGGCAAAACTCTTCACCCCGACCCTGCTAACCCAGGTAAACTGCTTGGTTATAACTCATAAACTATTAAAATAGGAAGGAACACAGGGCTTTTTTTATAATTAAAAAAGTATCAGAAATCACCCAAGGATAAATTTAGGTGAAGCAAACTCAATTGCCTTTCGTTCAAAATCATCCATGATTAATATACAGCCCACATGCTGTTCCATGATTCAATCGTTAATTTATGAATGATTAAAAACAATTTTTTGTGACATTTCAAAGCAAATTGTAGAGCCCATTTGACTCCAAGAGCTGTTTTGTTGACTATTACATTGCTTTAATTCAATGAAGCAATTTTGAAAAAAGGCCAAACAATACATAACAGAAGTGAATATGTATTAGTTATAATACGGATTCATTTTCCATAAAACATCAATCAGTGATGTGCGTTCTGTTTATACAATGGATTATAAGCAGCTTTTCACAAGTTGCAAATTTAAACTGAAACCTTTGACTGATTTTACTGACAATTTTTCTTTCCTTTTATTTAATCAACAGTCTAAGCCAACGACTATTTGAAAATAAAGCGTCATAACTAAGCCTGGTTCTGTCCTCACCTGTCTTTAACACAAGTGCCTCAGAAGCTGCGTTCATTGGACTAGAAGTGGAAACCTTGGCTGATCTTCTATTCTCTAAATATGTTTTTATTCAAAGGAGCAAATAATAATAAAACAGCTAAAAAAATTCAAAGTATTCCTCAATCTTTCTGGAACATACCCAGCTATGACTTTATGAGAAAGTTTATTCTCTTGAAGAGTGGCTGCAACTTTTTTTGTTAAATCCAATGACTTTTATTTAAGAATTCCAATTACTGCAGTACTGAAATTACTAGTGTTGGAAAATAAAATAGAAAGCTGTAAATGTAGTGCCTACTTTGCAATTTACACTTAATTAAAATGGCAACAAATGCACAAATGAATGAAAATGTCAAAATCAAAACGGGGGACAGCAAAAAGCTGAATGTAGAAAACTGAGCAAGACAGACATGAGCAGCAAATCCATCCAAATCTGTGAGCAGCAAACCACTTTCGCATTTTAGCGTAAGTAACTTTGGAGAATCAGCAATCTGTAAAAAGACTTGAAAAAATGACAAGGAGATCAACTCAGATAAAAGGGAGTTAAATATGCTGTGGACTCCTGCCAAAGGCAAGCAGGGAATGGGTTTAATAGGGAGAAAAGGCTGATAAAGACAGTTTACATCATTTTATCCTGTGGTGGTAAATTGTGTATGACAGAAGAATGGAGAATTGTTGGATACAAAGAATTAGGAATGCTCGTTTCTTTAAGAAATGGCCACCAGCAATTTTGGATTATCCTATCATGGTTCCGGCTTAAAACCCCACTGAGATAACTTACACATTTCCGAGAATACTCATCAACCTGTTGGAAGATTTCCTTGGAGCTGGCATTTGAAGTAAATAGGCTCATCTAAAACCTTTCAGCAGTATATGACCATCGCCAATGATAGCTTGAGGAGAACGCAGACGTTATTTTGAATTTTATGAGATCACTTCCACTGAATGGTGCAAAGAAAATACCACAAACAAAGAGAAATTTAGAGGCACAGTTTGATGTGAGGCTTTTACACAGAGTCCATGTGTGCGATGGTACCTGCTGCTGATGTTGTTCCATCTCCATTCACATCCAACACCTCTAGTATTCTGCCTCTCCCTCTCCACTGGTGTATGGAGCAAGTTACTACACAATGTTAACATGCACATGAGTTCTTGCTGCTGCTTACTGCTGCTTTAAAACATCTTCATACTCCAAGCTTCCAGCAAATTTAGTTGTGTACTCTGTCATGTGGGAACATCAGCTTGTTGCTTCACAGAAACTTCCTCCACAGTGGAAGGGTTCGCAAAAGACATTGGTGGGGCAGGGTGAACAAAAGTTTTGAAATATTTTGTCATCTCACATGCTGGAAAATCGTGGCATTTCTTGGCAAACTCGATTAGTTTCCAAACTCGCCAAGTATTAATGAATTGCAAAGGACTGAAAGTGCATCTCTTCTTTTCTATTATGAAATAATGGAAGGAAAACACCATCTCTCAAATTCTACAATCGGCAATGATTTATGAGGTCGCCTGGTCCACTCAAAACCACTTCTCCTTAAATTTACATAATGGCAACATGAAGTATTTAGTGATTGAACTTCTTGTACTGTTTTCAAACAGTATTTTGTAAATAATAGTGAGTGGTTGTGAGGAGATGAAGGGAATGTTTCCACAGGATGGAGCATCTCAAACTTTGGTTACAGTTTCAAAACAAGGCGATGGCCATTTTGGACCCTTTCAACTCCCTCACCGTACGTTCCAAGATGCTTAAAACCTCCCAGAGCTATATCCCTCAACTTCCCTCGGGTCTGGGGTCCATTAGCACCTTGCTGGCTGCATTCACTGCCGGGTTCTTAGTGTTGCTGGGACTCTTGGACCTCCAGAAACACAGGTTAGCCAACAGTATCCAAGGATGCTCTGCATCAATTTGGCCTGTCCATTATGGCTTCAAGGCAGACTCCTGCTGGCCTGTCAGCTGGCAACCAACTGGATTAGGTCTTGAACACAGAGCTTCTGGATCTGAGACAAGGACAAATCCATTGCACACACGCAAGACACCCACAGCTTATAGTATTTACTTAGTTTAAAGATACCAGAGGATTTGTGTTCTTGTGAAGAGCTCTGTGGTACTGCACAGAATGGCCTAGCAAAACTCTCATCAGCCTCATACTTAAATTGTGTGCTTTCTCTGTCTCAATTCAATCATTTGGTGGAGAAAGCTTTGCACCTGCAATTTCGACTCCTGCAATCCATTTACTCTCGCTGTCCTCAGTCTGAGTAACATACACGTGTCACAACATCGCTGAGAAAACTCGTGACGAATCAACGTGATCAAACTGCAGAGCAAACAAATTAACCTGCTCAAAATATAATGTAAGCTGATAAAAATAATGAGCAAAAAAAAATGCATTTGGCAAAAGATCCTTGTTTGTTGGTACCTTGAATAAATGACCAGGCTGCTTCCTGGGATTAATGGACAGGATGTGGTCAGATAAGAAAAAGGTAGGCTTTTGATTCAGAGTATGGTGGAGAGTTAAGTCAGAGCTGGGCCCAGTAGTAAAAATGTCAACTCCAATGGAATCAAAGGGTTTCTCCTCAAATGTGCCCATTAGACACCTGCCTCCACTTTTCTCGAGACTCTTTTTATTTATTGTGTCCTTATCTTTCTGCCATTTCATACACATCAGATCGCGAAGCAAAGCATCAATTCAAAATTAAGCAGACGGTCTTAGTTGACATAGGGCAGGATTTTCCCAGTGGCAAGGTGCAGGCTTGGAGGTTTGATGAAGTGCAATGAAGTGACTATCTGGGTCAAAATGTTCCCATCCATCACTGAGGAAAAGGCCTGATCTTTGGCTGAAGGCAGCCTCCATACAGCAGACAGGAGTTCAAATCCACACACCCCCAACCCAATACATAACGAGTGACAGAATACCAGAGGTCATGCCCCTTCATAGAGATGGCTTCGCAGCTGTGACAACATTTCGGTCTGATATTTTTATCACTCTTCAGAGTGCATCTCCATCCTGTTGTCCAAACCTACAATAGCAGTGCCATCCCTCCAGTCAGGGTACCAACCAGAGGTCTTCCCACACCCTTTGATTGGCCCTTTCACCTACTTATTCACCTGCCATCCCCCCCAATTGGAAGGGGCAATGGGACTCTTGCTGTCTGCTTTATAATGGCCATCTCCGAGCAGATCACAACTGACATCAAGAGATGGCTAAGAGGTGACATTATTGAGGTGTTCAAAATTTTGAACAATTTTAATGGGATAAAGAAGCATATTGTTTCCATCAGTTGGTATGTCAGTAACTAGGGGGGTCACAATTTCAAGATTGCCAGCAAGACAGCAAGGGATGTAATGAGGAGTAACTTTACTTGGAGTGTTGTTAGGATTTGGAATGCACTGCCTCGGAGAGTGGTGGAGGAGGTTTCAAAACAGGGCTGGATTTATATTTGAAAGTGATGATTTTAAGGGGCTACGGAAATAAGGCAAGAGATTGGAACTAGCTGGGTAGCTCCTTCAGGAGCTGGTACAGACACGATGGTCAAACAGTCTCCTTCTGTACAGCAGAAGTCTATGATTCTGTGATTATGCCAATTCCTGGTTCACAGCCCAGAATATGCGTCAAAATTAAACCATTACAATGTCTGATTATTTTGTTTCACTACCTACTTACACTAGTAACTGCATTCAGTGTTCGGGAGCAGGTATGAGTAAGAAACTAGGGAACAGGGTGGACAAAGACATACAAATTGAACTAAGCAGAAACAGTCATGCATGAACTGACCATGACTGCATATCATTACATTGTATTGTATTGCAGTCAAAGGGCAAGTTATAAACTGACTCTTTCCAAATGGTCAAAAAGTCCAAACCTAGAAGACCACAAGGTTCAACTAAACACAAAGACTAGAGACAAGGATGTGTGTTCTGTACCCAGTGACATATGCCTAAGCGTTTGCAAGATTTGAACTCAACTATAAAAAGTCTCCAGAGCAATCAATTACAAATTGCATTGATGTTACCATTATATTACTGAAACCACTGGGATTACTGTACTCATTTCTTCTTTATACAGTATTTGAATTTTTGTCAGAAAACTATGCCATTCATCCCAAGGAATAAGAGTCGATAAAGTGTGGAGCTGGAAAAAGCACAGCAGGTCAAGCAGCATCAGAGGAGGATAGTTGACGTTTCGGGTTGGGACCTTTCATCCCCTTATCCTGCAATTTAGAACCTGAAAACGTCAAGATACTTCTAACCCACTTGTCGCAATTCACAAGCAGGATTTCATCATCAGCACTCAGCCCTAAATTTACCACACTAGGTTAGATTAGATTAGATTCGATTCCCTAAAGTGTGGAAATAGGCCCTTTGGCCCAACAAGTCCACACCGACCCTCCGAAGAGCAAACCACCCAGACCCATTCCCCTACATTTACCCCTGACAAATGCACTTAACACACAGGCAATTTTACCATGGCCAATTCACCTAATCTGCATAACTTTGGTCTGTGGGAGGAAACCGGAGCACCTGGAGGAAACACACACAGACACAGGGAGAACGTGCAAGCTCCACACAGACAATCACCCAGGCAGGAATTGAATCCGGGTCCCCTGGCGCTGTGAGGCAGCAGTGCTAACCAATGAGCCATTGTGCCTCTCCACGAGCTTTCTGAAAATACAATCTATTAAGAAATATCTTAAATTGACAATACATACAAGCTTTTATTGCCAATTTCCTGCTCATAGCCACTACTGTTCAGCTCCCAGACTATTACAGACATTCCAACAGCAACAGAACATACAAAAATATTTGATACTGACCAAAGAAAACGCCAAAATGACCAAAATGTTTTCAGGAATTTAAGATGCTAACACATCCTAAAGTCAGCAGTTGTTGCAAATTAATTTACTGCTTCAGCATTTATTTGCAGAAAAATCCATTTTCATTCCCAGCATCTTTTACGTTAATTTTAAGGAGCTATATTTTTGAGAGAGTATTAATAATAGTGTGAGTTCACTGCCATCTTTAACGTCTTCTGATTATTTCTAACTTTCACTCTGAAAAAACCATGGAGATGTGAATAAACGTTCTCTCCAGCCACAGATGTAAGCAAGCAGAATAAAAGCTGACAGTGCACCCAGATCCAGAGCAGATACTATCCCACATTAGTCAGACTGATTGGAACACAATAGACAACATTCTGCAGCCAAAGGAAAGAAGAATTCTCTTAACTGATTAAGCTGAAGCAACCAAACCACCAGAACCTATGATAAAACCCTGAATTGCCATTTAATATATTTGAAATATATGCAATTGCTCCCACCCATCCCCTTTAAAAGTTATTTAAATCATTGCTTATGTTTGTTGGCATATGACACGGATGCTTGCCTGCAGATAATCCACCTCTACCTATCCGGATGGCAAAATCTTCATCTGGACTCTTGGCATCTCCAACTTCCTCTTCCTTCTTCCCCTTCACTGCTTTCACCTCCTGTTTGAGCGCAAATGCCATTTGCGGAGAATCGTCAATACCCTGAAATAGAAGAGGTCATGCCTGGTCAGAATTTGCATTTGTTTTCCAAGAGGTTTCCTTCTTGTATACCTCTTCCCATGGTATGTTTTATTCCTGTTGTATGTCTCAACATTGAGAGAGTGTTCTGAGTTAACTAGTTTCTCCAAGTAACAATTACAGGTTCAGACATGTACCTGGAAAAGTAGAGGGGGGCAAAAGACTTGTCTTTCAAGGAGGAAGGCTGGAGGGCAAAAAGGAGGTGTTCAATTAAAAGGGGCTGGGACAGAGTCAAGAGGGGAAAACTATTTCACTGGCGGAATGTTTGACAACAAAAGGCCAGCAATTTAAGATGAATGGCAGAAATGGCAGAGCCAGCAGATTGATTTTGCTTATGATGTGGGGGGAGAGAGACTGCAAGAGAGAAAACAGTTTAAATCTGTTAATAAAGAAGTAATCAGCTTACTTGTAAATAAACCTGGAATTTCAGCATAATTTTGCATATCTTCAGGAGCTACTATATGGAGAAAATGTAGTTGATATTATTGAAATGGGCTTTCTGTTCAATTGTTGGGTTTAAATCTGAGATTGAGATTGGAGATGCAGTTAAAAAGGGTAGCAACTACCTGGCTAAAATCTTCCAGCTCTGGACACATGCAATGGGAATGCTTTCACTGTGAACTCACCAGTCGGTGGGAAATGTGTTCCGTGTGATGGTTTATTGTGTTTGGACATGATTGCCAGTTACATTGAAAAAAAAAGTTTGTTGCTAACTTAGGCCTACAGTCTTCTGCCAATTTAAATATTGTAGTGTCGAAGCAATGAATAATTTTCTAAGTGTTGTTGTTCTGTTCAATGAAGGGTTGATCATTATTACAGATCATGATGAATTATTCTAATGCTGCATCTGTACAAATCCAATTGTCAGTAAAGTAATATTACAGTTTGTATTTATGTTACAACATTATCTAATAAATGACATAGCAACAATGAAAAAAGGAGCCCCCTCAAAATCAAAATGCAACCCCCCCCAAATTGATATGTATCATTTTTCACAACACTTGGTAAGTTCAGGGTAATCCAACTTTGGACTGGAGTCTTAAAAGAGGTACAAGGCCCTCCACTTGCATTGCTCAACAGCCAGGTCCTTGTTTCAGACCCAAGTCTTTGTCAATATGGTGGTCAAACACACCTCACTCAGCACTCTGGATGTTACATGCCCATTTTATACCTGTAGAACTTGCACTACCCCAAAGACGTTCTGAGACAGAGTCTTACTCCATTCTAAATTGATAGCAGTCTGAAGACAATTTTTTTTATTCATTCATGGGATGTGGGCATCACTGGCTAGGCCAGCATTTATTGCCTGCCCAGAATTGCCCAGAGGGCAGCTAAGAATGAACCACATTGTGGCGGGTTGGGAGTAGGCCAGACCAGGTATGGATGGCAGTTTCCTTCCCTAAAGAAAATCAGTGAACCATTTTGAATGCAAAGTCCGCATTTTGAAGGAAATGATTGTGTCAGGGAGGGTCAGAAGGGAAATGGTTCCCACTACAAGCCTTTGTGGAGGGAGGTGAAAATGATTGGTGTATCAAGGGGAAAGGGGAGATACCAAAGTTGAATGAAATCAAGGCACTAAAGAGAAAATGACGGACAAACAGAGTTAGGGAGAGAGACACACAGAGGAGAAAGCAAAACAATAAATCAGGGAACAAAACTACATAACAAAGAAACGTGACATAGGTGAGAGAATATTCTCCAACCTACTGTGAGTCATTCCACAAAAGATTGATGAGGGTAAGGTCTATTCTTTTGCAGTTTATTATGACATCAAGTGAATTTAAATGTAAGCATCAATCCATAGAAAGGTGGTCTGAGTGTTCTACATTAAATTGTTTCAGGCAGGGCTTTAATAGACAGGAGTTAAGGAATGTACTCAAATGCATTAAATAATTGTGCTTGGCCACTGGTTCTGAACCCCTATCAGGTTTACTTGCCTTTTAATTTTTCAACACTATCAATAAATCTACAACACATCGCCACACAAACATCATCTTCCCATGTAATTCCATCCTCAATAAGAGAATGGATGAAACAGCAGCAATCAGCACCATCTTCATCAGAGATGCACTGCACGTCACAACACAAACATCTTTCAAACGGAAAGGTTAAACATGAGTCAGCAACAGAAGCTTCTTCTTAATTAAAAAATGGTTGTTTGCTTCTATTTCAAATACATAATAATGAGAGGTCTAGCTTTCAGTTATATTCGAGAGGTTATTAAGCATCGCTCATGACTTTGTTTGTCCCTAATACATAATAATGAGAACCTGCCTTCCATAACAATTGAGCCATCACTCTGCTTCAATAAGGACTCCATCTATTCCACTTTCGTAACTCCCAGTCCTGGAAGTAAAGACAAATTCAATAGTACACTGTCATTAATTATTCAAGCAAATCAACCACAATATTAGCAGTCAACTCACATTTTCTCAAATCAAGTATTCTCAAGTTTTTGCAGGTCCTGTTCAGATTGGAATTACAGTCCAAAACAAAATCAAGATAAGGAACATCAAAGGATGAAATTTAATGTCAGACTAATTTACATACAAGAAGTGAGCTGCTATTTTAGCACAGTTCATCATTAAATTGTAGAGAGAATTGAGAGATAGTCAAAGTAAGGGAAGTACTTAGCTGACTAATTAAAGATAAGAAAATTGGGAATAGCTAATGCCAATTCTTTAAGAAAATGGCAGTCAATGGCAGGTAAAGTAACAAAAGTTTGCATTTATATAATGCCATTAAAAACATACATGTCCCAAATCCTTCACCAAGTTGTACAAGCCAAATAAGAAGTCACACTAACGACGACACCCAAAACTTTGAACAAAGACATTAGCTTTAAGGAGTGTCTTAAAGAAGGAGAGGGCAGAGAGTTTAGAAAGGGAATTTCAGAGCTTAGGTTTTGGTCAAGCTGGCCTTACCAATCATTGGGTGAATATGCAAGATCGGACCTGGAGGGACAGAATTCTGAAAAGGTGATGGGGATCTAGGTTGATTTTAGGAGGTTACAGAGATACACGAAAATAATGTCATAAAGGGATTTGAACACAAGAATGAGAACATCAAACGCGAGGTATTTATGTATTTGGAGCCCATGTCAGTCAACCAGCACAAAAGGCAACAAGTGAATGAGACTTCAAATGCAGGAGCATTTTGGATGAGCTGAGGTTTACGGAGAGTGGAATTTAGGCCAGGAAAGCTTTGGAACTGCCAAGACAAAGAATAATAATGAATTGAATGAGGTGCAATTGTTATCACTGAAGCAAGGCTGACAGCTGAGGCAACAAGTGCTGGGGTGTTTTGCTCCATTTCTCAATAGGTGTCACACAGTCTACCCTGTGATAGAGTACTGTCCTGTGCATTAGATTGCAGAGTGAGCCCAGCTACAATCTCAAAATGTTCATCATCACTTATCATGTTTTTTTTACTCAATCAACCCTGAAAATAATGTCAAATTACCACAGCCAGATAGCCAGCAATTAATATGCAAAAACAGCTATAAATCAATTTGAACATCTTGCTAGGTGTTAAGTACGTACTTGGGACCAACTAGCCTTTATTATTCTGCTGTTTGGGAGAGCAAAGCCTAAACAAGACAGTGGGGAAAGACAGGAGAACAGCTTGCAAGGTATAATTAAGCTATTAAATATTATTCTAGTGAAAGCTACTGTTTACATCTTCCCTGGGACAAGATACATGAGCAGAGTTCATCTTTAAATTAGCCTTTCCAGAATTACCAAGTGCAAATTGTTTGTTTCAATATAATTAACATTTGATTCAACCAATCAAAATAAAATTACTCCAGGAAATGTGTCCTAAATTTCTGCAAAGGAACCATAATAAAATTGAAGGACCAGAAGCAAGATCTCACAAATTATATTCATAACATCGGTTGGTTCATTGCAAATATTCATTTTCTAACCAGCGGTGAGTCAGTAACTTAGACTGATATTGTAGAGAAAGCCACGATTAACGATTAACCTAACGGTGCAGAGCTAACATTGAAGAATCCATCAATTTACTGTTTGGTTTGTCATGAAAGAAGACATAAGGAATAATAGATTAGAATCACGGAATCCCTACAGTGTGGAAGTAGGCCATTTGTCCCATCGGGTCCACACCACCCCTCCAAATAGCATCCCATCCAACCCCTGTAACCCTGCATTTCCCTGGGCTAATCCAGCTAGCCTGCACATCCCTGGACACTATGGGCAACTCAGCATGGTCAACCAACCTGACTTGCACAATTTTGAATTGGAATCCTTGGTTCAACAAAATGAGGAAGTTGCCTTCAGAAGCTTGGTTGGTCAGTAGCAGTAGAATACGCTAAACACTAACTTTCAATATCATAGTTACTTGAATGGATACATTTAAATGGTGTCAAAAATTGATGAGGAGTGATACAATGGCTTTCCACCTTTCAGGCAACCACAACAGATGTTTTGACAGAATTTGCTTACCAGTTCATTCACAGTTTAACTGTTTAAATGCAGTGATTGTAAAAGACACACTGACAGATTTTTGTGTACGTTTTAAAATAAAGGAAATAGTATTAATCGTTTTGAACACTTAATTTATAAAAAGATTTATGAAAGACTCCAACTCACACTCTCACATGCATTCAAGATTTATATTTGCTAGTGTTGGACTGGGGTGTGCTAAGTTAAAAATCTCACAACTCCAGGCTATAGTTGAACAGGTTTATTTGGAAGCACTAGCTTTTGGAGCGCTGTTCCTTCATCAGGTGTTTGTGGAGTACAAGATTGTAGGAGACAGAATTTAAAGCAAAAGTTTACAGTGTGATGTAACTGAAATTATATATTGAAAAAGACGAGACTTAACAAACAATCCAGGTCTTTTTCAACATATAATTTCAGTTACATCACACTGTAAACTTTTGCTATAAATTCTGTGTCCTACGATCTTGTACACCACAACCACTCCGAAAGCTAGTGCTTCCAAATAAACCTGTTCGACCATAACCTGGTGACGTGCATTCAAGAAATTCACACACATTAACAAGTAGGTTACAAAGAGGGAGGATAGATTAAATTTTTAAAGTGTCCCAAAAGAAGGTTAATAGATAAAACAGAGTCTGTGGATTTACAACATGGATGGTTTCAAGCTGGATCAGTGATCTTTTCAGACACTGCACCAACATAATTTAAGAATCTCTGTCTTCTCAGCAGTCAGCAGCTGCTTGGTTAATGTGGAAGACACTGCCTGGAGTATTTGACTGGTCAGAATGCAGGAAGGGCACAAGTTAGTGGAATAGTTGGATGGAGAGAGTGAGAATGAGGGAGAAAGAGACAGAGTGTGAGAAAGAGAAAATGAAAGAGACAGCATAAGAACAAGAGATAAACCACGATGCTGCTCCCCACTCAAGGTAGTTTCTTTAAACACATAGGATTAGCTTGATCACATTAACTTCATTTCCAAACTGGCTGTTTGCCAAATACAGTCCCAAGTAGACAAGCAGGAGGCTGGAGGAGCACAGCAAGCCAGGCAGCATCAGGAGGTGGAGAGGTCGACACTTCAGGTGGATCCCTTTTTCAGAAATGATTTCTGAAGAAGGGTTATACCCAAAATATTGACTTCTCCACCTCCTGATGCTGCCTGGCTTGCTGAGCTCCTCCAGCCTCCTGCTTGTCGACTTTAGATTCCAGCATCTGCAGTTTTTTTGGCTCTAAATATACTCCCAAGTCAACTAGGGAACTGTCACTCCAGAACCACAGTTTAAAGAATTTGGAATGTGCGACTGATGCAGTCCTTCAATCACTTTGGACAATGGACTCTGCCAACAGCTTTGTCTATAACCCTCCTGAATAACAGCTGATATCTGGAGCTTTTGTGAATGGTTCGGGAAATGGGTCACTGACACATGTTTTAAGTTCAATCCACCGCGGGTTACTTCGGGAAAGCATGTCTCCTTTCTCATGGTTTTGGGCAATTTATAAGGTGAAGTTATGTAACTATTTGGAGATTTAAGAGCTGCCATTTGATTCACTTAAAACATTGTTTTCAGTTGATTTTAAAACTTATTCTGTGGTTTCAGGCCAAACAGTAAATAATGTACTTTTTGATGCAATACATGGTTTTGTGACAATATTTTCAGTGGAAATTCAATTGTGGAGATAATTGGTTAACGGGCAAGTTTTCTGAAGAAAAACAGTATTAAAGTGATTTGACAGAGGATAACATAATAAGATGCAAGGAGATCAGGATGAATGACAATTCTGTTGAACCAACAGAGATCACAGCATTACACTTCCTTAAGGCATTACCAAATGATTTAAACAACATGTTGTTGTATTGTTACACAGGACACGACATGGAGAATGAAAGTTATCACTAGTTATTTTGCAAAATAAACTGAAAAGGACCAACTCTGCTAAGTCCACTTTACTGCTTTCAAAACTGAATAAATTACAGTTCGGATATTTTGGTGTAATACTCCCACTTCAGAGATTTGAGCACTTAATCCAGGCTGACGTTTCAGTGCCCCTTTGAGACAGCTTGTCAGATGAATCATTTAACTAAGCTCATCCCTCTCAAGTGAATATAAGAAATACCACAGCAGAGCGCAAGAGTTCCAAGTACATCTTGACCAAAATTTATCCCTCAACTGTCATGACTAAAATGGAGATGTCAACTCATTGACATCTTTGAGATGAATTTGATCTCTCACTGCCATTAAAAAAACCAACCTGCTATTCTTTCCTTTTTTACTTTTGAACTGCACACATTTTCTCCCCCTCCTATTTTTCAGCTGTCTATTGCATGTCAACGAGAGTAAGAGATTCACACAAAGTGTCACTAACCATCCAGAGTGGATAGACAACACTCATAGACATTTCTGTTAGCAGCCGTTTTTAAATGCCTGGAAAATACAGATACCCCCTTCAACAGCAAGTGTCATCTCTCTCTCTCTCTCTCTCTCTCTCTGGGAGTAAGTGTACGAGATGTGCCTTGGGCGCACTCTCTATTCACCACCAGGAGTGACCACACAGAGAATGTCCCTCCAATTCGCCTTCCATCTGTCAAGAGAACTGTTCATAATGAATAAAGTCAACACCTAAGAAACAGTTGAAGCAGGCTGGTCCCAATACCTCTATGATGCTGCGTGATGGGACTCTATCGTTTAACACTGCACCACATGCAACCTCCTGTTACTTCCTGGAGTAATCAAGGCTGGGAAAGACAGATTTTGACTCTGAAAGAGTATCAAGAGCTATGAAACAAAGGCAGGAAAATAAAGTTGGAGTACAAAGCAACTGGAATCTAACTGCATGGAGAATAGATGTAAGAGCTGAATGAAACTCTTTATTCCCTATCCTCTCATTTGGAGAAAATGGTGATGAGACTCGTTTAATACCTCTGTCAATTGATTGTGTCATATAATAAACCACTCTGCAATTTGCTTTCATTGGAAACAGTTCTCCAGCTGTTGCTAACTGAAAGCCAGCTTGTACTTCATACAAATCTGACCAGCTATCAGGAACCAGTAAATGTAATTTAATTATAATTAAGAAAATAAATGAAAATGAATGATAAGGACCCATTCTTGCCTGGATTTGTCATCTCGTTTCACTGTGTCACTTCACATCTTCCTCAAGACAACTGGCTTTCAAGTTTGATTTGTGTATTAGCATGGAGCAGTTAAACAAGGTGGAGTGATCCCACGGCAAACAGATCAGATGTCCGCTCTGCAGTCCTGACACATCCATTCATAAAGGGTGGCGCATAATTAACAATTCACTGGAGGAGGAGGATCCCCAAATATCCCCATCCTCAATGATGGGAGAACCCAACCCATTGGGGAAAAAGATACGGTTGAATCACTTGCAGCAATCTTCAGCCAGAGTGCCGAGTGGATGATCCATCTCTGCCTCCTCCAGTGGTCCGCAACATCACAGCTATTAGTCTTCAGTTAATTGGCATCACTCCAAGCATGATCAAGAAATAGTTAGAGGCATTCAATACTGCAAAGACAAACAGCCCTGACAATATACAAGCAATAGTACTGAAGCCTTGTCCTGTAAAACGTGCCACACCTGCAGCCAAGCTGTCCCAGTCCAATTACGCAACTGGCATCGACCCAACAATGCAGACAATTGTACACCAAAAAAATGGATAAATTCAACCCAGCCAATTACCACCCTATCAGTCCACTCCCATCCTCAGTAAAATACTAGGAAGGTGCCATCAGCGGTGCTATCAAGCAGCAAACCTTTGCTCACTGACACCCAGTTTAGGTTCTGCCTGGACCACTCAGCTCCTTGCCTCATTACAGTCTTAGTTCAAACATAGATGAAACAGCTAAGCTGAGCTGAGAGTGACAGCCCTTGACATCAAAGCCACATTTGACCAAGTATAACGCCATGGAGCCCTAGCAAAACTGGAAATAATGGGAATGGGGGGAAACTCTCCATGGGCTGGAGTCATATCTGATACACAGAAAGATAGCTGTGGTGGTTGGAGGTCAGTCATCTCGCCTGCACAAGTTCCCCACAACAGTATCCTAAGCCCAACATCTTCAGCCGCTTCATCAAATGACCTTGCCTCCATCATAAGGTCAGAAGTGGGAATTTCGCCAATGATTACATGATGTTCGTCACCATTTGCGGCTTCTCAGTTTCTGAAACAGTCCATGTTCTAATGTAACAGGATCCAGACAATATGCAGGTTTGGGCTGACAGGTGACAAGTAATATTCACAGCACAGAAATGTCAGGCAATGACCATCTTCAATAAGGGACAATCTAACCACAGTCCCTTGACATTCAATGGAGTTAGCATCACTGAACCTCCCCCATTCTCAACATCCTGAGGTTTACCATTGACCTGAAACTCAACTGGATTTAATACATAAACACAGTGACTACAACAATAGGTCAGAGGCTAGGAATACTGCAGCAAATACTTCACCTACTGAATCCCCAAAGCCTGTCCACCATCTCCAAGACACAATTCAGGAGTGTGATGGAATATCCCCACTTGTCTGGATGGATATTGCTCCAACAACGCTCAAGAAGCTTGACACCATCCAGGACAAAGCAGCCCATTAGACTGGCAGCACATCCACACGGACCCACTCCCTCCACTGCTGACGGTCAGTAGCAGAATGTGTACTATCACCAGGATGCACTTCAGAAGTTCACCAAAGATCCTTAGCCAGCACCTTCCAAACCCTCGACTACTTCCATTTAAAAGGAGAGGGGCAGCAGATTCATGGGAACACAATCACCTGCCAGTTCTTCTCCAAGCCACCCACCATCCTGACTTGAAAATATATCCCCATTTCTTTATTATTGCTGGATCAATATCCTGGAATTCCCTCTCCAGTGGCTTTGGGTCTACCAACAGCATGTGGATGTTGCGGTTCACCAGAATCGTCCTGAGGACAATAAATGTTGGCCCAGCCAGCAGCCCCCTGTTCCACACGTGAATAAAAAAAATAAAAGCAAGAGTTTGCAAAGTTGCCTATTGAGGCATGAAAGCCATTGCGGGGCAGGACATAAGACCATAAGACACAGGAGTGGAAGTAAGGCCATTTGGCCCATCGAGTCCACTCTGCCATTCAATCATGGCTGATGGGCATTTCAATGCCACTTACCCACACTCTCCCCATAGCCTTTAATTCCTTCTGAAATTAAGAATTTATCAATCTCTGCCTTGAAGACATTTAACATCCTAGCCTCCACTGTGCTCCGTGGCAGTGAATTCCACAGGACCACCACTCTCATTTCCGTTTTAAATTGAGCCCCACTAATTCGAAGGCTGTGCCCATGGGTCCTAGTATCCCTGCCTGACGGAAACAATTTCCCAGCATCCACTCTTTCTAAGCCATGCATTATCTTGTAAGTTTCTATTAGATCTCCCCTCAACCTTCTAAACTCTAATGAGAATACAGTCTCAGGATCCTCAGCCATTCATCTTATGTTCAGCCTCCCGTTCCAGGGGTCATTTGTACAGCTCCTGACCAACAGCTCAGGAGCTGTATTTGCTCTCAAAACATCAAGTTACTTTGTGCAAACCCTGTGGGAGCTCAGTACTGGAAGAATGTGTGTCACCTGCATTTCTGGTCAATGGTAACCCCCATAATGTTGATAGTGGAGGAGGTTCAGTGATGGTAACTCCATTAAATGTCAAAGGGTGGTGGATATACATTGGTCTATGGGTCAAATTGTACTCTCAAATTTACGAGTTGTGCTAATGACTATTTCATACAATTCCTACAGTGTGGAAGTAGGTCATTCAGCCCATCAAATCCACACCAACCAACTGAAGAGAATCCCACCTAGACTTACCTCCCCACTACCCTCGAACCCCACATTTCCCATAGCTCGCTTGCACATCCCCGTTCACTATGGGACAACGTAACATGGGCAGTCGACCTAACCTGCACATCCTTGAACTGTGGGAGGAAACTGGAGCACCCAGAGGAAACCCACATAGACATGTACAAGCTTCAGACAGACCGTCGACTGAGGCTAGAATCAAACCTAGGTCCCCGGTGCTATGAGGCAGCGGTGCGAATCATGAGCCAGACACTTATCAGTTTGGTCAATGAAGACAATAAGGCTGTGACAGAGGGATAGTGAGAAAGGGAGTAAAGAGCAAAGAGAGAGGGAAAATGGAGTGATTGGAGTTGGAGGCTGAAATTCAAATGAAAGAGAAAGACCAGTGAAATATTTATTTTACTGTTCGGGGTGATATGATTTACAAGGATAGTGTCCACATACCTTGAACATAATTGGACTTAAAACTTATTGAGAGGAGCATAAGTATTTGGTACAAAAGGAAAAAACAATGAGCCTTCTGTTTAGATTCAACAACAGAGGGATGGTGGGATCCAATTTGAGACGATTTGGTTTGCAATGCCTCCTTTGAGTGGCTAGTGTGTACAGTCAGGTTGACAAGAGTGAAAGAGGAATGCACAACCCAAACCAAGCCCAGAATATTGGCGACAGGTGATTGTTGTGTGGGAGCTAAGTGCCAGAAAGCGGTGGACAAATTGGAGAAGCGCAGAACCTAACCCAGTGTGCACACAAATATACCACCCACCATTAATCTCACACCTTGCTCCACCCTCAGGATGTGAACATCCTGTAGGCGAAACAGCCTGTTCCATTGTACAATAACAGGTGGCTAAGAGCTTGTGACAGGACTTCAACCGCACACAGGGCTCATGGTAATCTTGTAATGTATGTTCAAAGTCCAAACTACCGATGTTTCACAACTGCACTTCCAGAAACTTCTTATTGTGAATAACATAAACTTTGCTGTTGTCCTGATTGTATTCTCACTCTCTGGGCTGGCTGCCGAAGTTGTGACATTATAATTTGATGTTAAGGGTTAGTGCAGAACACCATCTTTACTATTTTGACAGTGAGATTTTGTAATTACTGTTCACGAATTGTATGGGCTGAAAACTGTTCATTTGCTAATTTACTGTTAAACAGATGTGTCTGTTCACTTATTTTCTAAACGAGGCTTGTCTAACCTTCCCACATGAGGACGCCGGTGAACAAAATATCAGAAAGATACGGTTTGCCACAACAGTCAACATTAATCTTCAAAAAGCATTCCAAAACAATAAATTGTTCCTTTAAATGAATAATTGATAAACAGCTAATACAAAGCACAAGCAGCCAGCAGAGGAGACATAATTGTGTTGTGATCCTGTCACTGGCTTTGCAAGCTGGAGAGGCAGGCTCATGATCTGGGAATATGGGTTTGAATCACTCCATGGTAGAGGTGAAATTGGAGTTTCATTAAACTGATTTTTCTTTTCCCCCAGAACCTCTCTCAATGATTAGGAAGCAGAGTTACACAAAGCAAGTGACTAGACTCCAAGTCCTGATCACCAGTGCTATGTTCAGGCGTGGGGTTTAACTGGCACTGACCTTGGTTTGCATCTCGAGGAAATACTCTGAGCTGTTCTCATGGAATCCACACTAAAGTGACATCAGTAACTCGATGCCTTTCAGCCTGGGGCTTCTTCATCTTCTGCATGGTAGAGAGGTACTTGAGGAAAAGGAGGAGGATGGGGACAGTTGGCTACATGTATCACTAACCATTCCCCCATCCATTCTCTTATTCACTCATTGTGTGTCATCTGTGCTTATGTCTGCATGTGTTGCTGTCCATATGTGCGCCTGTGTATCTATGTATTTATGTCTGTCCGTATGTATTTGCATTTCGCATCTGTTGTCTGTCGATCATGTGCTCGTGTCCATGTGTGCCTGTGTCCATGTCTGACTGTTGTGAAGATGCTGCTCCTTCAACAAGGTTAGGTTGTCCTTGGATTTTTTTTGTCAAGAGGTCGTAAAGACACAGACTCCAAAATGTCTGGGGTTGATCTACTTCAAAATGTTTTTAAGTTTTAAAACAAACACTTGTATAATGAAAGGGGAGTGGCCAGTTCTCCCAGCTCAGCTTTTCTCTGGTTTGGTTTGGTTTTGGCAGTCTGACTGTTCACTGAAAGCAGGCTTTCAGTTTGAGGCTGCTGGTCCAGGTAACAGTTACATGGAAGAGAGTGTTCCATGCTGCATCCCTTTGTCATTTCTCTCTCCTGTAAGACCCTGTTTTTGATTTTACCTTTTTTGCCATGGAGTGTTTATGAGGATTGTTGAAGGAATTCAGAACACCATCATTAAATTGGGATAATCTGATGGGTTTTGGATAGGTTAAGTTATTCTATATTCTGTTTTCTTTTGCTTGTGATTCATTCTGTAATCTTGTGAACAAATTCTGTTTTGTTTAAAACTAAGTGGTTTGACCAGCTGCACCCCTCCTAGAATATCCACTTAATATCTGCTTAAAACAACCAGCAAAGTTAGGGTTCGGGCTATTTTCTAGAAATGTTTTGAGGGGGTCTGGCCAGGTCCATAACACGGCCTCCATGAGTATATGCCCGTGTGTGGTCTATCTGTCCACACATCCATGTGTGTATCTGCGTATAGCTGTGTGTGTACCTGTCTATAGTTTTATGTGTGTATCCATGTATCTGTGCATGTGTGCTTGCATCTTTTTCTCCATGTCTTTATGTCAGTCTGTCACTCGCTCACTCAGCTCACCATCTGGTCTGTGCTGTAGTTGTAACTGTTGCCCCTCACCAGCTCCCAGTCTCTCCGGTTATCAGTGGTCCCACCTCCCTAACTGCAAGCCCCTGTTTGAAAATAAATCCTTCCTACCTGCATTGCTGCTGGGAGCTACTGCCCAGTTGGTGTGGAAACGATTTGGCCCAACATTAAACCTTTGAATATTTTAATTGACTTCTTTGTGGTTACATTTGCTTACACACACACACACACACACACACACACACACACACACACACACCTCAAGCTAGTGTCTCCCAGTGCCTGTCCCACAGACTCACTGACATAGGCCTCAGGCTGGATAAACACATTCATATTGCACCAATTCCCCCAATCACAGACTTTTGCTTTCTCACATTTACTGCTGTCAAGTTTCATTGTGAGACAGACGGTTGCAAACACAGAACAGAATCGAATGCATGAGCAGCTCCTTTGAAATCTTCCAATTACACCGATCTGGCTTTTGAACAACAGCTTGATTAACCATGAAGTACCCTTCAGCAAGCCATGGGCTGCCTTAGACAAGCCGGATCTAAATTGCAATCTAATGGTGCTTTTGTTTTTTTGTTCATTCATGGGATGTGGACATCATTGCAGGATTTACTAACTAACCCAAATAGCCCAGAAGAATCAACCATATTGTTGGTGAGTCTGGAGCCACATGTAGGCCAAACCAGGTAAGGACGGAAGTTTCCTTCCCTAAACAGCTTTATTGAAGCAGATGTGTTCTGCTGAGCTATAGGGAGAGGCTGAATAGGCTGGGGCCTTTTTCCCTGGAGTGTCAAAGGCTGAGGGGGAGTGTCATAGAGACATAAAGATGTACAGCACTGAAACAGAACCTTCAGTCCAACTCATCTATGCCGACCAGATATTCCAACCTCATCTAGTCCCATTTGCCAGCACTTGGCAAATATCTCTGGAAACCCTTCCTGTTCATATACTCATCCAGATGCCTTTTAAATGTCGTAAGTATATCAGCTTCCACCACTTCCTCTGGCACCATACATGCACCATCCTCTGTATGAAAAGGTTGCTCCTGAGGTCTCTTTTATATCTTTCCCCTCTCACTCTAAACCTATGTCTCCTGGTTTTAGACTCCTCCACTCCAGGGAAAAGACTTTGTTTATTTACCCTATCCATGTCCCTCATGATTTTATAAACCTCGGTAAGACCATCCTTCAGCCTGTGATGCTCCAGGGAAAACAGCTCCAGCCTATTCAGCTTTCCCCTATAGCTCAAATTCTCCAACCCTGGCAACATCCTTGTAAATCTTTTCCAAACCTTTTCAAGTTTCACAGCATCCTTCCGATGGGAAGGAGGCCAGAATTGCATGCAATATTCCAAAAGTGGCCTTACCGACACCCTGTCTAGCCAAAACATGACTTCAGCTCCCAACTCCTATACTCAACACTCTGACCAATAAAGGAAAGCATACCAAACGCCTTCTTCATTATCCTATCCACCTGCCACTCCACTTTCAAGAAGCTATGAACCTGCACTCCAAGGTCTCTTGGTTCAGCAACACTCCTGAGGACCTTACCATTAAGTGTATAAATCCTGCTAAGGTTTGCTTTCCCAGAATGCAGCACCTTGCATTTACCTAAATAAAACTCCATCTGCCACACCTGAGCCCATTGGCCCATCTGATGAAGATTCCATTATAATCTGAGGCAACTTTCTTTGCTGTCCACTACACCTCCAATTTTGGTATCATCTGCAAACTCACTAACTATACCTCCATTGTTCACATCCAAATCATTTAAATAAATGACAAAAAGTAATGGACCCAGCACCAATCCTTGTAGCACTCCACTGGTCACAGACCTCCAGTATGAAAAACAACCCTCCACCACCACCCTTATACCTTAGCCCAGTTCTGCATCCAAATGGCTAGTTCTTCCTTTATTCCATAAAATCTAACCTTGCTAACCTGTCGAACGCCTTACTGAAGTCCAAATAGATCACATCCACCGCTCTGCCCTCATCAATCCTCTTTGTTACTTTTTCAAAAAACTCAAGGATTCACTCAATCTCTCCTGTCTATACCTGACATATGCTTTATAAAATCATGAGGGTCATGAATGGGTGAATAGCCAAGGTCTTTTCCAAGGATAGGGGAGTCCCACACTAGATGGCATAGGTTTAAGGTGAGAGGGGAAAGATTTAAAAGGGACCTAAGGGCAATTTCTTTCAAGCAGAGAGTGGTGTGTGTATGGAATGAGCTGCCAGAGGGAGCAGTGGAGGCTGGTACAATTACATTTCAAAGACATGTTGATTGGTTTCTGGGTAGGAAGGGTTCAGAAGGATATGGGCCAATGATGGCAAATGGGACTAGGTTATCTGGCTGGCATGTACAAATTGGATCGACATGTCTGTTTGTATGCTGTACAGCTCTATGATTCTCTGATAGTCAACAACACTTTCATGGTCTCAATTCCAGATTTTTGTTATGTTCACATTCCACCACAGAGGATCATAGAATCCCTACAATGTGGAAACAGGCACTTTGGCCCAAGTCCACATTGACCCTCCAAAGAGTATCCCACCCAAACCCATTCCCCATCCTATTATTCTACGTTTACCCCTGACCAATGCACCTAACCTACACATCCCTGAACTCTATGGGCTATGTAGCATGGCCAATTCACCTAACTTGCACATCTTTGGACAGTGGGAGGAAACTGGAGCACCCGGAGGAAAAACACACAGACACGGGGAGAATGTGCAAACTCCACACAGACAGTCGCCTAAAGTTGGGAACAAACCCGATCCTTGGTGCTATGAGGCAGCAGTGCTAACCACTGAGCCACTGTACCAGTCATGGCAGGACTCAAAGCCAGGTCCCCAGACCATTGCCTGGGTCTCTGAGTTAGCAGTCGAACAACCACAGAAACCACCACCTCCATCGACAATGCAAACCATCGCCTCCTCAGTGGCTGATTACAGACACTTTTCAAAGGTGAGCAAAAACAAAATGATTCAACAATATCCAGTAGTGCCTGTGACTCAGAAAAGTTTAACCTTTCTTGCCTCCTGTAAACTTAAACGCACTCATCAGGAATAACTTCTGAGTATTCCTAACCATTTCAGAAATATTTTATTAAAGCAGAATGAACAAAACTACTGATGATTATTTTACACAACAGCTTGTGTGCAGTGTTGGGGAACGAGTCAACAGTGTGCAGCAGATATATAAAACTGTCCGCAGCTTTGAAAGGAATGAATTCAAGTAACAATCCCAGGAAATCGCCCCCACAGTGGGGTTGAGTTGTGTGTCCCACTATCATTCCCAAAGCAAGATTCTGCTCTTATTGTGGGTCAAGAGCCAGAGGGTAAAACATATGCCACTGAATGCCTCAGTAACTTCCTAATGTGTAACAATATATCATGTGGAGAATGATATTGCCTTTAGAAGCCAAGTAACGTACGGCACAAGTGGGAAAATGTAATTGTATGATGCAATCGCTTCAAGCAATGTTTCACAAGCAATTTGTTTTGATAAAGTCGATCTCAATCTCACCACCCATCATGGAGGTTGCATTCTATGTGGTGTAGGGACTTACCATCCGAGGGGATCAGAAGTGATTAAAAAACTGGCACAAAGCTGATCACTTCACAGTGAATGCACCAAGGGAAAATGTAATTCACCCCAAGGGCACAGTATGTGGCCTGTTCTGGTTTTCAGGCTGAGAACCTCAGAGCATGCGTACATCAGTCACTCAACTTCAAAATTATTTTGGCATTTGCCCATTTGTTGCCTTGTATGAAAAGGTCAGTTTAGCTCAGCTGGTTGAATGGCTGGTCTGTAATGCAGAGTAATGCAGGTTCAATTCCCACACCACATGAGGTCTCCATGAAAATTCACCTTCTTAACTTTGTCCGTAAGCAAAGTTGTGGTGTGGTCAAACCACCATTAGTTATCTCTCTGTCCTGAGACCATGGTCCTTTGGGACTGTGGCAAATTTACCTTGACATCCTTGTTGATACTGCTATGGCATGGCATCTAAGCTGATAGTCAACCATGTCGCTGTGAGTCTTAAGTCACACATAGGCCAGACCAGGCAAGGTGGTGCTACATTTAAAATGGCGCCATAAATAACCACTTGTAGACTTTTGACTCTACTCACTTGAGTACACGTGAAAATAAAGCTAACTCAAAAATGGCAGCTTCCTTTCCTAAACAGCATTAGTGAACTGGATGTTTCTTCTCTGTTAATTGAAAATGGTCATCATTAGACTCTTATTGAATAAACCAACCCATGCACAGTGAGGGAAACAGCTGCCTAGAGATGACTGAAATGGACAAACAATTGGAGGATGCTAACCAAGGGCAGGAAAACAAGCAGCTCAAGTCCCAATGCGCTCTCGGTGTGGGCAGAGGTGCCAGAGAATCGGACAGTGGCAAATGTGACACTCGAATTCAAGAAAGGATGAAAGACAAATGACATGCCAGTCAGTGTAACATGGTTAAGGTTTTAGAAACAATATCTGGCAAGCAACACCAAAAAATAAAATCAACTTGAAGAGGTTTGGTTAATGCAGGAAAACCAACAGGATCTTTATCTTGAGAAGTGGGAATCGCTGGGAAGGCCAGTGTTTGCGACTCCTTATCCCACAGAAATGTAAACCTGATTTCAATGGGGAGTAGCCTACCAGCACAATCAGATCACAATTCTAGATCTCCATACTGCAGATACGTTCAACCTATTAAATTGATGTCTTCACTTCACTGCAGGCAATCCATCACACCACTCATTTGCAGCTTTGCAAGTACAAAATAGCACAGCTGTCAGAATGCAGAATTTTAGAAAACAACATTTCTCCTCTCCTGAATTAACTGATTACTGTGAGCATAACTCAAACTCCCAATCATTAATTATTTGAATTATGAGGGATTGCAACTTTAAAATAACTGGGCAGCTGCCAAAGCCAGAGATGTATTGAAAGTCAAAGGCCACTGTTGGAATATTGCATGTAATTCTGATCTCCTTCCTATCGGAAAGATGTTGTGAAACTTGAAAAGGTTCAGAAAAGATTTACAAGGATGTTGCCAGGGTTGGAGGGTTTGAGCTAAAAGGAGAGGCTGAACAAGCTGGGGCTATTTTTCCTGGAGCGTCAGAGGCTGAGGGGTGACCTTATAGAGGCTTATAAAATCATGAGGAGCATGGATAGGATAAATAGACAAAGTCTATTTGTGATCTGGGGTCAGGGATTCCAGAACTAGAGAGCATAGGTTTAGGGTGAGAGGGGAAAGATATAAAAGAGATCTATGGGGCAACTTTTTCACATAGAGGGTGGTATGTGTATGGAATGAGCTGCCAGAGGAAGTGGTGGAGACTGGTACAACTGCAACATTTAAAAGACATTTGGATGGATATATGAACAGGAAGGGTTTGGAGGGATATGGACTGGGTGCTGGCAGGTGGGACTAGATTGGGTGGGGATATCTGGTTGGTATGGACGGGTTGGACCAAAGGGCTGTTTCCATGCTATACATCTCCATAATTCTATGACCCAATTGTCCGGTAGGTAATTGGTAATGTGGTACATCGTAACTCCAAGTTGTACATGATTATCCAATGGAAATTGTAGAATTTAAATGAATAACTTGCAACTTGGAATAGGTACTGATGGATCCCTTCCATTTCACAGCAATTCCCACAACTCTATAGTACAGCAGACTGCACCTTATAGACATCAATGGTAAAAAGATAGTGGCAGAGAGAATAACACATTGCACCATGTTGTTAATGGGGAGAGACAACCTCACACCAATTGGAAGCAAATGTTCAGCCCAAAATATTTTAATTCAGCAACAGAGAAAGTGTGGTTCTTGATATGACCACTGTCTAAGGCTTTTCTGCCAAAGTATAACAGGATTCCGTTCAGCCATTGGATCCTCCCGATGCCTCAAATAAATGCCTACAGGTTAATGTAAGTACAGAGAAAACTGAACCCCAATATTTGTTTGTCTCCGCTCCAAATAAAGATGGGATAGATCTGAACAGCTTCATTATCTGGGTGTGTACATAAAGATTTTATTTTATGAATAAAGCATATTTTTGCAATAAAGAAAATGCTTCTGGGTAGCATTGACAGAGAAACAAGCTAAGGTTGGTTTCCAAAATGGTTCTTTTAACTATGCCAAAAAAAGGATATAACATTGATCTTCATAAACATGACAGATTTCCATAACTTTGCATGTAGTTATCAGAGTTTGTGACGATGACGAACTGTATCAGTTTGCACAGATCAACACAGTAATCATTTCAATGTCATGCATTTGTAATTTTAATCTTTTCAACATCATGTTCACAGTCCAACAATCTATGTCAACCTGTCACACTGTAAATATATTCTCCTGCCAATGGTGGCACTGCAGCACAGACAGAAGGTTATAACTTGAGCATGACCCACTGAAATGGAACAATAATGTCAAGAGGTGACAGGAAGTGACTCAACTACAGAATTTTTGAAATAATCCAGCAGGATGAATAAACAAAGCCATTGTGTAAATGCAATCATTTAAAACAAAGTTGCATATTTCTGAAGGAGCGGCGCTCCGAAAGCTACTGTAACCTGGTGTTGTGTGATTTTTAACTTTGTACACCCCAGTCCAACACCGAAATCTCCAAATCTTGTATATTCCTATACTTGTAAAGTTCTAAGCATTTCAACTTATTGCCTATACGGGCGTTGTTTTTGACCGACAGAACTGTACAAGCCTGAGAAGTTAATCCTCTGGAATGGAATAGGTTAAGAATTTTATTAACCTGAATTTTTTGCTGTGTGCAAAATTCACAATACAGCTTTACTGCTGCTAAAAGATAGTACGACTGATCAGATAATATTTACCAGTTGTTTCCTTCTGATTTCTTTATGTTCTTTATTCAAGTTGACTTTTGTGTATCTAACAAACATATCTGTAGCCAGGTGGAAAACACAAAAAGAATATTTAAAAGTGAAAAATAATTAGCCTGTATTGTTTAAGTTGCTTTTGTTTTATTTTGATTATCTAAAGGATGAAATTCAGATGCATAAAATGGGATGAACAAATAAAATGGGATTGGGTGAAGTTGGTGAGCATGTGCGGCAAGTTAGCTCGCTCACATGCATTGTACAACAACACCATTCCATTCACTGGACCCTTTACTGAGGCAGAAGGACCTGGCATGATAAAATGGCCCACTTCTTAAAATACATGAATGAGCAGAACTTTACTGGTGCAAAACAACAGTAACATAATGAAATTCCATATGAAGTGTACAAGATGCATTTTAAAGTTAAAATGTATAATAGCTTTAAGTCTCAGTCTTCAACTGCAGGGTACAAAGAGCGGATTTACACAAATGGGGTCATTGTGACCGTCCAGTCAAGTAAAGCAGGGGAATGGCATCCTGTTTTATATCTCTCCTTATTATTGATATCTTGACTGTAGGGTAAAGGCTTCAGTGTCACTGCAAGATATACCACAGGGGCACGTTTTACACAGTCCTTGGAAAAGATTCAATGTCACATGATTTGGCGGCAAGATGAAGTGACAGTACGATATTTCTTCAATAACGTTACTGTTTCCCTTACCTCAACAAGCCATAACTCTTTGTTAGCTGTCACGACAAGATCAAGAAAACAGGATGTATTTCTGCAACAGAGCATTGCTTGGTCCAGCAGTCTCTGTGGTTCAGCACGTTCTGGCAGTACAAACCATGCTGTGCTTCCAATTTCCTGAAGAACCCACAGTGCCTCTGCTTTTCCTGAACTGTACCGTCAGCAACAGAGTTTGGCCGCCTGGCACTGTGTAAACTTATGTTTTGTGTATCTTTTCTTTTGTGTACAAATTTCAAGACATGACACAGTTTGTTTGTGCCTTGACATTCTAAAATGGCCGACAGGTGCCAAATTGTCTCGAAGACTGCAAGCAGTCTATGTTCATGACCTCCAAATTCGTTTGATGTTTGGAGTTAAAAAAAACACAATTCTTATGAGTGAACAGCACACATTTATACACAAGTAACATTCAATTCTATTTTGGAACAGACATAGTCAGAGCAACAGATGGGCAAACAAATGAGACACTGAGACAAATCACTGTTTTCATGATGGTATTGAATTAACTGTGATCAAAAGGGAAAATCAGGTTTACAAACTCCAGGCCTGTGGAAGCCAGACAACAGAGGCACAGGCACGCAACATTGGGGAGCTGTCAGAGATCTGTAGGGCAGACAGCACTGGAGTTACTAAGAGCCACGTGATACCAAAAAACTGATAAACTGTTTACTGCCAAGGAAGAACAAGGTACCAAGAATATCAATGAGATATGCAGCAGGATTGTTCTGTTCTTTACAATCTTTATTCATTAGTTAATGAAAGTAGGTTTAAGAGGCTTAAGGCACAGGCACCTTCCTGTGCTCACCTCAGACATTAAACTGCGCTGTCTCCACAGTGTTGTGCTCATGTCACCAAAGTCATGCTTAGAGCATGTAGGCTGGCCACTGCTACAGGATCAGCGATTGAATCTGGCTGTGTGATATGCTAATAGTAGTTAGACAGGAGGCTGGAAGAACACAGCAAAAACACAGGAAGAACGTGGCTTGCTGTGTTCTTCCAGCCTCCTGCCTGTCTATTTTGAATTCCAGCATCTGCAGTTTTTGTGTCTCTTACCTTATATGCCAATGGGACAGTATCCATCACAGGAAGTGATGCAATGTCTCATAACCATGCTCAGTTTTGCCATTGTGTGGCAAGGTGAGGCTGCTGTGAAGTGTTTCTTCAACAAAGTTCAGCCCACCAAGCCTGCACCGATTGATAATCCTGATTTAGACCCGCTACTTTTTGCCCATGCGTGGTTTCTATCCCTCTGTTTGTCTCCTGTTCATGGATCTATCAAAATACACTTTAAACATTGCTAATGTGCCTGATTCCACCATCTACACTGGCAGCGCATTCCAGGCACCCTCCAGCCTCTGGACGAAAAACTATTCCCGCACATGTCCCCTAAACCTTCCCCCTCTCACCTTGATCCTGTGTCCTCGTGTAGTTTACCTTTCCACCCTGGGGAAAAAGGCCTCTGACCAACCAACCTATCTATGCCTCTCAAAATTTTGTAGAACTCTATCAGGTCGCCCTCAGCTTCTGCCTTTCCAGTGAAAACACAGAATTTATCCAACCTCTCCTCATAACCAGAACCCTCCAGACCAGGAAACATCCTGGTAAACATTCTCTACACCCTCTCCAAAGCATCCACATCCTTCTGTTATTATGGCACCCAGAACTGGATGCAATATTCTAAATATGGCCTCAGTGAAGTTTGATACAGTTGTAACATAACTTGCCAACTTTTATAATCAGTGCCCCAGCCAATGAAGGTAGGTGTGCTGTTTGCCCTCTTAACCATCTTACCCAACTGTGTTGCCACATTCAAGGATTTGTGGACCTGTATGTTCAGATCCCTCTGTATGTCAATGCTCCTAAGGGTTCTGCCACTTATTGTATAATTCACACCTGAATCTGATCTTCCAAAATGCGTTACCTGACAAATTTTCCAGATTAAACTCCATCCGCCATTTCTCTGCCAAAATCTGCAATCTGTCGATATCCTGTTGTATCCTTGGACAATCTTCCTCACTATCTGCAACGCCACTAATTTTGATGCCATCCGCAAACCTACTAAACAGACCATGTACATTTTTCTCCAGATTATATTATAACTAACAACAGCACTGATCCCTACACAGCACCACTAGTTACTGAACTCTATTCCAAAAACCACCCTTCCACCACAACTCTGTCTTTAAGGACAAGACAGTTCTGTATTCATCTCGTCAGCATACCCCGAATCCAATGAGACTCTACCTTCTGTACCAGCCTGCCATGAGGTGCCTTATTAAATGCCTTACTAAAGTCCACGTAGACATCATCCATTGCCCTTCCCTAATCAATCATTCTTATCACCTCCACAAAAAACATACATTAGTGGGAGACATGACTTTCCCCACACAAACCCATGCTGCTTATCACTAACAAGTCTAGTCACTTCCACTTGGTAATAAATCCCGTCTCTCAGTATCTTCTCCAACCACTTCCCACTGACCTCAGGTTCACTAATTACCTGGATTATCTCTGCTCACCTCCTTTAACAAAGGAACGATATTGGCCATTCCCCAGTCAGAGAGTCATGGAATCAGAGATGTACAGCATGGAAACATACTCTTCAATCCAACTCATCCATGACGCCAAGATATCCTAAATTAGCCGATACCCCATTTGCCAGCACTTCTCCCATATCCCTCTAAACCCTTCCTGTTCATATACCCATCCAGATGTTTTTTAAATGTTGTAATTGGAGAAGTCTCCACCACTTCATCTGGCAGCACATTCCATCCACGCTTCACTCTTCACGTGAAAAGGTTGCCCCTTAGGTCCCTTTTACCATAAACCTATGTCCTCTAGTTCTGGACTCCCCCACCCCAGGGAAAAGACTTTGTCTCTTTACCCTAAACATGCCCCTCATAATTGTGTAAACCTCTACAAGGTCACCCCTCAGCCTCTGACGCTCCAGGGAAAAAAGCCCCAACCTATTCAGCCTCTCTCTATAGCTCAAACCCTCCAACCCTGGCAACATCCTTGTAAATTTTTTCGGAACCCTTTCAAGTTTCACACCATCGTTCCTACAGGAGGGAGACCAGAATTGCATACAGTATTCCAAAAGTGGCCTAACCAATGGACCTCTGGAAGCTTGCCTGAGGCCAAAGAGGATGTTAATGCCTCAGCTATTTCTTCCCTTGCCTCCCACAATTTGTTGTGTTAGATCCTGCCTAGCCCTGGGGGTTTATCTATATTAACGTATTTCAAGATTTTCCAGAGATGATTCACACGCCTTTCCCAAACCTCAACATCCCTCACATCCCCATTCTTTCAAGAACACTGATGTAAACTACTCATTAAAGATCTCACCCATTTCATTGGCTCCACACGTAATCTCCCCCCTTTAACCTGAGTGGGCCTAATCTTTCCCAAGCTACCCTCTTGTTCCTAATGTATGTATATAATGCCTTGGGATTCTCCTTAACCCTGCCTGCAAGGACATTTCATGGCCTCTTTTAGCCCTCCTAACACCCCGTTGGAGCTCCTTCCTAATTTCTCTACATTCCTCAAGCGCTCCACCTGTTTTAGTTGCCTAGACTTTAGGTATGCTTCCTTTTCTTTTCAATTTAGCTGATAATTCCCCGTGTCATCCAAAGTTTCCGAATCCTGCCATTCCTGTCCATCATTTTCACAGGGACATGCCTATGTACTCTAATTAACAGGTCTTCAAAAGACTACAATATGTCAGATGTGGATTTACCCTCAAACTGCTGCTCCCAATCCACATTCTCCACTTCTTGCCAAATTTAGTTTTAATTAGCCTTCCCCCAACTTCATCCAAGGTCCACTCTTGTCCTTCTGCATAAGTATCCAAACATTTACAGAATTTTGGTCACTATTCTCAAAATGCTCCCCCACTGGAAATTTGATCACCTGGCCAGGCTCATTTTCCAATACCAGGTTCAATATGGCCCCCTCCCTTGTTGTACTATCCACGAAGTCTGTAAACACAGTCAGTATGTGGCAAATTAAAATCACCTACCACATCAACCCTGTTATTCTCACATCTTCACAGAATCTGACTACATATCTCTTCCTCCATATCCTACTGACATTTGAGAGACCTGTAGTACAATCCCAGCATTGTAACCGCATCCTTCCTATGCCTGAGCTCTACCCAAAACAACTCACTCCACAATCCGTCCAGGGTGTCCTCCCTCAACACAGCTATGATATTCTCTCTAAACTGTAACGCAATCTCCCCACCTCCTTTGCTTCTTCCTCTGTCTCGTCTAAAATTTCAATATCCTGGACGTTAAGCTGCCAATCCTATTCCTCTTTCAAACATGTCTGTGGTAGCAAACAATATCATAACTGCATGCATTAATCTAGGGTCTAAGTTCATCCATTTTACCTGTTATACTTCGTGCATTGAAGCAAATACAGTCCAATCCTCCAGTTCCACTGAGCTCAGCAGCCTCTCCCTGACTGCTCTTCCTCTTACCTATATTTGCCTTAGACTCAAGCTTTTCCCCAGTCTCTATATTTACTGACCTGCTGCTCTGGTTCCCACCCTCCTGCCACACTAGTTTAAACCTTTCCAAGTGGCATTATCAAACCTTGCTGCCAGGATATTGGTGTCCCTCTAGTTTAGCGGTAACCCATCCTTCCTGTATCGATCCCTTCTTCCCTGAAAGCATCCCAATGATCGAAATATCTGAAGCCCTCCCCTCACCACACCAGCTCTTTCACCACATGTTCAACTGTACTTTGTCTCTGTTCCTAGCCTTAGTGGCATGTGGCGTGGAGAGGTGGAGAGGGGTGCAATCCTGAGGTAATTATCCTCGATGTCCTGCTTTTTAGTTTACTGCCTAACTCTCAATTGCCTTGGTTAACACAGCACAGCTAACTGAGGATCCCACTAAATGTGGACACACTGCAACTCACAGGGGTGCAATCATCCCATATGAAGAAGACGTGATCTTGTGTGGGGATCAAACAAAGCATGAAATGCAATGCTGAACTGCACATAAGTGAGAGGCTATGGAAAGTATGAGGGCAGGTACTCAGAAATATGGAAACCAACCTCTCTTGTCATTGAATGCTCAATAAAAACTGAAAGAAATACAGATGCTGTAAATCAGAAGCAAAAATATAAGATGCTGGAAAAGCTCAGCAAGTCTGGCAATATCTGTGAAGAGAAATGAGAGTTAACATTGAGTCCCTCAGACCCTTCCTCTTGCAGTTGGTTTCAAGCTGACAAAAAACGAAAGGAAATGACCCTGACTCCTGTCAGAACTTCAGTGAGGCAAGTTTACAAAGGCATAAGACACTGGACAAAAAAAACATTGTCCAGTCCCTAACAATGATGAGATTGATTAATATTCAGATCATGAAATATTAATCCAGATGGAACGACCAATCAGAGAATGTGACCAAATTTAAAGTGAATGGATTGTCAGTGGTGTCAACAAAGCAAAGATTAAACCCTCACTAGTATATTTATTCCTTAAGTTTGAAAATGTAAGTTTTACTTCACATAACCACCAATCGTTCCCTTCAGACACAGAATGTTAAGGAACCAGAAAACTGGGAGCTGTTCCATTTTTACTGTGAATTAAACCTGGGTTATAAAATGTATCAAAAGAAACTATAAATATTAAGGACATTTCAGTGAAGACAGAAAGACCTTTAAAGCTTAAAAATAGAACACCAGAAGAATTTATTTTCTGTTTCACCTTAAAATCTTGAAGTAATTTGAAGACATCCCTCAACAATTGGAAGGAATTCTTTCTGAGAGTTGGGACATGCAGAGCACGATCAGTTTTATGGGCAGAGATGCGTTTCAACAGAAGACGAATGTAAAAGGTTGAAGAAATGACAGTTATGTAGGGAATCACTCAACTATCATTCTCAGTTGCTCCATATTCTGCATCAACTGCCTGCAGCCCCTCAATTCAGTTTGTTTCCTCTCTTCCTCATTTTAACCTCGGAGGTTTCAGCTAGCTTTTCCAATGGCTGACAATGCCAATTGGAACAAGCAAGTTCCAATTCAAGTGTTATGGTGAACTCGAGTTGAAGGCAGCACAGGCTTCACACTCCTCCATTTTTCAGGAACTTCTCCACTTCCCACTTGACTGAAGGGAACTTGGATTTAAATGGCTCTTTTTGCAAACTCATGACAGTTTAAAATGCTCTGTTTGTCAAGATGCAGTTCTTGCTGCAATCAAATGGAGGGAAAAAAAATCTCTCAAACAGGACTGAGTTTAAAGTCCAGTTGATCTGGTTTTAGGCGATGTTGTTTGAGTGATAAATATTGATTGAGAAGTGGAAAGGCTTGCCAGCTCATCTTAAAAGAGCGCCACAGAACTGTCATTGTCTCCTAAGAGGACAGACAGGACCTTAATTTAATATCTCATCTGAAATACACCACATTGTCTGTTCTACATCAAAGTGTAAATGCGTATTGCTTCCAAGAAGTGTAATTGAGCCACATTAGGGGACCGAATCATTATCTTAAATTCTGAGAAAAGGTCACTCGACTCGAAACGCTAACTCGGATTTTTTTCCACAGATGCTGCCAGACCTGCTGAGCTTTTGCAGCAACTTCTGTTTGTTTCTGATTTATAACCTTTGCACTTCTTTTGGTTTTTATCTTAAATTGGTTGCTATGGTAGCTATTAGCACACTTAGGTTTGTTAAGCCAGTGCTGCTCAATGAGAAATCACACCGAACAGTAGAAGCAACTCATTGCTGAGGTACAACTCCCAGTCAGGATCTGTTCAATTTTACTGGTGGTTTGGATCCTGATGCACATTAAAGTCCCCTCAGCTGGAACCCAACATTATATTCAATCTGTATCATCAAGAATTATTATAATTAGGGTTTGTAGTGTGAAATGTTGACCCACAGAAATGAGATTGACCTGACTGTATGCATGATTGGAACTGAAATACCTAGAAAAACACATGTTCAATCATAAACTTGAAACACAAATGACATTGCAAAGACATTTTAAATCATATGGGTAAATTATCCAGGTCTGTCAAAGAGCACAGAAATATAAGATCAGTAAATACATACTGATATCTAATATATGTTTGCTGTGTACTTTTCAGAAACATTTTAGTGAACTTTAGAGCACTTCACTGATAGCCAGAAACTTTCTGACCACAGATTATATTTGACCCATCAGCTACTAATAAAATGAATGTCTGTCTCAACATAATTTCAGAGTGAAGTCTGATAACAATGAATGACCACACAATTGTGACTGTTGTGTTTTATTCACACCACAGAACACAAAAGTCAATATTTCATAAATATACATGACTGGATAAATAAACTAAAATGTTTCTTGTGCCTAAGCTCTGCTGGTTATACATTGATGCCATAATTTTTCTTTTTCTTCCTTTCCAAATGGTATTTGCACCTTGCTGAGTTTTCATTTATCACTTTTACTTTAAACAATTGTAATTTCCATTAACCTCCAGGCTTTTGGAAGTGATTTGAAGTTGGTGATTGTTCTCATTCTTTCTCAAATAAAATGCCAAAGGGCTTTCTTCATTCTTAGTCTGTTATGCAATCAAGTGAGGGTCATACTTCACAAACAAACAGTCATTAAAACATGCTTCACAAACAGTCACTTGGGACGGCACTATGGCGCAGTGCTTAGCACTGCTGCCCCATAGCACCAGGGATCTGGGTTCGACGCCTGCCTTGGGCAACTGTCTGTGTGGAGTTTGCACATTCTCTCCATGCCTGTGCAGGTTTCCTCTGCATGCTCCAGTTTCCTCCCACAGTCCAAAGACGTGCAGGCCAAGTGAACTGGCTGTGCTAAATTGCCCATAGTGTTCAGGGATGTGTAGGTTAGGTGCATTAGTCAGGGTAGGGAATGGGTCTGGGCTGGTTACTCTTTGGAGGGAGCGTGTGAACATGTTGGGCCGAAGGGCCTTTTTCCATACTGTAGGGAATCTAATCAAAACAAAATGATGGTTCATTAACCATTTGATGCAAATGAAAGAAAGAATCCTGTGTGTCATTGTCTTGCAATCTAGATTAGAGATGCTAAATTCTAATTCATTAAATGAGTGTCACCTACCTCCAAAGGGGAGGCACATTTTAAAAACTATGTCATTGATTGTATGGTGTGGTGCCCACGGGTGCTGTCCCAAAAGGATAGGACCTCTCAGATTTCACTGTTTCCCAGGAAATGCTGTTGAAAAGTCACCACCCTAAAGGAGTAACAATCTTCCCCTCGCAGAGTGAAGTAATTTATCAATGTTCTACTATTTGGCATTCTTCTAAAGGCAATAGATTGTCAAGGGAGGGAGCCAATTCTCTGATCACTGCGAGATTATCTCAGTTCAGTACACTGATTACACTGAACGTATCTGAAATAACTCCATAAGAGACCGGTATGCCATCACCAAGTCACCCTTTATTTACATGCAGAGAGTCCTTGGAAGAATGCTTAGAGTGCTTCACTGCCACAGAAGGCTGTGGAGGCCAGGTCACTGAGTATATTTAAGACTGAGATGGATAGGTTCTTGATTGTCAAGGGGATCAAATGTTACGGGGAGAAAGTGGGAGAATGGGCTTGAGAAATGTATCAGTGGCGATTGAATGGCAGAGCAAACTCAATGGGCTGAATGGCTTAACTTCTGCTCCTGTGCCTTATGGTCCTTAACACTGATCCAGCTCCTTCAGAGCTAGCTCTCAGGGTGAACAGAACCTTTGACACTCCTGTTTCTTATTTGTCAGCCAGGGCTCCCTGACTGGACCAATTAACAGCCCCAATCAGGGAACTCATACTGTATGAGGTCTACCTGGCTGACCTCATTACAATCATTGCAGTGTCCATCATTGGTGATGCACACAAAAAAGGCCATTCAGAAGCAGTTCAATCAAGCTTTAAAAAAAAGTGATACAAGGTCATGCCTTTGTCACATTGTGTGGGAACGAAAAAACGACAGGAGAATTACAGTTTGTCTTCCAAAGTCTTGGCAGTTCTAAAGATGCTAAGCAAAGCCGACACAGCAAAATTAAATAGGCCCAGCCAAATCATGAGTTTCATACAAAAAAAAGGCCATTTTCACTCATACTTTGAAATTAACTCCAAACAAGATTTAAAAACTCTATTTATGTCCAATCTATTTTTTGACTTGTGCTCAGTGGACTGATATACATGGCATTTGTTTTTCATTAGCCACCAATGAGGCATCAAATAATTTCCCCAAGGGCAGGTTAACACAGGTCACATAGCACATTAAACTCTCCATAAGTGATCCTGACCCCTAATTTCACCCTCACACGCGCATTGCAGTTGAAATCCATGTTCATCACTGGTTTGTGAGCCATTTATTCAAATGAAGTTTGGATACAATTGAGCACTGGGATGCAGATTATGAAACTGGGAACATGTTTGTTTTTTATGTATCCTTTAAAGGTTTTGCAAGTATAATATAGTCACCCTCACTTACCAATCTCACAGACTGGTTTGTCAAAATATTACATTTGTGTGATGCGACAGGTGATATTTCTTATAGAGGCACTCAAGAAATTAGTTGGAATGGCTAGTGCTTTTAATATACTTGGACTTAGAAACCCAGTGCTGTTGCATTTGTAGATTGCTAAACTAAAGTCACAGAATCAAAGGGCTGGGAGCTCAAGAATTACAAAATGAGTTGGATGGAAGTTGATACAGACAAAATGTAAAGTACTACAAAGCATAAGGAAAAGATGGTCAATACCCATAATTTAAAGTTAGCATTTAAGCTTACTAAGAACAAAGATGCAACAAGACGTGGCAGCCTCGATAGATTTGATGGTCAAGGCAGCAAAGATCAACAAAGCTAAAAGAATGTTGAACTCTATAGTCAAAGCAGAGGAATACCAATCAAAAGACATGTACACAGTGTTGAGAACAAAACAAAATGATTCAAAAAGCTCAGATGGTCAGGCAGCATCTATGGAATGAAACATAGTTAATGTTTGAGGACAATGACCTTTCATCACTGGTCTGATCAGCCATTAACTCCATTTCTCTCCACAGTTGCTGCCTGGCCTGATTGGTTTTCCCAGTCTTCTTCCTTTGATCCTTTCTCTGATTTCCAGCATCTGTAGTGTGTTATTTCTTACCATAGTCCGGCTGCAATTGGAAACCACATCCAGTTCTACTCACCCAAGCACAAACAAGTCATTCAAGCAGTGAAGACATAGTAGGGATCAGACAAAAGAACGAGATGATCCCTATTGTCCAAGTTATAAGGAATCCAAGAAGCAACTTGGATGTTTTAGGATTGGAAACATTCAAGAAACAATCTAAGAGCAAAATGAAAAGCTATTATACAACACAGATCTTGCAAAAAAAAAAGTTTAATTTGATAACAGCCACAATTTCTAGCCAGCTCCATGGCCAAAACAATGGCAAATCAACAATGACAAAAAAAATCAGACCTGAAAGTCAACTTCATTTGACTTTTATCACTTTAGTGTGGAACAGAAATTGAAGATTAGCAAGAAAAGCCTGTAAGAATAATGTAACCCTGTGTCTAATCTTTGCACATTGTTAGTACTAATATTGTTGTTAATATTAAACAGGAACAAAACAAAATTACTTGGAATATTTTTGCGAAAAAAAGCACTTGTGCAATGTTGTTAAATGAAAGCACTGGCAAACAGTACACCAGTTTAGTGAAGAAAATAAATGCCCAACCTTGAATGGAATGTCTCTACGAGTTGATCAACAGCTTGCAACAAATCCTCTGTAAAAAGATTTACTGCTAATCTGGCATTGCAACAAAACCTCTGTTCATCTTAATTCCTGTTTAATATTAACAATATTAGTACTAACAATGTGCAAAGATTAGACACCGGGTTACATTATTCTTGCAGGCTTTTCTTGCTAATCTTCAATTTCTGTTCCACACTAAAGAGATTTATAAATAAAATATAATGCTGAATGCAATAAGTTAAATTGAAACCACCTACACAGCAAAATCATACAACACCTGGTACCTATCAAACACTGATCTGTTCAATCACTCATATTTAAAGATTTCACAATTTATTTGTTCTAATTGTAAAGATTTGTAACATTATTCTTTATTCAAAAAGGTGCATATTTTCATTATTTCGTATTACATAACTTTGGACTATTGATTTGCAAAGTACATCTTTTCTCCCTCTAACTTGTCAAGTAAAATGTGTTTTTGATGAGTCTGTGGGCCTCCAACTTCAATCCCCATGCTCGGTGCGGTTGGGTCAAACTGACCTTTCAATGCACAGAGCAGTGAGACCTAGAGAGAGTGCATGGCTCAGTTGAAATGAGTGAAAACCGCTCTTGTCAAATACTTTTGTACTTGTACCTGCATTGTCTCAAGCTCTCTGGCTTGGAGGCAAGGGGAGCTCACTGGTACAGATCAAAGATTAAGCTTTGCCTCAGTTTGCCCAGAAAGTAAACTCTCAATCTCAGGTCAATGACTGAGGTGTATTTCTGCAAGGAAGAAGCATAAGCGGGTAATCGCATTTGCCGTGATTTAATTCCCTAGTTCCCTTGCTTCACAACAGCAGCATCGGCCTGCCCCAGTAACATCGTATCCCTGTAAAGTTTGCTCGAAGGGAGATACTTTACTTTTAGTTGAGCCACAGGGAATATGAACACTGTATCTTCACAAAATGGACTCCAGAAAGTCTAGAAATTTCTTGTGATTTCTGGGCAGTCAAATACAGACACCGAGAGAAGGCTTATGCACTAAATGTTGACTCTTGATGCTCCTCGATGCTGCCTGAGCTGCTGTGTTTTTCCAGCACCATACTTTCAGTCAGATACAGACAACAAGAAACAAGCAGGAAAAAGACTCTTCAGAGGCCAGTATCCTATCACCAATTACCCTTAATTTACAAATACACAGCTGTTGAACAACAGCACTACTTATCACTGAGTCAGGTATTCGAGGGGCTCAATATCCCTGACACTCTCATTGGACAATTAACAGCCCCAATCAGGGAAATCATATTCTGCACAGTCCAGCTGGCTGACCTAGCTACACTCACTACATAGGCCACAGGGCCTTTGAGTCTTCTCTGCATCAATAACATCATGGCTGATCTAATTTTAACCTCAACTTTATATTCCTACATATCCTCAACAATCTTTCATTCTTTGGTAATTAAGGATCTACCTACCACTTCCTTCAAACATTTAAGGATTCTGTAACCACTGCAATTTGAAGAAGGGAATTCCACAAACTCTCAATCCTCAGGCCAAAAAATATTTTCTCACCTCTGTCTTAAACAGGCAACCCCTTATTTTTTAATCTATGACCCCAATTATAAATTCTGAACTTATTTCTAAGAAGTTGCCCAAACTACAAATAGCCTCCCTCCCAAGTCATTACTACCTCACCATTCCAACTGAAGATAACAATGGCTGCCAGAGTCACTGATCCCATAGATTTCAAATGAGGTCATTCAGAGAAGGCAATCATAGCTGAAATGCTGATGGGATATCAAACATTCCTCCATTGTGTGTCAATCGAATCAGGTTCAACTCATTTTGTGGATTGTGGAACACTCTTACCACATGACTAAAACTGCCTGGAGAAAGAGCTTCCACCTTCTTAACGCACAAGGGTAGACCAATGCATCAGTTTGGGACGCAAATTCAAGAGGGAAGCCATTTCTCACCCAGTGCAAGGGAGGATATCACCTCAGAAATCATCTCAGGCTTGAAAGAGGTGCCTCTCTGTTTTACCTACAAAGTTTTTCTCTCTTCACTACAGGAGCTTGGCTATAATTTGCTTTGAAACAACCAGAATGATCCAGTTTCCATTGTTTCCAGTGAACTCGGACAAAATACTTCAGATCTGCAACATTTAATCACCATCTTAAGGACTGCATGAACAAGTGAATTTTTTCAGCTTTTTAGTCATCTATATTCCATCTTCAGAGATCATTATTTCTTGTATCCAAATATCTCTAGTGAAAAATAAGGTATTGTCCATGTATCAGCAATGGTCTGTAGCACAATAGAGTCAGAAAATCAGAGACGTACAGCACAGATACAGACCCTTCGGTCCAACTCATCCATGCTGAGTAGGTACCTTAAATTAATCTAGTCCAACTTGCTAGCATTTAGGCCATATCCCTCTAAACCTTTCTTATTCATATACCCATCCAGGTGCCTTTTAAATGTTACAATTGTACTAGCCACCACCACTTCCTCAGGCAGCTTATTCCTTACACATACTACCTCTATGTGAAAAGTTGCCCCTTAAGTCTCTTTTACAGAGGAACCTCGATTATCTGAGCAAGCTGTGCGAGCACTATTTCATTTGGATAATTGATTATTTGGTTAATTGATTCAATGCCTTTCCTCTGGAGCTCGGAGTTTTCTATTAAGTCCATTCCCAGTTTAGAGACGAGGCAGCAGCACACCACGCATGAGTCCCTGCCCCAAGGCTTTCCAACACCGCCCCCAGCCCACCCCCACCTCCGTCCCCACTCCATCCAACATCACAACCCCCCGACCCCACCCCACACCCAACTCCGTCCAACACCGCCCCACCCCGCCTGCCCCCACTCCCGCCCCCTACAACCACGTCCAACACCGGCCCCTGCCCACCCCCACCTCCGTCCCCACCCCATGTCGCTCCTCAATCCCATCCAACACCACTCCCCCACTCAACTCTGTCCAACACTGCCTACCCCTCACCCCACTCCCTGCCCCCAACCCCATGCAACACCACCCCACCCTGCTGCCCCCAATCCTGCCCCTAACAACCACGTCCAATATCGCCCCTTGCCCCAGCCCACCAACGCCATCCAATACCGCCCTCCTTCTCCCCACTTCCCAATCCTGTCCAACACTGTCCCCCCTATCCCGCACAACCCACAACCCCATCCAACATGGCCTCCTCTCCCTCCTCACCCCCGCCCAACACCCAACCCCATCCAACAATGCTACCCTGCCTGCCCCCATCCACCTCCACCCCCTCTCTGGGCAGCCAGACTGGACATCAACAACAAGACTGCTGTTGCTGCCTTTTGGGAGTGAATCTCCAAATAGTACATACAGACAGATACACACACACATTACTGCAACTTATTGACAGGTTCCACCTGTGTGTGTGTGTGTGTGTGTGTGTGTGTGTGGGGGGGGGGGGGGGGAGAGAGAGAGAGAGAGAGAGAGAGACAGACAGAGAGAGAGAGAGACAGAGAGAGAGAGAGAGAGACAGAGAGAGAGAGAAGGGGTGGTCAGTCATTTGGAGATGGTGCCTGAGCTCCCATCGGTCCAGGACTGTCCTCAGCAGCATTTCAGTAAGCCAAGTTGACTTCTAATCACCGTAAACAAAAGACATGATCAGTGTTGGAAACACATCTTTGATGTAATGTTTTTCTCGCGTCTTTGAGATCTCCTTCAGATAATCCAATATTCGGATAACTGATATTCACACAATCGAGGTTCCTCTGTATATCTTTCCCCTCTCACCCTAAACCTACGCCCTCTAGTTCTGGACTCCCCCACCCCTGGGAATCCCCCAATCCATGCCCCTCATGATTTTATAAACCTCTATAAGGTCACCCCTCAGCATTCAATGCTCCAGGGAAAACAGCCCTAGCCTATTCAGCCTCTCCTTATAGCTCAAATCTTCCAACCCTGGCAACATGCTTGTGAAACTTGAAAGGGATCAAAAGATATCTACAACATCCTTCCAATAGGAAGGAGACCAGAATTGCATGCAATATTCCAAAAGTAGCCTAACCAATGTTTTGTACAGCCACAACATGACCTCCCAACCCCTATACTCAGTGCTCTAAAATAAAGGAAAGCATACCAAATGCCTTCTTCACTATCCTATCCACCTGCGACTCCATTTTCAAGGAGCCATGAACCTGCACTCCAAGGTCTCTTTGTTCAGTAACACTCCCCAGGACCTTACCATTAAGTGTATAAGTCCTGCTAAAATTTGCTTTCCCAAAATACAGCATCTCATATTAATCTAAATTAAATTCCATCTGCCTCTCCTCAGCCCATTGGCCAATCTGACCAAGATCCCATTGTAATCCAAGCTAACCTTCTTCGCTGTCCACTACACCTCCAATTTTGGTGTCATCTGCAAACTTACTAATTATACCTTTTATTCTCACATCCAAATCATTTATATAAATGACAAAAAGTACTGCAACCAACACCAATCCTAGTGGCACTGCACTGGTCGCAGGCCTCCAGTCTGAAAAACAACCCTCCACCACCACCCTTTGTCTTCTACCTTCAAGTCAGTTCTGTTTCCTGATGAAGGGCTTATGCCCGAAACGTCGAATTTCCTATTCCTTGGATGCTGCCGGACCTGCTGTGCTTTAACCAGCAACACATTTTCATCTGTTTCCAAATGCCTACTTCTCCTTGTATTCCATGATATGCTGGACTTTAATACCTTATCCCATTTTAGCAGCTCAGTTTGCTTGTTATCAGCAATCCATGACACAAAACGACAGCAAACTGGATGGAGAGAGAAGAAATCATGCTTAAGAGTAATTTAGTCAAAACGTTTATGGCTGGGTGGTATCAATTGGTTATTGATTTCCTTACTCCTTATCCTAAAGTGCACTCAGAAGAATCTTTACACTTCAACAGTTTTAAATGAGAGTGACAACAGGATCAGGAAGATTGAAAATCTCTCTCTCTCTGACTCTTTACTAAACATGCTCACTGTTTCTCTGCAGCTTATTTGGAAACCTACAATGTCTGGTCACGGAATGTAGCTCACTGTTTCGTTTTTGGCTTGTCATCGGTTTTCGGCTGACTGTGCTGAAGTGCCTCGAGATGTTTTTCTACATAGGAGTGCCAAACAAATATAAATTATTGTTGTTTTGTTCTTCAGTGTGCATACTTTATTCATCCTGTGCACTCTGTGGTGGATCAGATAAGGAGATATGGAAGTTTGTAAAGGAAAACGGAGATGTAATAAAGCTGAAGGCAGACCCAGAAAGTAACAATTTTGGAAGTGAACAGACTGCAACAATATTCTTCTTGGATTCATAAAGCCCTACAAGTCCATTAATCAACATTTTAGTACATGCGATGTCTATGTCACTGTTCTACTTTGCACCATGCCAAAACTAGCAGAGGCAGTAAAATCTGTCATTGTACAAACTGCATTTCTTCAATATTATCCAAGACAGATATCTTCAAACTCAAGATAAGATCTGTGTCTCCAGTCCCTTAAAAGAGATCAGACCGGCAAAAAATAAATAACAAGTTTCCAGTGGTTAATCAAGCAATCTTGATCTCAATCCCTAACATAAAACAAAAGCCAGAAAGAGCTCAAAACTGCATAGTGCCACATCAAGCTGCCAGAAGCTGAGCAGAAGGAATCCATACAGGATGTAACGAGGCAGGGGAGGGTCAAAGGTGATCGGAAATTGAGAGGTTTTGAAGTAAAAGAGCTTTTGCCAGTGAAGTGCATTATTTTTAATGCAGTTGTGTAAATGCTGCCTCAAATTTGCTGCCCTCCAGAGTCCCCCACCTTTAGAGTTCTGGATTTGTTGAACCATCCTCCTCCAATATCTCTTCAACTGTACCTTTACAATATCTCACATCTATTGTACTGCAACCATGGAATCACTGACAATGGTTTTCCTTCCCGCTTCTGGAATTTTACCTCTGGATCTATCCTTGACCACCTCCTGTTTCTCGTCCACACACCAGCCTCCAACAAGATCATTTGAAAGCACAGCGTTCGATTTCACACATATCCTGACAACACCCAGCAGTGCCTCACCATCTCTCGACTCCTCCACTGTCAGAAAATGATCAAAACTTCACTGTGCAATAAGCAGAAACTTCCTTCAATTAAATACTGGGAAGACTGAAGCCATCACTTTCGGTTCCTTCTGTGTCGTCACACCATCCCTTTCCCTGGGAACGATCTAAATGCAAACCCAGACAGTTTGCACCAAGCCGAGATGTCAAATTTGACCCAGAGGTACAATTCCACTTTCATATTCACACTACCTCTGACACCGTCCAATCCCACTCTGCAACATCCCCCAACTATGTACCTGTATTAGTTCATCTGTTGCTTAAATTCTCAGTCATGCCTTTGCGTCCTCTATTCCACTGGACTCCTACGTTCTACCCTCCCTAAACTGAAGCTCAACCAAAACTCTGATACCCAACAAATAACTCACAACAAGGCCCATCCATTTCATCTCTGCGCTTACTGACAAACATCGGATACCAGTCAAAAACATTCTAATTGAAAAATCCTGGTCCAAGTTTCCAGGTCCCTCCATGGCCTAGTCCCTCCCAATTTGGGTAACCTCCTCTAAACCTCCAAGATATTGCCAACCCTTTCATCTGGCCTCTCGAGCATCTCCTATTTTAATCTTTCAACCAGCGGTGGCCGTGACTTCAGCTGCCTAGGTTCAGAGCTCTGGAATACTCAATAATCAATTATTTCAAAGCCATCATGATGATTTGAAGTATGATGGGTGACCATTCACAATCCATTTTCAGACTGCAACAATATTCCTCAAAGAATGAATGCTTTGACCATATTTAATCTTATTAACCCCACAATATAGCTCCATCATCCTGGTTCGTTTGCAGATTAAAGACTGCTGCCTGCACCTTGCAGTCCAATGGCATAGCTTCATAAGCAGTTTTAAATGATATTTAGGTGATTGAAATTGGCATGCATTTATCATTTCAAAGGAGTGAAATTTCTTTTGTAGTTAACATGTGGGTATAGACAGCAACATTAACTGTGGCAAAGTTACCAATTGACTTAGCACTACTTAACATGTTAGAGGCATGTGAAAAGAGGCAATACAGAAATACTCTGCAAGGTGATGGACAGCAACTCCAACATAAACAGCTTGGAGGGAGTGATAGGCCAATACCTTTCAGAACACGTCACGTCAGTTACCACTGCAGATTAAGTTGTATGCTGTGGAGTCTGAGTATGACGGAAATGGTGTTAGTTGTGAAAAGACTAATTGGAATCTAAAAGTGAACTTATGGGACAGTAAATGGGAAACTCATGTCTTTCCTTCTCTCCACTGGAATCAAGAGATAAGAGACTGGGCTCAGTGGACCATAAGACCATAAGATATAGGAGCAGAATTAGGCTATTCAGCTCATTGTGTGCCATAACCCTTGGTCCCCTTACTAAGCAAGAACCTATCTATCTTTACCTTAAATACATATATTGATATGATACATATTTAAAGACATTTTTAGTTTTTAATTCAAAATTTGTTGGTTTATGAAAAGAACAGCTGTCGAAAACGGTGAATGCAAATTCAGTGACAGGGAAAGTTCTGTATGAAGCCAATGGAATGTTGCATAGATAACCTATCAGGGAAACTTCAAGCAGGGATACACTAAATAAGAAGAGACAAGAAGGGGCCAACTATCTCTCCTTTCTCAGTTCAAAGCCATCTCTTGCAGACATGTCTGTTCTACTGTCCAGGAATACATGAGGAGAAGTGTTAAAAAGCAGTTTCAACTCTACTGGAGTGGTCTAATGGGACTGAATACTGTGATGTGTACTAGCCTGGCTTCCAGTGACAGTGTGCTGTGACAATCTATCTCCTAGTTACCCCTGCATTGCAGGTGAACAGTCTCAGTGCATCCAAGTGCTACAAATCAATTAAAAGGGAAACAGTACAGCAATGAATTCTCTCTTACCCTGAATGCTGGAATTCACTCAGTCAATAGGTATCATAGTCATACAGTGTGGAAATAGATTCTTCAGTCCAACTCATCCATGACATCCAGCTTTCCCAAATGTAACTCATCTCATTTGCCTATGTTTGGCCCCTATCCCTCTCAACTTTTCCTACACATGTACCTGTCCAATGTCATTTCAATGTTACTGTACTTGCATCCACCACTTCCTCTGGCACTTTACTCCATGTACAGAACTACAGAATATCTAAAGATGTGTGAAACTAAGGCTCGTGAAGCTAACAGTTCACCGACCAATGTCAAAGTTGCTGGGAACCTCCAATACAAGGGTAGCAACTTTCAACTAACCAGCCTTCGAAAAATTCAGAGAATAATCTGCATATCTGTAATTTTAAAACATTTAATCAGTTTGGATTCCCCTCTTACTTATAATCAGTATGTATGAGTGTTGTGTTACTATTTCTTCTTGCATTTTGTAATTAATAAGCTGTCTTTTTGTGAATTGGCTCCTCTTAAAACTGAAATTTATTTGAGTCTAGCAGAAAGGTGTCCAAAGGAAGGGATTTTTTTTAAACTCACCTTGTTGCAATCAACTGATGGAGGATCTATTACATCCCTGCTCACCAAGGTGTTTAAAAATCTGGGCTCGCTTGTCCAGAACCATAACAAGTTATGAACCTGATAACTATGGCCAAGACATTACTCGAAAGCAAGTTATTATTGCTTATCCCGAAAAAGCAGTTTACTTTTACAGGCTGGTGATATAACTGCATCAAAATTAGCACCTTCTGCTTCCTCTGCTCGAGCCACAAATTAGAGATCAGTGTCTATCACAGGAAATTATTTTTAGACTCCTCAACACTGAGAATAAAGACAAAGTCAGCATGAGGACCTGTTCCTCAGCAATCTTCCTGAGACAAGTCATTAATAGCAGTCATTGTACAATATTTGAGTGTCAGCTCACTTCAGTCTCAGAATCAGAAATGATGTACTCACGCAACCACCACCCCCACCCAACCAAACCACCCCCACCCACTCTCAAGCCTACAGCACAGATTTCCATTTCAGATCTCAGATCTGAGTGATGGGAATGCCATTTGGTTGTAGATGCCAGTTTTCAAACAAAATATTAAGCTGAAGCCACGTCAAACTGCAACTAAAATAAAACATCTCATGATAGCATTCATACTTCAGCAGGAAGTTCTCACATGTCTTGCCCAGCACTCCTCCCTGGAGCAACATCACCAGAAAGGAACTAATTAATTAATTGTTCACTCATCCAAATTGCCATCTATGGATTGTGCTGTGATCAACTAAGCTACTATACTCATCGATGAAATGACAAATAACAATTCAAGAGATGTTTATTGGCTATTAATGCACTGTTGAGGTAATCCAAAAGGGGATATGAGATTTATTTTTGTAACGTTATTTTAGATTTCAGAACAAATTATCCAGCCTGCCCTTTGCATTATAAAGTCTTTTTGGGAAGGGAAGATAAAGAAGTAAAGCATTCCTTTCCTTCTTTGACTTTTATTTGGGTACTTAAGAGATATTTGCTGTACTGATCCAAGTACAAAGTCACGTTCAGTGAACTTTGGGATCCTCATGACATTCCAAATCTCTTAAATGAGAATATGCACAGGAAATCATTTGAGTCATTTATTCCTGGCTTTGGACTTTGCTAATGGCTGCACAATCCTTACCAAATATACTCAGGTCATATTAAACTCAAAATGTTAACTCTGTTTCTTTCCCAATTGATGTTGCAAGATTTACTGAATTTTTCCTGCATTCTCTGTTTATATTTCAGATCTCTAACAGCCACAACATTTTGCTTCAGTTTTATTTGTATGACCATGCTTGTCAAAGAGGCTAGAATTGCTAGCAATGATATGTGGGTCCATGGGAATATTCAATGGTCATTGGCTCCAGATGGCTGAGACTGATCAAGATTATTCCATTTAATTCTGACCTGACCTCTGACCCCATATTTGCCTATGTCCACCTTGATGTTATCTCCCACCTCAGCTGCTCTGCTACTGAAACCCTCATTTATGCCTTTGCTACTAGGCTTGATTGTTATAATACTCTCCTGACCAGCTTTCCACCTTATGTGCTCTGTATGGTTGATCTTATCCAATATCCTACTGTCTGCACCCTAACTTGTACCAAGTGCTGATTTGACATTGCCCATCTGTTTGCTGACAGTGGCACACATTGTAGCAAGACACCGATTTTAAAATCATCAGGCCAGTTTTCCAAATCAATCTTTCTCCCACCTTTCTATCTGTATACAGTCTTCTTTAATCCTCACAGATCTTTAAACTCTATTCCAGTGCTGGACTTCTGCGCTTTGCCAATTTTCATTGCACCAGCATTGGTGCTGAGCCTTCAGCTGATAAAGGGCTTTTGCCCGAAACGTGATTTTCCTGCAAGCCGAATGCTGCCTGACCTGCTGTGCTTTTCCAGCACCACACTCTCGACTTCAGCTGCTTTGGCCCAAAGCTCTAGAATTCCCTTGTTAAGCCTGTTACACCTCCTTTTAGATGTCCCTTACAACCTCGCTGTTTGGCCAAACTCTTCGTAGCAAGCAGAAGTGAGGACTGCAGATGCTGGAAATCAGAGTCTAGATTAGAGGGGTGCTGGAAAAGTGCCGGCAAGTGGTTCTCGCCGAATGCTGCCTGACCTGCTGTGCTTTTCCAGCGCTACTCTAACCCAAACTCTTCATAGTGTCTATTTAGGTGACTCTGTGTCAAATTAGGTTTCACCACTGCTGTTGTGAAACACTGGGAGATCCAAACTTAAGTTACACTGCTAATATAGAGCTTCATTGCATTGCCCACGTCTCAGCTTCAAAACTGTACCCCTTCATGCTTAATTATATATCAATTTCCCACATTTTAAATGATTTCCTGGACTGTACAAAAATACACACCATTGACAGTGCCTCCACCTTATTATTTTATTCATGAACCCGTACCATCTCTCTGTCACTCGTGAAAGCACACTTGTTACGCATCATTACACTCTGACATCTTCTGCTATGAAGTGTCCTTCCATATACAATTATAATGCTTGAAGCATTATAATTTGCTTCCCTTCTTTTCTGGCTCAGTCATCAGAGCAAGATAAAGCCTTGTTAAGTAAACTGTCGCACGCCTTTGTGGTTAAATGCTTCGAAAAGTCCAAAGTTTCCAGAGCCTACAGGCCAATTTTCCGTTCGAAATCATTATTCTGCTGCAGAGATTTTGCACGCTACTTAAAAAAAAGTGAACTGGCCCTTTGAGTGAACTCTGAGTGGCCACGGTCCACAGCTACTGTGCAACATGGGTAACATTTTAAAGCCATGAGAATGATAAGGTATGGATTGTCACACATAAAAGTTGCATTTTCTGTTTGCTCTGTGTCGAGATAATAGTGTCATCACAGCTTGTATTATTAATGATGAGAAGCTGTCAGTTGCACGCCAAAAGCAACAGATGGTCTACTTTGTGATAAGAAATCCCAATAAACGTATTGCCACTGCTTGCTGCATTGCAACAGAAACAAAACCAGATCCAGCGTCTTTTATAAATGAATGCAGAGGAAGTCAGAGGGTAACAGTAGTTTGCCCTGATAGTAAAACGTTTCATATTGGTTGGATTTTTCCTTAACTCAGAGAACTCAAAACGTGTTTAGAATTTGCTCAGTTAAAAATTGAAAGTGCTGATTTTGGATTCAAAAAAAGAATGCAGTTATTAGATTGATGAACACAGCTTTAAAATAAAAAGAACACTTAGAAACAGAACAAAAATTGAACACAGAATGAAAGTTTATAAACTGAAAGTGCTGGAGAAACTCAGCAGTTCTGGTAGCATCTGTGGAGAGAGAAACAGTTAATGTTTGGAGTCCAATGTGACTTCTGTTCAATACTGCAATAATTCCAAAAAAAGTCATACCAGACTCAAATGTTTCTCCAGCATTCTCTGTGCTTGTTTCTGATTTCCAGCACCTACAATGTTTTGCTTTTACCAGCAGTAGGTCGGAATTGTTGGGTTTTAAGGAGGATCTTACAAGAGGTGTCAGGGTGAGACTGGGGTTTGGGCAGTTGAAAGTGAGGATGAAGGCACAATTACCCAGAATCTGAGAAAGAAAGGTTGTAGATGGAGGGGGTGTGGGTCAAGAGATAGTTGTGGAGAGTGGGAAAGTTCGCCCAAGATAGATAGAAGAGAGACTCAAAGGCAAGTGTTACATGGAATTACAATGAATTTACACCACAGAACCTGGCCATTGCACCAAACCTGTATATATTAAACCCCACCACCAGAGCCCACAAACAGACCCCACTGCCAGAGACATATTTTCCTCCCCACCCCTATATGCATTCCGTAAGACCATTCCCTCCGTGTCTCTCTTGTCAAGTCCACGTTCCCCCCCAACCCCCCGCACATACCAACCTTCCTTCCCCTCCCCTGCCACCACAGGAATTGCAAAACCTGTGCTCTCCCCCCACCCCACCCCCCAACCACTTTCCAAGGCCCCAAAGGAGCCTTTCACATCCATCAAAGTTTTACCCGCACTTTCACACGCCATCTCTTGTATCTGTTACTTCCAATGTGGTCTCCTCTACATTGGGGAGACAGAAAACCTACTCGCAGAACGCTTCAGAGAACATCTCTGGGACACATGCACCAACCAACCCCACCACCCCATGGCCGAACACTTCAACTCCCCCTCCCACTGCGTCATGGACATGCAGGTCCTGGGCCTCCTTCATCGGCACTCCCTCACCACCCAACGCCTGGAGGAAGAACGCCTCATCTTCGACCTTAGGACCCTCCAACCCCATGGCATCAATGTGAATTTTACTGATTTCCTCATTTCTCTTCTCCCCATCTTATTCCAGATCCAACCTTCCAACTCAGCACCCCCTCATGACCTGTCCTACCTGTCCATCTTCCTTCCCACCTTTCCATTCCACCCTCCTCTCCAACCTATCACCATTACTCCCACCTTCATCTACCTTCCCCCAGCCCTACCTCCCTCCCATTTATCTCTCCACCCCCTTGGATCACAAGCCTCATTCCTGTTGAAGGCTTTTGCCTGAAACATCAATTCTCCTGCTTTTCAGATGCTGCCTGACCTGCTGTGCTTTTCCAACACCACACTCTTGATTCTAATCTCCAGCATGTGCAGTCCTCACTTTCTCCTGGTATATATCAGCTTCTGAACTCTGGGTTGGGCCACCTCTCACCATATTACATGGTGCAGAAATAGGCAACTCAGCCCATCAAGCCTGTTCAGGAATGCAATATAATCATGATTGATCTTGGGTTTCAACTTCACTTCCACACTCCCCATATCCATTGACTGCCCGAGATCCCAAAAATCTGTCTCTCTCAGCCTCAAATATATTCAATGATAAAGCATGCAAACCCACAGGGCAGAACATTCCACAAGTGTTACAACGCTGAGTGAAGTGATAGCTTTTCTCCCCCATCTCAGTCCTAAATCATTGATCCTTTACCCTGAGATTGTGTTGATGTATAGTAGATTTTGACTAGCAGAAATACCCCAGCATGAACCCTGTCAAGGCCATTCAGACTCTCAGACTCGGTGAGAATACCTCTCATTCTTCTAAACACCAGAGAATACAGACTTAACCTTCTCAGCCTCTCATTCAAAGATAACCCCCTCACCCCTGGAAGCCATGGAGTGAATCTTCACTTTGCAGCCACTGGGTCCTCCTCACAGTTTCCAACCTCACCCATCTGTAAATCATCAGCAAGCTTTTATTTCAAGTATTCATAATTCAATACTTAATCTAATCCTGTAAGAAAATTCTACAATTCTTTTTTTCTTAATCTACCACACATAGACTTGGCTTCCCCTAAAATTGAAGTTGAGGTATGCTGGACCTGAAAGATAATGTGAGCCAGGGAGAACAGGGCTTGTTGAATAGGAAATTGTTCTAGACAAGACCAAACCCCTTCAGTACATATCATGGGGATAGCCTAGACCCTAACTTTTCTCTAATTGAAAGGCAAATCTGCATTCCAGATGGGATTTGGTTGCTCAAACTATTCAGCTTTAAGCGAAACTCACCTTATTCTTACACCACAGTTAAAATACAAACAAAAAAATAAGAACTTGCACAACACCCAACATACTTAAACAGCGATTAATGAACCTAAAGGATCCATTAGATTCTAACAACAAAACTAACATCATTTACAAAATGCCATGCAAGAACTGTAAAAAACACTACATTCATTAAATAAGCAGGCAACGTGCCACCAGGACACATGAACACCAACTGACCACCAAAAGACACGACCCACTCTCACTGGTTTCCATACAAATAGACAAAGAAAGAGCATTTTGACTGGAGTAACACCCACATCCGAGGGCAGTTGAAACAAAGACACACATGAGAATTCTGAGAGGCCTGGCATTCTAACCAGAACTCCATCAGTAAACACATGGATTTCGACCCCGACTCACTTCCCTTGAAAAAAAATGGAAATGACATCACCCACTTTAAGAAACCAAGACCTTATAAATAGAGAGGTGGGACACACCACCAGTTCTTCACCGGAGACTCTCACTGATGATGTTACCTAGTTATGGTGACGAAACATCTGAAAACAAACCTTCCAGTTCAGTGAGCTAACTTACATACTTAGTTATTGAACTGCTTAACAAAATAACATATTATTTAACTACTACTCATCAACTATTCCAATATACACACTCTTAGCAAGACAAATTCCACAAAACAGATTTCTCTCTCCTCTGATTTTCTCCAGTCCATGAGCAGGAACACCGAAAGAATGAATCTAGCAGCTAAGAGAGAACTCAAACTTTTGGTGGCTGCAGAGACAGAGCTATGTTAAGCAGCTTCAACTCTAAAACCCTCACTTCAACAACTGAAAGCAAAACTAAAACCCTGAGTCTTAGTGAACCTGACTCCATGCATTCCTACTTCTTTTGTCTAATTGAAAGAAAACCCATAGTTATGTACCCTGCTTTCCACGGAGCAGACACCTCAGCACCAGGCCTCCAACACCCATTTTCAATAACAGAGTAGGACAAATCCCTCTTAAAGGCATATCTCGTCACAATATGGAGCATTGTTCTGGATGAGGTGAAGGTGCAGGAACAGAGAGTGCAATTTCAGCCTGGCTAAGATTGGAGTAGCCCGATTTGGAGAAGACAATGGCATGGACAAGAGCTTCTGTGGGAGTTGAGTTAAGGTAAGGGCAAGTGAAGTTACATTTAAGAAAATAAGCAATTTTTGTGATGGACAGAAGATAACAGCTCAGCTTGGCGTCAAACAGTGGAAAGTTGGCCCAAACGTTTGGTTCAAATGGAGACTGAGAACATCACAAAGGCAAAGGCAATCAGTGGAAGCTGTACTGCATCGTCAGAGTTATGAGGGATGGAAATTGTAAATGAATGATGGGTATTAAATGGAAAACCAGCAGGTAAGTAACTAAGACTAAGGCAGAGACAAGGTGCAAATGGGGCTACTTCAGGTTGGCGGTGGTGGAGCCATCGTGGCCAAGTCTGGGAGTGGTCTGCTTCGATGGCTTTGGCAGCACGGCCCAGGATTCCATCAGACCAGTGGTTTCGGCCTGGCGTCCTGGATTCGGGATTCTGCGAGGTCATGTGGTCCTGTATTCCAGCGGCACGGCATAGCTGTCTTAGAGTGGTACTGTCTTTTCCTGAACCCAAGCACCGTGAATTGACTAAGATGGACTTTGTCTTAATGCTTAAAAACATTTTCCTTATCTATGTCTTCTGCTCTTAGTATAAGTGCTGAGGTACAGCAACTTAAACACTTCTTATTGTTTATTTTTGTAAAAAATACAAGTGACAATACCTGACTTTTTTATTCTAAGTTGTACTGAGCATCAGCAAGTTTGTGAAAGGAGCAGGTAGTTCCTCACCTGCATTGAGAGGTAGGTGAATATTAACGCTATTGAAGCCTGAAGTCACGGGTGAATAAAGTAGAGGGGTAAAGGTGAGATTGCCATAGACCCAGAGGACCATAGGGATACTGTCTCATTAGAGAGAACTGACCAGTGGCGCTTTAACCTGAGGGTCACCACACCTCAGGCGAGGGGAGAGGTTGAGAAACTGGGACCTTCATGGTAATCTCAACTCATATGGGAATTGAACCCATGCTGTTGGCTTCAAGCTGCATTGCAAGCCAGCTCCCCAGCCAATAAAATATAATCAAGATTGTGAATTCAAATCAGCAAATGGGAATCTCCAGCTTCACCCACAACTAAAGTTTTGTTGCATTTGTCTAATTGCTTTAAAGGAGTGAAAAAAAATTATTCTGCTGACCAGGGTAGGCAAGGAAGAAAAGGCAGAGGCTCCCCTGCTTCTGTGTCCACTGTGTAACTGTATCTAATTTGCTGAGAATATTGGACTCCTGACTTCTTCAGTGAGGCCACTGAGGAAGTAACAGCTCAGACAAACGATCGAGAAATTCAGGACATCCACTTTGATTGTGATCCGTCTATTAAAGTACTAACAGCTCAAATGGTTAATCAGACAATGGACCAAGTGAAGGATGAGGTAAGCAGTGGGAAAGATTTATACTTAACTCAGAAGCTCATCGTCTCTCTTTCTTCGTCTTCCAAATGATCCCATCGCATGACTCAGCTGCTAAGGTTATCATTCCTTGGACAGTCTCTTTAGTTTCTTTGGACAATATTTGAACAACCTCCATGACCTCTATTAAAGTTTGGGATTATCCCTGCCAGAGATGACTAGAGGATAAGGGCAAAAAATAACAAGGCTGCTGGAGGGTTGTCTGTAAACAGTGCAAACAGACCAAGATCCAACGCTGGAATCTGTTCCTAGGCAATCCATCTCATTACATGCTTCTGCAGTCAACAGCTTGAATTCCACATAGAGAACAACATCTCCGGGTGCTTACAACAACTGCTGGAGAGCACCCAGCAAGCAATGAAGCAAGTTTGAGTGCAGACACTGAAGACGCAGCTGGAGGTAGGATTTTAAGGAAGCTTTTGAAGTCCAGGTCAGATTGGTGTCGTATCCCACATTCCAATAAGTCTTATGTTACAGAGGGATCCGGCAAAGAAATGGTATGTCCTGCTCTCTTCATAAGGGGCTTTATCCTACATCCACAACATTTAAACGGCTTCATTCTCCTTCTTATTATCTTGTCTAAATATGTAGGATACACATGGTCTGGTATTCTAGTGGCCCGGCATAGCTGTCTTAGAGTGGTACTGTCTTTTCCTGAACCCTAGTTATATCAGACAGACCTAACTGCATCATTCTCAATTTTACATATGAGAATGGTTGCCTTTAAATAGGGATGACATTCTGACCAATTATAGTCCCAATTATGAATTTCCTAAAATCACCTTATTTTATCATGCTAAGTTTACTTACTTTTATATTACACAGGTTATTTTGTAGAAATAACAGATATTGCCGTAGAAATACAGCACATCTGGCAGCATCTGTGGAGAAAAAGCAAAGTTGGCATTTGGGGTCCAGTGACCCTTCTTCAGAACAGGTAGTCACTGGAAAAAGCTGAAAAATGTGTTGCTGGAAAAGCGCAGCAGGTCAGACAGCATCCAAGGAGCAGAAGAAATGACGTTTTGGGCATAAGCCCTTCTTCAGGAATGAGAGCCCTTCCTGAAGAAGGGCTTATGCCCGAAACGTCAATTCCCCTGCTCCTTGGATGCTGCCTGGCCTGCTGCACTTTTCCAGCAACACATTCTTCAGCTCTGGTCTCCAGCATCTGCAGTCCTCACTTTCTCCTAGTCACTGGAAAAAGGCAATATTTGTACTGAAGACAAGGGTAGGGAGAAAGGAGTAATCAGACAGGTGGAAACTGAGTTTAGGGAGACAAAAAGAAGATAGGGGCCAACAGGAGAAATAGCAGTCAGCTAGAGATAAAGAAAAACTGATAACTGGCACCATAAAGTATGTGACAGTGGGTTCACTGTGCTGAAAGCAGCACAGGTCAGGACAGTGACTGGGAATGGGAGTTGGTAAGGGCCATAAAGGAAGGTGTTCAGGTTTTAAAATTATTGAATTCAATGTTGAATCTTAAAGTCTTCAGGGTCCTCAAATGGAAAATTAAATGCTGTTCTTCCAGCTTTTGCTGATCCTTGCTGGAATACTACAATGAACTGGAGGCGGAGATGGTGGTCAGGGAACATGGTGGTGGGTTGAAGTGACAGGCAACTGGAAGCTCAGGGTCATTTTTGCAGACAGAACCTAGGTGTTCCAGGTATTTTGTGTTGAGTAACTGAATGGATGACTGCATGGGCTATGATACAATGATCCTTTCTCGTGTCTTTACCGTTAGATAAATGTGAATCCAAACTGAACACTTTTTGGCAGGTCTAAAAAAAATTCACACAATGTAGTTTTATCAGGTTTGTAAAGATGCCATACTCTTTCTCCAGACTAATAACCATTATGAAATACATTCTGAACAATTTGCCACATGTTGACCGAGCAGGAGTACAGATCTTTAATGCCTATTTTAAAATGGCGAGACAATTAAATGTAAGGATTAAACAACAAATGCAAGTATTGTGACTGTGATCCCTACAGTCAAAACTAAATTGTTAACAAGAGCAGTTCTGTCAGAGATTTATAGCATCTCTATGGGTGAATTCCCACCAAGGTCTTTCCAAATATTCCGAACTACTTTTGGTGGTAGAGCTGTTGCAGAAGTCCCCAAATGTCAGTGGGCTGCCCCAACACTGGATATTCATTCCCACAATGTGGTAAACTCACTACAATGCCACAGCACCACATTCTGCTGAATTCACTTTCCAGTACAGAGTACCCCAGTTTACTTCCATTCCATCAATAATCAATCATTGGGTGCTCTTCCTGTATCACTCAACTGGAATGTGCAGGAGAGGTGCAGTTCCAAAGGCATCAGTATCCCTTTGTTACGCATTATTCACACAAGTTTAGCCAGTGAATGTCAGTGGGCTTTCTGGCTGATTGTAGGCACCTCACTGACAAACTTGCTCCCAGAAGAAGTATCCCCACAACTGAAAGCAATCAGGAATAGGGAGTATGGTGGATTTGAACACAGAAATGCTGATGCCAATTATGCTACCCTGAGCACAACTGACATGAGCCAGCACTGCACAGTAATGGGCGAAAGTGAGGACTGCAGATGCTGGAGGTTAGAGTTGAGAGTGTGGTGCTGGAAAAGCACAGCAGGTCAGGCAGCATTGAGGAGCAGGAAAGACATTTGCACGAAATGTCAATTTTCCTGCTCCTCAGATGCTGCCTGACCTGCTGCGCTTTTCCAGCACCACACTCTCGACTGCAGAGTAATGCTCAAGTCCTCAGAAACATGGAAATATACACAGCAATGGAATACCTGTTCCCCATTGCCAAGAGACAAGAAATTCAATTTAGAACTACCAATGTGAAAAATTACACAAGATCTGAAGTGAGAACTAACATTTTGATTTTTTTTCTAGAGCATGTAAACATTTTCAAAACTAAGAACTTCAATTTTTTTATGATGGTCTGGTTAACTCCCAAACTATTACAGAATTGATTTGTGCTGACAAATCCTCTTCTGTCTTTATTAGTCAAACTGCGACAAGGAAGGAATGACAGTCTTTAAACCTGTATTGGTGCAACACTGAAATACACCAAACATCTAAGAGGTGTTCAACGATTGCAGTCTTCTCAGCTAAGACAGGATGCAGGGCACAGAATCAATATATTGAACTGGTCCAAAGCTACATTTTGGCTATACAAGCTTTAAACTGCTGCTTCCAGCTTTAGAAGACCTCCTCAGAGGAATTCACAAGAGCACAGTTGAAGAGAATAAAACCTCACCATGGGTGGCCAAAATGTATTTGTTCAATACTTACAAATCCTTTCAGTATTTACAAAGAGAATTAAAAAAACATTCTGGTGAAGAGAAGTGCAATGAATTTTAGTAGCTGATGGCAGTCCAAGTAGCAACGTGATTCCATGACATTTCCTTGAATCACTTCAGTAAGTAGCAGTGCCAAACCCATCAGAAAGATAGCAAGTTACCATCTCATGACCCATTAACTCACATGGGGAATTAGCCCCCCCAAGAACAGGTCAGGGGAGAAGAAATACTGCAGCAAGTAGCTCAGCTCCTGACTCCAAAAAGCCTGTCCACCATAACGCACAAGTCAGGAGTGTGATGGAATACTCATTTGTCTGAATGGGTGCAGCTCCAACGATGCTCAAGAAGCTTGACACCATCCAGGGCAAAGCAGTCCTCTTGACTGGCAGCAGATGCACAAGTATCCACTCCCTCCACTACTGATGCTCAGTAGCAGCAGTGTGTACTATCTGCACGATGCAGAATTCACTAAAGATCCTTAGTCAGCATCTTCCAAACCCATGCCCACTTCCATCTCGAAGAAGGGCAGGGAACACCACCACCTGCAAGTTTCCCTCCAAACCACTCATCATCCAGATTTGGAAATATATTGCTGTTCCTTAGCTGTTGCTCAGTCAATATCCTGGAATTCCCTCCCTAATGGCATTGAGGGTGTCCTATAGTACATGGGACTGCAGCAGTTCAAGAAGGCAGCTCACCACCAGCTTTTAGAGACAGGCAATATAAAACTAGTCATTCAGCGACTACATCCCACGAATGGATTTTAAAAAAAGCACAATTCCGTGCAGAAAGCCAGACAATGTTAGGTACATGGAGGCTCTGCTGATCCTCATGACAGAGATTATCAAGGTAATCTTCTCAAGACCTCTGCCTGAATCAACAGTCTGGCTGGAAGAAAGGAGCAAAGACAGGCGACAAGAAGATGCAGCTGAGGAGATGTTGAGATGGACCCCACCGCCAGTAGTAAAAGCATTGACAGTGGGGTTAGGGCAGCAACACAGCGATCCAAATATTCTTTCAACTTGTTCACAGGATCCTGGGCTGGTATTTATCGCCCATTCCTATTTGCCAAGTGAGTCAATCATATTGCTTTGGATTCATAGGCCAGACCAGGTCAGTACAGCAGATTTCTGTCCCTGAAGGACATTAGCAAACTAGATGGGCTTCTACGGCAATTGACACAGTCACCATTCAGCCAACATTTTAGTCCAGATGCTTACTGAATTTAACCTTCACCACTGATCACAGTGGAATTTGAACCCATAGTCCCTAGAATATTAACGGGTGACACTGAATTACTTGTTCAGTGACATTACCATAAGTGGAACATGTTCTTGCAGGCAAGAAGAAATTGTCTACTTTGCTGTTTTGACTGTAACGAGGTCAGCCACGTGGACTTCATCAAAATGAGTTCCCTGACTGGGGCAGTTAATGTGGTCCAAATCAGGGAGACCTGGTTGATACAAAAAGGTTGAGGGTCAAAGATACTAACACTTCGGTGCCTGACTCTGTATGAGGTAATATTAGAATCCAGGAGATTGATTTAGAGAATCTAAAGCATCTTATGGAAGCTGGATGAGTAGATGAGGGAGAAAGAAATAGATGTTTTGCGAAGTTATGGGAACAAGCTCAAGTACAGCGTCAACTTCAGCTTGGGCTGGATGAGCTAAATGGTTTGTTTCTTGTACCATTGTATCGGTCAAACATGAAGAAGAAACTCATCTACCAAATCTCAATGAAAACCCCTACCAGGGTGCTGGTGAGGCCACCCTGGAGTACTGCATGTAGTTTTGGTCTCCTTACTTGAGAAAGGATGTACTGGCACAGGAGGGGGTGCACAGGAGGTTCACTAGGTTGATTCCAGAGTTGAGGGGGTTGGCTTATGAGAAGAGACAGAGTAGACTGGGATTATATTCATTGGAATTCAGAAGAATGAGGGGAGGATCTTATAGAAACATATAAAATTATGAAAGGAATAGATAAGAAAGAAGCAGAAAGAATGTTTCCACTGGCAGATGAAACTAGGACAAGAGGTCATGGACTCAAGTTCAAAGGGAGCAAAATTGAGAAGGAACTTCTTCGCCCAGAGGGTTGTGAATCTATGGAATTCCTTGCCCAGGGAAATAATTGATGCTACTTCAGTAAATGTTTTTAAAGCTAAGGTAGATATTTCTTTGAATGATAAGGGAATTAAGGGATACCATGAGAGCGTGGGCAAGTGGATCTGAGTCCATGAAAAAAATTAGTCATGATCTTATTGAATGGCGGAGCAGGCTCGAAGGGCCAGACGGCCTACTCCTGCTCCTAGTTCTTATGTTTTTACGTCTCTAAAATCTGCCACTAGCCCTCCTGTTTACTGACAACATTTCATCAACAACTGTGCTGTTAATTCAGAGATTGGGAAAATCTAAATCGCATATTATGTAACATATGAGTTATCACAAGCAGAATTCAGCCACTGTTCTCTCCCTTTTCCGTCTACATCTGTTGAGTGGTAGGGAATCTGCTGCCATACAATGAAGATGCTCTCCAACTGATTATCTGCAGAAAATCATGAGGTGCTTGACCATGGACCTTGTGTGCATTGGAACAAAAGTGTGCAAAGCATAAAACACAGAGAATCACCTTCAAACAATTCCCTTCCCATCACCAACACCACACTGCTGCCTGGTGGCCACAAGGGGAGTTCAGTCTGTTCCCCATGAAGGGAAGTCAGCAGAGAAGTGGACACTATGAAAATTCACCCACACTGTTGCAGTAGCTTAGAAGGTATCACTGATTGCATCACTGCAGTGAGGAGAATGGAATCATGGAGTGATATAACAAAGGAGGCCATTCAGGCCGTCACTAGTTCAGTCCAACTCCACTGCTCTTACCTGACAGTCTGAGAACTATTTCCCCTATATTATCCAATGCTCTTTTGACTTTTTCCATTAAATCTGCTTCTATTAGCGTTTCAGGCAGTGCATTTCAGATCTCAAAAACTCATTTTGCAAACCTCTGCTTTCTGGTACGGAGCAAGCTTTAAGACCAGACTAGATAAAGAAGTTATGCTTTTTTTTCAAAAAGGATAAATATCCCCCAACATATTTTGTACATTTAAGTCATTTCCTTTGAATCAACTATTCCATCACCTATGGTTACATATTCCTAAACAGTGTTGGAGCTTGAAACTTGCATCTGTTCTTCCCGATTATGTCTATGGCTATTAGCTTTTCTTTCCCGCTGTTGACTTTAACTGCACTGCAAGGAAGCAATTTCAGCTGGAGACTTTGATTAATTTCCAGCTGAAAGACACTTGCTGATGAGCTCAGCTGGTGAATGGCCATTTCTGTGCCTCCATTGGTGAAGGTTAAAGCACTAGCTCTGGTCTTAATGAGAATCCACAGCATGCCAGATGACAAAAGCTTCCATCCTCTCATTCATTCTTAGAACTGACTCACTGCAACATCAGCACACAACAAGGTTAGTTGACAATAGGGTTTAGTGAATCCACATTATTAAACTTCCAACAGCTATTATTAAAGACTGAACAAGGAGTCCAAACTTGACTCAATTTTCACTTGGTTCACAAAGTGAAGCATAATTGGTATATTGCTCCTCACCTTTCTCACGAGCCTAGTGTCAATTATTATCTTCTTAATTAAGCCCACATAATGATTGCTCTCTACCTCTTTATCATTAATCATCATTTATACAACTCACACACATTAGAGTGATCTATATAGTCCTATTTCCACAGCTCTTTCCCTCTCTCTCAGAAAGGAAATGCAAGACAAAATGCAGCACTTAATAGGCTACCAGTTACGATACCCTCATTGCTTCAGAACAACTTGCAATTACATAGAAAGCTAAGAGTGAGACTAAATTGGACAACTCATTCCAATAGCCAGCAGGGACTAACAGGCCACAGGCCTCATTCAGTGCCATACACAGTCAATGTTGCTATGACAACTGCTCACTGAATCCAGTTTCGTTGATTAATTCAATTCTTACAAAAAGCCAAGCACTTCCATGTTTGTCAAAAATCAATCAAAGGTACCTATTGGAGGTACAAAAGAGACATGTCCATTCAATTAATTTTTGCAGTGTCCATGCTAAAAATGAAGTTATTAAAATTGTTTATTATATATGGTACACAGGCCAATGTCACATTTGTTATTCATCTTCATCTACAAAGAATGAACTACACACTTCATCAGATGAAGAAAAAAATCATTAAGAAAACACTATAGTTCCTACTGTTAGAGGCACAATCGACAAGTCACAGGGGAAATAATATTCATAGAATGTCATGGGTGTAATGGACCTGACATTTTTCAGAAACTTGCTCCCTATAGTAAGACTAATTCAATAAACTGGCTTCAGAAAGAGAGAGCAACAGAATTAATCAAGTGTATGGAAATGATCGATTTCACAATGTTGTGTTATGGATTCCATTTAATTATGATCTCTCTCCATTACCTCCTGGTTTTGTACATATTTTGATCACAGTGAGTCAGGCAATACCTATCTCCATGGTGAATATCTATACAAGGTTATAATCCATTGGGAGTGGCCATGATTAAAAGTTGGGTGGGAGAGCCAGGGTGGCGAGAGTAAGACCTCTCCATTCCTGTTCATTCTCTCATTCTCACTCAATCTCTTTCCAATTGGTGAGAGGCATTCTATTCAATAATACAACAGAGAACACATTGAACTTCCTCAATTGATGAAGCCTGCTTTGAAAGGCAGTCAACCCAGACTTACTCTCCTGTCGGAAAGTCAAGCACTGAGCAGCAACTTGTGCTGATAGACCACTTGAGGAAACTCCCCTTCATTTGATGCAACAGCAAACAATTTGATTACACAATCGCTGAAGGAGCTTCCGTAGCAGAAGCAACAACACACTTGCATGTACTATTTTAATTCACACCATTCACCAAATGGGGTGCCTCATTTGCTTCAATATTATTATGTTTATGACCAATTACGGAGCACACTGTAATTTAGTACCATTCTAAATATGTTTTTTTTTCATTTTAGCCATTAAATTAAAGCATCTGGGGAGTTTTAGTTACATGAGGTGCGGAGTGATACAAGACTATAGTGCCGAACCGAGGTATCTAAAACGAGGTAATTGAGTCTGGCTAATAACACTATGAGCAATGAAGGAGGATTTCAAGGACTTAAGAAGATTTCTGTAACTGTTGAGTATTCAATGTCTGCAGCTTTATGAATGAAAGCCTATATATGATTTAATCAGAGAAACAGACTGCTGTGCTCATAGTAAATTGGAAGCAGACATATCTTCTGGTCCTAAGCTATAAAAGTCAGGGTAGTCATGTTTGTTACATTTTGATTAAACTCAGTTTCTGAGGCATTTACATGCTAGCAGATAGCTACAGAACTAACGTTCATCTACAAATATCCTTTGATCACTGATATATTTCCCATTGAGTTGTAAAAAAACAGTAAGCGCTGCAATAAACGTTTGGTATTTCGAGAATAATTGGATAACTTAAAAACCATTGTATTTGCTGCCTGGCACAGACTCAGCTTCCTAACCACTGCCTCTGTCCTTCTCCAGTGACAACTGCACAAGGCTGAATGCCAAGACTTAATGTCATATTTCACACCAAGATGAGCTTCAAACCACACATTTGTGATGTCACAAAGATGGTCGATTTCCATCTCCTTAATATCAAACAATTCAGTTCCTGCTTCCACTGCTGAAACCTTCACCCATAACTTTGTTACTTTAAATGTGACTGTTCCAGAATGTTCCTCAGCAGCTTCCCCCTACACCTGCAAATGTGAGATCAACTGAAGCTCTGCTGCCTGTATCTTAGCTCCCCAACTTTACCACCCCTGTTCCTGCTGACTGACATGGAGGTATTGCTAAATCAGGGGCCAATGTTTATTTCTCATTTGTTTCCAAATCCCTCTGTTGCCTAGCCTTTCCTCATCACTGTAATCTCTAATCCCACTGCCATCTAAATCTAGCTGTTCTCCATTAATTCCACCACCTTCAGCATTCACTCCCTTCCCACTGATGCACAGTGGCAGCACTGTATACCTTTTACAAATTAGACTCCAGTGACTCCACCGAAACACTCCAATATCACCTTCCAAACCCATGACCATGGCTATATAGGAGGAGAAAGGTAGCAGATACATAGGAACACCAGCTCCTGCAAGTTCTCTTCCAGGAACTATTCCTTCACTGCCAGTGGGTCATAATCCCAGAACTCCTTCCCTAACAATACTGAAGGTATGCCAATACCCTAAAGATTACAGTATGGGATCATTGTCATAGACTCACACAGCACAGAAACTGACCAGGGTAGGGCCTCTTAATGATCAAGGAGGTCGTCTTTGTGTTGAACTCCAGGAGATGAGAGAGATACTAAATGAATATTTCATGTCAGTTTTTACTGTGGAGGAACAAATTGAGTCTGGAGAATGCAGAGAAATAAATTTTGATATTTCAAAAATAATTTGCATTACAGAACAGGAAGTTCGGGAGGTCCACACTGACCACAATCCCATTCCAATTCCTGCACTTGGCCCATATCCCTCCAGGTCTCCACCATGCTCTCCAGGGCAATTAGGGAATAAACTGGCCGAGTTAGTGATGCCCACATCCCATTAACAAATTTTAAAAAAGGAGAGCCAACTCCTTCAGCACAATGCCTCCAATCATTTACCAGGTATAAAAATGTTGACAGATGAGCCAATGAAATGATCTAATATTCCTATGAAATATTCTTGTCCTCCTTCCACAAAAAAATCCAACAACGATAGTGTCCAAATTAGAGAAATGGCATTTGTATCAATTCCAATGCTTTGTTCAAAGATATGAACAAATAAGCCTCTTACATAAAACTATATATTCTACCTCAGATAGATTGATTCATTCAACATTAAAGGAAGTAAGCTTAAATTGAAAAATGTTTATCATTCCACTCCTGTGACACCACAACAGCAAAAGTAAAAACACAAATAGTTTTGAGTACATGATAAGGGATTTATTTCCACTCAACAATTAACCAAACCAATATTATATGGCACTAAGAACAGAGAATCCTCCATCTCTCTGATAAATATTACTCACTCAACCACCACAGGCAAAAGTTAAAAGAAAGGCCACGTAATCTTGCAGTGAAAACAACTGTGTCCACTTGCCTACATGCCACTAACTGCAAAAGAAAGTAATTAAATGCAGATGCTTTTAAATTGAGTTGTACGGCAGACCCTTTCAAACAGTCAGGAGTGCTCTTAAGCACTTTGGCCCTTTGAATTCAGACCGTCAACTTGAAAAAAATCACATTGTGCCTCTATTCTTCGAACCACGTTGCCCGACAGAATCTCACAAGCACATCATCTGACTTTGTGCAAAATTGGACCCATCCTTATCTGATCCTGTTGCTCCATGTTACGGATTTTTCAAGATCCTGAGAGTCCACAGCACAGCATCAATGACTGTACTACCAACAATGCACTCAAAGTGATCACGTCCTTGCACTTTCCTTCTATGTATCTTTTCTCAATTAAAGAGTCAATACAAGATTCAATATATCCTGTCAAATTACCTCCTTTACTCAAAAATACAATGCCTTCTAAGCAACATTTCCCTTCTAGGTACTTTTAAAGTAGAATCATTCCAGCATGACGCTGAAATATTAATAAGGTCCAATCCATCAACCCCTACAAGGCCTTTCAGATCACATACTTATTGATCAGACATTTAACATTAATGCAAACACAGCACCAGTTCTTTATAACCTTCCATTTGTTTCATTAACCTTTCAAAAAAAAAATCAGTGTCTTTCTTCCACCATTGGAACTCAACATATTAAATTTGATTTGTATTTTCTTCAAGTCTGCTCCAGTGTATACACACCTTACCATCCACAACTGTGCCAGTAACTAGTTTAAACAATCCCGCTAACATTCTAACCCCTACATCCCAACTCTGCCCAAAGACTTTTGCTTTGGTATAGCCTATCCACCTGTTTTTGGCTTCCTCATTCCAAAAGGAATTCCTCTCACTTGATTCCAAAACTGAAGCCTTAGCTGTGCATCACTTTGCCTAATTACCCTTTGTCGCAGCTATTTGCTTACACATGTCATACGAAAAATTCAGAAATGTTGTGCTTAACAGTCCTTACCTTTTAAATGCATGCCTTCTTTCACATGCAGATCTTCAGTTTGGGGTCTTGATTAGTTAAGACATCAAATGTTCTGGGTTAAAGGCAGGAGAATACAGTAGAGAAACATCTCAGCCCTGATCGAATGGTGGAATAGATTCGGTGGTCCACTTGGTCTAATTGTGCTCATAAATCTTACTGTCTTATGTTATTTGCTCTCACACAAACAACAGTTTCTCTTCTGATTCCTCTACCATCGTCAACTTGTTCATCACGTCAACAATCTACACAGCCAGGGGGCACAAGACCACCTGTTTGGCAGACACAGAATTCTGTGGTGTTAACCAAATAATTAAATCTGCTAATGTCTCAGCGATCTGATATTCTTCCTTGCTTCCGTGAAAGGTGGGCATCTCAACATGTGGCACCTCACTGGCCTATCAAAGCTACCTTTCCAGATTCTATCATACCTCCTTCCAAAGAAGAAAGCTCATTGGGAGAGCAGTGTCGACAGTGTGGCACTGGAAAAGCACAGGAGTCAGGCAGCATCTGAGGAGCAGGAGAAGCGATGTTTCAGGCAAGAGCCCTTCATCAGGAATGAGGCCTCATTCCTGATGAAGGGCTTGTATCCGAAATGTCAATTCTCCTGTCCTTTGGATGCTGCCTGACTCCTGTGCTTTTCCAGCACCACACTCTCGACTCTGATCTCCAGCATCTGCCTCCTCACTTTCTCGTTATTGGGAGAGCAGTAGAGAGTCCCTATACTTGGAGACTAACCTTCATCTGCCTCTGGGCCTCATTCCCTATTCAACCCCAGCTCTAGTAAGTTATTCCTGAATGAATCCATGATTTGGAGATGCCGGTTGGACTGGGGTGCATAAAGTTAAAAATCACACAACACCAAATTGTAGTCCAACAGGTTTATTTGGAAACACTAGATTTCGGAGCGCTGCTCCTTCATTGTGGACTCCACAACCACCGGATGAAGGAACTGTGCTCTGAAAGCTAGTGCTTCCAAATAAACCTGTTGGACTTGTTATGGACTTGGCCAGACCACTCAAAACATTCTCAAGCACACAAACCAGACCGTAACATTACAATTTGTTTCAGTACGTGTACAGTGAAAATTACCCAGATTACATTAGCTAGGTTGACTACCAGGTTTTAAAACAGACAAAAATTTACTCACAAAATAACACAATGAAACACAAAGAATAGAATCAAGAACCTCTACAGAACTCAGTCTATCCAAACTAGATGTAATTATGCTGTTCCGAATATAAACAACAGTCCCAATAAGCAAACTGCCAAAAAAACAGTATGATTGGAACAACTGCTTACAGGTTGAAGTTGGAAGGGCAGAAGGAGAGAGAGTCTAGCAATCTGTTTCCACACTGCTGAACTCCTAACTAGTTCTGGATTGAACTGCTCAGCCAGATATGTGACCACTCTCCTTTCATTATACAGGTCACTTCTAAAATATGATCAGTTAGGCCTGAAGTCTCATCTGCTTACATATAAATAAAAAGGCCTCTCAAAACCGTTTAATCTCTGTACCAAACCAGTCTAATCAGAACCAGGAACTGTTTATAACCCCTCTGAAATAAAACAAGGTCACAGTATCCTTGAGCTGCAAATGTGTTGCTGGTCAAAGCACAGCAGGTTAGGCAGCATCTCTGAGATGCTGCCTAACCTGCTGTGCTTTGACCAGCAACACATTTGCAGCTGTGATCTCCAGCATCTGCAGACCTCATTTTTTACACACAGTATCCTTGAGAAAAAGAACTTATGGACAAAAAAGGGATCAGCTTTGTGACAGACTATAATGTGATGTTGTGTGATTTTTAACTCTGAATAAATCCAGGTAGTCTACTGTTAAACATCTCTCCCTCTCTAGTGTTTTGACCAGTCCCTTTCTAAGGTTGAGCGTATTAGCATAGATCGCATCGACAACATTCTAATTGTTGTAAGTGGAACTCTCCTGAAACTCTACAAAGGTGACTTGCATTTTATAACTTCTGTGACGTACAAAGTACTCCATTTTTTTTGCTATTTTACAGTTTGAAGGTTGTTTGTAGACTAAAGTAAGATTGTTGATGCCTTTGAAAGTCTTCTCTTTCTCCTTTGCACTTCAATTCAATGCACATTTGACTAAACTACTGGTGTAAAGTCCTCACTTCATCACTAGCTCACTCGCTGCTCCCTGCACAGGTATTCTCTCCAATAAACAGCTTTCAAACATAGACTAGTTTCAAATGGCTAGTCACTGCCTAGCCACACACGAGTAAATGCTATTGTCAGTGACCTATTGCAGTTGACAGTAAGTTAACTAAACACTATTGGAAATTAATGTTTGGCTTTAAAATGCAGACAGGACTCCACTCAAATTACAATGATTCTTTTGGTGGAACTAACTGCCAAAAACCTGCTCTTTCGAGTGCAAAGCAAATACAAAATTGAGCAAGTTACTAAAATTACCCATGAAATCATACCTCAGAGTAAATCACAACCTTCAAGTGCTGAGAGATGAAGATGGAAAATGTGGAAATTGATTATATGAAAGAAGTACATAAATTACAAAATCTAAAAATCAAAATGTGAAGTTCATTTTACTAAACAACATATCCCTAAGTTTTTTACTGATATGTCATTTCATTTTCTGTTTCCTATCACAGGATTCTAATACGATATAATTGACTAGTTAGAATGCTTTAACTAGCCTCTCATTTGCACAGCTACAAGAAAATTGCAATCATTATCTTTGTTTCTCAGTCTAGAATGCAAAGTTGGATGCAATGGGACTCGGTCAGGCATGAAGTAGCCCATCTGTCAGGTTTCATGATGAGATTATCCCAAACCTAGTTCCTAGGAGAAATTTTATGGTCCACCCACAGGATTAACAACCATAAAAGCATTCAGGCATATCATTTTCCATTAAACAGGTAGAAAGCAGTTCATGCCTCAAGGTTTCTCTGCTCAATTTATTGTTCCTTGTCCTGAAGGTTTTCCAGACAGCTGCATGACTTTGAACAATTGACATCATTTACATTAATTTCAACTGTATGATTTGAGAATCCTTTCTTGTGACTGACTGTGAGTAATGGCACATACTCAAATCTCATTGTTTCTCAAATTGCTGGGCGCACATTCCCAAGGAGAGCTGTATCTGGGAAAAGATTATTCATCTCCTGCATGACACAGAGCATTTAACTTTCAGCATCAGCCATGGCTCAACTGATGAGCCAGAAGGTCATGGGCTTGACATAAGCACATGACTTTCCAGTGAACTACTTGGGGAGTGTTGTAATGTTGGAAATATTATCCTTCAGACAAAGCTTTAAATCAATTTCCCTCTGTCAAACTTTGCAAACCCTGACACTTTACAAGCAAGAGAGTTATCCGTGGTATTCCAGCATATCCCTGGTCCCGCACAATTTTAAACAAACTCATCATTATATTGTTACTGTTCGGAGCTAGCTGTGCACAGTTTTTTGTCAAACAAAGATATTAAGGGATATGGGCCAATTGCAAGTACATGAAGTTAGACCACAGATCAGCCATGATATTATTGAATGGCACAAAAGACTGAAGAGGCTAAATGGCCTACTCCTGTTCTTACATTTCCCTGTAAATTCACAGGGTGCAAAACTGATAGCTGCATTACAATACTGGCTGCACTTAAAAGGAAAAAAAAAGGTTATTATTTACAAAGGCTTTGGGATATTTTGATTGTCAAAAATATAAAAATGCAAATTTTTCTTTCTATTTATAGAGTCAATTGAGATCCTTTCTGTAATGACTGCTCAAACTAACATTGTTTATCCTAAAACATTTTCAAGAAATAAATTTGCATTTTTGGTACCTCTTATTGAATACACAGCATCTATGTTATCAATGTAATGTTTAGGCTAACTAACTTAGCTATTGGAGCTTTCGTATGTAATGCCATTGTTTACAAGTCCTCTCAATGTAATACACCCACAGTCTAAACAATCTCATTGTCTTTTAGTAATGATCTCAGCTGATGGTAATGTTGAACAAATCAGATCCCAGAGAGAAAATTGGCTTGACAGACCATAAATTATAGTTTTGCAATTTGTTTACTGTGGAGGTCAGTCATTGAACACATTCACAAGAGGCCACCAATGTAATTCTAGCAAAAGAAGATAAAAGTTATTCTGAGAAAGGAAAAAAAATCACAAACTAAGTGTTACACTACATAAGATTTATTTGAAAAGTCTTATTATAAATATCAGAAATAAATATCAAACTCTTTTACCCTCAACAACAACCTTACAGATACTCAAACCTCAGTGAAGGATTACCCATCTTCCACTTTAAAGTTTTTTTTTGTCAGCAGCATATTGTAATTCTTTTTTTTGTTGGTAAACGTCTGGATCCACTCTATGCTATTTCTTTAATTAGTATCCCTTCCTAAAACAAATTGCTCACAGAACTCTACTGTTAGGTGAAGGAATAAATGTAGGGGAATGGGACTGGGTGTGTTGCGTTTCGGCGGGTCGGTGTGGACTGGTTGGGCCGAATGGCCTGTTTCCATACTGTAAGTAATCTAATCTAAAAAACTCATTTATTTCTGAAATTGTGTACCTTAAACTCAGACATTCAGCAGCTTTGAAGGAGGTCCACTTCTTTGACATCTTAAAGCTTCTGTTTCTGTGCTTTGAAATTTTCTTTAACTAATCATGTCTTTATTTTGCTGCTATGACCTGTTTTGGACACTGCTAAACCATATTGCTGCTCTTTTCTTTCAGAATGATGTGCTTCTCTCTCTCCCTTTTAAAGAAATCTGCACACTCGTTGACTGTTTGGATGGATCGGTCTCTCCTTCTAGGAGGAAATGTATTTATCCCTGTGCCTCTCCCTGTGTCATAGGACACTCTGCTGATCAATCAATAGCTCAATCTTTTCTCCTCTCTTCTACTTCTAAAGCGCTGATCTATTCACTTCAATGGCTTTTTTAAAAGCCTCACATGAAAGCATGCAAAGAAATTTTCAGCCCACCCATTAAGACTCATAAAACAAAAACGAAGCTAAAACTACATCGCCATTTCTTAGCCCACACAGTATTGGAAGAAAATCAAACTTAAAGTTACACATGGTTCCGACTATTTTAGAACCAAGTTTCCAAATGACAGTCATAAAATTATAGTTCTTCACTGATTTGATAAAAACAATATTAATGGGCAATCTCAATGGAGTTCAGTGAATTTAACCACTTAGAAGATGATCTAACCAAACTACCCTTTGCTAGTTTGTGTTGTTGCAACTAGGTGAGAAGGTGCAAGTTGGCTCCCCTCTTTTTAATGCTGCTTGTAATCATTCGCAATAACTATTTTCATTTCTTTCGAGAGGCAAAGTCTTTTCCCTGGGGTCGGGGAGTCCAGAACTAGAGGGCATAGGCTTAGGGTGAGGGGGAAATATGTAAAAGAAACCTAAGGGGCAACTTTTTCACACAGAGGGTGGTACGTGTATGGAATGAGCTGCCAGAGGAAGTGGTGGAGGCTGGTACAATTGCAACATTTAAGAGGCATTTGGGTGGGGATATGAATAGGAAGGGTTTGGAGGGATATGGGCCAAGTGCTGGCAGGTGGGACTAGATTGGGTTGGGATATCTGGTCGGCATGAATGGGTTGGACCGAAGGGTCTGTTTCCAGGCTGTACATTTCTATGACTCTATGTCTCTATACAGCTACCAAACTCCGATTAAAATGCAACGTAAGTCAAAATTAAGGAGTTTATTATAAAGGTTTCCTTGGAGTAAAGAAAGAGGAATTTTAGCACCCATTACCCCAAAAAGAACATATTAAAACACATCAAACACACATATTGCTATGAAGTTTAGAAAAGGCAGACAGTATAATGCACAGATGTGGGAAAATAAAAGCCTTGTAACCTAACACCATTACTGTTTAACCCAAGATCATTATTGTTGAACCTAAGATCATTATTGTTTAACTGCTGACTTGTATCGTCAGCAGCAGCAATATTGTAACCATCCTTGATTGTCAGTGAATAGTTGTTTTCAAGCTTGTTTTTTCACTGGCTGCTGTATTTCAAATGAGGAGGGAGTCAGTGAGAGACCAACAGCATGTCAGAGCAAAAGCGCAAAAGATTAAGATAGAGCCAACCAGGATCTGCTGCTCTCAGTCCATCATTTTTCTCTCACCTGCACTTCCTTGGAGCTGGTTGAAATATAATTTAATGTGCATTCCCGAGTTTATCTTCATTGTCTTTCCAATCTGGATAATCTGAAAGCTAGTCTTTTATCTCTGAATATATAAAATTAAGTTACAAAATGTGAATTAAAACAGGACATGCACATCTGAGTTTCTTGACGCCTCATTCAGTTGCCAGCTTTCAATTTGAGATTAAAATGGAAAGCTCAGTTCAGACAGTTGTATTTACTCCACTTTAATTTCCTGGAATTGCCTCATCTGCAGTCAATTGATCATGACAACTACAGAGGTCAGAATTTGTTCTTTTTTAAACCCATCTTAACCATGAAGGTCTCAGGTACAACAATCAGATAATGGAAAGTCCAATTTTCCTTAATCGCCATCACAACTGCATAACTTCATCGACCTCAGTTGAGCTACAATTTACAGAGCACAATTGGCCTTCTGCTCTAGATTAGAGGAGAAAATGAGAACAGGTTTCCAATCCAGATGGTTAGTCAACCCTGCAGGATATTGTGAATAGTGCAAAAATACCTCTGGTGACCCATCATGTCTGTTTTGAATGGCCACTTAGACTTATAACCAAATATCGTGATCGCTGGGATAAATTCTCGGATGCACTTAATGCCTGCAGAAACCCGATCATGCAATGATTCAATGATTCAACACTTCAAGTGAAGAGTGGTGAAATAATTTGTCAAAAAAAAGCTGAAAATAAAACAAAAATTTAATTGGACATCTTATAGAGCACAGGACTGCTGAAAGAGATGCCAGTCCTGTTTCTCTGCGGAATTATAGAAACGAAAAGAAGTCCTTGGAAGTTCTGCCAACACTTTCTACAGGGGAGTAGCAAAAAAAATATACTTGGAAGCACCTAAAAGGACACAAAGCCAAAAACAGTACATCAAAGCAAACATTTAGGTGCCCCTTATTCATTGCTTGTGAAAATGAGTACAATGCTTCCAGAATCTTTCACTGCAGAATCTCGGTCGAGTGCCAAAAGGTGCTTTCATAACAGCAGCGGTAATCTCCCAAAATGCTTCAATGATACTGCCGATATTTATGGAGTTTAATGAAATCCCAATATCGTCAGTTTCCCATGCAAGTACACTTCATATTTTCCACATTAGTTACAGAAATGAATTAATTAGGCAATTTCAAAGGAAGGGGAAAATAAAGATTATGCAGCGGCACAGGAACTCAAAGGAAGAATATAAACAGAAAACTCTACCTACGCTGCTCTGAAACATATCATTTGCCCAATCAAATTTATTCAGGTGTAAACAGTCAACTAACTTTTTCTTCTCCAAATGTCTATGTCCAAACTCATGCTATGCTTCACTCAGCTTTCACCCTCATGATTAAAATTCCAGGCCTGGCTTTCAAAGCCTTCTGAGGCCTCATTACACTCTACCAATACAGCATTACAATATTAAAGGAACTATACAACTTGAGGGCATTGGTCTTGCAGTATGCCTAAAGAGTGATAATTATACTCCAAATATCTTCTAAACCTTTACTAAGAATATAGGAACTGGGAGCAGGACTACATCATTTGGCTCTTGAACCTGATCTTTCTTTCAATACTATCCTGGTTTCAAACTCCATTTTCTAGACTTCTGCCATAACCCCCATTTCTCTTGCCTACCAAAAGTATATCACAGCCTGGAATACAGTCAATGATGCAGCGTTCAATGAAGGAACAAAGGTTCCTCAGGCCAACCAAGAAAATACTTGATGGCACTCAGCAGGGCTGCTATGTCAGTAATCTTTCATTCTCATGCAGTGCACAGCCCCATTTTTACTGTTGTCTTTCTTCCATAATGTCCCCATCCACATACAAATTCAAATCATCATGTTCCAAAAACCGATATCCCTAAATGACAGGAGATTAACCATGTTTCCAAAATTCTGATTATATTTTAGAATCTTAGAATGTTTATAGAGTCATAGAGATGTACAGCACGGAATCACACCCTTCAGTCCAACTCAAACATGCCGACCAGATTTCCTAACCTAACCTAGTCCCATTTGCCAGCACTTGGCCCATATCCCTCTAAACCCTTCCTATTCATATACCTATCCAGATGCCTTTTAAATGTTGTAATTATACCAGCATCCTCCACTTCCTCTGGCAGCTCCTTTCACACACGCACCACCATCTGAGTGAAAAAGTTGCCCCTTAGGTCCCTTTTATATCTTTCCCCTCTCAGCCTAAATCCATGCCCTCTCGTTCTGGACTCTCCTACCCCAAGGAAAAGACTTTGTCTATTTATCCTATCCATGCCCCTCATGATTTTATAAACTCCTATAAGGTCACCCCTCAGCCTTAGACACTCCAGGGAAAACAGCCCCAGCCTATTCAGCCTCTCCTTATAGCTCATATCCTGCACCCTGGCAACATCCTTGTAAATCTTATCTGAACCCTTTCAAATTTCATAACATCCTTCTGACACGAAGGAGACCAGAATTGCAGACAACATTCCAAAAGTGGCCTAACAGATAAGCCTTTACAGCTGCAACATGACCTCCCAACTCCTATACTCAATACACCGACCACAGGAGGAGGCCATTCTACCCATCAAGACCTTGCTCTCTGCAAGTGCCAATTCAAAATACTGTGGACAGTGGATATCATTTTTCCTACTATTTATTATTTTTACCGCATTTTATTGATGGGTGTCAGCCATCACTGCAGCATTATACTGTTATCTTGCGATAAATTACTTTATTATGGATAATTTGTGTTATAACAAACATACATCTTAAGTAGGTCAACTTTATGCAACAAAATATTCCCTCTTTTTGTTTGATCTTTTTGCTAATGATAGCATCAGATTCTTTTCCTCTTGTTTACCCACCCCCTCGCCATGCCTCCTACATTTACTTTCTTTTCAATTACAGGATAATTGTGAACACATTTGGGAATTAAACCCACAAGCTTTCTAACTCAAATATTGATACATTGCAGTATTGCACCCAAGATTATGAAGATAATACCTACTGAAAATATTAAAAAATGTTAGCAACCAAGTGCAATAATGAAAATCTTTTGTGCAAGACTTTGAAAGCCTGAAAAGATTTGAATTCAGCTGTGATATAGTCGATGAAGGTGCCTTTCATTGAAGTAACATAATCAGACACAGATTTCACAACACATACGGTTGCCCAAGGACACCAGCCAACTTTGCACAACACCTCAGAATTTCACAGAACTCACACAATGAGTCTCTGGTGTATGAATCAGTCACGCTGGTGCAAAGGAGGTGAATGTCAAACTCTTAACCCAAATAATCCAAATGTTTTGACTTGCAGTTTACTCACAAAAAATAAATTATGCCAAATTCTCATCAAGGAATTTAGTTTTTTTTATTTTGCAAAACATTTTGTGTTAATGGGAGCTTACTCAGAAGATCTAAAATTTATTTCCTTCAAATTGCTGGTGCAAAAATGATTTCAAAGGGAACATTCCAACTGTTGACTAAGACTCCATTGTAGCTATGCTAGCCCATCGGTAGAGTTGGGGAATGGCCAAATCAATGCAGGTTTATGTGTTAGTTTTTAAACACTTCAGACAACACATTATTATAGGCATGCATCGATACGCGGTAAAAGAATCAAGAATCATACAATTTTTTTTATAATGGGTGAAGACCAGAAAATGAAATCCATTCCTTGTACTGTTCAAGTACAATAAAATCAAGTCCTTAGTCTCGCCCAAATTTCAGCTATTGTCTTCCTTCTTTAATAACCATCCGGCCACACTAATTTGTGTTCAAATCTTGAACAACTCTTCCTCAGGTGTTAATTAACTTAAGTATTTCCAGCATTTTCCACTTTCAGCTATTCTGTAGCCAAACAGCCTGTCAATTAAACAACGAAATTAAGGATAGCTGATTCTGGACTCGCCTGCTCTGTTTTACACTGGGTTTGTGGTATGCACGAAACAGCATTTCCTTCTGGAGACTAAAAACATAGCAAATGATACGATGCTAAGATACCATTTCAGAGACACACTGAGAATTACTTGTGTGAAATCTCCTTTTGAAAACCAGCATTAAGTACAATATTTATATAAGTCTGGCCTTTGTGTCACTATCCAAAGTATTATTAAGCCAGCTGTATTTGACCTTTTGGAAGAAAATAAAAGGACCTTCTGGCTGATAGTCTCAGTGCTCACTGGACAAGCTTCATTGTAAGTAACTTGCAGATGTTTTGAAGGTCATGATATTCTAAACGCCTTTTCCAAAGTCGTCATAACCATGGCTTAAAGTTTGATTTGTATTTCTATATAGTTTGGGCTGATGAAGGAACAGCATAGCTTTAGTTCTATTTTTCAGCTCAGGAAGTGGTGATGAGTAGTCTGGGAATGTGGTTATATGCATTTAAACGAGGTATTTAAAACCTTCGAGGTAAATATTTCAGTGTCTTAGAAACAAGCATGGAAGAGAGGGGAAAAAGCGGGCTGTCACCTCACGACAAGATGTCCTCGCGAGAGAAGGGAACAGAAACAAGTTATTTTAGAAAGACAGAACCATTTAACAGGTCGGCAAGTTCCTTTGAGTGAGGGAAGCACATCATTCGGAGAGAAGAGAATCTGTAACTGTAATAATGCAGGTTAGCAGACTCCAAAACAGTCAGGGCAGAAGTCATAAATAACTTAACGTCAGGAAAAGAACATCTTCAGAATCAGAAAGCTGTGAAAGAAGAGTTTAAGGAATGCTGAGGGATGACCTTATAGAGGTTTACAAAATTATGAGGGGCATGGATAAGATAAATAGACAAAATCTTTTCCTTGGGGTCGGGGAGTCCAGAACTAGAGGGCATAGGTTTAGGGTGAGAGGGGAAAGATCTAAAAGAGACCTTGGGGCAGCTTTTTCACACAAAAGGTGGTACATGTATGGAATGAGCTGCCAGAGGATGTGGTGGAGGCTGGTACAATTGCAATATTTAAGAGGCATTTGAATGGGTATATGAATAGGAAGGGTTTGGAGGGATATGGGACAGGTGCTGGCAGGTGGGACTAGATTGGGTTGGGATATCTGATCAGCATGGACAGGTTGGACCGAAGGGTCTGTTTCTATGCTGTACATCTCTATGACATGTTATAAGTGAGGTAAAAACAATGACTGCAGATGCTGGAAACCAGATTCTGGATTAATGGTGCTGGAAAAGCACAGCAGTTCAGACAGCATCCAAGGAGCAGTAAAATCAACGTTTCGGGCAAAAGGAATACAGCTATATTAGTGAGCTGTGTTAGCAGTTCAAGAGTTTCATGAAAATTTATAAACTAAAGAAATAGCACTGAAAGAATGTAGAATTCTACCCAAGGAAACCGATTACAACTTGTAGCTACTGATCAAGGAACAGTGAAGTAAAAACAGAGAATAAGGTGAGATCTGAGTTTCTACAAGGTTCCTGTTGAGGGTAAAAACATTGATCTTTATTTGCAATAAGACCACTTCAACTCATATTTGTTTAGAGTGTTGTGTTTGTGTTTTCTTCCTTTATAAAAAAATGTTTATGTTCTTCTGTTAAAGGTACATTGACAGCATGTTCTGAATACATTCAGTGACTGACCACCACAGTAAATAAATTGCAACATTAAAAACTTATAGTCTATCGAGCCAGCTTTCACTCAAGGCTGTGGCTTGTGCAGCATAAGCCAAGATCATAACACAGTTAGAATGTATCCGCAGAATACCACTTTACGTATTGGTGTTAACCACAGTGAAAGAAATGCTAACACTGTTGAATCACATCTTTTTGAATGCAAGTGCTTCGATCCACATATTGTGATATGTTGATCTTTTATTGACAAAAATTAGGAACCACAGATTGGTCTTCACACACCTCTGGGAATTATGATGAAACTCAATAGGGAAGGCGGCCCCGTTCTTCATGTCACCATGATGCTTAGCTAATTAAAGGAGACTGGAGATCATCATCGACTACTTTCAAAAGAACAGAAGTTAGCAGCACAAAATTTGCACTAATCAGGCAACTGGAAATAAAGCTTCTTAAAGGAGATGAATCCTTGGAATATAATCATTTTCCATGAGCTCCCAGATTTTTTAAAAAAAACTTCCATCAGAGTGCAATTGGGCGGCATTCCTTAATGTAATTTTGTTGCAAAAAAGATTTTGCATTCAAAAGGACAAGTGCGAAAAAGCAAGGAATTTCAAACAAATCATGTCTGATGCAAGCAGAAGTCCTGCAGTCTATTGCCAGTTGTTTTATAAACATCATGCTCGGAGCATATTGAAATTGTAGCATAGTGTTAATGTCACCAGATGGGAAATCCAGAGCCACAACCTAATACTCTAGGAACACGAGCTCAAATCCTACCATGACAATTTAACTTCAGTTAATAAAACCTGGAATATAAAAATCAATCTTAGTAACAGTGACCACCGATGTAAAAACCCATCTAGTTCATCAATACCCTTCAGGGAAGGAAATCTACCATCCAAACCACACACACACCCCTCCCCCCACCTCTTGGAGCTTGGTCAAAGTGAATAAGACAGCAGGACTTTCGCCATGACCGTCCCGCCTGATCAAACAGCCTCTTAGCCTCTGAACTCATCTCGTGGTTTGGGAGACATAAAGGGTATTAAATTCACCCACTCTCTCAAGTCTGTGATCTCCCATCAGACAAACATCATTTTTCACATGTAACCCATATTATGGAGACAAATATGCTGCAAGAAAGTGGAAAGTAGGTAAAACACTCAAGTCAATCTTACTCATTTTTGAATACAACATTTTTCTGTTAGTTGCCTAAAAGTAATTGTGCATTACATTATCTCAAATACACTTTGCACAGAATGTATCTGAACAGCCCGGACCAGACTGTCCATTGGTTATCAAAAACTACAAAAGTTGCCATGACTTTATCTTTCCCTTTGCACAAGATACGCAAATCATTAGGTGCTGTCAGGTTGTTTGACAATGACATTTTGAGTACTTAATGCTGGAAAATACAGTTAGCAGTGTTATCAATTCAGCTGGTCGATACTGATAATCTTACATCCGACATGTTTAAGTGGTTTATGTGAACATATTATTTGCATAGTTTTATCACCATGGGTAACCAGCCAAATTTAATTTGCTTTGCTCTCCCCATTACACTTTACAAATCTTACTGTGACCCTGCAGATTTGTTTACAGCTTGTTAGATGGCTCATTCCCCAATACAATTTGATGCAATTGAGCCTTAAAACCTAGCTCTGCTTCAAATGAGGCAATCTGTGCTATTCTTCTGTTTTGTCATCTCCAACTTTCTCCTGCACATGGTTCTCAGGTTGCTAAATTGCTAATGGAGAGCCAATTTTGTAATTGCTATGAAAAATCTTTCCAGGACAAGATAGCATCAAAGACTTCACTGACCTGCAAACTGATATTGGCCACAGAATCAGACATTTCTTGGTGAACCACTGTAAAGATGACATTAACTAATTTTAAAAGATTGATATGTTAATTGTTTTTATTAATTCAGGAGATATTGGCATCACTGGGTACGCTACAATTTATTGCCCATCCCTAGCTGCAATACACCTAGCTGGTGGTGAACTAATATCCTTAACTGCTTCAGTCCATTTGGGGTAGGTAGAGCCACAACACTGTTGGGGAGGGAATTCCAGGATTTCGACCCAACAATAGTAAGGAACAACAGTATATTTCTAAGTCAGGATAGGGAGTGGCTTGGTGGGGGATCTTGCAGGTGGTTGTGTTACCGTGTGTCTGCTGCTCTTTTCTTCTAGGTGGAGGTGGTTGTAGGTTTGGAAAGCTTAAGGATTTTGGTGAATTTCTGCAGTGCATCTTGTTGATGGCACACACGCTACCATGATACATTGGTGAAGGAGGGAGTGAATGTTTGTACTGATACCAACCAAATGAGCTGTTTTGTTCTGGAATTTGTGAAGTGTCTCGAGTGTTGTTGGAACTGCACTCATCCAGGCAAGTGGGGAGGATTTCATCACTTTCCTGACTTATGCATTGTTAATAGTGGAAAGGCTTTGCGCAAGTCAGGAAGTTTGTACCTCATTCCACAATTCCTAGAATCTGACTTGCTCTTGTAACCACAGTATTTATGTGACTGGGGATCAGCTAGCTGGAAGACTGGTTTATAACAGGGACACCAAAGCATGGATTCAATTCTCAAACCAGCTGAGGTCACAGTAAAGGTTCCTCCTTCCCAACTTCGCCCCCTCACCCGAGGTTTGGTGACCCTCAGGTTAAACTCACCACCAGTCATCTCTCTCGAAAAAGAGAGTTGCCCTATGGTCCTGTGAAATTATGGTGACTTAACCTGTTTATGGGAGTACTCCAATTTAGTTTCTGGTCAACTGGAACCTGAAGTAAGGGGACAGTGGAGCATTCAGTGATGGTAGTGCCATGAAATGTCAAAAAGTACTGTTTAGATTTTCTCTTTTGGAATGGTCACTGCCTGCCACTTGTCAGCCCAAACCTGGCCAATGTCCAGGTCTTACCACATTTGGACATGGACTTCTTCACAACCTGAGGAGTTAAGAATGATAAAGAAAACCAAAAGAACTGCGGATGTTGGAAATCGCAAAGAAAAGCAGAAATGCTGTAAAAACTCAGCAGGTCTGGTAGCATCTGCGAAGAGAAATCAGAATTAACATTTTGAATCCAGTGACTCTTCTTCAAAACTGATGGCTGCTAGGAAAGAGTTATTTTTGATGCAGAATACCACGTCGGAGGAGGGGGTAAGGAGTAAACAATAGGTGGAGATGGAGCTCAAAGAGAGAGAACAGTTGGGCAGACAAAGGAGTGCATAACGGTCAGCCTCAAGGAATGAGCAGCTGCTGATGGGGTCTATTCATGGCTAACAATGGGTGTATGCAATAACATATTGTCATAATAAGGCTGTTGTAATAATACTGTTATAATAATGTGGAGGTTGGATTAAGGACATGAGAGAGCTCAAGCACTAAAATTGTTGAACTTGATATTGAATCCAGAAGACTGCATTGTTCTTTGCTCTGTGCTATATTGTCCTTTATTCTTTCCATGAATAGGAAGGGAATAGAGGGATACACATCTTGTAAGTGAAGACAATTTTGATATCAAAAGGCAAAATGGATCGGTGCAAGCTTGGAGGTCCAAAGGGCCTGTTCCTGCGCTATATTCTTCTTTGTTCTTGATTGTAGAGCTCCCAAGCAAAAAAATTAGATGCTGTTCTTCTAGCTTGTGCTCAGCTGCGCTGGACAACTGCAGCGAGTCTGAAATAGAGATGTTGGCCAGGGAACAGGGTGGTGTCGAAGTGGCAGACAACTGGAAGCTCAGGGTCTTTTTTACAGACAGAACGTAGGTGTTCTGGGAAGCAGTCACCCAATCGACACTTCATTTCCCCAGTGTAGAGGAGACCACAGTGTGAACAACAAATGGAGTAGACTAGATTGAGTGAATTGCAGGTAAAGTGCTGCTTCAGCTGGAAGGTGTGTTTGGGCCCTTGGATACTGAGGAGGGGGGGGAAGGGGAAGTAAATGGACAGGGGTTACACCTTCTGCAGTTGCAGGTGAAGTCACCGTTGGGCTGCGGGGGGTGTTGGGAGTGAAGGAGAAATGGACCAGTGTGTCCAGGAGGGAAGGTTCCGTGTGGAAAGCTGACAAGGGAGGGGAGAGAAATAAATGTCTGATGGTGGGATCCTGCTGAAGGTGGTGGAAATGACAGCTAATGATCCTTTGGATGTGAATGCTGGCAGGATGGTAGGTGAGCACAAAGGGGGGCTTATCGCTGTTCTGAGAGGGAAGAGAGGGTGTGAGGGCTGCAGTGCGGGAGATGTATCAAACTTGGCTGAGGACCCTGTCAACAACAGTGCTGAGGAATCCTGGTTGAGGTAGATGGGGGACATTTCCGAAGCTCCCTTATCAAAGTTGACAACACCGGAACAGATGCAACAGAAATGGAGGAACTGGGAGAATAGAATAGAGTCTTTACAGAAACCAGAGTGTGAGGATGTATTGTCGAGGTAACTGTGGGACTGATGGGTTTGTATTGGGTGTTAGTGACCAGTCTATTTCCAGAAATGGAAACAGAGATGTTGAGGAAGGGAAAGGAGGAATCAGAGATGGACTAAGTGAAGATGAGACTGGTATGGAAACTGGAAGCAAAATTGATAAACTTTTCCAATTCCAGATGAGAGAGGGAAGCAGCAGCAATGATATCATTGATATACCAGACAAAGAGTTGTGGGTGGAGGCCAGAATAGGACTGGAATAAGGAATGTTCCACCAACCCCACAAAGAGACAGGCATAACTGGGGCCTACACCGGTAACCATGGCCACCTCTTTAAATTCCTCTCACTTTCTTCAGGTTAAAGAGAAGTCGTTCAGGGTGAGACTTGAACTCACAAGTTTCTGACTGCAAGATGAGAGAACTATGAGCTGAATCACGTCCACCACCTAAGCTGCACAGTGGTGTTTACAGACTTGATTTATGAGTTATGATGATGCTGATCAACAGTGAAGATTTGCACTCTGACCTTATGATGGAAGGAACGTCATTGATGAAGCTGCTGAAATATTTGTGTCCTTGAGGAACTCCAGTAAAGATGTCCTGGCAGTGAGCTGACTCACCTCCAACAACCACAACCATCCTGCTTTGTCCTAGGTGTACCTCCAACCAATGGAGAGCTTTCCCCTGATTCCTGTTGAGTCCAGTTTTACTAGAGTTCCTAGGTTCAGTGTATGGTCAAATATGGCCTTGAAGGTCTTGGCAGTCACTGTCACCTCACCTCTGAAACTCAGCTCTTATCCACTGACATAATATTTGAAGACATGGAGTCAAACTATTGTCTATGTGGTTGTACAGTCATCAATAAAACAAATTTCATTTTGATTTTATTCATTTTTCCACATTGACTTGGGAAGTGCACTAAAACCTTGAATCCAAATCTGAGAGAACACACTGTAAAAAAATCAGTCTTAAATAACACTGTACAGCTTAGGTGGCAGACGTGATTCAGCTCATAGTACTCTCGTTTCACAGTCAGAAGTTTATGGATTCAAGTTTCACTCCAGTATTTCAGCATAAAAATGACGAACATCACCATAATGCAATATGCTGCAGTCTTGGAAGCTATCCTCCAGATGAACTGTTGGGCCAAGTGCTCACTGGTGTACGTAAAGGAAAATTCCAAGACATTATTCTGCAGAATAGGGTATCCTGATCAGTACTTATTGTTCCATGAACATCAGAGAAAACAGAATATCTGGTCATTATCACATTACTGAATGTGGGAACGTACCGGGTACAAATTGGTTGCCAAATTTCCTACTTGACACTTCAAAGGTATTCCACGGACTGCAGAGTGCTTTGGATGTGCCCTCGTCATGAAAGACCCTTTATACGTGCAAGCTTTTTTTTCCTGACTATTACTTAAAGGGATGTAATTCCTAATGAAGTGCTGTTGAGAGAAAACATACACTTTCTCTCATTTGTCTTTTTCGATTGAGAACGATGACCCAGATATAATGAGAATATCCTAGCCCTTTGATTATAAAAATGATAAAAAACATATGACTCAGAATTATGGAAGGACTGTTGAGAAGTGTTCCGATTTACTTTCAAATTTAACACTCCTTTTAAGCAAAAAATAATACTGAATTTCAAGGATCCAAATATTAGCATCTGCTCCAGAATATTCACATTTGTTTATATTTTGTATGTATTTTTCACTTAATGACTTTCATTTCCACAGTAATTGAAGACTTGAATCCATGAGCTAAAATTGTGTCATTTAGAGTTAAATAATTGTATCAGTGGGGAACAGCCCAGGAACGAATATAACAATCTTAAAGTTAAGTGCATCATGTACAGCATCTACTAATGGAGATTAAGTTAATTTGACTTCACTTTCGTAGATTAGACGGCAGTTGTATCAATATTGGAAACTACCTTGCTTCAGAATAATGGAAACATCACCTTGGGCAGGTTGCAAAATTTCTAATAATTGCTTTCAAAAGTTAGAAGGCTTGCTGAATGTCTTGTGGATTTAAGATTACTATATAAATGGGAATCTGTGAGAGTGCAAAGTCCATCCAAGCCTGAAATTTCTACAAGTTAGGACCTCCAGCTAGATAAGAGATTTGGTCAATTTGCACTGAATCAATTGAACTAATGGAAAATGTTGTAACACTATGATAGCTGCTGTGGAAACCATTTACAATTCAATGTTTTGTGTGAACAAGGCATCTGTTTCAAATCTTACAGTGAAATTTATAGCCTCTAACTATTTATCTGGCTCAAATTCCTACTGTAATACATTGAAAGGAAGGTCTGAATAAATAGGCCTCCTTTGCAAAAGATATATCACAAATCAATTAATATTAAAAACAAGGTAGATCTCACTAGGTCACTCAGTGTCAGCCTGTTCACATTATCGCATGGATTAAGACACAAATTCACCTCATAAACTTATATGTGTGCAAATGTAGGAGCAACAGATTGAGTGTTTGTGTATGTGATAGTGTGCGTGCGTAAGCTTGGTTAAGTGTGTGTCAATGTGAGTGCGGGGGTTGCGTGTGCATATGAGAGAACGCTTCTGTGAGAATGAGGGTCTGCGTGGGTATGTGAGTATGTGCATGCATATGTGTGATAGAGAGAAAGAGAGAGAGAGAGAGAGAGAGAGAGAGAGAGAGAGAGAGAAAGCAAGACAGAATTGTGCAGTGGGGTCCCATTTAAGGCCATTCCTATGGGTACCAAACTTTGCTTTTCTGTTCGGCCACTTTGTGTTGTTGCTTGTTCCGAAGTCCGAAGGTGACTTGGGGGATGGTCACCCGAAGATCCGAAGCTGAATATCCCTGACCACTGAAGTGTTCCCTGAGTGGGAGGGAACACTCCTGCCTGGCGATTGTTGTGCAGTGTCCATTCAACCATTGTTGTCACATCTGCTCCATCTCACCAATGTACCATGCCTCAAGGCATCCTTGCCTGCAGCGCATGATATAGGCAACACTGGCCAAGTCACATAAGTACACGCCACGCACATGGTGAGAGATGTCCCCACATGTAATGTTGATACTCTGGCGCAACTGGCAGCGGCCACTGTAGCAGGGTTGTATGGTGTTGTTGTCCTGAAGACTGGACAGTTTGCTGCAAATCATGATCTGTATAAGGTTGGGTGGTTGTTTAAAGGCAATAAGTGGAGGTGCAGGGAAGGTCTTGGCAAGGTGCTCATCCTCAATGATAATGTGTTGCAGGCTGTGAAGAACATAGCGTAGGCGTTTGGTTCCCGGGAAGTACTGGACAGCGAAGGGTGCTCTGTCTGTTGCAGCCTATATCTGTCTCTTGATGAGGTAATTACTGTTTCTCGCTGTGGCATGTCGGAACTGGCGGTTGATGAGCTGAGCACTGTGCCCTGGTCTTATGAGAGCATGCTTGAGCACTTTCAAATGTCCGTCACATTCCTCCTCTTATGGACAGATCCTGTGAATGTGAAGGGCTTGTGCATATGGGATAGCTCTTTTCATATGTCTCGGGTGGAAGCCAGAGAAGTGTAGCATTGTGAGGTTATCCATGGGTTTGCAGTAGAGTGAGGTACTGAGCTACCCATCCTTGATGGAGATGCATGTGTCCAAGAATGAGACAGATACTAGATAATAGTCCATGGGGAGTTTGATGGTGGGATGATACTCGTTGATATCAGTGTGGAGTTGTTTCAGTGACTCCTCGCCATGGGTCCAGGGGAAGAAAATGTTGTCAACATACCCGGTGTATGATGTTGGTTGGAGGTCCTGCATAGAGAAGAAGTCTTGTGCCCAAAGGTGTTGGCCGTATTAAGGTGCAAATTTGGTCCCCATGACTGTTCCTTGTATCTACATGAAGAACTGGTTGTCAAAGGTGAAAATGTTGTAATCAAGGATAAAGTGGGTGAGTTGTACGACGGCGCTTGGAGATTGGCAGTTGTTGGTGTTGTGTATTGAGGCCATTGCCGCGATTCCTTTATTATGGGGAATGCTGGTACAGAGTGCTGACATGTTCATTGTAACGAGGAATGTTCCCGATTCAACTGGTCCGTGGGTGCTGAGTTTCTGTAAGAAATCTGTAGTGTCACAACAAAAGTTGGGGGTCCCCTGTACAATGAATTTCAAGATGCCTTTGACATAGCTCAACTTCTTAAACAATAGATGTGAAGTCTGTCTGTGTAAAGCTATCTTGAGAATGTAATTTAAAAGAAGTTCTGAGATTTACATATCAAAGAACAGAAACCAGCATATCCCATTATAAAAGATGGAAGTTTTAATCTAAGGTTGTTTAATGTATCACATCTCCATGACACTGGACTCCTTTGGCTATAAATTCGGTGAGCATGATCTTACACTCCACAACCACCTGATGAAGGAGCGGCACTCCGAAAGCTAGTGCTTCCAAATAAATCTGTTGGACCATAACCCGGTGTGTGATTTTTAACTTTGTACATTCCCAGAACTGTCCTATTTCTGATAAAACTGATGGGAATTAGCAGCCGCTTCCAGTTCAATACACAGAATATTTGGGAACAGTCCATACCAGGGAAGGTTAGACATATAACCCACAAGCTTACGTCAATGGGACAAAGAAACTCCGGAGAAGGGTAAATTTGAAGCAATTGGGATTAATTTATTTGATCAGTCCTGTCTAAAGGGATTACTCACATTCACTTACCTGCTGGTTTTTTCACAGAACAAGACAGAAAGGAAAAGCAATTCTTATAGTTGAAACATGTAGTGCCACACTTTTCAATGCTGACACTCCAGCATCTGCAGTCCTCACTTCCTCCTGGAATTTATAAACCAGTAGTGTAAATCATATTTTGAAACTACTCCAAAGCACTTCACAACTCTCAAGCACCTTTAAGGGGCTGTCACTGTTACAATGGAGCAGCCAAACAAAATCTGAGGGAACAGAAGATCATGTTAATTCAACGATAAGAGGAATTGCGGGAGGAAGCTCAGGTAGAGCACAAACATCAGCAGAGACTGATTCGCTAGATTAAACAGTTTCTGTGCTCAATAGTCCACTGAATTCTATGTAACGCAAAGACCTTTTAAGTTGCCCACTTTCCAAGATGACTCAATAGCAGTTATATTGTACAACAAAGAAAAATGTCAAGGGAAATGTCAAGGATGGAGAAATGAAACAAGTCTCCCTTCTTTGCAGGAAAGATATATTTAGAAGTAGAACATTCACAACTCCCTGAGAATGGCTTCCAATAAATTCCAAAATATTAGGCCAGATTTTCAGGAAGTGGCAGTCTCACTCAGGTCACAACTCTGTCCCTTCTTTTTAATGACCGAGGGGAGCTCCACACTTTTTTTTCAGTTGGAGGCTGTGTGAATCAAGTCTCGGGCTGTGTAACACTAAGACAAAATATTTAAATATCAAACTTTTCCTGAGTAACTATTTACTTAATTTCATCGGAACTTTTCAAAGCTTTCAAATATACATGGAGCCCTTTGGAGAGTTCCAGGTACCCAGCAGAACATTCAATTCCCCGGGCAATTCCTACCGAGTGTGCTCCGGGCAGTTCCGTAGGGATCCATGCACAGCCCCATTCTGTGCTGCAGTAACAACTGTGGTTTGTGATAACTCTGTCCAATTCTAATCTTTGGTGAAGCAAAATCTCACAACATCTTATACTCGGCTTCTCTGTTTTTTGGCCAGCAGATGGAGTATTACTTAGGAGGGAAAAGTGACCCAGTTAAAGAATAGTCATGGGCAAACAAATATTTCGAAGTTGCACCACACCTCACTACACTGATCCAGATTTAATTAACTGGATTAAGATTGAGGGAGATTTGTTTATACGGAAAGAGCTCTGGGACATTGAAAACATTTCTAATGAGAACGCAAAGGATGACTGATGAAATGCATTGTGCAGGATCCACCTAATTTACTCAAACAATCCACCTTAAACTCCAGCCTGTCCTGATATTATCACTCATATCAACTCATAACATTTTAGAAATTGCACTTTCTTCCTAGTGCACTGTTTACAGTAAAATATTCTTACCTAAGAACTTTGGTTCTTAAGTACAAGAACATAGTTTTTTGCTTTTTTTCTGTGTTAGAAGTGCATTTTATTTTGAAAGATCAGAAATTCCTTTTTTTGTTAAGCATGGGTCATAACAGCTGCTCCACGAAATAATTCAAACTAAATGCCCATGTAAGCCTCCTGGCGAAGTCTTGACAAATTTAAGGTTTACAACCCAGAAAGAAAGAGCGAGCGAGAAAGAGAGAGAGAGAGAAAACGAGAGGCAGATAAGGGAGGGTGAGGGGAACGCGTATGACCTGTTCAGAAAGGATCCGTACCACCAAAATAGCTGTTTAATTTTGGTACTTTCCAGGTCAGAGATTCACAATGAGCTGTTGAGGCAGGGTTATTAAGGCTGAGATAGACAGATTTTTAATCAGTAAAGGAATCAAAGGTTACAGGTAAAAGGCAGGAAAGTGGGGAGCAAGGTTACCAGATTAGCCATGACCTCCTTGGAATAACAGATCTGATTCGATGGACTGAATGGCCTACTTCTGCTCTGTAACTTATGGTCTAAAGATATTTCAGTAGCAAACAGGGCTGGGAAAAGCCCTGAGTGTTTTGTAGGATTCAGTGAATGAACTTAGGCCTCTGTATCTCGAGCAGAGATGGTAGCAGAGAGAATCCGAAAGCTGGCCATCATCTGGTCAGTTGAGGAAGAAATCTTACAATGAAGAATCAGAGTGATACTTGACTGAGGATAATAGACTATAAAGGATACTATTGGAAAAAAGGGTTGAAACTTTATTTTTGCTGTTTATGACAAGATTGTTCCAAATTGTCTTCTATCTATAGCCATTCCTTGTATGTGATAAACCTATGTTCACATGAAAAGTACATTAGACTGACCATTACAGTAAGCAAACAGCAAAATAAAAGTTAGTCTACCAAACTAGGTTTTGCTCTGGAATCTGACTTTATTAATATTACTATAATCTGGGATGATAATTGTGATAATCTTTTCGTTTCTCCTTCACATTTATCCCCAAGCCCTAGTCAGAGCCATTTGAAAGTTGAAAGGACACCACTTTCTTCAGATATTTTTTGAGATTCAAAGAATCTCTCTCTACCTCTCTCTGCCACAAACAGACCAATGTGCCATAGGTTTAGTTTTACTTTTATCACTCAAACCTTGTCACGTGATAGCGAGAGCTAGTCTGCAAGCACAGTACATTAAACTTAAATCTATTTAATTAAACTTCTCAACATGGAAAGTAAGAAAGTATGCAACACTATTCATGAAAGAAAACAAGACACTTTCATTGACCTGGCATCTTTCATGACCACCAGTTATCCCAAAGCAATGTGCAGCTAATTAACCACTTTTTGAAGTTGTAATGGAGGGAACACAGCAGCTAATTTGAACATAGTTTGATCCTGCACACAGTATTGAAATAATGAGCAGATCATCTGCTTTATGATATGGTCTGAAGGGTAAATATCAGCCAGGACTCCACCATTCTTCAAAATAATGTCGTAAATATTTTTACCATTAGACTTGGTTTAATGACTCATCCAAATACTCGCCCCTCAACATTGCTGCTCTGGAATGTCAGCTCAGTTTCTTGTGCTCAAGCCCTGTCGTGGGACTCGAACCTATAACATTCTGAGTAAGAGGTGAATATATTACCAACTGAGCTATGGCCGGTACACAGAGAGCTGAATGTACTTTGTTGGCAAGTTCTCCAAAACTAATCAGCATTAACAGGCTGTTCTAATTTGCAGTGTCTGACTTCCTCACCAGATCTCTACAGACCACATATGTAAAGGCAAAGTTGGCCAAGTCCCACCAGACCATAGGACTGCTCTCTCATTACAGACAGGCAACTGGTGGTGGCTTAGCCAAGAGTCAGCATGTCTTGGATAAGGGGAAAGGTTGAGAAGAACAGTCCTTCATAATAGCCTCAGCCAATGCAGGAACTGAACCCCATGCAGTTTGTCTGCAAATGCAAACAAGCCATGCAGTCAACTGAGCTAACCACCCTGTGTGGGTGCACTTCCATGGTTCCGTTATAATTTTTAATCAACTTGTTCAGCGAACAGCAATTCAGGGCGAAACAGTGGCTCATAGCGCTAGGGACCCAGGTTCAATTCCAACCTCAGGGGACTGTCTGTGAGGAGTTTGCACGTTGTCTCTGTGTTTGAGCGGGTTTCCTCCACAAAAAAGGTTAGGTGGATTGACCATGAAAAATTGCCCATGAAGTACAGATTAGGTGGGTTAGCCATGGAGGGACAGGGCAGGGAGTGGATCTGAGTGGGATGCTCTTCGGAATGAATTCAAATGAGCCCAAAGGCCTACTTCCACATTCGCGTTTCTATGTTATAACCCCCCTCTGGAGCAGCGGGGACTTGCACTGCGACCACCTGATCCAGAGTTAAGGACACTATCAATGTGTGCACTTTAGCTGAGCAGCAAGGCAAACAGTTCATACTTTAACCCTCCCCTTCGTTATTTTGTCTTCAGAGATCAATGCGTGAAGCAGCCAATTAGAGATCCAAGGTTTCGGCTCAAGACAACTGATTTGACCATCTCCCTTCCTTCCCCCTCACCAGCTTTCCAAAACACTCCAGGCCCCAAGTTCAATAGATTATGTCACTCCAACACACTACACATGAATGTCTGCTGGAGTAATATGAATCAATCTCCATTGTCTCAAAGTGATGTGATATTCAGGCGGCACCATTCTTTAGGAGGTTCTTCATCTGAATTTTATTCATCGTTCTGACAGTCACATTTGGAGATTCAAACCCTTCGGAGCTAAAAAGCAAAATCATAACATGGAATTCCACCGCAGCCCTTGGAAAGAAATCTCAAAACCTAACAGCATGCCAAAAAAAGGGAGCGAGAAGTTGCATTAAAGGAATATTTTAATCACTTGTGCATGGCAATTAAAGTGAGACGTGCACAGTCTTCCCTTCCCAAAACTGAACACCTTTTGACAAGTTGGTATCCCTTTAATAATGCCAATTACAAACCCAAGACAATTTTCCCCAATTCTTGTTCTTTCTGCCCCTGTTAGTTACCTTTCATTGAACTGGAAGGCACAAAACACAAAGAAGTTACAACAATTCCTCCTTTCAAAGAAGACAGAGGAAAACATGCTGTGCATCCTGCCATCAATGTCCAATAGATCACAAACTAATAGTTTTTTTTAAAAAAAAACAAGTAATCTAAAGCTCAGTGTGTTAACATCTGCAATTCCAAAAGGGGGAAGCACTTGTAGTGAGTATGGGATGTGCTGAAGTGAGCAGATTATGTCCCCAGCATTCATTAAATATTTACACAGACCCACTGCTGATCAAAAGCAAAGCCAAAAGCAGTTTCTCATGCAGAGTTTTGAGGCGACAAAGTGAAGATCCACCAGGATTGCATACTTTAGTGAGCTTAGAATTTGCCATTCAAAGCTATAAATCCAGCAATCGACATCCTGTTCCTGTGTCAAGAATGCATGCTTGAAATATTTTAAGATACGATAAAACCACACTGTACACAGGAAAACTTTGAAAAAGGTGATTTTCACAAATAATGGACTAAGCATGCACATTTCCACTGAAAAAGGTAAGTTTTAATATTGTCTTTAAAAACTGTGGCTAAGTGAAGATTAGATTCACAATGAGCAATCATATAATCCCTACAGTGTGGAAGCAGGCCATTTGGCCCACTGAGTCCATAACAACCCTCCAAATAGCATCCCATCAACACTCACCCCTGCATACCCCACGGTTAATCCAGCTAACCTCTACATCTCTGAATACTACGTGCAATTTAGCATGGCCAGTCCACCTAATCTGCACATTTTTGGATTGTTGGAGGAAACCAGAGCACCTGGAGAAAACCCACACACCTGAGACTGAAATCGAACCCAGGTTCATGGCGCGGTGAGGCAGCAGTGCTAACCACAGAGCCATGATGCCGCCTGGGAAGTAAAGTTGCAATGGGCAGACACGTGACTGACTGGACCAGATTGCATCTGGACCTGAATGACAAATTGATTTTAACTGTCAACTCAAATCTAGTTGAAGCTAATCGCAGGAAACTTCTGTCCTGAGGTCAGAGGTTATGAGCAGAGTGACACCGACAGCATGGATTCAATTCCCACAGCAGCTGAGGTCCCATGAAGTTTCCATCTCTGAACGTTGTCCCTCACCCGAGGCATGATGACTCTCAGCATAAACTCACTGGTCATCACTCTCTAATGGGACAGCAGTCCAACAGTCCTTTGGAACTATGGCAACTTTATTTCCTTGCCTTTATGTTTCATTGCCTTTCTCAATTTCATTCTCTGATAACTATACACAAATCCATATAAATCAGATACTTTCTACTACTCAGTTGCTGATAAAATTTTCCGCACACAGCTCTGTTTCATTCACCGCATTTCAATCAGGTCCACAAGGCTTCTCTCAGATATTATTTTGCACTTTTATTTAAGGAAGCAATGTTATTTCAGATGTTCACTCCCAATTGCTTGTGAGAATATTATTCTTCTGATTGAGCCAAACTCTGACCTTGTACATGGACAAGAAAATTCCTGTTGCAATCCTGTAAAACGAATTGTATTCAATTTAATCTAATTTAGATAAATGTGAGGTGTTGCATTTTGGAAAGGCAAACCAGAACAGGACTTATGCACTTAATGGTAAGGTCCGGGGGAGTGTCACCGAACAAAGAGACCTTGGAGTGCAGGTTCATAGTTCCTTGAAAGTGGAGTCAAAGGTCAACAGGACAGTGAAGAAGGCGTTTGGTACACTTGCCTTTATTGGTCGGTGCATTGAGTATGGGAGTTGGGAGGTCATGTTGCCGCTGTACGGGACATTGGTCAGGCCACTTTTGGAACACTGCGTTCAATTCTGGTCTCCTGCTACAGGGAGGATGTTGTTAAACTTTAAAGGGTACAGAAAGGATTGGCAAGGATGCTGCCAGGCTTGGAGAGTTTGAGCTATAGGGAGAAGCTGAATCGGCAGGGGCTGTTTTCCCTGGAGCATCAGAGGTTGATGTTTATAAAATCATTAGGGACATGGATAGCAAGGGCAAACAGCCAAGGTCTTTTTCCCAGGGTAGTGGATATCAAAACTAGAGGGCACAGGTTTAACTTGAGAGGGAAAAGATATAAAAGGGACTGAAGTAACAACTTTTTCATGCAGAGGGTGGTGCGTGTATGGAATGAGCTGCTAGAGGAAGTAGTGGAGGTAGATACAAATGCAACATTTAAAAGGCAGCTGGATGGATATATGAATAGGAAGGGCTTAGAGGGATGTGGGCTAAATACTGGAAAAGGGGACTTGATTTATTTAGGATATCTGGTCGATATGGTCAAGTTGGAGTAAAAGTCTATTTCTGTGCAGTACGGCTCTATGACTATGATTCTAATTAAGCTCAATGCTGCTTTCTGGTCTCTTACTGAATAAATGGTAAATTACCTCATAATGCACATTGGACATATGGAAACATTAGTTATTCTCATTAAGCAAAAGGGCTATTTATTCTCCTGCGATCATTCCATTCCAATTTGAAATTGATCAAAAATTAATGAAGCAAATTGTAAACACTCTGATTAAAGCAGGAGGTTTCCATTAGCCATCCCAGATAGAATTCTGAATAAAGTCAGCATTCTTTTTTCTAACCAATTTAAAGCAGTCTTACAATTGGCACACATGCACAGTGGTCACCTCTTGAAGTGGGCACCATAAATGGTCATAAATTTGACGATCAAAACGAAAATGTCAAAGACACAAACAGCCTGTATGCCAACCATGCTGAGTGGCCTTTGGAATATTTCTATCAAAGCTAACTTAAGCACAAACTAGTTCTGTTCAGTATGAACCTCCTGAATCAGCTACCGTTAATCATTTGCTCCTCCTTTAACCAAGGTCTCTGGGTCCCTATCTATAGAAAAGAAACAGAGCAAAGCAATCAAGTTTCTCAATCACATCCTCTGTACCTTTGGCAGCTGCCTTTTCCCTTTGGCGCTCAGTTTGGCATATACAGCTAAAAATAAAAAAAGAACCTTACATCATTTAGAAAAAAATAAATCACAACAGATGTATAAATCCAATTATTTCACGCCAGGAATACTTGCAGGAACTCTCCCCCACAGAGCTCTGGTTGCCCTACTCTTGGAGACACAAGCTGCAAACGTTACATGGAGCTTAACTGCGGAAAGGATTTGAAGCTGTTGCGCAAGATTCTAGGTGTTCAAAATATAAAATTTTCCTCTGTTCATAAAGGAATGTCAATCTTAAAATAAGGACCAAGATCCTCAAGGGCCTGGGGGCAAACTATCTGGCTGATGCTTCACCGTTCACCTTTTCAAAGTATCCTGCAGACCTTCAGGCTCCTAGAGCACTGTGATAACATACATCATGTGCTTATGCCTGGCTGGAAATTCGAAAAGGGCAGGCCACAAGTGACATGGAAAAGATAACAGCGACAAATAAAATAAAACCTGAGCAACTGATATAGCCAAGTTGAAAGCTTTGTTGTAATGCTCTTAGGGCCACAGGGAGACTGCTTCGGAGATGATTCATGTGGGTCTTAGCCATTGTCGTCAGTCAGGTCAGCATCACAGCAAAAATCTCCCTGTTTCAGAAGTCAGCCCTTCTGGCCTCCACAACGCAAACATTCTTCAGTTCAACAGCTTTTTCCAGAGCTACAAGATCATCATTACATTAAAAGAGAAGAAAAATATACACATTTCCTAACTCCACAGATCATTTCAAGCCAAAAACCAGAACAACTCTGGAAAGGGAGAGAGGTATTGAAGCATCAAATCTATCACAGGAGATAAAGTAAAATAAATGTTTCTTTGTCATAACAGAATAAGTGAAGTTGTTGGGAGGGGGGGTGGTTGCAGGGGGTGGAGGGCAGAAATAGTCAGTAAAGGCTGAAATGTTGTTTCTGAACCAGGAGAGAGCTGTGGCATTTTAGGTCAGTTTGTGATGTATTGCTTCAATAAGTGGCCCTACTCATTAATTGTTGAACCACTGTCACATTAAAGATGACTGGGCCTGAATCAACATCCTGAAACCACAACAAGATCCAACAGAACCGGAAAATCCTCTACTGTCTTTTCATTAACATTTAAAGTCAAAATTCCCTGTGTGACACCAGAAGCCCTGGGAACCTAGAAATAATTAAATTTCCAATTACATTATTTGCAGTTAACATGGCTGGACTAAGTAATGTCAAATAACATATTTAAAATCTCATTAGTTACACACTCTCTGTCTTGAACATGGCATTTAAATGAAACCTAGCTGCTTTCTAATTACATTTTTCTGTTATTTCTTGACTGTCTGCATTTGTTCAAATAAAGGGACAACAGGTTTCATGTGTAAGCTAATTAACCAAATCATTGAGACAGGAGGACCAGCTCTCAGGCCTGCTCTTTGCTGCTCATTTTACAGAAGTCAATCGCATTGTTTCTTTCCAAGTTCAGTGTTTATCAGTTATTGAAATGGAGGCCACACCCCTAGTCACTTTACTGGAACAGCTTAGCAACATTGGCATCTAGTTGAAAATGTGGTGAACTGCCCAGGTCATGACTAAACCAATCTCGTTGACGACAGCTCCTTCAGCCCAATCCTGATCATCAGTAAAGTGGTGGAAGGAGTATACCACAGTGCTATCAAGCAGGGTTTGCTAAGCAATAACCTGCTCATGATGCTCACTTTAAGCTCAGCCAGGGACACTCAGCTCCTGACCTTATACAGACTTGATTCAATCATATACAAAAGAGCATAACTCCAGAGGTGAGATAACAGTGACTACCCTAACATCAAGATAGATCTAAATGAGTATGAGATGCAGAAGCCTGGGCAAAACTGGAGTCAATAAAACTCAGGGGAAATCCAAACTGGTTGAAGTCATACAATGGAAGACGGATGTGGTTCTGGGAGGGTCAGTCATCTCAGCTCTAAGGCATTGTTGCAGGAGGGCTTCTAGGCTGAGTCACCTTCTGCTGCTTTACCATTAACCTTCTCTCCAATGTAGCTTGAGAAGTTGGGGTGTTTGCTAATTAATGCACTATTTGCAGGTCCCCAGATTCTGAAGCAGTACCCATTCAAATGCAGCAAGCCCCGGGCAATATCAGGCTTGGGCTGATAAATGGCAAATAACAGCCAGGACTCACAGGTGCCAGGCAATGACCATCTCAAACAAGACAAAATCTAACTAGTGCCCTTTGATATTCAAAGGCATTGCCATTACGGAATTCCTGACGATCAATGTCCTGGCAGTCACTGTTGACCCAAAACCAAACTGGACTCGGCACAGAGTCAGAGAGATGTACAGCACAGAAACAGACTCTGGTCTAACCCGTCCATGCCAATCAGATATCCTAACCTAACCTCGACACATTTTCCAGACTTGGCCCATATCCCTCTAAACCCTTCCTATTCATATACCTATCCAGATGCCTTTTAAATGCTGCAATTGTACCAACCTCCACACTTCCTCTGGCAGCTCATTCTGCACCCGCACCACCTTACACGTGTGAAAAAGTTGCCCCTTAGGTCCCTTTTAAATCTTTCCCCTCTCATCCTAGACCTTCAGTTCTGGACTAACATAACCCCAGGAAAAGACCTTGTCTATTTACCCAAATCCATGCCCCTCATGATTTTATAAACCTCTATAAGGTCACCCCTCAGCCTCTGACGCTCCAGGGAAAACAGCACCAGCCTATTCACCCTCTCCCTACAGCTCAAATCCTCCAATCTTGGCAACACCTTTGTAAATCATTGTCTGAGCCCTTTCAAGTCTCACAACATCCTTCCTATAGGAGGGAGACCTGAATTACACACAATATTCCAAAAGTGGTCTAACCAATGTCCTGTACAGCCGCAACATGTAATTACTGAAGCTACAAGAGCACATCAGAGTCTAGGAACCCTACAGGTAGTAACTCACCTCCTGACTCCCCAATATCTGTCCATCATCTACAAGGCACAAGTCAGGAATGTGATGGAACACTCTGCCTGGATGTGCGATTCAAGAAGGCAACTTCACCACCACCACCTCTGGGACAACCAATAAATGCTGACAAGCCAGCGTCACCCACATCTCAAGACTGAATAAAATCAAGGCTGCAACATAAATTACCATCACAATAGTTTAGAAAAATAAAAAGTAATTTAGCTCTAATGCTGCATATTAGTTAAAACATTCATTTTTGTCAGTGCACTTTTCATTTCAGTTTGCATATCCCAAAGAAATACGAACACAAGTCTTGGGACTAACTTATGCTTAAATCAGAATTATTACACTGAGCAGAAACCTAATCATTCCAGATTTTTAAGGGCACAAAGTGAAACTTAACAAAAGCTGACAGGAATTCCTGCTGCAAATATTCTCAAGGTTTCTCTGTTTCAAAGATGATTTTCCAAAAGTTTATGTCTCAAAAGAAAGTGTAGAAATGAAAGTTCAAGCCAGCTGCACATTACCAATACATTACAAAGAGTACGTTCATAAGTTTATAAGATATAGGAGCAGAATTAGGGCATTCGCCTCATCGAGTCTGCTCCGCCACTTGATCGTGGCTGATACGTTCCTCACTCCCATTTTCCTGCTATTTCTCCACATCCCTTCAACCCATTACCAATTAAACACCTGTCTAACTCCTCCTTGAATTTACTCAGTGTACCAGCATCCACTGCACTTTGGGATGTTCCACAGCAAATTCCACAGATTCATAACCATTTGGGAGAAATAGTTTCTTCTCAACTCTATTTTAAATGTGCTACCCCTTATCATAAGACGATGACCACTCGTCTAAGAATGTCCCACAAGGGGACGCATCCATTCCACGTTTATTTTATCCACACCTTTTATCATCTTGACTATCTCAATTTGATCTCCCCTCATTCTTCTAAATTCCAGAGATTATCCTAAACAAATCCATCATCTCTGGGATCAATCTAGTGAACCTTCAGTGAAATGCCTTCTATGCCACTACATCTTTCCTCAAATAAGGGGACCAAAACTATGCACGATACTCCAGGTACAGACTTACCAATGTCTTGTATAGTTCCTTACCTTTATATTCTATTCCTTTAACTATAAAAGTAAACGTAGCATTCACTTTCTTTATTAACTGCTGTACCTGCATGCTGGTTTCCTTTGACTCATGAACAGGACATTTTGCTTTTTATCTCACAATACAGAACAGCAGCAAGTTCAAAGTGAGAAGGTGCCTGATCATGTCAAGAGCAAATGCCTTAAGTCACAGTCATCCGCCTTGCTTGTTCCACTATCCTTGAACAGCCAACCATAATTCTATAACCGAAACATTTTGTTTAAAGGGTGTCTTCTATCAGAGGAAGCTCAATGTTGTGCGCATGTTTCCATACTTGACAAAATCATAAAATCATAGAGGCTGGAGAACACAGAACGTCAGTCAGCCCACTCTGCTCTCCGCCTCTTCAGCTCCATTTGCACAGCCCATTCTCAAGTGTATTCCCCAATGTTCAGCATTTTAATAATGTTGGTAGCATCTCTGCAGTGTTTCAATGCCATGGAGGAAATAGTCCTTTATGAAAAAGTAAACAACTTCAGTACCAAACTACATAGTTAAGTACTCTTCTGTGGAAACTGCACATAATTGCCTGATAAGACAACTTTTTAAAACTGCCATGTTCACACTTACGTCACCATTCATGGTTCTAAATGTTCCCAATTATCTCTGAAGTCATCTATCAAATGGCAGAGAAAGATCTCATAGAAGCCGTCATGTCAGTGACAGCTCTCTCAGCAATTTGCTTTCGCATCCCAGTTCTTTTTCTATAATTCTGCAAATTAGGTCTTTGAAAGTTCCTGTGGAATGTGATTCCACTACACTCTCAGATGGTGCAGAAAAAAACATTTCTTCTCCATTCTCCTCTTGGTCTTTTGTCAATTATTTTATATCCACTAGCTCTGGGTACTAACACCCTTGCCAGAAAAAATATTTTCTCACAAGTTACTTCATAAAAATCCTGAACAATTTTTAGTGCCTCTGTCAGGTCTTCCTGAGTATTCTTTGCTCTAAGAAAGACACTCCTAACTTTTCCAACTTCTCCATGTTTCTCATCTCTAGCATTGTTTTCACAAACGGTACGGTGGCTCAATGGTTAGCACTGTTGCCTCACAGCACCGGGGACCCAGGTTCAATTCCAACCTCAACTTTGATGGACATGGATGAGATAAAGACTGAAATTTCCCTTCCCATGTGTTTGAAAATGCCCTCCAACGCATCTCATCCTCCGCCCACAAACTCCACCCCTCCAACCGCAACAAGGACAGAACCCCCAGTCCTCACCTTCCACCCGAGCAATCTCAGCATAAACCGTATCATCAGCCAACAATTCCGCCACCTACAAATGGACCCCACCGCCAGGGATATATTTCCTTCCCTACCCCTATCCGCTTTCCACAAAGATTGTTCCCTCTGTGACTACCTGGTCAGGTCCACACCCCCCAACAACCCACCTTCCCCTCCTGGCACCTTCCCATGCCACTGTAGGAATTGCAAAACCTGCACCCATATCTCCATCCAAGGCCCCAAAAGAGCCTTCAAAATCCATCAAAGTTTTACCTGCACTTCTACAAATGTCACTTATTGCATCTGTTGCTCCTGATGCAGTCTCCTTTACATTGGGGAGATTGGACGCCTTCTCGCACTGCGCTTTAGAGAAATCTCCGGGACGCCTGCACTAATCAGCCCCACTGCCCCGTGGCCAAACATTCCAACTCCCTCTCCCACCCTGCTAAGGACAAGCATCATCTTCCGCCTCAGAACCCTTCACTCCCAGAGCATCAACGTGAACTTCACCAGTTTCATTTCCCCTCCCCCCACCTTACCCCAGTTTCTAACTTCCAGCTGAGCATCGTCCTCATAACCTGGCCCACCTGTCAATCTACTTTCCCATCTATCCACTCCATCCTCCTCTCCAACCTATCACAGTGGTACAGTGGCAAGCACTGCTGCCTCACAGTGCCAGAGACACAGGTTCAATTCCTGCCTCAGGCGACTGTCTGTGTGGAGTTTGCACATTCTCCCTGTGTCTACGTGGGTTTCCTCTGAGTGCTCCCGTTTCCTCCCACAGTCCAAAGATGTGCAAGTTAGATGAATTGGCCATGCTAAATTGCCCGCAGTGTTAGCTGTAGGGGAAGGGTCTGGGTGGGTTGCTCTTCGGAGGGTGGGTGTGGACTTGTTGGGCCGAAAGGCCTGTTTCCATACTGTAATCTATCACCTTTACCCCTTTCTCCATCCACCTATTGCACGGTCAACTACCTTCTCCCCAGCCCCAGCCCCACCCATTTATCTTTCCAGCCTCATTCCTGATGAAGGGCTCCTGCCCAAAACATCGATTTTCCTGCTCCTTGGATGCTGCATGACCTCCTGTGCTTTTCCAGCACCATTCTGCAATTTTTTAGCCCATTTTACCATTGATTCAACTCATTTGTACACAGCAGTCACTACTGCCATGTTACATTTCCCCAACAAGAACTTATAGGAGTTAACTCCCACTTCTCATGTAAAGCTGACTTTAAAGAATCACTTAGAAATCACCACCAACTGCAGAACAACATCTTCATAAATCTCAGTTGCAACATATGTGTGAGGCAGAAGGGAGGAGCCTGTTGAAAGGCGTTTAGTAATGCACAGAAAATGCCTAATTCATTGAAAATTCAGAATTCACAATAAATTCATAAATACAACTTAAAATTCATGAGAAATTAAAGCAACGACTCCACAGCCAAAAGTCACTTTACACTAAAACTACTCAGATGACTGCCATTCGGATTTGCTAATTGCAGGCATTAGTAATCATCTCACTACCATCCACAACAAGAAACCATGTTTAATCTTCTCTGAACTTTCAGAGCTGAAGAAGAGTCATACCAAACTCAAAACGTTGGCTCTGTTCCTCTCTCCACAGATGCTGCCAGACTTGATGGGTTCCTCCAAGACTCTCTATGTTTGCTTCAAATAGTTTCTGTCTGAGGAACTCTTCTATTCCAAGTTAAGATACAGCAAAGGTATTTTAAAAGTCTTTACTGTAGGAAAATTGCCCAAGTATGTCTTGTACATAAAAACCAGGACACATCCAACCCAGCCACCACTGTCTAATTACCTCATTCTCGGTCATCTGCAAAGCAATGGGGGGCACTATCAACAGTGCCACCAAGCAGCATGTGTCCGGCAAAACCTGTTTATTAATGTTCATTCTGAGTTCCGCCAGACACTTTACTGTTTTGGTCCAAACATGGACTGAAGTGTTGAACATCAGAGATGAGGTGAGACTGACTGCCTTTGACATCAAGGAAGAGTTTAACTGTATCAAGGAGCCTGAGTAGAACTGCCATCTGCAAATGTGTTGCTGGTCAAAGCACAGCAGGTTAGGCAGCATCTCAGGAATAGAGAATTCGACGTTTCGAGCATAAGCCCAAAGGGCTTATGCTCGAAACGTCGAATTCTCTATTCCTGAGATGCTGCCTAACCTGCTGTGCTTTGACCAGCAACACATTTGCAGCTGTGATCTCCAGCATCTGCAGACCTCATTTTTTACTAGAACTGCCATCAATGAGCATCAGGGAAAAGCTCTCTGCTGGTTAGAGTCATTCCTGGTACATAGGAAGAAGACTGTGGCTGTTGGACGTCAACCATCTCAGCTCCAGGACATCTCTGCAGAAGTTCCTAAGGGTAACCTCCTTGAGGAGAAAGTGAGGTCTGCAGATGCTGGAGATCAGAGCTGAAAATGTGTTGCTGGAAAAGCGCAGCAGGTCAGGCAGCATCCAAGGAACAGGAAATTCGACCTTTTATCTTAGCCTGCTGGACATACTTTCCTCATTCCTGATGAAGGGCTTATGCCCGAAACGTCGAATTTCCGGTAACCTCCTTGACCCAAGCATCTTCAGCTGCTTCGTCAATGACCTTCCCTCAACCCATAAGGTCAGCAATGGGAATGTTCACTGATAACTGCAAAACGTTCAGTACAATTCCATCATTTGGCCTCAGGTACTGAAGCATTCTGTGACCACACGCAGCAAGCCTTGGACGATATCCAGATTTGGGCTGACAAATGACGAGTAACATTCACACCATTTAACTGCTGGTCAATTACTATCTCCAATCATTGAGAATCTAACAATCTTCCCTTGACGTTCAACAGCATTACCATCACTAAACTACCCTCTATCAGTGTCATGAGGATCACCCAACACCAGAAAGGGAACCAGACCAGATATATCTGGGCAACAAGGTGGCTCAGTAGTTAGCACTGCTGCCTCACAACACCAGGGACCCAGGTTCGATTCCAGCCTCGGGCAATTGTCTGTGAGGAATTTGCACATTCTCTGTGTGGGTTTCCTCTGGGTTTTCCAGCTTCCTCCCACAATCCAAAGATGCGCATGTTAGGTGAATCGGCCAAGCTAAATTGCCCATATGTTCAGGGATGTGTAGGTTAGGTGCATTAGTCAGGGGTAAATGTAGTAATAAGTTTGGGGAATGGGTCTGGGTGGGTTACTCTTCAGAGGATCAGTGTGAACTTGTTGGGCCGAAGTGCCCGTTTCCACACTGTAGGGATTCTATGTAAATACTGTGGTTACAAGAACATGTCAGAGCATGGGATTCAATGGTGAGTAACTCTCTGCTGACTCTCCAGTGCTTCTCCCTTGCAGATGGTGGACAAGTCAGGAATGTTACTTGCCTGGTCCATTTACCTGGATCAATGCAGCTCCAACAACACTCAACAAGCCCTGACATCCTCTAGGTCAAAGCAGTCCTCTTGGTTGACACTTCCATAAAGGCAATAAATACTAGTTCGCTCAGGAATGCCTACATCCTGTGAATATTTTTTTTAATTCCACAGATACTTTACTGTTCCTTAGCAAATCAAAAAGTCATCAAAATTCCATATGTAAACTCTTGACAGGAAAAGCTTTGTTGGAAGAATATAAATGATTGCTCTTGTGGAATGTCACAAAGTTAATTGATGCAGGCTGGGCGAAGCTATTACGACATCTGGTAGGAAAGAAAACCTTCACTCGCAAATTATTAGGCAACAGTTATTTCACAAGGGCTTTATTTCAGAAAGATTAATTGCAATGAGGTACACTGTACCCATAGTAGAGGTAAGTTACACAAATGAACAATAACGTAGAAGATGGTGTATCTTTTTGTAAGTGTATCAGGAAATGTAGAATAAACTCAAAAACGTTAGTGTGATAGGATTTATAATGAGCTAGGACACAACTGCTACGTCATATTCATAATATACTGTTAAAATATGCAACTATTTGACATTTCTCATCAGTTTATTCTCCTCTGCCTTGCTGTGCAAGTCTTGGCAATAACTTTAATGGTTAAATTTAATTATTCTCGAAAACAGATGCAGAGATCGCAATTGCCAGAATAGCCCATGCCTGCTGCTTCCGATACAGGCAAAATGCCCACTTCGAGTTGTATACCAACCTTAAAGATTACAATATGCAGTGAGCACCACACTGGCTATTGGGACAGAATTTTGAGAGATCAGCGCAGATATAAATTAAACTAAACCACTTAAAGGCAGCTGTTAAAGAGGAAGCGCACTCAGTCTGGGGCAGCAATGCACAGGGCTTTCCACACAGTTTGAGTCAATCCTTTCCAGTCTGGAAGTGGTTACCAACTCCTTTGACTTGGTTGTGGATCCAGAGTCATGCTGCTGCGGTGGGTGCTCAGACTGCTGCCATCTTATTTGTGAATGGCAGTAGTTAAAGGACTTACACACCATCACGACAGTCTAGCAATTAGCCTCTAACAGATGAGCAGGTTGCAAGGTGGCACACAAGCAGAGTGGGATTGATTGATCCCTTGAGAATACAGCATCATCTTCATCATCATCACCATTCCATCACTGTGCTTGCTGCTGGCCATCAGCCACCAGTCAGGTCAAACTGCCACTCACTAGGCCAAGATGGTGCTGTCTGCATATGGGCTTCCTGTACTAAAAGTGCTCAAGGTACTCCCCCACACCCCCTATCCCCCACCCCCACTATGTCTAAGAGCAGATTTCCACAGTGATAGCAGCAGTGTTTCAGCAGCTACACTGAGCACAGCCGCAGGGGGCAGTACTGAGCGCAGTCATGGGGGACAGTACTATGCACAACTACAGGGTCAGTACTGAACACAACCACAAGGGCCAGTGCTGAGTGCAACCACGGGGGGTGGTACTGAGCGCAATCACAGGGGGCAGTACTGAGCGGAGCCACAGGGGTTTTACAGACCATAGCCACAGGGGCAGTACTTAGCGCAGACATGGGGTCCAGTACTTAGCACAGCCATAGGGGGTGGTACTGAACAAAGCCATGGAAGGCAATACTTCACACAGCCACTTGGAGCAGTACGGAATACAGCCACGGCGGGGCCCAGTATTTAGCACAGCCATGGGGGGGCAGTACTGAGTGCAGCTACAAGTTTGGGGATGAAATCCACTTATTAGTAATCACATTCAGACGAGTTCATTGTAGACGGGAAAGGGGTGGTGCTGGCTCTCTATTTTTCCTAAACATCTTGCCACACAGCAGTGGGAAAGGGCAGAGGACATGGACTGGCCTGTCTTCTAATAACAGTGAGGTTGCACAGCATGAAGTGGACCATCACAGAACTGGGTGCCTGCTGAACAGAATATGAAAGGACTCCTCCAGAGTATCCCAGGAAACCTCCACAACATGAACTTGACAGGGGAGTGTGAGTTGCACAATGCACTTGCCCAGCAGGACCATCCTTTGGTTCACACTGGTGGCTCAAAGATGACAGCAGCTAACAAAATCCCACACACACTGAACTGGGACGGAGTTACAGGCCAGCCAGACAGGAAAGAAGTGGATTCACTTTCAATTTCAGTGCTTCTCCAACATGACAGGCCACAGTTGCCAGCAGCCAATGGCATCCTTCGTCACTGGAATGACTGCCACCCTCGCAGGGTTACATGTTCTACCTGCAAGATACAATGAAATGCAGCCAGCATTCTGGGGGTACAGGGGACTGTAGCAGTGGACAGCAAACTGCAAGCGGGTGCTAACATCTCCAGTTCTGGCCTTGACATGTATAAGCGCATGGCCACCATCACCTCACCATGACTGGGTAATATAGTCCTTGTCCTGTTTTGAGACAGGTAGTGTGGCTGTAGAAGGTAGCAGAGGTCAGTCAGGATGTCCTGAAGGACGTACGGACAACTTTTCTATTGTCCCTCGCCAAGGTTCAGACATGGAAACTACTCCTTAAGCATCCCCTCCTCCTCTTCTACCTTCCTTTGCTCTTTCTCCTCGTCATACTGCATGCCAAGAGGCATGCCAACCACGGCACCCATGTCTGGGAGCAACATATTTGTGCTGAAGCCTTGAGAACAGCCAAAAAAAATCCTTCAGCTCATGTCATAACTTTGAAGAACTCTAGAAAACAGTGATGACTTTACCAATCATAGCATCTTCAGTAAAGGGAAAAAAATTGGGGAAAAAACCCAGAAAATTGTTAACCATATTTTTAAATGGTACAGGTTGGGGTTCCATCCTGCTGCTAACTAATGTTTAATTTTGGCGCTGTGTATGTTTCAGAGAGTGTTAGCTGGAGAAGGGAGCTCCAAAATGGCAGCATTAAACACTGAGTGCTGTCACAATCTGCCTACTCTGCATGTTTCCAGTGGCTGACCACAGGATTTTCATCAATGCCTGCACTGACACAGAATTTCCATGACTCAATGTAAAACTTGTATTTGTGAAATGGGTACCAATCTGGAACACACCTGTAGCACTTTTTGAGCATTGTACACCTAAACTCTACGCTAGGAACACAGGAACAGGAGCAGACCATTTAACCCATCCATCCTGCTCTGCCAGTCAATACTATCATGGTTCATCAAATGCTTCAGTGACTTCCATTCACCCCATTCCCATAACCTGTCAGCCACTGGTAATCAGAAATTTATCATTCTCTACCTCAAACAAACTCAACAACTGAGCTTCCACGGCACTCTGTGTCGAAAATTCAACGGTTAACAATCTTCTGAGTGAAGTAAGTTCTCATTGTGGATCTAGAGGATCCTTATTTTTAAAAGTGCAACCCCCCCCCCCAGTTCTAGGCTCTCCAACCTGGGGAAAAGTCTTCTCTCCATCTATCCCACCTATCGCTTTAAGTACTTTGAAAGTGTCAATGAAATCACCTCTCATCCTTTGAAACTCCAGAGAACATAGAAGGAGACTGTGAAACTTGAAAGGGTTCAAAAAAGACTTACAAGGATGTTGCCAGGGTTGGAAGATCTGAGCTATAGGGAGAGGCTGAATAGGCTGGGTCTGTTTTCCCTGGACCACCCCCTGAGAAAAAGAACAGGAAATGACATCGCAACTGGAAATGACATCACCAACCCAAAGAAACCCAAACATATAAACAGAAAGCAGGAATCATGTACAGTGCTTCGCCTGGAGGTCCACTGAAGATGTTACTTAGTCGGGTGACGAAATGTCTGGAAATGAACCTTCCAGCTGAGTGAGCAAACCTACATCCACCTATGCTCCTTTACATATCTAAGCTTTTCAACTTATTGCCATTAAAAAAAAAACCCTGCTCATCTGTTTCTGCTGCCGAATTGGATAAACTCATGTTTTTCCACATTATGTTCCATCTGCAGTGCTCCTGCCCATTCACTAATCCTGCTAACTCCTCCTGAAGCCACTTTTCATTTTCAGGATAATGCACTGATAATTTCTTGAGAGATTACCAGAAATTATGTGCACTGCCACAGTGACTTTTGCTTTGACACATGACACAGCTTTATAAGGCAAGTTTCATTCCTGTTATAAAGTTTTGGATTCACACATCATTAATCACAGAAACTAAGCATAACAAATGCAGTTCCGAATTTGGTCATTAATGTGATAAATGCTGTACTTGCAACCTTGCCACTGTTTAGTTAGGAACACAGTCTTTTGAGTTTTCAGCACAGACAGTACAATCTGGTGTCCTTTTCTAAAGCTATCTGGTGTTTTTTGTGATTTTACAATTTTGAAACTAATGCATGCTTCAAACAAAACTGCAAAGCTCAGGGAGATGATCTGCTCACGACCCTGACTGGAGTTTCTGAGTGTAACAAAAGCAATAGGGCGGCACGGTTGCTCAGTGGTTAGCACTGATGCCTCATAGCACCAGTGACCTGGGTTCAATTCCCACCTCGGGCAATTGTCTGTGCGGAGGTTGCACATTCTCCCTGTGAAGAGAGGGGTAGGTCAGTGTGGGCTTGTTGGGCCAAAGGGCCTGTTTCCACACTGTAAGTAATCTAATCAATGGGATCCTGTTTGCTGCTATGTACACTTTCACGTGAAGCTGACATTGGGAAAAAGTTCACAACCATGATGGATCTATCTCAATGTCACATTGTGCCTCTGGATAAACTGCTAGTTAGTTGGTAACACCCCTGTCACCAACATGATCTCCTCCATTGCCTTTGTTGAAGTGAATTGTATTAAATTAGCTTTACTGTCACGAGTACAGTGAAATGTTTACAAGTCGCCACTTACTGTGCAATCTTAGATATGGAAGTACCGAGGGACAGATTACTGAGTACAAATTCTTTGGGGAAAACATTATTAAAATAAAAAAAAATTAAAAGTCCAGCAGTACATAAATTCAAAACTCCAAAATCATAATAATAAATGAGAAAAATAAAGTAATAAAAAACTTAATAACAATGTTTCCACCAGAATATGATGAAGAAAATAAAATCAATTTTAAGTGAATTTAAGACAAATTCCAAAACAATGCAAGCCTTTAGAGTCATAGAGTCATAGAGATGTACAGCATGGAAACAGACCTTTCGGTCCAACCCGTCCATACCGACCAGATATTCCAACCCAATCTAGTCCCACCTGCCAGCACCTGGCCCATATCCCTCCAAATCCTTCCTATTCATATACCCATTTAAACACTCTTATATGTTGCAATTGTACCAGCCTCCACCACTTCCTCTGGCAGCTCATTCCATACACACACCATCCTCTGTGTGAAAACGTTGCCCCATAGGTCTCTTCTATATCTTTCCCCTCTCACCCTAAACCTATGCCCTCTAGTTCTGGACTCCGTGACCCCACGGAAAAGACTTTGTCTATTTATCCTATCCATGCCCCTCGTAATTTTGTAAACCTCTATAAGGTCACCCCTCAGCCTCCAACGCTCCAGGGAAAACAGCCCCAGCCTGGCTCTGGACTCAACCCCACCACTGGAACCACCACAATGCTGAAGAAATCATTACATGGTGGTGTGTAATATGATAATGCTCACATCATGCATATCCTGTGGGACAGAGGAATTCCTTCAGCAGAGGAAGAGGAGATTGTGCAGGTATATTAGCAGATGGGCCTTTTCATACTCTGCCCAGTTAGCTGGTGTTCCATGCATGCCAGATGTTTCCTTTCCTCCAATGAGGGAGTCAATAATGCGTTAAACAGGCTGGTAACCTGAGCACAGAGACCAGCAGATTACCCAAAAACCAATTCAAGGATGGTGGCCTTTCGAGACATGGAAGCCTCAACAAGCATAACAAATCGGAAACTGCGGCCAACAATCAATACAACTGGTACTTGCATCACTAGCTGTGAGCTGAAATACAGTAACACCCTTCACAGTGGATCTGCTACTCCTATGAACAGGGCAACTGTGTATCTGCTTAACAAATCGGACTGAAGAACAATTGAGCTGAGCAGGGTTTGAACTACAAAGTTTATCTTCAAATTTTTAATTCTCGGGATATAAAAGGAAACTAAGGAGTGGGAGAAAGAAATGAAAATGAGAGGGAGAAAAGAAAAAAGTAAAAAATGCTTTTTTATGTCTCCAACAAATAATTAAAATCTAAAGGCTTGAGACTCTGAACTTATAAGAGTTAATTTTTAGTGCCAATAATTTGGCTTTTATAGAGATCACCGTTAAAAATTGACAGACATTGGACTAGACAAGCCCAAACCTTTCCTGGCATGTTTAATGAAGATTTAATACATAAACACCATAACCTCATAACTGCCATAACTTCACTCTGTTAAATGTATTTCAGAAGTAATCTCTCAGTGAAAAACTGCGTTAGTTAAGCCTAAAAGAGCAGGTCAACTCAAAACTGCAACTCCCAGATTTCCACTTTTAACATCATGTGAGCAGATGCCAGAAGTTACTGACCGATTTATCCCTCAGTAACGTTGTGCACTAGTAACTTCACAATTATTCCCACAACAAAACCTGGGCCCTGAGTAGTTGAGGGTAAAGCAGATAAGGAGAAACATTGTACGTGGCATGGTGTAAGCTAAAGACAGCAGATGCAAGAGGATTATCTGAATAAATTTCCATTTGTTCATGGAATGCCCTGCCAGTAACAGTGGTAGACTCTCCCTCTTTATGGGCATTTAAACGGGCATTGGATAGGTATATGGAGGAAAGTGGGCTAGTGTAGGTTAGGTGGGCTTGGATCGGCGCAACATCGAGGGCCGAAGGGCCTGTACTGCGCTGTATTTTTCTATGCTCTATGTTCTAAATTACAAGTTAAAGAATACCAGAGAGTAAGACCTCACTGCAGTGCATTTCCACGAGGAAGAAAGAACATTGATAATCAATGAAAGCAGAATACTGTATATGCTGGAAATCTGAAAAAAAAAGAGAATGCTGGAGAAACTCAGCAAGTCTGGCAGTATCTGTGGAAAAAGAAACAGAGTTAAATGTTTCAAGTCTCATATAAGCCTTCTTCAGAAAAGGAGTCAGACTGGACTCAAAATTGTTTCTCCCTCTACAAAGAACGTTAACAGAGTGAGCAGAGACCAAGTAAACATACATATATGAAACAGAATGAGCTAGACTGAGAGAAATAGCTTAAGGCCCCATTAGGGAAGGAAATCTGCTGTCCTTACGTCATCTGGCCTCCATAGGAGTCCAGACCCACAGCAATGTGGTTGACTCTGGCCTGGCCTGATGATGCCCCTATCCCGTGAATGAAATTAAAAAATGGTGTTGAGAGAGAGTAAAAGAGAGAGTTCAAGAGCAAGAGGAACTGCATCCAATTCATTTTGTTCCCATTACTTCTTGCAACTCCATTAGCAATTGGGCCTGTGTTCTTTGGTTCTGAGCTCTACTGTTTCTTGCTTACAGTAAAAAAAAGTGTGGCTCTGAAAAAGCACAGCAGGTAATAAAGGTCAATAGGAAGACCTTTCAAATCTTCTCCAAGCCAATTTCCTGTAAACTGATATCTCTTCCAGTCTGTCACCACTCATTCCTGAAGAAGGGCTTATGCTCGAAATGTCAACTCTCCAGCTCCTCGGGTGCTGCCTGACCTGTTGTGCTTTCCCCAGTGCCACACTTTCCGACTCTGACTCTCCAGCACTCTGCATTCCTCACTTTCTCCCGGTTTCTTGCTCACGCTGAGTCGGGGTGCTGAAGCGTCCTGGCATTAATCCATTTTTGTGTGAGCTTTGATTGAAGTCCCGAGGTTGGGATTTCTCACACATTAAGTTATCTCAACCACCAGTTTTGATTGCTGAGTGCAAGGCTGGCTAAGTTTCCCGAGTGAAACCACAGCAGGCAAAACCACAATGTCAAGCAATCCAAAAAACAAAGGGCACGGTGAGGTTTTATTTGATTGCATTTCTACTGTTTTATACCTCTTATCACAAGGCTTCTGCTCAATTACAAAATAAAGCAACAGTGAATTACAGTTTAGATAGATGACTGGCCGCAGGCCAAAGAAAATTGGCTTTCAGCTAAAGAAAATGAATGTCAGACAAGAGGATTATCAGCATTTGGCTGGTGGTTTTCCTGATGACATTCATCATCTTCGGCTTCTTACTCTGGAGAATTCCCATTTAAGAATAATCCTTCATATCACAATCAGATCCCAGGACAAAGATATACGATCAACACAATATGACCCAACTCCCCAAAAATGCAGTCACACTTCCATCAAATGAAAATAAATGATATTCATGGCATCACGCTGAACTTATTTCTGCATTTCAGTCCAATACAAGTAAAGCAGGCAGATACAGGCAAAGCTCCAACATTCACAGAAACAGAAGTCTACACTTGCCTGACATTCACACAAAAAATTTCACTCATGAACAAAATTCAAAAAAGAAAATTCAATTGCACATGTCTAGCAGCCCCTCCATCAGCTAAGTGTCTCTGAGGATCCAGGCTTGGTTTCAGATGCACATCTGTTGAGTGGACTGCAAGTGAAGTGAGTAACGAGACAAAGATGGCAATTTACGTTTAGCCAACATTGCTTTTTGCTATTTTACAGATAATTAAACCAGAAAGGGCAGGGTAGGTAAATAAGCAAAATGGATATTGTCGGGAGGATGTGGTGAGGATGGTGTGTGAGAGTGAGACTGGGCGAGGATGAGATTGAGTGTCAGGGTAAGTGTGAGGATGCGTGCGGGGGAGGGAATGAGAGCGGGAGGGAATGAGCAACAGCAAGGGTGAGTAAAAGTGAGAGGAGAGCACAAGAAAGTTCACATAAGCAAGAGTGAGTATGCTAGAGTGAGAGGGTGAGAAAATTCATTAGGACAGTTATATTCTAAAACAGTATGGTTTGGTAAATTAATTGGTTCAAAAAAGAAACAGTTGAACAATGTAACAGGTTGATGTATACGTATTAATTTGGAATCAAGTTCCATAATATTTTATACAAAGATTTCTAAACACAATCCTGTTTGTTCTGATTCAATGCAGCAATAAGATGTAGTTCTTTATAATGTACAGCCCATTTCCCTGGAGGACAAAAAAGGCATCAGTCTTTCCAAAGTTACAGTTTAGTTAACAAATGGTTCTTCTGGCTTAAATACAGTGAAAGGCTTGAGAATCATCCAGAATACCTCGATGTATTATTCTGGAACATATGAGACAATATTAATCATGAGGATGTGGCCTTTACGTACCCTCAAAGCGGGGACACAAATTACTGTGGTGCTGCATCACTATCAAAGCAGAAAGCTGTGAAGTTAAGGAAAAACCTGAAATGAAAAGAAAAGAATGTTCCAACAAGTGAGTTAGGAAATCAGTCAGGATATAAGAAGAAGTGATATTAGTAAAGTGACCATCTCCCTTGGTCAGATTCTTTTGGAGTTATCATGATAAGGGTAATAAATTCTGTGAAACCTGTAATAGTTAGAACGAGACTGGTCTTGGAACTAATCAGGTCTAAAGGTCCTTTTAGATTGAATTTGAGAGAGCCAGTCTATAACTGCAAATTAAGGGCTCCTGTGACACAGAGATATCTCTAAGCCAGGTGACCCAGGTTCAAGTTCCAGCTATCCAAGGTATGCAATAACATTCCTGAACAGGCTAATTAGAACTTATCTACACTTTTGTAATGAACATCAGTCTAAAAATAAACTTAATGTGAACTCCAAAATTAACTAGGCTACAATCAGACAAGCCATGAAGTTATTCAATGGCACAGCAGACTGAAAGGGCTGACGAGCCTATCATTGCTCTTACTTCTGATGGAGGCAAAAGAGAAAGAAAAACAGAAAGGAAGTGGGGCTGTCTGCCCGATCCATCAGTCCCATCCCACAATGAGTCGTAGACAGGCAGAGGCTGGAAGAACACAGCAAGCCAGGCAGCATCAGGAGATGGAGAAGTCAATGTTTCAGGTGTCACCCTTCACCATTCCTATTCCATAATCAGGTAGTTTAGTTATCTCTGTTACAATCACAATGGAAACCAATAACTGCTTAAGATATATTCATATTTCCAGCGACTGACTGGGAAGATCATACAGCTATGTTTCAACTTTTAAGATTTTGATTGTAATTAGCAAACTAAGAGCATCATGGGCAAAACATTATCCAGTAGGCAATTTATACTCAAAGCTACAGAAAAGGTCTACTTTATGGGCGGCACGGTGGCACAGTGGTTAGCACTGCTGCCTCACAGCGCCTGAGACCCGGGTTCAGTTCCCGACTCAGGCAACTGACTGTGTGGAGTTTGCACGTTCTCCCCGTGTCAGCGTGGGTTTCCTCCGGGTGCTCCGGTTTCCTCCCACAGTCCAAAGATGTGCGGGTCAGGTGAATTGGCCATGCTAAATTGCCCGTAGTGTTAGGTAAGGGGTAAATGTAGGGGTATGGGTGGGTTTCGCTTCGGCGGGTCGGTGTGGACTTGTTGGGCCGAAGGGCCTGTTTCCACACTGTAAGTCTAATCTAATCTATTTAAATCATAAAAATCTAAATGACCCATCCCCAGTTATACTTACTCTCCTCTTTTAGTGGATGTGTCATCCTTCAGAACCAGTCCAAAGCTATTTCAGTCCCTGATAGCTTGCTTCCTTTCTCCTTTTCCACCCAGTTAATTTATAATCCCCAAACTGATCTTTACAGTGAGTGTTACCCTGGAGATTATTTCCTCTAATCAAAGTTAGGTAAATCATGCAGTCAGGTTTAAGTCTTCACGGTCTCTTCATTCTGAATCGATGTCTGACCTGCATTCTCCAGACGGTCACAGACATAGACTCAGAGAGATGTACAGCACAGAAACAGACCCATCAGTCCAACTCATCCATGCCAATCAGATATCCGAAATTAATCTAATCCCATTTGCCAGCACTTCGCCTATAGCCCTCTAAACCCTTCCTTTCATATACCCATCCAGATGTCTTTTAAATGTTGTAATTGGATCAGCCTCCACCACTCCCTGTGGCAGCGCATTCCATACACGCACCCACTATTGCATGAAAAAGTTGCCCTTTAGTTCCCTTTTAAATCTTGCCTCTCTCACCTTAAGCTTATGCCCTCTAGTTCTGGAATCCCCAATCTCAAGGAAAAGATCTTTTCTATTTATCCTATCCCTCTCCTCCTGATTTTATAAACTTCTATAAGGTCACCCCTCAGCCTCCGCGCTCCAGGGAAAACTGCACCAGCCTATTCAGTCTCTCCGTATAGCTCAAATCCTCCAACTTTGGCAACATGCTTGTAAGTCTTTTCTGAACCCTTTCAAGCTTCACAACATCCTTCCAATAGAAGAGAGACAGAATTGCACATGAACAGCAGGGACTCTCTGCAACTATTAATCTGCATTTACCTTCTCTCTGACTCTTTCATACTGCATTTTGGTCTGTGAGTATCCTAGGAAAACTCTATGCCACTACTGCAATGGTTTTCAATGGCTTGCTATTCTCTCAAAAGCCCAGCTTTGAGGTCATGTGAATAACATGGTCCTTGTATCTAGGCAGGAATACTGATTAACTATCTAAACCCCAAGTCTATTCTGCCTTAGAAATAAATGGTCTGTGAGAGAGTATAGGTAAAAACAATGACTGCAGATGCTGGAAACCAGATTCTGGATTAGTGGTGCCGTGCAGCACCCGAGGAGCAGTAAAAATCAACATTTCGGGCAAAAGCCCTTCATCAGGAATAAAGGCAGAGAGCTTGAAGTGTGGAGAGATAAGTTAGAGGAGGGTGGGGTGGGGAGAAATTAGCACAGAGTACAATAGGTGAGTGGGGGAGGGGATAAAGGTGATAGGTCAGGGAGGAGGGTGGAGTGGATAGGTGGAAAAGAAGATAGGCAGGTAGGACAAGTCATAGGGACAGTGCTGAGCTGGAAGTTTGGAACTAGGGTGAGGTGGGGGAAGGGGAAATGCGGAAACTGGTGAAGTCCACATTGATGCCCTGGGGTTGAAATGTTCCGAGGCAGAAGATGAGGTGTTCTTCCTCCAGGCGTCTGGTGGTGAGGGAGCGGCAGTGAAGGAGGCCCAGGACCTCCATGTCCTCAGCAGAGTGGGAGGGGGAGTTGAAATGTTGGGTCACAGGGCGGTGTGGTTGATTGGTGCAGGTGTCTCGGAGATGTTCCCTAAAGCGCTCTGCTAGGAGGTGCCCAGTCTCCCCAATGTAGAGGAGACCACATCAGGAGCAACGGATACAATAAATGATAGTAGTGGATGTGCCGGTAAAACTTTGATGGATGTGGAAGGCTCCTTTAGGGCCTTAGATGGCGGTGAGGGAGGAGGTGTGGGCGCAGGTTTCACAGTTCCTGTGGTGGCAGGTGAAGATGAAAGGATGAGAGGGTGGGTTGCAGGGGGGCGTGAACCTGACCAGGTAGTCACGGAGGGAACGGTCTTTGCGGAAGGCGGAAAGGGGTAGGGCGGGAAATATATCCCTGGTGGTGGGGTCTTTTTGGAGGTGGCAGAAATATCGGCGGATGATTTGGTTTATGCGAAGGTTGGTAGGGTGGAAGGTGAGCATCAGGGGCGTTCTGTCCTTGTTACGGTTGGAGGAGTGGGGTCTGAGGGTGAAGGTGCGGAATGTGGACGAGATATGTTGGAGGGCATCTTTAGCCACGTGGAAAGGGGAATTGCAGTCTCTAAAGGAGGAGGCAATCTGGTGTGTTCTGTGGTGGAACTGGTTCTCCTGGGAGCAGATACGGTGGAGGTGGAGGAATTGGAAATACGGGATGGCATTTTTGCAAGAGGTAGGGTGGGATGAGGTGTAATCCAGGTAGCTGTGGGAGTCGCTGGGTTTATAAAAAATGTTAGTGTCAAGTCGGTCGTCATTATTGGAGATGGAGAGGTCCAGGAAGGGGAGGGAGGTGTCAGAGATGGTCCAGGTAAATTAAGGTCAGGGTGGAATGCGTTGGTGAATTGATGAATTGCTCAACCTCCTCGTGGGAGCATGAGGTGACGCCAATGCAGTCATCAATGTAGCGGAGGAAGAGGTGGGGAGTGGTGCCGGTGTAATTACGGAAGATCGACTGTTCTACATAGCCAACAAAGAGACAGGCATAGCTGGGGCCCATACGTGTGCCCATGGCTACCCGTGTAGTCTGGAGGAAGTGGGAGGATTTGAAGGAGAAATTGTTAAGGGTGAGGACCAGTTCAGCCAAACGAATGAGAGTGTCGGTGGAAGGGTATTGTTGGGGATGTTGGGAGAGGAAAAAAACAGAGGGTTTGGAGGCCCTGGTCATGGCAGTTGGAGGTGTAGAGGGATTGGATATCCATGGTGAAGATGAGGCATTGGGGGCCGGGGAAACGGAAGTCTTGGAGGAGGTGGAGGGCATGGGTGGTGTCTCGAACGTATGTGGGGAGTTCCTGGACTAGGGGGGAATAGGACAGTGTCGAGGTAGGTAGAGATGAGTTCAGTGGGGCAGGAGCAGGCTGAGACAATGGGTTGGCCAGGGTGGTCAGGCTTGTGCATCTTGGGAAGGAGGTAGAACCGGGCAGTGCGGGGTTCCCGGACTATGAGGTTGGAAGCTGTGGGTGGGAGATCTCCTGAGGTGATGAGGTTCTGTATGGTCTTGGAGATGGTGGTTTGGTGATGGGAGGTGGGGTCATGGTCGAGAAGACGGTAGGAAGAGGTGTCTTTGAGTTGGCGTTTGGCTTCAGCGGTGTAGAGGTCAGTGCGCCAGACTACCACTGCGCCCCCTTTATCTGCTGGCTTGATGGTGAGGTTGGGATTGGAGCAGAGGGATTGGAGGGCTGCGCGTTGTGAGGGTGAGAGGTTGGAGTAGGGGAGCGGGGTAGACAGGTTGAGGCGGTTAATGTCGCAGCGACAGTTGGAAATGAAGAGATCGAGGGCAGGTAATAGGCCAGCGCGGGGTGTCCAGGTGGATGCAGTGTGTTGGAGGTGGGCGAAGGCGTCCTCGGAAGGTGGGCGGGAGTCCTGATTGTGAAAGTAAGCTCAGAGGTGGAGAGTATAGCCCTTTATAAATCTTGACATTCCTGATATATCCCTTTAACTCTCCAGCCAAAAGCCTATCTGCCAACAACACTGCTGGTCCACTGTTTACACCTCGCTGTCCCAAAGCAACCAAACTACCTAGGATTGTTATTGAGTAGGATTCAGAGCAGGTGATTTCACTCCCTTCATAGACCATTTTAATTTAATTTAAACAGACAGCCTCAAAAGATAACATATTTAAAAATTTTATATTTCAAACAGCCCACAATTTTATATTCCGCTACTCCTACACAACCTTGATTACTCCACTGTCGCCAATATAATATTGGAGCAAGCTTTTTTTTTTAATATGTGCGCCTTGACCAAATTGTTTTATGAAGATGGATTTGTTCCATTTGTTCTGTTATCTGTTGTATTAAAAATCATTTGACTCCCATTGCCTGGAAAAAACAATTTACTATTTTTATCTGAAATCTAACAGCAGTTAACAGCTGCCTGATTCAGTTTTACAATGCAGTAGAAAGGAAAAAGCTTTTGATGCAAGACATCCCACTCAGTAACTGCAACAAAGTAAACTGCAACGCTCCTTGTCCTCTATCGTGTTATGGAATTGTGCAGGAATATATCATTCAGACAAAGGGCTAAATGAATTTGGAGAAGATAAAAAATGAACAGTTTCAGGAAACAACTGCTCCTCAAGACATTGTAGAAATGCAACACAGAGCAGCAGAAAATGTTGCACAAGTTGAGGAACTTTGTTTCTCCGTCCTTAATTCCTACAGAGAGAAAGACGTGTGTGTGTGCGCGCGCACATGCTGCGTTCATGACGAGATTTATGAACACACAAATATATATGCACACACAGACTTTGAATGGCAACTTTTTAATTTTGTTAAGTTAAATATTCTCCATGAACAACATGATGCCAATTTAAGACAAGTGGAAATCCAGTTTTGATTGCTCTCTTTCTAAGCCTCTAGTTGAGTAGCATATCTTCAGAACCTTAAGTCACCCTTATAACTAGCTTCCTGCAGATAATTCAACTCACATTTACTGCACACATCCAGCAGATGTTTGACATTCATAGGCATATTGTCAGCAAGCTTCAATTTATTGCAAGGCTCACTGTGCAAAATGTCCAGCCATCCATAGCAATTATTTGCTTATTATTTCATTGGACATGGGTAGCATTGAGGTTGGCAAAAGCCAGCATTAGGTGCCCATGCCTAATTGCCCTTGAACTGAGTGGCTGCCTGCCTATATGAGAGTGCAGTTAAGAATCTACTGTGGGTCTAGAGTCACATTTCAGCCAACCTAGGTAAGGATGGTAGATTTCCTATCCTGAAGGGCATTAGTGAGCCCAATGCACTTTATTTTTAAAACAATAATTGAGAAGTTGTCATGATCACCATCACAGAGATTAGCCTTAACTCCAGACTTATTAATTGAATTTAAATGCCACCAGCTGCTCTGATGGGATTTGAACCCACTGACTCCATAGTCTTAGCCTGGGTCTCTGGAATACTAGTCAAACAACATTACCACGATGACATCATACACCATGACTAATACTGTTTCTCCTCCCACCATAAATTATTTTATAATGGGCTTGAGCATTTTCCGCATTATCAATGTCAGGCTGACTGGTCTATAATTCCAGATATCTCTCTGCCTCTCTTCTTAAAAAGATGGTTTACATGAGCTACCATCCAATCTGTTGGAGTCCGTAGAATCTCTAAAGATGACGACCAATACATGCACAATTTCCAGAGCCACTTCCTCAAATACTTGGGGATGTAAATTATTAGGATGCAAGAATTTAATGGCCTTAGTCACATCAATTTCCCTGACATTATTTTCCTGCCAATATTGATTTCCATCAGTACCTCCCTCTCACTAAACCCTGCACTCCCCAACGTTTCTGGTATGTTGTTGGTGTCCTCCTTTCAGAACACAAACCAAAGTATATGTATCTTTGCCTTGAATTATAAATTTCCCTAGTTCTGCCAATAAGGGACTTACATTTGTCTTCACCAATCTTTTTCTCTTCACTTACTTAAAAAAATTTTCACTGTCAATTTTTATGGCCCCACAAATTTACTCTCATATTCTACTTTTACCCTCTTAATCAAACCCATTGTCCTCCTGTCCATTGAATTCTAAATTGTGCCCACTCCTCAGGTCTGCGATGTTATCTGGTCAATTTGTATGTCTCTTCCTTTTATCTAATACATTCTCTAACTTCCCTCATAAGCTACGGTTTGGTCACCTTCCAACTTTTATTTTTGCGCCAGAGAGGAATGAAAGATTGTTGCAGTTCACCCACGTGCTCTTTGAATGGCTGTTGTTCCATTTCCACCATTGTCCCTTTAAGTAATGTTCCCCAATCCATTGTAGCAAACTCATGCTCATACCAATGGTAGTTTTCTCTGTTTAGATTGAGGACCTTAGTCATACTATCAATTACATCACTCTCCATCTCGCTGAAGAATTCTATCATGTTAGGGTTGCTCTTCTCCAAAGGCCTCACACAACTACATTATCAATTATTCCTTTACACTGGATGGAAACTGTGTGTTCCATTAATAACAATTTTTCATTAGGCATGGTGCAAGTTATAAGCCATCTTTTCTGAACCTACTTCAAAAGAAACTTGCATTTAACTAATTCCTTGCAGGAACTCGGACATTCCAATGTGTTTCAAGCTGCCTATACTTCAGAAGTATTTAATTCATGACAGAATGCTGAAGATACAATAACCAATTTGTACACAGAAATATCAAGAGATTTGAAGAAACAGATCACCTAGATCAAGCATTGGTTGCTGGTTAACTGTTGGCCAGAATAATCTTTTCAAATACTGCGTCTTGTTCCAGCAAAGGGGTCAGACAAGGCCTTAATCAAAGTCATCATCTGAAAGACGGTACCTCTGACACCACAGCAGTTCCTTAGTGTTCAATGGACCAAAGGGTCTGTTTCCATGCTGTACATCTCTATGACTATGTCTCTGTAAATACCAGTCAGCAGAAACAATATGTTCTGGTCCCAAGAGTGGGGCTTCAACTCATGACCTCATGTTCCGTCTCATTCAGTATTGGAAATCATACCCATTGGGATATAATGTATAATCATTCAAATATAGTTCAATTGTTCAATCATGAAAGATTCTCATTCTGTGATTCTCCTTCATGGCTGATTTGTCAATCTCTTATTAAAGAGAAGCTATTCAACCGTACATAAATATGGCTAGGGAGCAATTGGTGTTCTAAGACTTGACAAGTCCTATTTGCATCTACTGCGTATAATTTTACAGCTCGATCATTTCATCCTTATAACACATATCCCATAATATTACATCAGTCACTGCACTTCAAAAACACATTGTTGACACAAAGAAACTGACAGGCCCTAAGGTTCCACCGTGTTAATTTCACAGGCATTTGTAACACTGAAGACAGGTCAATCATCCAAACAGGCAAGGTATTTCTGATCTGAATTTAGTCTAGTATTTGATTAACAGATTTGAAGGGTGAGGTTACCATATTTATTTAACTTCTGAACATTAGAGGAATGCACTGAGGGACAACATACTGGGATCAAGGGACTTCCTTCCCATAGGTTCAAATCAGATTTCATAAGAATAACAAAGTGTAAAATGAGTGATGGTTTGACTCCTAACCCAGAAATAGTTTTTCATTTTGACAAACCAGGAGCTGTTCTTTACAACTGTGAGACATGTATGTTTGTACAGTATATTTTCAGACACAAGTCAGAGTGCAAAGGCAAAAAGCACACTCTTACAAATGCTAACAGAACTAATAACCTGCCTAAGGCACAAATCAAGCATTTAAATTACTTCCCCATTTAAAAGGCAAATGCCGATGAGCAACATTGGCTCAGTTGGCCACACCCTCACCTTTCAGTCAGAAAGTCAGGGAGTCACGTCCTACTCCATGACACAGAAATTAAGACTGACGTTCAGTACAAAGCAGAAGAGAAGGGAGATGCCATCTTTCCAATAAGGTGTTAAATCTTGGTCCCATCTGCTTTCTCAGGTAGAGGTGAAAACCCACTGCAGTATTTCAAAAAAGGTAGTTATCCCCAAGGCCCTGTCAAGTATTTATCCCATAACCATAGGAACAGGATAAGGCCATTCAGCCCCTTGAGCCTGTCCTCCCAATCGAGGAGATCACGGCTGATCTGTGGCCTAACTCCATTCACCTGCCTTTAGCCCATATCGCTTAATACTTTTGCTTAACAAACATGTATCCACCTCAGATTTTAAACTAATAACTGGTCTAGATCAACGGCCATTTGTGGAAAATAGTTCCAAAACCTTGCCACACTTTGTGTGAAGAACTGCTTTGAAATATCTCTCTTGAATAGTCTGGCCCTAATTTTTAGATACTTATTCTAGAATCCCCAACAAGTGGAAATATTTTATCTTTGTCCTCCACACTTACCTGTTAATATTTTGAAGACTTCAATCGATCACCCCTTAACCTTCTAAATTCCAGTGACTGGTTTTCCTGGTCTGATTTCATTCTGCTGCTTGGAGAAACAGTTCCATCTTCTGAAATGAACTCTGGGTTCTTGTGAAGTAACATTTCAAATATTTGAAAACAAAACTAAAATAGTTGCCTTAATATGTATTCTGCCTGTCATAAACTCAACAGTATGAACATTTCATCCATTAACACCACAGACAGTTTCTCAGGTGCTAAACTATGCTGTACAGCCTATGACTCTACAGACATTCTCCTGGGTACTAGACAGTATCACATGTTTTTCTTTGATCAGATGTATTTAGGTCACTGTTCCATGTTGACTTTAATCTTTCAAAAGGGCGAACCAAAATCCATTTGTCTCTATTTTAAAAACATCCAATTCCAGAAGTAAAGACAGCATTTTAAAAACATCCAATTCCAGAAGTAAAGACCTTTCAACACATTTCTAAATACAAATCTTTCCTTTATAAAGCCTAACTTCTGACTGGTGCCTCCTTATAATGGACAGTTTCACACAGGCAATTCAAGAAGCTGCAATAAAGTTCTTAATTTGGCAGACACTAGCAACAAATTGGTGTATATAAAATTATGCAGAATCCTTTACAATTAAGAGCAATATATTCTATTTCCAATCAGCCTGGTTTGGTGGTAACCATTACAGACATTTTACATATGAACTGTACTTGCAGAATACCAAATAGCATGCTTCTCCATAATGCTCTTCACTTCACATCCAGTAGCTAGCATAGGCCAAAGGTAATTCAGTTACTCAAATAATTCCAAACATAGATTACAAATCAGACATCTTGTTGGTTTACGGCCAGTACGAAACATTCTGTACTTCTCAATACTCCCAGTTTCAAAATGCCTTGCAACTGACCTTTCCCTCTTTTTGTTTATAGTGGCTGACAGAACTAAAAGACAAACACTCTCCCTCATCTAGCTGGTCTTATTTACATTGCCTGAGTGTCATCATCCATCTTCTCAATCAGACACAGGAAAGAATTTCTCTGGCCCACTGGATAAGATAATTACCATTTAAAACATGCTAGTAATACATATCTTCTAAAGGGAACCACAGGAAAATGCTTGCTCATATATCAGTCTAACTGTTAAATTATGTCCAACAAATAGTGAGTGAAAACCGTCTCCACAGTGCGACCTTACTTTGTTGTAGAGGTAAACATTGATGTTCCAACACGTTTTCTAAGCCTCGTTAAATGTTTAGCATTCTATTTTACACCAGTTGTTAAACAATGAAAATCCCTTGGTGACCATATGCAATTGACTGCAACCCAAGATGATAATCAGAGGCTATTTTAATTACTTATAATTGAAACAATTATCCACATCATTCAGTCCTTCCAACATTAAACTGAGTTACATTGGAACTGGATAAAATCAGACTCCACTAAAGTTTGTCCCATATCTGTTAAAAATGGAAACACATTCACATTAACTTTGAATGTATTCAATTGATTAGCAAACAACTTATGCAACCACAACAAGCAAGAATCTAAGCAATTTTCATTGACATTCAATGGCAGAAATTCAGGAATGTGATGAAAACTCCCCATTTGTCGGAATAAGTGCATGTCAGGAAGCTAAATGCCAGCCAAAACAAAGCAGCCATTGGATTGGCAATTCATCCTTCATTCTCCAAACTCAAATCGCAGCATATGTTTTCCATCTCATTGCTCTGTTTATATTTTCTGTCTTTCCATGTCCAGCTTCATAGTTCGTTGAAGGTGAGGTCACAGGTAGACAGGATATGAAGGCGGCAAATGCCCGCTTGCCTTTATTGGTTAACACATTCAGTATAGGAGCTGGGAGGTCACGTACAGGACACCGGTTAGGCCATTTCTAGTCTCCCTGCTTTATGAAGAATGTTGTGAAACTTGAAAGAGTGCAGAAAAGATTTACAAGAATATTGGCAGGGTTGGAGAGTTAGAGCTACACTGGGAGGCTGAATAGGCTAGGGCTATTTTCTTTGGATCAAGGCTGAGGGATGACCTTATAGACGTTTATAAAATCGTCAGGGACATGGGTAGGGTGAATAGTCAAGGCCTTTTCCCCGGGACAAGGGAATCTGAATCTAGACGGCATCGTTTTCAGGTGAAGGGGAAAGACTTAAAAGGGACTGAAGAAGCAACTTTTTCAAGCAAAGGGTGATGCATGTATGTAATTAACCGCTGGAGTAGTGGACGCTGGTGCAATTACAACATTCAAAAGACATCTGGATCGGTACTTGAATAGGAAGGGTTTAGAGGGAAATAGGTTAAATGCTGGCAAATGGGACTCAATCAATTTAGGATATCTGGTTGGCTTGGACAAGTTAGATGGAAGGGTATATTTCCATGCCGTACATCTATGACTCTATGAGATGCTTGACACACGCGCACACTGCACTCATCCCAGTTGGAACATTAGCCATTTCTCATGCCTGTCAGGGAGCTGTGCATTTGGGCTGGCAGTGAGTTGAGACCTTTAATTGACCACTTTAGGGTCTTAATAGATGTTGAGTTGAGAAGACCATACATGGACCTACCAAACCAGAACGTCAATGCTGAGGTGGGTAAGAAAAGTTGAGTGGGGGGCCAATAAGGAACACAGTCAGTGAGGGAGAGACTTCACCTGACTGAAAGAGGCCAAGTCAGAACATCTGTGAATTTGGTTCGAAGTGGGAATGCGGTACAGATGAGGAAGTGGCACTTTACGTAAGGTTTACTGAAAGATGTAACGTCTCCAGAGGGAGATGTGAGCAAAGAGAATAAAAGGTATGAAATCAGAGCTGACCTGCAATGAGACCACCAGCAGAGTGACATCATTAACACATGATGTGACTGCAGGAAAAATACTATAGGTCAAACAAGAAAAATACTTTAAGATCTGAGGAAGTAGTACAACATTCAAAGTTTGCTTGGTGTTGCATTCCCAACAATTTTAACTCCAGCTCCTTCAAAAATTGATAGCCTTTACAAATCATGTGCATCCAAGTGTTTGCCAAATTTTAAACAAGTCCAAGCCAAATTGGTGCTTTCCCATTTCTTCGTAGCCAAAATTAAAAAGCTCAACCAAAGTAAAACTTGCTCAGCTTCCTTTTAACAAGTTGTCCGCTTAAATGGCCAAGCCACATAAACATATTTGTAAACAGAAGGCAAAACAATATATCTGGCCTTCAACCTGAAGTTAAAGTATTTCCATGTAAATGTTTCCTCTGTTCAGGGGAGGCATTGGATTAGCGGTTTTATTGCTGGAGTATTAGTGCAGAGACCCCCAGGTAATGTTCGTGGGACCCGAATTCAAATTCAGCTATGGCAGATGGCAGAAGGTGAATTCACCAAAAGAAAATGTGGAATTAACAGTCAAATGATGACTACTAAGCCATTGTTGATTATTGGAAAAAATCCATCCAGATCATTAATGTCCTTTGGATAAAGTAACTGCTGTCCTTACCTGGTCTGACTAACACGTGACTTCAGATCTACAGCAATGTGGTTGACTCACAGCTGCCTGAAAATAATTCCACAGATGTTGGTATCCTGTCACCTAGTCACCCTTTATTTACATGTGGAGAGACCTTAACACTGATTCAGCTCCCTCACAGCCAGCTGTAAGAGTAAGCAGAACCTCTGACACTCCTGTTTATATTTGTCAGCCAGACTCCCTGATTGGACCAGATTAGCAGCCTCAATCAGGGAACTCATATTCTATGAGGGCAACCTGGCTGACCTCATACAATCACTATACTGCCTTCTGGGCAATTAGAGATAGCCAGTAAAATGCTGGTTCAGGCAGTGATCCCCACATCCCATGGATGAAATCTTTTAAAAATACATCTTTCAGATATTCAGAGTGGAATGCAACAGCCATCCCACTCCGAATACCTCCCATGGGAGCAGACTGGCTGGCAGGCAGGGTGTGTTGGGTTACCATAAACAATCAAGTGCCAAAGTAGCAGAGCCCATTACCAATCTTTTTCCCAGGCCTGTCGGCATTTGATCAAATTCAGGCCTGAACCTCTTCCCTCCTACCAAGATGGAGGACGTGAAAAATTTCTGGCTGTAAGAGCTGCTCCTTTTTTTGAGGTATGTCAGGTGTTGGAGGTGATTTCCTCGAATTCCAGGAGCAGCAATTACTGTTTTATATGCTGTTGCATTGTTTTGGAACTTTGAAAAAAACGTCAAAACAACAGCAGTTTAAAAGGGAGAAGAGCAGACAAAGGAAGCACATGGTGAGGACAGTGCAGGAGAGAGAGAGAGAGAGAGAGAGAGAGAGAGAGGGAGAGAGAGGGAGAGAGAGAGAGACAGAAAACCTGCACAGTTACTGCCTTTGCTGTTTTTGAATTCATGTGTCGCTGAACATTAGAGTGCATCTGGGAAAATTAACAAACAGTGAATTTCACAACTAATCTTGGAGGAACCGGTTTGGGCGAAGTTCACAACACAGAATTAGATAAGCTAATTGTTGTTTTAAGTCTGTCCAAGAGAAAGGCTGTATTAGTGAGTACAGTGGGTTCTTTCTTGATGATATATGTTTTTGGAGATTAGTCTCTTGATGTAACTTAAAATATAAGCCATAGCTATTAATCTAACCTGGGGCAGTGTTTGTAGAGGAATAAGACAGTGTTATTTTCTGGGTCTGTAGATTGTGAAGGAGCAAAAATGGCCTTTGCAATGAGATGTCCTTCTTGTCAGATGTGGGAGTTTAAAGAGAGTTTAAGGGTTACTGCGGATTATATCTGCCATAAATGCTGTTAGATGCGAATCTTATCAGATCAAGTGGATCAGTTGGAGAGACAGATAGAAGCGATGAGGAATTTGCAACAGCAACAGAATGTGATGGATGGCAGTTATAGGAAGGGGGAAAGTCTCAGATACAGTCACACAGATGGGTTAACTCCAGGAAGGTAAAAGAGGTAGGCAGCTAGTGCAGGAGTCTTTTGTGGATATACCCATTTCAAGCAGGTATGCTGTTTTGGAAAATGTAGGGGGTGATGGATTCTCAGGGGAACATAGCCCAAACAGCCAAATTTCTGGTATTGAGACTGGCTCTAATGCAACGAGGGGTACGTTGGCTTCCAAGAGATCAATTGTGTTAGGGGATTCTGTAATCCAAGGTTCAGACAGAGGTTTCTGTGGCCAGCAGAGAAAAAGCAGAATGGTGTGTTGTTTCCCTGGTTGCAGGACCAAGGATGTCTCAGAGAGGGTGCAGAATGTTCTCACGGGGAGAGGGGCCAGCAGGAGGTCATTGTCTACATTGGAACCAACATAGGAAGGGAAAAGGTTGAGATTCTGAAGGGAGATTACAGAGAGTTAGGGAGAAATTTAAAAAAGAGGTCCTCAAGGGTAGTAATATCTGGAATACTCCCAGTGCTATGACCTAGTGAGGGCAGGGATAGGAGGATAGAGCAGATGAATGCATAGCTGAGGAGCTGGTGTATGGGAGAAGGATTCACATTTTTGGATCAGTGGAATCTCTTTTGGGGTAGAAGTGACCTATACAAGAAGGACGGATTGCACCCAAATTGGAAGGGGACGAATATACTGGCAGGGAAATTTGCTAGAACTACTTGGGAGGATTTAAACTAGTAATGTTGGCCGGGGGGGGGGGAGACAGACCCAGGGAGATAGTGAGGAAAAAGATCATTCCGAGACCGATACAGTTGAGAACAAAAGTGAGTCAAACAGGCAGGGACAGGGTAGGACTAATAAATTAAACTGCATTTATTTCAATGCAAGGGATCTAACAGGGAAGGCTGATGAACTCAGGGCATGGTTAGGAAGATGGCACTGGGATATCATAGCAATTATGGAAACATGGCTCAGGGATGGGCAGGACTGGCAGCTTAATGATCCAGGATACAAATGTTACAGGAAGGATAGAAAGGGAGGCAAGAGAGGAGGGGGAGTGGTATTTTTGATAAGGGATAGCATTACAGCTGTGCTGAGGGAGGATATTTCCGGAAATACATCCAGGGAAGTTATTTGGGTGGAACTGAGAAATAAGAAAGGGATGATCACTTTATTGGGATTGTATTATAGACCCCCCAATAGTCAGAGGGAAATTGAGAAACAAACTTGTAAGATCAACCAGGAGAAAGTGAGGACTGCAGATGCTGGAGACCAGAGTTGAAAAATGTGGTGCTGGAAAAACACAGCAGGCCAGGCAGCATCCGAGGAGCAGGAGAATCTACGTTTCGAGCATAAGCCCTTCGTCAGGAAGGGCTTATGCCCAAAATGTCGATTCTCCTGCTCCTCGGATGCTGTCTGGCCTGCTGTTTTTTTCCAGCACCACATTTTTCAAAACAAACTTGTAAGGAGATCTCAGCTATCTGTAAGGTCGGGGATTTTAACTTGCCAAACATTGACTGGGACTGCCATAGTGTTAAAGGTTTAGATGGAGAGGAATTTCTTAAGTGCATACAAGACAATTTTCTGATTCAGTCTGTGGAGGTACCTGCTAGAGAAGGTGCAAAACTTGACCTACTCTTGGGAAATAAGGCAGGGCAGGTGACTGAGGTGTCAGTGGGGGAGCACTTTGGGGCCAGCGACCATAATTCTAATTGTTTTAAAATAGTGATGAAAAAGGATAGACCAGATCTAAAAGTGAAAGTTCTAAATTGGAGAAATGCCAATTTTGTTGGTATTAGGCAAAAACTTTCGAAAGCTGATTGGAGGCAGATGTTCGCAGGTAAAGGGACGGCTGGAAAATGGAAAGCCTTCAGAAATCAGATAACAAGAATCCAGAGAAAGTATATTCCTGTCAGGGTGAAAGGGAAGGCTGGTAGGTATAGGGAATGCTGGATGACTAAAAGAAATTGAGGGTTTGGTTAAGAAAAAGAAGGAAATATATGTCAGGTATAGACAGGATAGATCGAGTGAATCCTTAGAAGAGTATAAAGGAAATAGGAGTATACTTAAGAGGGAAATCAGGAGGGCCAAAAGGGGACATGAGATAGCTTTGGCAAATAAAATTAAGGAGAATCCAAAGGGTTTTTACAAATATATTAAGGACAAAAGAATAACTAGGGAGACAATAGGACCCCTCAAAGATCAGCAAGGCAGCCTTTGTGTGCAGCCACAGAAAATTGGAGAGATACGAAATGAATATTTTGCATCAGTATTTACTGTGGAAAAGGATATGGAAGATATAGACTCCTGGGAAATAGATGGTGACATCTCGCAAAATGTCCAGATTACAGAGGAGGAAGTGCTGGATGTCTTGAAACAGTTAAAGGTGGATAAATCCCATGACCTGATCAGGTGTACCCGAGAACTCTGTGGGAAGCTAGAGAAGTGATTGCTGGACCTCTTGCTGAGATATTTGTATCATCGATAGTCAAAGGTGAGGTGCCGGAAGAATGGAGGTTGGCAAACATGGGGCCACTGTTTAAGTAGGGTGGTAAAGATAAGCCAGGGAACTATAGACCGGTGAGCCTGACCTCGGTGGTGGGCAAGTTGCTGGGGGGACTCCTGAGGGACAGGACGTACATGTATTTGGAAAGACAAGGACTGACTAGGGATAGTCAACATGGCTTTGTGCATAGGAAATCATGTCTCACAAACTTGATTGAGTTTTTTGAAGAAGTAACAAAGAGGATTGATGAGGGCAGAGCAGTAGATGTGATCTATATGACTTCAGGAAGGCATTCGACAAGGTTCCCCATGGAAGACTGATTAGCAAGGGTAAATCTCATGGAATACAGAGAGAACTAGCCATTTGGATACAGAACTGGCTCAAAGGTAGAAGACAGAGGGTGATGCTGGAGGGTTGTTTTTCAGACTGGAGGCCTGTGACCAGTGGAGTGCCACAAGGATGGTTGCTGGTTCCTCTACTTTTTGTCATTTATATAAATGATTTGGATGCAAGCATAAGAGGTACAGTTAGTAAGTTTGCAGGTGACACCAAAATTGGAGGTGTAGTGGACAGTGAAGAGGGTTACCTCAGATTACAACAGAATCTGGACCAGATGGGCCAATTGGTTGAGAAGTGGCAGATGAAGTTTAATTCAGATAAATACAAGGTGCTGCATTTTGGGAGAGCAAATCTTAGCAGGACTTATACACTTAATGGTAAGGTCCTAGGAAGTGTTGCTGAACAAAGAGACCTTGGAGTGCAGGTTCATAGCTCCTTGAAAGTGGAGTTGCAGGTAGATAGGATAGTGAAGAAGGCGTTTGGTATGCTTTCTTTCATTGGTCAGAGTATTGAGTACAGGAGTTGGAAGGTCATGTTGCGGCTGTATAGGACATTGGTTAGGCCACTGTTGGAATATTGCACGCAATTCTGGTCTCCTTCCTATCGGAAAGATGTTGTGAAACATGAAAGGGTTCAGAAAAGATTTATAAGGATGTTGCCAGAGTTGGAGGATTTGAGCTACAGGGAGAGGCTGAACAGGCTGGGGCTGTTTTCCTTGGAGCTTCAGAGGCTGAGGGATGACATTATAGAGGTTCACAAAGTTATGAGGGGCATGGATATGATAAATAGGCAAAGTCTTTGCTCTGGGTGGGGGAGTCCAGAACTAGAGGGCATAGGTTTAGGGTGAGATGGGAAAGATATAAAAGAGACCTAAAGGGCAATTTTTTCACGCAGAGGGTGGTACATGTATGGAATGAGCTGCCAGAGGATGCGTTGGAGGCTGGTACAATTGCAACATTTAAGAGGCAATTGGATGGGTATATGAATAGGAAGGGTTTGGAGGGATATGGGCTGGGTGCTGGCAGGTGGGACTAGATTGGGTTGGGATATCTGGTCGGCATGGACAGGTTGGACAGAGGGTCTGTTTCCATGCTGTACATCTCTATGACTCTATGACTCTATTCCAAGTAATGTTGTCAGCAGCTGGTGGGGTCCATACTAGCTGGAGAGGCCAACAAATAAAACTGAGCAGTCTTTTTGCAACCTGAGAGGGAACCTCCTGTTTGGGCACCTTGTGCCCAATGGAAATTTAACCAAAGCTTTCACGAATGGGCACACCAAGCTGCTCGGGAACCGCAAGAAATAAGCCCAATTTCGAGTGCTGGTTTCAATTTGTCACCAGGTATCTGAAGGAACTCCCAAGAAAAACTGATCCTTAACACTTATGAGTAACAAATTAATACTCAAAAATGAACCTTCAACAGGTGTATTACATCATATATTCCAAAAGGAAACACAGATGAACACTCCACATGATTCCAACCTTCAGGATTTTAACTCATTGCTTTCAAATAGAAAGACTGGTGGCCTGTGTGTTGAAAAATGCTAATACTCTAATACTCACTGCAAAATCAAAAGCAATTATTGAAAAGTGACACCCCACTTAACTATTAAACTCATTATCCTGCAAAATACTACTTTTGCTTAGAAGCTGAGTGACTTGAATATTTTGTCAGCTTTTGGTTCTTCATGAAAGGAGTATTTCACTGTCATAATAATGTTGGTGCAAAGCAGCTTCTCTTTGTATGAATGCCTTTGTTATAATACAAATGCACAACAGATCCAGGGGAAGAAATGGACACAGACAAATCAGACTGCACTAGTCAGACCATTGCTCCCCAGCCTGAATAGAAGTGATTGGTTAATTCCATCAACGTTCATGCATGGAGCCAACAATGCTGTCATGTCTGTGATTGATTTAATACACAATTTGTAATATGTATCCAGCCACTCCTTGCTGCATTTTTCTGGAGAAACATCATTGTTATTTGGAAAACTTGCTGCACTTTCGTTCATATGATTGGCTCCCTCTAGCATGTAGCGACGCTTTGCAAACACAATCTGTGGACAATTTGCTCGAGCGTGTTGTTTTCATGAACTCTGCAGAGAAAGTAGACTTATTTTATAGTAAGAAAAGATTATTTGCTGGAAGACTTATGAGCTCTAGCTGACTCGCTGACACGTTGGATTCCATAGTCTTCTATTCTCTGTAAGAGAAATTCTGACTCTCCTAGCTATCAGACGCAGCTCAGACATCAGCACCCAATTTTTCATCCTGAAGACTTGTTGCTGATGCAGCAACTCAAGTTTGTATAACATTATAAAACATTCTCAGCCACTTCACAGAGCAATTCAGGTTTTTTGAGGGCACAAATTAATGTCAATGCCATCGCTGAGACATGTTTACAAGAGGGGCGGGATTGGCAGCTCAATATTCCAGGATTCAGGCGAGACAGGGAAAGCGGTAAAAAGAGGAAGAGATATCGTAACTTTCATCAGGGAATCCATTCCAGCAGGACAGAGCAGTGGCAGCTTAAAGGGTTCCTCCAATGAAGCCAAATGGGTAGAACTTAAAAACCAAAAAGATGCAATCACATTACTGGGAGTGTGCTGTCGACCCCCTAACAGTCCCAGAGAAATAGAAGGGCAGATGTGTAGGCAAATGTCAGAGAAGTGTAAAAGTAATAGGATAGTGATATTGAAGGATTTCAATTTCTCCAACATGATCTAGGGTAGTCATAGTGTGAAAGGTTTAGAGAGAGCGGAATTCTTCCAACACATCCAAGAGAGGCTTTCAACTCTGTGTGTAGAAGGCTCTGTCAAAGAGGGGTGGTCCTGGACTTTATTTTAGATAATGAAGCTGGGGTGAGTGGTTCAAGTATCATTGGGAGTGCTTTGCAGACATAGAACATAGAACAGCACAGCACAGTATAAGGCCTTCAGCCCTCGATGTTGTGCCGGCCTTTTATCCTATAAACATGTCTCAGTGACGGCAAACATTCCTCCACAGATTCAAGACGGGTGAGCCTGTGAAATCAAGAGTTCTCAACTTGGGGGGAAGGCTGATTTTAATAAGATATGGTTTGACTGGAGTGGACTGGAAAGATACTTTAGGGTAAGTTTGTCTCAGAAAAGTGGGATATGTTCAAGAAGGAAATAGGGGGTGTTTTTCAACTCTGTGTGTAGAAGGGTCTATAAGATGGCGGGTGGTCCAGGACTTTATTTTAGACAATGAAGCTGGGTGAGTGGTTGAGGTGTCATTGGGAGCCTTGCAGACATAGAACAGTACAGGCTGGAAGTCTGGGTGTAGTGGATCCCACGGGGATCAGTGTTGGGACCCTTGCTGTTTGTAGTTTACGTAAACAATTTAGACTTGAATGTCGGAAGGTTGATCAGTAAGTTTGCAGACGGCACAAACTTTGACGGGGTGGTAACTATTGAGCAGGGTAGCGTTAGACTGCAGGAGGATATAGGTGGGCTGATCAGTGGCAATTGGAATTCAATCCAGATAAATGTGAGATGATGTACTTAAGCAGGTCAAACAAGGCAAGGAATACATATTATGGGTAGGAGCCTGGGAAGCACTGAGGAGCAGTGAGACCTTAGTGTTCATGTTCAACGGTCCCTTACAGTATCAGCACAAGTGCATAAAGCAGTTAAGAAGGTGTATAGTATACTTTTCTTATTAGTTGAGGTGTAGAATTTGAGAGCAGAGAGGTTACGCTGGAACTACATAAAATGTTAGTTAGGCCACAATTAGAATATTGTGTGCAGTTCTGGAATTCTCACGATCAAAGGGATGTGATTGTACTGGGCAGGATGCAGAGGAGATTTACCAGGATGTTGTCTGGCTTAGTGTTTTAGTTGGAGATTGGATAGACTGGGTTGTTTTGCTCACAGCAGAGGAGATTGAGAGGGGACGTGATTCAGATGGATCAAGTTCTAACTCCAAATACTGGCCTTAAAGCCCATATCCCTTAACAGCTTTACTTAACAAAAATATATCCATCTCAGATTTAAAATTCCAACTGATCTAGCATCAACCAAAAGATCATAACACATCTCCTGGACAATCTGGCCCTAATTTTTAGACTATGCCCCCTATTTCTAGAATCTAGAAATGTAGATAAGGATCACAGGGACATGGACAATTCAGCTCAAGCCTATCCCATCATTCACTGAGATTATAAATAAAAGCCAAAACTAGCACCAGACAGCAAGTGACTGCCTCGTCTCAATTATGCAATAATATACAGCCATACAGGCTGCGCCATGGAATGGAGAATGTGCAGGAGGATTTTACTGCGGGATCATCAAATTAAGTGGCTAGTTCTCAACCACCCAGTGCTCCATGATTAAACAGTTGTCATTCATGCTTCAGCAGCACAGAATGTGGATTGAAATATTATGAAGTCAAAGTCTCAAATTAAACATTTCCAATGCACATAAAACATGGGAAGGGAATACAGCAAAATAAATACATTCCCTTACATACCCTTGGACACCTGCACATCTTTTTTACCTGCTTTACGACCCCTTGCTATTTTAGCTATGTACATTTGTATCGTATTCATCTACAAGCATGTCTGCTTCCTTTGACCTCCACCATGGGAGAATATATTTTTGTGACAAGGGAGTACATGCTTCATGCTAAGACAGCAGATGATGAAGCTGCCTGGACAGCACAACTATTTTCACACTATGACTCATCCAGTCACCTGAGAATGTCTTCAGTTAAGTTAAAAAAAACCACAAATAAACACTGAGCCAGTAAAAATACATGAATCCATTCTTTCGTGGTAGTAGTATACATCTTCCAAGAATAGCTATTTCAGTTACTTATTGGTTTACCTTGTCTGCATTTCAGAAACTTGTCTTCAGGTAAAATAAATCAACACTTTGAGTCTAATCCAGTGTTCCCATATTTTCTCTTTTTCTTTCCCTGCTGCATGTGTTAAACAAGCCAGCGGAGAGAGGCTTGAATGGCAAGCCAACCCATGGACTCAGGTTCCCCTGAAGTTCCACACACTCACCAGCGAGGGCAGCAATAGGTCAGCCAAGTAAACAAATGTTGCTCCAAGTGTGAAGCCCACTCCCACGGGAAGGAAGGAAAACGCTCCATAAGTCCCCGAGGACTCTGCCATCTCAATCGCTGGTGCCAGCAGAGACCAGTAAGAAGCAGCTAGCATAACCTGGAGGATAGAAACAAAATGAACAGAGGCTGTTACAACTGAACTGGACACACAACTTCAAGTAGCACAAAGTAGCAAAGAATTGAACAGTAAAAAACTGTACTGCACTTATCAATCAGAAGTTGCAGCTTATTTTCTTGTTCTTTTACACTGCTTATATAGAATATTGAATCCCTACAGTGTGGAAACAGGCCCTTCAGTCCAACACGTCCGCACCGACCATCCGAAGAGTAACCTCCCAGATCTAGTCCCCTACCCTATATTTACCTCAGACTAATGCATCTAACCTACACATCCCTGAACACTATAGGCAATTTAGCATAGCTAGTTCTTTGGAGTGTGGGAGGAAACCAGAGCACCCGGAAACAACCCACACAGACACAGGGAGAACGTGCAAACTCCATCGAACCTGGGTGCTTGACACTATGAGGCAGCAGTGCTAACCACTGAGCCACTGTGCCACGTAGCTCAAATGAGGCATCTATTGTCTTACACTCTAGTCATTTGGATCCAGTTGTACTGTTATATATTTTTTAATCGAGATACAAGAGGAGAAATCTTGTCCAAATAGCAAGCAGCTGAACACTCAAAGCATATCACTGGTTCTACATTAAAGGGCCTCTGGACTATTTGTGTAAGTAGGATAAGCTCAGGGCTGAATATTTTACTCCAATTCATTCACTGAGTGATCATTCTCCATGGAGCACAGCAATGCACATTAGACTAAACACAAACTGTTGCAAGTTACAAAATCCAAAGTGTAAAACTGAAATCACAAACCATTTCAGAATTCATCAATCATTTGAGACCCACACAGCTATCCGTCAAACATATGTCAATCTGTGATATTTCACAATGTACAACTGAATTCCATTTGATCAGTTGGGTTTCCAGGCAGTGGTCAGAACAGTGACAATCATTAATATTTCACAACTATGCCAACATAGGAGTAAAAGGAGACTATTCTGCCTGTTAACCCATTCTATGATTCAACAAGATGAAGGTTGATCTGTTTCTGTTCTGAATTCTACATTGCCATCTCCCCAATTAACCTTTAAATCCCCTGCCTTATACCAGGCCTATCTACCTCAAAAATACTCTTAAGACCGCAAGGCATATGAGCAGAAATTAGGCCTTTCGGCCCATCGAGTCTGCTCTGCCATTCAATCATGGCTGATAAGTTTTTCAACCCCATTTTCCTGTTTTCTCCCTGTAGCCTTTGACACCACCTCGCAATCAAGAACTTATCTATCTCAAAGACCATATTTCTACCAACCCTGAAGCAGAGAGTTCCAAAGTCACAAAACCCTCAGAGAGAAGGTTTCTCCTCAGTTCTGTTCTATGAGGCCAACCCTGATTTTAAAACAGCAGCCCTCCGGTTGTGGATTGATCCAACAAGTAGAAATATCTTTTCCACATCATCTTGTCGGCTCATTCAGAACCTTACACAATTCAATAAAGACACCCTCACTCTTCCTAACATGACTGGAAACAAACCCAGCCTGTCCAATCTTTCCTCGTAAGACAACCCATTCATTCCAGGTATCAATCTCAGAAAACTCCTCTGGAACACTTCCAATAAAGTAAATATTCTTCCTCAAATAAGGAGGCCGAAACTGCACACAGGGTTTGACAGGTGGTCTCACCGATGCCACATATAACTTTAGCTCAACATTTTTATTTTATGGTCAAAGAGTGTCACACTGGAAAAGCACCCGAGGAGCAGGAGAGTTGACGTTTCGAGTATAAGCACTTCATCAGGAACTTCATCTTTATTTTCAATTCCTTTCCAAATAAAGGATATAATTCCTTAGCCCTCTTCATTTCATGTCTTGTCACTCATGCATTGGAATACCTAAATCCTTCTGCATCGTACAATGGCTCAGTGGTTAGCACTGCTGCCTCACGGTCCCTGGTTCGATTCCAGCCTCGGGCGACTGACTGTGTGGAGTTTGCACATTCTCCCCATGTCTGCGTGGGTTTCCTCCGGGTGCTCCAGTTTCCTCCCACACTCCAAAGATGTGCAGGTCAGGTGAATTGGCCATGCTAAATTGCCCATAGTATTAGGTGTATTAGTCAGAGGGAAATGGTTCTGGGTGGGTTACTCTTCAGAGGGTTGGTGTGGAATGGCGGGATGAAGGGCCTGTTTCCACATTGTAGGGAATCTAGTCTCAGAATTCTGCAGTCATTCTCAATTTAAATAATACTCTGCTTTTTCATTCTTCCTACCAAACTTCACATATTCCCACATTATATTCCATATGCCAGATTTTTCCAAGCTCACTCAACCTATTGGGCAGCACGGTGGCTCAGTGGTTAAAACTGCTGCCTCACAGTGCCAGAGACCCAGGTTCAATTCCAGCCTTGGGTGACTGTCTGTGTGGATTTCCTCTGAGTGCTCTTTCCTCCCACAAATGTGCAGCTGAGATGAATTGGCCATGCAAAATTGTCCATGGTGTCCAGGGAGGTGTTGATTTGGTGGATTAGCCATGGGAAACCAAGGGGGTGCGTCTGGGTGGGATGCTCTTCGGAGAGTTGGTGTGGACTTCCACACTGTAGGGGTTCTATGATTTTATGAAATACAAACAATAAATTAGACCAAGTTGCGGGATCGGGGGGGGCGGTTTCTGGGTCTGGATGAATTGTTCTTCAGAGGGTCAGTGCAGACTCATAATCATAGAGTCAAACATTGGGAAACAGACACTTCAGTCTAACCAGTCCACGATTCAATGGGCAGAATTATCTTTTCCTGCCCTCTGCAAATTCCTTCTGTCTTCTTCACAACATACTTTCCTATCGATCTATCCATCGAAGTCATTAATGTAAATTGTAAAATGTTAAGGCTCCAGCACAGCCTGCTGTGGGTCTCCACTCTTCACCTGTTGCCAATCAGACAAACACCCTTTTATACACGTGCTTGGTTTTCTGACAGCCAGCCAATCTTCCACCCGTGCGAATACAGTGTCCCCTGTCCCATACCTGCTCCTATTCTGCACAATAGACTTTGATTTGGGACTTTATCAAATGCCATCTGGAGATCCCAGTACAATATGCCCACCAGCTCCTCTTAAACTACAGCATGTGACTCCTTCTAAGAAGTCTTTCAAATCAACTAAAGAAGAGCGTCCCCTTAGAAAGCCATGCAGACTCTACCTGGTTACCTTACATTTGTCCAGGTTTGCAGCAATAGTTTCTTCAATGACCGATTCAAGTATCTTCCCTATGATAGAGGTCAAGCTAACCAGCCTACAGTTTCCTGTTTTCTACCTACTATCCTTCATGATTCAAGGGGTTAACTTTGCTACTTTTCAGTCTAATGGAACCTTCTCTGAACCTAGGGAATTTTGGAAAATTCACACTCAATACACCTACTACCACATTAGCACCATCTTTTAAAACTTTAGGATGAAGTCAATCTGTCACCCGTAGCTCTGTAAGTTTGCTCAGTACCATTTTTCTCATGATTATAAATTCATAAAGTTTCCCATTCTTTTCCATCTTCTGATTTACAACTACTACTAGAATGATTTTTATATCCTCTGCGGTGAAGACAAAAGCATAACAATTGTTCAATTCATCTTCAATTTCCTTATTATCTACTACTACCTTCCAACTCTACTCTCTTGAGGGAAAACACTCACTTTACTTATGTTTTTAAAAATCCCTGCTGCAAATCTTACTACCCATTTTCACAATCTCTTACCTTAATGACTTCCTCCTGATTAATCTTTGAGTCATTCTCTGCCTTTCTCTATATTCTGATGGAGTCATAGAGTCATAGTGATGTACAACACGGAAACAGACCCTTCAATCCAACTTGTCCATATCGACCAGATATCCGAACCTAATCTAGTCCCATTTGCCCATATCCCTCTAAACCCTTCCTATTCATATACACATTCAGATACCTTTTAAATGCTGTCATTGTACCAGCCTCCACCAGTTCTTAGTAGTTTGTTCCATGCATGCACTATCCTCTGCATGAAAAAGTTGGCCTCCCTTTTAAATTTTTCCCCTTCTCATACTCAAAGTCACAGAGAGGTACAGCATGGAAACAGACCCTTCGGTCCAACTCATCCATGCCAACCAGAGATCCCAAATTAATCTAGTCCCGTTTGCCAGCATTTGGCCCATGTCTGCCGCTCATCTTTTTCCTCCGGTTTGATGCTTTCCCCAACTTCTTCAGTTAAACATAAAAGATGTGTCCTCCATTTTAAACTCTTCTTTGTGGTAACAATGTACTTATTTTGTAATATCCTCTAAAGTGATCTGACATCAAACAAAGAGCCATTTTACACCTTACTGAATTGAAATGGAGCCACTATACCTGCGCAAAGTATATCAAACCTTTAGAACAGTTCAGGAGTTAGCAAGCTTCTTTTAGCTTAAAAAATGCTCATAAGTAATTTGTGATTCAAACTGCACAGTGCAAGAACTGGACAATGTGGAGATAGAGCCACCGGAATCAGGGAGCGTGAAATGCAGTACTGAAATACTTGGAAGAAAACAATGCCTTCCTCTCATACATCAGGAAAGATTATATATTTCTTTAACAATTAAGGTAAATTGATAGCATTTGGAATTTTGTTGCTACAGTATACTTACAGAAATCCAAACACCCAGTGCTTATTATCTGCTGACTCACACCCTCAAACCCCCTACTCACAAGGGTGGTCTCAGGACCAATATTTTTTTCTTTCCCATTGACTCTTCTGTTCTGATTGGGCAATCCTTTGCAGTTCCTGGGAGGTGCACATAAAAAACACAGATTCCGAGCATGTTATCCAAAGGAAGTCATGGATAACGAGGACTGGGTGTACCGCCTACTCAACCACTGTGTCTGCTTCATGTTATATTTGATTCTTGGTGAAACCGATTATATTTAAAAAGGAAACAACTGATTTTGAAGTTACTATCTTTTTCCATCAGTCACCTTCCTCCCCGTTCACTGAATAATGATTTTCGAGTAGAACATACTAATGATGAACACACCTCATTTCCCCGGGTTTAGAAGCTACTTGATGAGTCTGACCAATTCATTGAGTAGATTATAAATCTGATGGGAGAGTGGCTTTCTTATGGCAAGTGGCAGGGTCCTTACCTTTGAGCCAGGAGGTCTGGGTGCAATTCTCATCTACTCCAGAGGTGTGTAATAAGATCACTGAACAGGGTGAATAGAAAATATCTACTCATCTAATAGATCCATGGAAGGGAGTAAATATTAACTATTTCGTGTCAAGAACAGTGGATCAAATTTTACATTCCCTTGAGTGGTGTAGGTGAAATAAGAAATATGAGAAAATATGGTGAAAAATGAAAAACAGAAACCAGAATTTGACAGTGAATAACAAATTTCTGATTTTTAAGTTTGAATGGGGAGTTTATAATCCTCTGTGTGGCAATTACTTTATTCCCATTTATGTGCATCTCATTAATAACGCAACTTGCCTCATTTCTATGCAACTTCCAAATCCTCTCACTTTTCCCAAGAAACTAGATAGTGCCAATTCCAGACGTGACAGGGAGCTGGCAGCAGCTTGCCACTCGCTTCTCTGTGCTTTCATCCAAGTACAAGTGCCACTACAACATCTCTGCACTCTCCGTGGATGCCATCCTCATGCACCTTTTGTTCACACAAGTCATTTTCAAAAAACCATCACCTCACCTCATCATCACACCTGCTCTCAAGCCAACTCTTCACCAGCTCAGCCTTCAACACTTCCCTTTGGAGCTCAGGGACACCTCTTCTTGCATGCTTCTGCCAAGCCCTTTGTTGTGCAGAGACATTTTAACATGTAATGCATGAAGACCCGAAGCATGTTATGGCTCTTGGCTTCATTTCTCCACACTCTCTCACTTTGCTCGTAAATGGAGACTACTCAATTCTGGCTTGGATTACTTTTTTTAGACCATGGGCCTTTTGTTGCTAAGTTACAGGCTATCAGCCTCTTTGGTGCACTGTTTTTAGTGCAGCTTCCACAGCTTGGAGCACTGAACAGTGCATGGAGGGTGAACGTGTTGCTGTACAGCACCATGCTAACAGCAAACACACAGCATGTGCTTCAATCAAATGACGATATCTGAGAGTCAAAGAGAACGAGTCCTGGATGGGCTCACATACCTGATGTAGACACTGCTGTGGCCTTGGAACTAATGTGAAGACTGCATTGAAGGAGACAGCAATCATAACATAAACCAGCAAGACCAGCAACCACCTTACCTCCAGAGGAAGAAGTATAGAAGGTGAAGATCAAGCTAGGAGGTGGAGGGGCATGATCAAACATAGGATCCATGGCATTGCTGTACTTTCTATAGCTCTCACAAACAAACACAGTGCAGGTACAAATTAAGGATGACCCAGGCCACTATCAGTGAACCATGTCATGTGCTGGAGCAGATCTGTACAAAGGCAGGTTGGCCACTAGGTTTACAGCTGCCCTAAATGTTTATACCAGTGGCTCATTTAAAGGTGAGAAAGGGACTGAAGTGGCAACTCCTAATCCTCAACCTACAAGTGCACCGGGGGGTGTCAAAGATATCATTTGCTCCAGATCACATGCGTTAAACCCCTCCCCCATTGACAATGAGAGTCAAGCAGCTCTGATAGTGGGATTCTCCACTGTCGCTGGGTTTCCCCAGGTCTGTGGCATTATTGACGTGTATCCACATTGCTTTGAGAGGAACCTTATCACTAACTGCAGACAGGAAAGACTTCCATTCCATCAATGTTCAGCTTATCTGTGCCCATCAACACCCGAGTTTGTGCTAGATGTCCTGGGATATGCAAGCTGGCGAACCCACAGGTTCCTGCTTCCACGCAAGGTCCACAAGCCAAACAAGGATAGCTGCTGCAGGGCAATAGTCATACGGACATAGTCAGGGGATCAGACAGGGCTTCTGCAGCGATGTGATTCCAGGATGGAATGTTGCCACCCTGGTGCAGGGGTCAAGGTCATCATGGAGCTGCGCAGGAGGGGGATCAGCCAGAAATCCTGCTTCACACTGGAACCAACAACATAAGCAGGAGGAGGGATGAGATCCTGAAGGCAGAGTTTAAGGCATTAGAAAGGAAATTACAAAGCAGGACCTCAACGGCAGCAACTCAGGATTGCTCTCCATGCCACGTGCATTAGAACAGGAGGATCCATTGACTGGAGGACTGGGGTAGGGGGGAGGGAATCAGATTTCTGAGGCTTTATGACCAGTTCTGAGGCAGGTAGGTCCTGCACAAATTGAATGGGTTACATTTTAAGAGAACTGGGCTGATACCTTTGTAGGGAGACTTATTAATGCTGTTGGGACTGGTTTAAACTAGCTTGACAAACAAATGGAAACCTAACAGGTAACCCAAGTTGGCAGGAGGTTAAGGTGGTAACTGGAATTGGAAAAGCTATGTGGGTGAGTAGGAGACATGAGAAACAAAGCATGTTAGGGATGTTTCTTTAGCGCAGTATGTTGAGGAGCCAGAAGACTGGCTATTGTAGATTTGGCATTATGTATTGAAAGAGGCTTATCGATAACCTTGTTGTAAAAGATCCTTTTGGAAAGAGTGACCATAACATCACAGAATTTTACATTATGTCTAAAGACAAGGTAGTTCATCCTGAAACAAGGAAGTTTAAATTTGAGTAAATTGAATTTTGAAATGATGAGGCACAAGTTGGCTGAGCTAGATTGGGAAAATACAGAAAAGGCATGACATAATCAATGGATAGTGCTTTCTCCAAGTCTCCTACACAGCTTTTTCAATTCCAGTTACCACCTTATCTTCCTGCCAACTTGGGTTACCCGTTTGGTCTAAACTAGCTTGACAAAAAGACGGAACCTAAAATGGAAAAGTGTGGCCCTGGAAAAGCAAGTCAGGCAGCGTCCGAGGAGCAGGAGAGTCGTCATTTTGGGCATAAGCTCTTCATCAGGACCAATACCAACAGCATTAGCAAGTCTCCTGATGAGGATTATCAGTCCCAGTCCTGTTAAGATGTCACCTGTTCAGTTTGTACAGGACCCATTATATGGTTTGCAGCAAATACGCATTCCTTCAGTGCACAAAAACTCAAAACCCTGGCTGAAAAAGTGGCCAGAGATAATGATAATTAATCTGAGGATTGGGAATCTTTTAGAATGCAACAAAGAATTATGAAAAAATACTGATAAGGAAGGAAGGAAGAATAAATATGTTTTTGCATTGTTGCAAAAACATAAAGATGAACCATAAAGGCATCTACATGTATGTAAAATGTTTGGCTAAATCAATGCGAGTCAATTAAAAGCAGAACCAGGGAATCTATAACTGACAACAGAGAAATGACAGAGCTGCTAAACTATTACTTTGTCTCTGTTTTCACTGAGAAAGATATAAGAAATCGCTCAGATCCAAGTGAATTGAAAGAATGAGGAATTGAACGAAATTAGTATTACTAAGAGAAATTATGATACTGGAGAAATTAATAAGAAAATTCAGCCCACCATTGCACACAGCATACAAACATTCAAAAGAATCAAGTGGCAAATCATTTAAATGGGGAAATGCGTAGCTAAAAGGTCAACGATGATGATACAGAAGAAATGGTTAGAGTGGGAACTGTTTGCCAATTGAGTTCTACAGGGATTTGCATGGGGTCAGTTTTATAAATGGCTCAAGGGGATAAAGCATTGTACTGAAGTTTCCAAGTTTACAAGCATAGTTTCCTAGTAAAGCTAGAGTGTGAGGCAAAGATTTCTGGAACAAAATCGGGCTGCTTTTAAGAAATGAATGGAGAATAAAGCTTTATGGAACAATGCCTCAAACAGATCTAGGCATTATTTTTTGATGCAATTACAATCCCGAGAAGAAAGAATGGCAATGATATGTTACAGTCATTAACATTTAAGTTTAGACATTGATTCCAAGTAGCAAATAGTCACAAGATGGTGTTCCAAACGATGCCTATTGGTAACCATTGTTAATGTTGACGCACAGTTCAGCTCATCTGGCCCATTTTAAGCTTATTTATGCCAGAACATGCAACACAGCTCAAACTGTAAATACAGCACAAAAACACCATCCACTGCAGCCAATATATTTCCAAATGCAAAATTGATTTTAAACCCTAAAGTAATGAGAAAAATAAACTCAGGCTTCTTTGTTACATAAAATAAACCAAAGTATAACGTATTAAACTACATTTGCATCTATCAATATAATGTCTTTATTTTGAAAGGCATGAACAGCCAAACAGTGACAAAAAGCAACCAGATACATTCCATCCCTTCTGCTCAAGATCCATTCACAGCATCAAGGAGCCAAATAAATCCCAGGGAAAACAAACAACTCTGCTCAGACCCAAGTGGAGGTGTCTCCATCATCAGGCAATCTCAATGGATCTGTTTCCATGCTGTGTGACTCCAAAAGCTTCACCATCTCCCTATTCTCTGACGACACTCCTCAACATCGCGAATCACCAGTCCCAAGGTGGTGTGACAATGCGTCAGGAGCTTGTATTGTACTCATTGTACAAGATGTCTTATTTAGAGTTATCTGCTCATGCCCAAAGTTCATGTCTTGAGATCTCAATGACTTGGCAATCAATCTCAATCAAACCATTTCCAACACAATTTTATTTCTCAAATTAGACTGTATTTTACTCAAGGACATGACCTACAATGCACTACGGTAACAAAGAGCAATGAAGATTTGATTATTTTACTACAGTCAGCCCTCATTCCTCTCCACGGCTCCAAAAATGATGCCCTCCAATCTATTAGAATATAACACCCTCACATGTGTGCAGTGAAATTTGCAATCTATTTGTCCTCCCCCACAGAGATAACTGCCCACAGACTAAAGCTCTGGATGGCAAGAGGTGTCAACACAATCTGAAAGTTGATCCATTAACTGGGCATCCAGCCTGGACAGCTTGCACTAAAATTGCAAAAATCAGACATGCTAATCAATTTTATGTTTAATTCAATGCACCAAAAGTTGCGGTCAATTAGTGCACAAAAGTTTTTAGCTTTCTAACATGATTAAATTTCAGCATTAAAGCAGTGGAATTAATTAAGTGTGATTTATTATCCTGTAAAGAGGCACTGCACAATGTACCTGAGAGAAGAAAGAGAGAGAAAACATGTTGATGAGTCATTCTTTATGCTTCACATCTTGATATTGGAACAGTTTAATGCTACTATCAAATATATCATGTCCTTTGTGACAGATTAGATGACAGACCTTCCCAACCATATCCATCCAGTTTGAATCCCAAAGGTATTTTACCCAACCATGTCAGTCTTTCCAAGCAGCTCCAATAATGTTACACACACCAATGCAAACTGCAGCTAGCTTCTGCTGAGGACAGCCTTTGTGCCTGCCCTCCCACAACACGGGTCTTCAAGTAATCAGAAGCATGAATCATAGTGCAATCGCACTAGTATGGTCAGCAAGGTATCCCCAGCTCATACAAGACATCCAAAACAGAAACAGCATCACACAAAATCAAAAGGTCTTCATTGTGCTCCAGCAATCTAATGTAAAGCCACAGGTACATATTCCTATTCCAAACAAAACAGTTATTATTATGTTAATTTATTCATTTGTGCTTATCTTTTGGCAGAAATCATACAGAGCTTCTAAATGGCTAACTCCAGTCAAAGTTACACCACAAATCATCTCTTTATTTAAAAATTCTCAAAGTGAAATACTCCATGTGCTGAATTATAGTTCAGAATTTGACATCATGCACTTTTAAAGATAGCTCAGTCGTTGCCAAGTAAGAAGTTAAATGACATTAGGACAGGATGTTCCACAAACTCATGCTTTGCCTGAAATATTCAATCTTTTTCCACTGAAACCCCATGAGGCATCAGGCCTTAAAAACCACAAAGACTACTCTCAGCTAATAAAATTAAGATCTCTATCACTGGTTCCACTTATCTCTCTCTTAAATTTGCAGTTACTAAAAGTAATAGCCATGCACACTTAAATATAACTTTCCTATTATCCTCACAAGAATGTCACTACCAGATCAACTCAGAGTCATACAGTCATTGAGATACACAGCACGGAAATGGGTCCTTTGGTACAATTCATCCATGCCAACCAGATACCCAACACGATCTAACACGATCCAGTAACCCTTTTTCAGAGTATTTAAACTAAAAACGGTGCATTGCTTCTGAATATGAAATGACTGTGCACCGCACTGATATCATAGAGTCATAGAGATGTACAGCATGGAAACAGACCCTGCGGTCCAACCCGTCCATGCCAACCAGATATCTCAGCCCAATCTAGTCCCACCTGCTAGCACCTGGCCCATATCCCTCCAAACCCTCTTATTCATACACCCATCCAAATGCCTCTTAAATGTTACAATTGTACCAGCCTCTACCACATCCTCTGGCAGCTCATTCCATACATGCACCACCCTCTGTGTGAAAACGTTGCCCTTTAGGTCTCTTTTATATCTTCCCCATCTCACCCTAAACCTATGCTCTCTAGTTCTGAACTCCCTGACCCCAGGAAAATGACTTTGTCTATTTATCTTATCGATGCCTCTCATAATTTTGTAAACCACTATAAAGTCACCCCTTACCCTCCAACGCTCCAGGGAAAACAGCCCCAGCCTGTTCAGCCTCTCCCTGCAGCTCAGCTCCTCCAACCCTTGCAACATCCTTGTAAATCTTTTCTGAACCCTTTCAAGTTTCACAACATCTTTCCGACAGGAAGTTGACCAGAATTGCACGCCATATTCCAGCAGTGGCCTAACCAATGTCCTGTACAGCCGCAACATGACCTCCCAACTCCTGTATTCAATATTCTGACCAATAAAGGAAAGCATACCAAACGCCTTCTTCACTACCCTATCTACCTGCGACTCCACTTTCAAGGAGCTATGAACCTGCACTCCAAGGTCTCTTTGTTCAGCAACACTTCCTAGGACCTTACCATTAAGTGTATAAGTCCTGCTAAGATTTGTTCTCCCAAAATGCAGCACCTCACATTTATCTGAATTAAACTCCATCTGCCACTTCTCAGCCCATTGGCCCATCTGGTCAAGGTCTCGTTGCAATCAGAGGTAACGTTCTCCGCTGTTCACTACACCTCCAAATTTGGTGTCATCTGCAAACTTACTAACTATACCTCTTACGCTCACATCAAAATCCTTTATATAAATGACAAAAAATAGTGGACCCAGCACCGATCCTTGTGGCACCCCACTGGTCACAGGCCTCCAGTCTGAAAAACAACCCTCCACCACCACCCTCTCTCTTCTAGCTTTGAGCCAGTTCTGTATCCAAATGGCTAGTTCTCCCTGTATTCCGTGAGATCTAGCCTTGATAACCAGTCTCCCATGGGGAACCTTGTTGAACACCTTACTGAAGTCCAGATAGATCACATCTACTGCTCTGCCCTCATCAATCCTCTTTGTTGCTTCTTCAAAAAACTCAAATCAAGTTTGTGAGACATGAGTTCCCACTCACAAAGCCATGTTGACTATCCCTAATCAGTCCTTGCCTTTCCAAATACATGTACATCCTGTCCCTGAGGATTCCCTCCAACAACTTGCCCACCACTGAGGTCAGACTCACCAGTCTATAGTTCCCTGGCTTGTCCTTACCACCTTTCTTAAACAGTGGCACCACGTTGGCCAACCTCCAGTCTTCTGGCACCTCACCTGTGACTATCGATGATACCCCTAATGGATCTCGTTTTTTTCCAAAGCATATGATTAACAGTATCCATTATTTGAACAAATATGCAGGGTGACACATGCACATCCCTGTGGCTGCTACAATTGCAGTTGTCTAAGACATAAACATGAGTGCTTGTGCATAGAACCTGCAATGCAATTCAATTGTCTGCCTCAAATTTAAAAAAAGCCCAGAGTAATGTGTTATAAAGGGGGTTGTCAGTATAGCAAGATCACTCAAGATACTGAAAAAGTTACAACTGCAACCTCTTTCTTGGTAATCATGTTTGCACACAGCAAATCCACAAGTCATCCCTTTCAGTCGGAGCAACGTATGGGAAACGGCCACTTTGTTCCCTCAAGCATGTCGTCCAGTTAATTACATCGGGGCTGATTTGCATCTAAACTCCATTTACCTGCCTTTGTTCCATACCCAAACACAAAGTATTAAACTCACTCTTGAAAATCTCAATTGACGTAGCAATTGGCCATTTGGAGAAACAATTACCAAGATTCTATTAACTTCTATGTGAAAAATGGGTTTCCCCACTTCACTTCTAAACGGTCAAGCTCCAAATTAAGATCCTGCCTCTCATTCTGAATTACTCAACTAGAAAAAATAATTTCTTTGTATTGAGCCTGTTGAGCAATTGATTGAATCACATAGAATGATCAACAGAGGAAAAGGTTGTTAGGTCCAATGGCTCACAGAAATATTTGTACTACACAAAATTTCTTCCCATTCTCATTTATCTATTTTCATCACTACTTATTAAATTGGTTCCACATTCCATTCATTCACTTGGTAAACTAGTTGTTTCTGAATTCACAATTTAATTTACTAGGTTGATTCTGGTATTGAGGGGGGGTTGCCTTATGAAGAGAATTCAGAAGAATGAGGAGAGATCTTATAGAAACATAGAAAATTATGAAGGGAAGGAATAAAATAGAAGTAGGGAGGATGCCTCCACTGGCAGGTGAAACTAGGACAAGAGGGCATTGCCCCAAGATTAGAGAGAGCAAGTTTAGGACTGAATTGAGAAGGAACTCCTTCACCCAGACGGTTGTGAATCTATGGAATTCCTTGCCCAGGGAAGTAGTTGATGCTACTGCAGTAGATGCTTTTAAAGCTAAGGTAGATATTTTCTTTTAAAAATAAAGGAATTAAGGGATACAGTGAGAGGGCAGGTAAATGGAGCTGAGTCCACAAAAAGATCAACCTTGATCTGAGTGAATGGCGGAGCAGGCTCGAAGGGCCGGACAGCCTACATTTAGTTCTTCTGTTATAATGACAATTTAAAATTTAGGACTCTTAGCTCTAAACTCCCCACAAGAACATTGCTAAGTCAACCCAGCTGAACTCTTTCTTTATATGAAAGGCATGGATCCTATCACCCTTCAGTCTTGTCTTTGTGAGACAAAAGAGACTTATCCTGCTCAATCTTTCCTACTGTTTTCACCTCATTGATGCCATCCTTTTAAGTAATCTTTTGAACCCTCTTCAGTGAGCCTATGTCCTTTTCGTCTCTGTAAGGCAGAACAATGTGAGGAAACCAGTACCCCCAAGTGTGGATGATTAAGTTATGCTGAACCTAACTTCATCATGTCTTACCTGTCTCAAAAAAAGAATCCCAATTGGTACGCATAGATCAGCTTTCAGGTAGAAAATCATCCCAAAATGCTTCACAGGAGAAACCGAACAAACTTTCATATTCAGTCATTTTAAACGATATTTGATCAGATGACCAAACGTTTGTTCAAAGACATAAGTTTTCAAGAGCACCTTAAAAGGAGGAAAGAGAGGCAAAGAGGTTCAGGCAGAGAATTCTAGAACATAGACCCTCAGTAGCTAGAGGTAGGGCAGCCAACAGGAGAGTGATTAATATCTAGGGTGCTTATTGGTCAGAACTGGAGGGGGTGCAGATACTTCTGAGATGGAGGGCTAGAGATCATACCAGAGATAAAGGGGTTCTAGAAGGATTCAAGAACATGGATATGATTTTTTTTTCATCAAGAAGTGTCTTACCTGGAAGCCAATGTAGGCAGTCAGCACAGCAGTCAATGGGACTTCATGGAAGTTTGGACACAGGCACAGACACTCAACAATCATGGGCTTACAGAAAATGGAATGGCAGCCAAAAGTTTGTTGCTATACTCCAGTTTGAGCAATGATCTGATTGCTTTGTTTCAAATTACCTGATTAATTGTGATTTGTGTATGTGTCTCTTCTTACCTTTACCCATTCAGACTCCTACTTTCCAAGTTGGTGGTTCCCTTATAAAAATGCTTTATATTTAAATTGCTTGGAGGACTTCAGTTTTAAAGGAAAATGGATTCATGTCAAGTGCTGTGTACCTATCTCAAGTGGTTTCTTTTAAGGAGGTCACTGAAAGTTCACTGTATACACTGGAGATTATTTTGAATAAAGCTTCCTAAAAATCATATGACTGCTTGCTTGGCTGGGGAATGGTCTTATACGATTGGCTTCGAAAGGTGTGTGTTTTATTTGGTCCAAACGGAAAGAAGTCTGTTAAGAATAAGTTGAGTTGGAGGAAGGCTTTTTATGAACAAGCTGCCCAGCTGATCCCTCCCATTTCTGAAAAGAAAATACTCTACATCAGTTCAGGGTGAAAGCAATTAGTTCTTTTGAAAAAGTAACTGAAAGAACACCTAGAATTGTAATTTCTGAGCAAGCTTTGTCTGTAAGATTTCAGAAATGACAATGTATGATTAGTGATGTGACCACATTAGTCAGAACATCAAAACAAAAGACTCCAGAACATCCTGTACTTTATCTCCTTTCCTTTGAGAATAATCCCGTGGCCAAAGTGCTTTTATTTTCAGAAAGTCAATCTTGGCAAATGAAAAACAAAAACAAAAGTTGCTGAAAAAGCTCAGCAGGTCTGGCAACATCTCTGCAGAGAAATCAGAGTTAACTTTTCGGATCCTGCGACCTTTCCTTCGAAGACAAATAAAGCTTATTTTGTTTTCTGTTTCTGAATAAAAGAGAGTGGTATGTTTTACCTGTGTATTATATTTCTATATTATTGACCGTGCACAATATCCAATATTTACATGTATAACAAGTAAGTTTAGTTTTGATGATAAATTTATTAAGCAGCCACTGGAAGTGTGAGACTAGAGCAACAGTTCACTCATTTCATAACATTACCAAAGTGTTCCATCACATATACGTGTTTCATCTGTCTCGCATAAAATTTGCGAAGTACCCACCCATTCTGTAAGTGTATTAATGTTGACTTGCACCTTAAACAAACCTTGATGTGATTATCCATCAACCAGCTAAGCTCAAGGGAACAGACATCCATCTTTCCCAGGAGGACAGGAATCAGAACAATGTATGCGTCTGTAATTACATGTATGTAAATATAGCCTTGTACAGAGGGGAAAAAATTTAAAAGAGACCTAAGGGGTGACTTTTTCACACAGAGGGTGCTGCATGTGTGGAATGAACGGCCGGGGGAAGTGGTGGAGGCTGGTACAATTGCAACATTTAAAAGGCATCTGGATGAGTATATGAATAGGAAGGGTTTAGAGGGATATAGGCCTAGTGCTGGCAAATAGGACTGGATTAGTATGGAGTTTTGGTCGGCATGGACGGGTTGAACCGAAGGATCTGTTTCCGTGCTGTACGTCTCTATGACTCTATGACAACTAAGAAATGCATTGGGTTTGTTTGCTGGTAGAATCGAAATCCAATTCAAGCTGTAAGTTTGTTCCTGTGCTGAAAGATTTGTTTTCAGATGTTGAGTCACCATGCTAGGTAACATCATCAGTGAGCCCCTGGTGAAGCACTGGTGTTTTGTCCCACTTTCTATTTGTGTGTCTTGGTCTCTTAAGGTGGGTGATTTCATTTTTAGTTCTTTTTCTCAGAGGTTGGTAAATGGGGCCCACATCAATGTGTTTATTGATGGAGTCCCAGTTTTGAATGCCAGGCCTCTAGGAATTCCTGCGTGTGTCTCTGTTTAGCCTGTCCTAGCAGGGATGTCTTGTCCCAGTCAAAGTGGTGTCCTTCTTTGTCTACGTGTAAGAATACCAGTGACTATGGGTCATGTCTTTTGGTGGCTATTTCTGCCTGTCGACAAACTTATACAGCGTATTCAAGGACAACAGATACCTGATAAACACAATCCGCCGATTCTTAAACAACAAACCAAACAAGAAAACACAACACACCCAGAAACTCTACCCACCCTACCATACATCAAAGGCATCTTGGAGATGACCACCAGACTACTCTGACCTCTTGGCATTATGGTGGCCCACAAACCTACCAACACAGTGAAACAGCTACTTATGAATATAAAAAGGACCCTGTACCAACAACCAGCAAAATGCATATCACATACAAAATACCCAGCAAGGACTGCAACAAACACTACATCAGACAGACAGGCAAGAAACTAGCCACCAGGATACACGAACACCAACTAGCCACCAAAAGACATGACCCACTAACACCAGAATCCTTACATACAGACAAAGGAGGACACCATTTTAACTGGGACAACACATTCATCCTAGGACAGGCTAAACAGAGACACATACGGGAATTCCTAGAGGCCTGGCATTCAAACCAGAACTCCATCAATAAACACATCGATTTAGACCCCATTTACCAACCTCTGAGAAAAAGAACCAAAAATGATATCACCCACCTTAATAGACCAAGACACATAAATAAAAAGCGGAATAGAACACCAGCACTTCACTGGAGGCTCACTGATGATGTTACCTAGCATGGTGACAAAATGTCTGAGAACAAACCTTCCAGTTCAGCGAGCAAACTTACAATCTGAACCTCAAACTGAGCTACAAATCTTGTCAAAAATCGCAATCAAAATCCAATGTTAGTTTGCTTCTTTATAAGCTACTGTATGGAACCAAATTGCTTCAGTGACTATGTATGAATATAAAATGTATTTTTTTGTTACATGTATAAAGTATATTTTTGAAATGAAAAAAAAGTTTCTGGGTCTGTAACTTACCACTAAAACTTCCAGATTTCACCCCTGGAATGCAGACTGGTTCTCGGTCCTATCATGGAGGACAGGTAACTCCTGAATTTTGAATCCCAATCAGTACCACAGGAGCAGCAGACTGCTATTGGGAGTAAGTTACTTTGTGCTTTTGGGGGGTGGGGACAGTGTTGTTCAAACAAAACTGGGACAGATGTAAAGCAGGCAACAGTTGCTAAAGCAATGGTTCTTTTCAGGGAATGCAACCATAGAAGATTGAGGAGATAGGTTGGAGCAAAGTTCTGGAAGGGTTTGAAAATTTGGAGAAATTATAGATAACAGGCACTGTCCTAACCAGCAATGTTTCAATGTGAAAGTATAATGAATAAAGCGGAACTAGCTAGTTAGCTACCTTGAAAGAGTCACGACAGGCACAATGGGGTGAATAGCCTTCGCCTGCATTGCTTGATTTTTTTTTTCAAATTGCATTACTCCAGGTGTCACAAAGCTGACACTTTTTTTTTATAAACTGTTCCTTTTCTTAAAGATACTGTGTCCTTGGCTTTTGTCAGAGGGGTTGTAAACATCTTCTGGTTCTGATTAGACTGGTTTGGAACAGAGATTAAAGGGTATTGAGAGGCTTTTTTGTTTATATGTAAACAATGAGACTTTAGGCCAAAGTGGTCATGTTTTAGAAATGACCTGTATAATGAAAGGAGAGTGGTCAATTCTCTAGCTGAGCAGTTCAGCCCAGAACTAGTTAATAGTTCATCAGTGAGCTGCGTGGAAACAAACTCTCTCTCTCCTTCCGCCCTTCTAACTTCAACCTGTAAGCATTTGTTCCATTTTTTAACTTTTTCTTTTAGGGGGTTTGCTTACTGGGACTGTTGTGCATATTCACAACAGCATAATCAGGTTTAGCTTGCATTGACTGAGTTCTGTAAGTGTTCTTTATTCTGTTCTATGTGTTTCATTGTGTAACTCTGTAAATAAAATTTTGTCTGTTTTAATACCTGGTAGTAAACCTCGCTAACTCACCGCAGGTAATTTTCACTGTACACTCACCAAAACAAATTGCAAAGTTATAGTCTGGGCTGCCTGCTTAACAGTGTTTTGAGTGGCCTGGCCAAGTCCATAACACAGGCGATATTCCACCTCAGTGCCTCAAATTGAATATGTACAAGCGTCAATCAATATCTAAAAGAGAACAGCAAATGAGTAAAACCAAGTGGCATACTCAGTGGCTTTGACCTGTGCCAGTCAACCGGGTGAACACTTCGCTGACGTTTCTCATTTTTCTATTTTCAGGTTTTGTTTTGTTTCCACACTTTGCCACAGCTGCTGTGCAGAGATGCCCATGATTATACACATTTGTAATGAAACTCAGAACAACATAAATCTCTCAAGATATCCATCAGGAGGCCACTTTTTGGCTACTCTTTTAAAGGCAGACTCAGTGAGGGATCAACTCTCTTACGGAAATGATTCATAAAACTGATCTAATCACAATGCTCAAATCGCATCACAAACCACAGAAGCAAAGCTTAAGCAGTTTAGGCCTATCAACTGAACCTTAAAATTAGATTACTGCCGAAGACTCAATCACAATTATCTTTATCAGTAAGAGAATTTTCATTTGAATTTTTTTTTCGCCAGTGTATTTTTCATGAGCTTGGCTGGTTGGTTTTCAGCTATCTTTGGATTTGAAGTAATAATTGATAATGGTCATTTCCATTTTTATTTTGCACTTCCCCAAGACATATACATACAATGGCCCCCTATTGGATGGACTGGCAGGAGCTCCAGTGCATTTCCCAGGACAGGTAATAAAAGTAATGTCTCTCTGCAGTTCAATATTTTCATGAATAAGGGAAACAAAGGCCCCACATACACAGTTAAACTGTAGAAAGAGGATTTAGGTGGTATCACTGGCTATCATTTATTTTTGTTGTAAAAGATATGTCTCTAATGTATTGAGATTTCTGTCACACCTAAAACAAAATTGTCATCCATTTCATTCTGCCGTGGATAATTCCTTCTTCTGAATTTTCCAGCTCATTGTTACCTCACTTTCAACACTGAAGTACTGCATTTTATCCCTCTGGTGTTTGACTCCATGAAGGTGTTGTGGCATCTCGTTTGTCAAGTTGGAGGCCAGAATCTGAAATGTGGCTGGCAGTGACATGGATAAAGTACAGTATTCAGTGTTGAAAGTGTCACCAACAACAATGCCATAGAGACAGATGTCCATACATAAGATTCTGTGACGCGTGCTGCAGGTGATGTCCTAGTGCTTTAAAATAAAATGTGTGGAATTCTCCCTGTGCAAGATTCTTGGAGGCTTTCTTCAAGGGAATAAAATTTATGTTATCACAGCATCACTTCTTAAGCACTACAACAGCCATCCTACAGACTGGCTTCATTTGAGCAAAACGTGCCAATGTTCAGAATCATTTAAATGCATTGCTCCATTCAGTTCCTTCAAACACATGAAAGGCTTTAATTAAAGCACAAATTTTCAAAGTAAAGATGGAATAATTTGAAATTTATATAATATCAATATTGGTCTCCTATATGTTAGACAATTTTTTAAAAAGATCTTTTGGCATTAAATGAGATCAGGCATGATCTCATTGAATGGGCACAAAACGTTGATGGGCTGAATGGTCTACTTGCACTCTTAAGTCACAGCATGGCAACACATCTTAGGAAAATGTGTTACAACAAGCAACTAAGATTGACACCAAATCTGATTATCAATATAAATTACAAGCCAAATGCACATAAACGAACTATGAAATTAAGCAGCCAGGTGATGAAGTAAAAAGAGAATTGCAAATGTTCATATCCACCATAAGGTCTCTGACCTTTACCACACTATTGTACCAGTCACCTACAACTGAAGCACTGTGACCTTGTACCCAGATCCCTGGACAAATTTGCAAGAATACAAATGTGAAGGGGAACAGCATTTTTATACTGACTGAGAAGACGGTGTGGATTGATTGGCAAATGGACCATGAGTGGTACAGATGGTGCCTTGGAGATTGAACCATTTAGATCATGATGAATGACAGTTAATTGTCAAGCTCTGTTTAAATTTAAACTCGTCAAGTTGACTCTTATTTGTCAAGTCATTGCACTGAGGAATGAGCTAGATAATAGCTGTTGTCTATTTTGTTAAGTTGAAAGACAAAATGTGTGCACAAAGAACAGAGTTGTGTGAATGTGCCAGACTGACAATCTTAAATGGGTTGTCAACGGAGTGTTTAGCACACTGGGTTATTGAGCAAACATTGTGCAATTGCAGATTCACATCTAATGTTGGAAACTGTTTCTGGTTTAGCAAGCTTGACTATTGCAAACAGCCTAAAGGACTGTTTGATACAAGTCTTTGAAATTTCCAGGATCATGTACCTAGTATCACATCAATGCAGAAGTTTATAAACCACATGACTCATTTCTGCGAGAGGTGGAACACCTGTATGGCTAGATGGCAGCATCCTATTAACAGTGAACACCGCTCATGTAATTACTGCACAGAAACAGTTACAGCTCAGGGTGGCCTGAACACTTCTCAATTAAGCATGTTCAAATGTTCTTCACATTTTAGCCTAACACTGAAACTAGAACTGTCCTCAGCTCAGGCATTCAGGGAGTCCTCAGGATGCACCTCAAGAAATAACCTTGCATTTTCAGAAACAAATAAACATAGTTTGACACATAGTCAATGATTGGAGATTAATGTGCACGCTGCATTGAGACCAGATTATTGATGTTGCTGATAAAGATTGTGCTGGAAGTAGAGGTTAGGATAATGAGAACTGACTGCCCTTTCATCATGTCTTGGTGACCCTGCACTGTGAACAATATATTCCAGTATGTATAGGAGTATCTGAAACAGTAGAATCTACATAAAAGAAGTTGTGAACAACATGGGAATTCAGATTGAATGCAAACTGCTGCTGGGAATCAATACTGGAAGGAAAAAGATGGGGGTGTGAAGCAATCACAGTCATCAAGTGAGCTGAGAGACAATCTCAAGTTCCAAGAAAATGTTTATACAAATGCAAGGAAAAACCGATTAGGTGTTATTATAATCAACAAAGCACAGCACGTAAATAAAACTTATACAAAAAAGTAAGAAAAGGACTATGGAACAAAAGTTTTGACATAAATTGGAATTACGTACATATTTCAATAAATATATGATTTGGATGAAAGAGCGTCGCTCCGAAAGCTAGTGTGCTTCCAATTAAACCTGTTGGACTATAACCTGGTGTTGTGTGATTTTTAACTCAATAAATATACTTAAGTACATATTTCAATAAATATATTAAGGAGAAGAAAGAATGATAAATTGATACTTTGTATTTTTCTTACAGACAAGGGAGTCAAAATAGTTGTGTTGCAGAAAGACACCAAATTAAATCTAGACAAAGATTTTTTGGATGCAATACAAGTAAGAGATGGCATCACAGAAAACAAGTGAAATCGAATTCTCCAGAACTGAATGGTTTCCTGCCCAGAGGTTTAAAGGAAATAGGTTCAGAAATCTAAAATCACGCTGGTCATCATTATCGAAAGCTCTCTAGATTGAAAAGTGATTCCTTTGGACTCAGCAATTACAAATGTCACTACATTATTTACAGAAGGAGGGAGGAAGATCCAAACTCAGGGTCCACAAGGCTGCAGTGTTACCCTTTCTCCTGCATACACTGTACAGCAATCACCTCAAGAGAAACATCACCAGCAATGCCCTGGCAAAATCAACTGGCAAGACAGGTGAATGAGGTGCGGTGGGCATGTCATATAGTCACATGTCTAACTCAAGATTCTCAAAACAAGTGTTACCAAGAGTTCAAGGATGTTCTTAAAGCCTCCCTGAACAAAATACAACAATTCAGTTCTCTCTTGAGAGTCTGTTGCCCAAGCTTTTCTCCACCTAAGCTCGAAATGAAGCATCCACAAAGGGCTAACCATACTGAGTGTCTGAAAATCCAAGTGAACGGTGGTGAAAAATGAAACAGCTCACACGAGGAGTAAGTTGCATAAATATCTTCATCCTCAATGATGGAGGGGGTGGCACATTAATGCAAGAGTTAAGGCTGAAACATTCGTAACAGTCTTCAGTCAGAAGTGCTGTTTGAATCATCCATCTCAGCCTCCTCCAGTGATCCCCTGCACCAAAGATGCCAGTCTTCAACCAACTTGATTCCCTCCATGTCATATCAAGAAACGGATATAGATACTGAATACCACAAGGCTCTGGGCCCTGCCAACATTACTGCAACAGCAAAGAAGACTTGTAGTCCAGAACTTGCTGCATCCCTAGCTGAGATGTTCCAGTACAGCTGAAACAATAGCATCTACCTGACAATGCAGAGAACTGACCAAAGGTTACACACAAAAATCAGGACCAACCTACCTGTCCAATTACTGCCCATCAGTCCACTTTTGATCATCACTAACTTCATCAACAGCCCATTCAAGCAGCACTTGCTCAACAATAACCTGCTCAGTAATGCTCAGTTTGAGTTCTGCCAGGGCCACTCAACTCCTGATTCCATTATAGTCTTGGTTCAAACATGGACAAAAGAGCTGAATTCAAGGGAGGAGATGCAAGTGACTGTTTTTGACACCTTGACTGTATTTGGTTCAGTGTGGCATCAAAGAGCCTTAGCAATACTGCAGTCAAACAGAATCAAATTGAAAGCCTTCCATGGGTTACAGCCATACCTGAGATGATAAAAATTGTTGGAGGTCAGTCTTCTCTGCTCCAGGACATCTCTGCAGGAGTTCCCTCTTTAGCTGCTTCATCAATGACCTTCCCTCCAGCATAAGTGTCAGAAGTGGAGATGTTTGTTGATGACTGTACAATGTTCAGTACCATTTGTGACTTCTCAGGGAGCGAAGCAGTCTGCGTCTAAATGAAGCAAGACTTCGACAAGTAGACTTGGACTGGCAAATAGTAAGTAACACTTACACCACACCAGTGCCAGAAAATGACCATCCCCAAAAAGAGACATTCTAAACATCGCCCTTTGACAATCAGTGGCATCACTATCACCGAATTACCCGATATCAACATTTTGAGGTTGTACTATCACAAAACTGAACTAGACTAGCCATATAAAGACTGCAGTTGGAGGCTCTGGGGCACAGTGGCAGTATCCCTCCATCTGTGCTAAAAGGCCCTGGTTCAAGTCCCACCTGCCACAGAAGTTATGATAAAAGGTTGATTAAAAATATCGATAAAACCTGCAGCTATATTTGCACTCACAGGAGTGGCAAGCAATGACCATCTCCAACAAGAGAGAATCTAATGATCACCCTAACATTCAATTGCATTATAATTCCTCAAGTCCCCCACTTTCAACATTGTGGAGGTTAGAATTGCCCTGAAACTGAACTGGACCAACCATAAAATCTCTGTGGCCACAGGAGCAGGTCAGGAGCTTTCAATCCTGCAGAAAATAACCCGACACTTAACTCCCCAAATTCTGAGCACCATCTACAAGGCACAAGTGAGCAGTGCATTGGAATATTCTCCAGTTGCCTGGATTAGTGCTACTCTTAACAATGCTTAAGAAGCTCAGCATCATCTAGGACAAAGCAGCTCGCTTCACTGGCAATATTTACTCTCTCCACCAGCAATATTCAGTCACAGCAGTGTGCATCATTTATCAGCGCACTGTAGAAATTCAGAGGCTCCTTAGACAGCACCTTCCAAACCCATTATTGTCTAGAAGGACAGGGCAGCAGATGTGTGGGAGCACCACCACATGCAAGTTCCCCATCAAGCCACTCAAATACCATTGTTCCTAAGTGTTACAGATCCAAAATCCATCCCTCCCCCCCTACTGGGATTGTGGGTCAACAAACAAATGGAGTGCAGCAGTTCAAGAAGGTAGCTCACCACCACCTTCTCAAGGGCAGTTCGGAATGGGTAATAAATGCTTGCCAGACAGTGATATCCAAATCCTATTGCATGGATAAAAACAAAACAAATGGAAGTTTGTTCATATTGAAGTGGTTTGTGGCAGGAGAGAGAAAAAGATACCAAAGGCCTTAGCATTATGAGAATCCAGGTAGAGCATACTCTTTTAATAAAACAAAGAACTATTTGTGCTGGAGATCTGAAACAAAACCAGAAATTGCCACAAACTCTGCACGTCTGTGAGCACAAAGCAGAGTTAATGTTTCACATCCAGTGACTCCTCATCAGAAATCCTTTTTAACTAAGTTCATAATCTTTCTTTTATCTTTCCCTGAGGAGGTGGTTTATAGTGTTGTTTAAAAGTAGCACCCCAGCACAATCCAACTTTAGTGGCCAGTTTGATTGAATTATTAGCTTCAGCTATTTTAACTGCAATGCTCAAAACCATTTGTCCTACAGGCTCCACTGGGCTCTCTACTATGTATACCATGTATAGACTTTACCAGGTAGTTACCGACCAGTCTACATCAGTAAGATTCTCATCTATTTTCCTCATAGATGCTGACTGATATTGCTGATTTTTCCAGACATTTTCTGTCTAAAGCTAAAGCAAGCACAAGGAAAGGTTAAACAACAGCCTCGAAGCGTCATCTTCAGTTGTCTCTCAGAACAAATATTGGGATTGCTGTGTCCATCACAATGGCATGCCTCAAGATATTTACCCCAACGTCAGCTTGTGTGCAGCTGGTGACTAAAACAGTACTATGCTTCTATTCACAACTGTTTGTTTAGAAAGGCTTCATCATAAAGGTGCTCATTAATATGCTGGAAACAATCCACTGTGATTTCAAATAAAGAGTGTTTCAGCCTTTGAGCTTTATTCTGCTATAGATCTCCCAACTTCCACACAGACGTCAGCAAGAGTTTACCAGAATTCCTCCTGCAGTTGGCACAGTGATCAACCAGCAGACGCAGGCACCATTCCAAAAGACCAAACGACATAGGGGCAGAGGTAGAACATTCGGCCCAGAGTGTTCTCCACCACTCAATCAACGCCAACTTCCTGCCTTTTCCTCTTGACCCTCAATTCCCTGACTGATTAAAAACCTGTCTGTCTCAGCCTTGAGTATACTTAATGATCCAGGCTCAACAGCCCTCCCAGTAAAAAAGATTCACTATCCTCAAGAGAAATTACTCCAATCTCCACTGGAAATGGACAATCCCTTACTCTGATATTACAGCCTCTGGTCCTAGACTCTCCCACAAGAGGAATCAATCTCTCAGCGCCTGCAGGTGCATACAAATTACCCAATTGGGATTGACAAAGGTATCACAGGTACCAGCAAAGGGTTACAGGTGTCCAACCACTGGGCATACAATGGATTTCAATCTAAAAGTTAAATTGAGTATCATGACTCTTCACCTTTGTGATCAACTTTTAAGACATCAACAGACACTGGACTTGACACTGAAAAATATCAATTGCTGAGCTGTTGGAGCAAGCACAGCTATCTATTGCCTCACAATAGAAATGCCAGCCGTAAGGAGAAATCACTGATTTAGTTACTGTAAACCCCACTCTTCCAGCTCCTATGGTCACCTGCTCAGTATGTGAACACCATAGCTGACACAGACACACATAAAAGAAGCAATGTGTAAGCCAGCAGATAATGCATTCACTCTTGTTTTAAGGCTTCAATATTTGCCCTTAAAACATCATTTGAATTTCACATTCTTTCAATGACCAAGTGCTTTATTTAGCAGGGGTCCCTCTGCCATTTGGAAACTATCGAGCCCAAACTTTCAGTTCTTGATTCCATTGCAGAGATAGACAGGCATGAGTTTCCCATTTACTGTCCCACAAGTTCAATCGTAGATTCCATTTAGCCTTTTCACAACGAACACCACTTCAGTCACATTCAGACTCCACGGTACACAACATAATCTACCAATGGTAGCTGAATTGACGTGTTCTGAAAGGTATTGACCTATCAATTCCTCCAAGCTGTTTATGATGGGGTTGCTGACCCTTACCTTGCAGAGTATTTCTGTATTGCCTTTCCATGAAGCTCTAAGAAATGAAGAAGTCCGAAATGAAGCCAGTGGTTTTGGGAAGAGAAAGCCAACTGGTAACTTGCCCAAAGTTATTGCCGTTGCTTATAATCACGTTAACTGCAAAAGAAATTTCACTTCTGCGAAATGATAAATGCATGCTAACTTCAGTCACCTATATATCATTCAAGATCCCTCTATTACCGTGAGCATTCTCGTACCCTGCCATTCATTAAGTACTCACTTGTCTTGCTACTTCTTCAATTGGCAACCTTTAAAAGCTAATTGGATGAGCACTTTAAAATGATAACGCTCAAGCATGGGCCAAGTGCTCGAAACTGGGACTAGGTTAGACGTAGAGATTTTTTGTCAGTGCAGACCTAAGGGACCTCTTCTGTACTGGAGGATTCTATCCTATATAATTAGGGGTCCCACTTTCAGCATAGGGACAAGGAGAGAATGTGTTTTCTCTCTCAGAGAGTTGTGAAGTTTTGGAATTTTCTGTCTCAGAAAACACTGGAGGCAGGATCATTGAATATGTTTAAGCCTGGGTAGATGGATCTTGTTAGACCAGGCAATTAAAAGTTCTCAGGGGAGGTGGGAAAATGGAATTCAGAATACAAGTGGATCAACCATGATGATATTGAGTGCTGCAGCAGGCTCCAGGGACCCAGTGATCTCCTTTTGCTCCTACGTTCATATATTTAATGCAAAATCTCGAAGCATATTTCACGAAGATTATGATAGTCAACATGGCTTTGTGCGTGGGAAATCATGTCTCACAAACATGATCGAGTTTTTTTGAAGAAGTAACAAAGAAGATTGATGAGGGCAGAGCAGTAGATGTGATCTATATGGACTTCAGTAAGGCTTTTGACAAGGTTCCCCATGGGAGACTGATTAGCAAGGTTAGATCTCATGGAATGCAGGGAGAACTAGCCATATGGATACAGAACTGGCTCAAAGGTAGAAGAAGAGGATGGTGGTGGAGGGTTGTTTTTCAGACTGGAGGCCTGTGACCAGTGGAGTGCCATAAGAATCGGTGCTGGGTCCTCTACTTTTTATCATTTACATAAATGATTTGGATGCAAGCATAAGAGGTACAGTTAGTAAGTTTGCAGAAGACACCAAAATTGGAGGTGTCGTGGATAGCTAAGAAGGTTACCTCGGATTACAACAGGATCTGGACCAGATAGGCAAATGGGCTGAGAAGTGGCAGATGGAGTTTAATTCAGATAAATGCGAGGTGCTGCATTTTGGGAAAGCAAATCTTAGCAGGACTTATACACTTAATGGTAAGGTCCCAGGGAGCGTTGCTGAACAAAGAGACCTTGGAGTGCAGGTTCATAGCTCCTTAAAAGTGGAGTCGCAGGTAGATAGGTTAGTGAAGAAGGCATTTGGTATTTTTTCCTTTATTGGTCAGAGTATTGAGTACAGGAGTTGGTAGGTCATGTTGTGGCTGTACAGAACATTGGTTAGGCCACTATTGGACAATTGCATGCAACTCTGGTCTCCTTCCTATCGGAAAAATGTTGTGAAACTTGAAAGTGTTCAGAAAAGATTTACAAGGATGTTGCCAGGGTTGGAGGATCTGAGCTACAGGGAGAGGCTGAACAGGCTGGGGCTGTTTTCCCTGGAGTGTCGGAGGCTGAGGGGTGACCTTATAGAGGTTTACAAAATTATGAGGGGCATGGATAGGAGAAATCGACAGAGTCTTTTCCCTGGGGTCAGGGAGTCCAGAACTAGAGGGCATATGTTTAGGGTGAGAGGGGAAAGATATAAAAGAGACGTAAGGCGCAACTTTTTCACACAGAGGCTGGTACGTGTATGGAATGAGCTGCCAGAGGATATGGTGGAGGCTGGTATAATTGTAACATTTAAGAGGCATTTGGATGAGTATATGAATAGGAAGGGTTTGGAGGGATATGGGGCGGGTGCTGGCAGGTGGGACTAGATTGGGTTGAGATATCTGGTCGGCATGGACAAGTTGGACCGAAGGGTCTGTTTCCATGCTGTACATCTCTATGACTCTATGATATCAGTGCAGTGCACAGTCATTTCATATTCAGAAGCAATGCACCATTTTAAGGTTAAATACTCTGAAAAAGGGTCACTGGACTCAAAATGTTCACTCTGCTTTCAATCAACTGATATTCCCAGACCTGCTGTGCTTCTCCAGCAATTCCTGTCTTGGTTTCATCATTTAATGGCTGATCATGAAATAATCCTGCACACTCTCAGTTCCATTCCCGATATAAAGCATTCCAAACCTTGATACCATCTGAAAGGTTCAATCACAAAGGCCTCAACAATAATCAACATACTAATGAAAATGCTACACAGTATTTAAAACACAGAAACAGGTCTATGCTACAGTGTTAATGCTCCATCTAAGCCTGCTCCCACTCTAATTTTTTGTATTCCTATCAAGCTATCGCTCTCTCCCTTTGTATATATGGGGTAAAGTTCAGGGAGATCACTCCACATCTGCCGATGCTCTAAATAACCTGATACTCCCAGTTCGACGTCTTCAGTCTCTGAAGTGAAGATATGTTTGCATTTTTCAGCCAAGACATCCATCACCTTGATGAGCACAGAAATATAGCATTCCCTGTTCACACACTCTTTAAGCATAATTTCTAAAACAAATTAATTTCATTGAATTTTAATTAATTTATATCAGCATGTGCTCTCACTTGCTGTCAATCCAGTCTGTCTTTCTTCCTGATTAAAGCTGACACCTTCCCTGTCAGGTTGGTAGTGCAGCTGGTAGTAGATTGCATCTTATCCTGACTTGTAGGGATGAACATTTCAGCAATCGTTCTCTTCAAACGAATGATTCTTTGGCATATTCTCATTCCCCCCTCTTTATCTTGTCCGGACAAAATTTCTTTCAAACAATAAAGGGTGTAGCAATAGATTGTTACTCATGCAAAATTTTCATTCAATCAAGAGGGTTTTTCACATCACTTTTTTCAAAGATGAGGTTGAATATTTATTTATGCACTCACCCCAGCAGCAAAACCAAGACTTCCATCCAGTATTTGTTTCTGTGAGACAGAGATGAGAATGTCATTAAAACACTTGCACCAACAAGAAATAAAGAATTTATTGAATGCCATTGATATCCTTCAGACTTCCTTGGCTTTAATGCCAAGCAACTACGCTTGAGATGCTGTCAGGTAGCCAAACACATCACCCCCACCCTCCTCTAGCTTATCTCTCCACCCTTCAAGCTCTCTGCCTTTATTCCTGATGAAGGGCTTTTGCCCGAAACGTCGATTTTACTGCTCCTCAGATGCTGCCTGAACTGCTGTGCTCTTCCAGCACCACTGATCCAGAATCTGGTTTCCAGCATCTGCAGTCATTGCTTTTACCCAAACACAATCACGAAATTTGCACATTCCAAGATTTCATAAAGAGCATTGAGATGAATGACAACTTCATCTGCTTTGATCATGCATTTTGCTCAAATCAATGTTATTGTCTCAAAACCATCAAAACTCACAAAGTTCCACACTAAGCCTTGAAATCCAGCAATGTGTAAATATTGATCACTCATACTCCTAGGAAGAGAATACTTGCTAATAACAATATCTGTGGCATTTGGTATGGAAGAATTTGCTCCAAAAAACTTAGCTTTTGAACAAAAAAACATTAATTTGCTCTCCACAAAAAGTTTTCCAAAAACACGACATCTTTCTTTCATTGTCTAATAATAATGTTTGGATGACTAGAACACAGCAGTCAATAGAAGCAAACATAATTGTTTGTTTGCACAATAACAAACTGTAATAGGATGCAGCCTTGGTCATCCTTCAGAGTGAAGAGGGCACTCCCTAAGACCTTAGACAATGGAAGCTGTGAGGTAAAAGAAGGATCCTACATGTCCTTAATGCAATGTTCAGCAGTATGCCATTCTGAAGATGAGTACAATGGAGTCAAGTAAGATAACAAACAAAAAGCAGTCATGGCCAACTTGTGCAAGTCTGTTCTGTAAGAAAATCTGACATAATTGGATTACAGATAAAAGGTAAATGCAGTATTTTTTTCATGCTATAAAGTTAAATATTTTGTTTTAAGATGAGTTTAGTTAGAAGCATTATATCAACAAATAGATTTCACAAAAGCACTTTCTAAATCAGTAATGTTGTGAAAACTATGCCAATTTTCCACAATGCTTCAAAATCAGACACAGTTCAGATCATTAAACAAAAGAATTTCAAAAAGGGCATTTTAATAAGCAATGTTAAGACATTCATTTTTTTTAAATCAAATGCCTCAATGATTTACGAACATGCACTTGTGTGGTACACACCACTGAAATGGGGAAAAAAATAAAATGATAAAGTCTCCCCAAAACAGGGCTGTCTCCTTCAATCAATATCAATAAAAGGAAGTCCAGATAATGTGATCACTTATTTCAGTTTGTTACGGGCCTTGGATTTTGGTACAAACTGGTTGCACATTTCCCCATATTCCAACAGTGGCTACATTTCTAAAAATACACAATTGGGCGCAAATAAAAACTTGGAAAGATCACAAAAAGGTGTTATTGAAATGCAAGCTATTTCTTCAATAATCAATATTTTACTGAATGTTATTTTCATTCAATTAATCTTTTATCAATCTTTTAGACTTGTATCAAATTGCAGTGCAGTGACTTTAAAAGTATTTTGCCCTTGCTCAGACCCCTCTAATTGGGATGCTTCACTTTTTTTTTAATTGTGCACAGTTCAGAAACAGACAAGAGAACCAAAATGTCTTATTATGGAGGCTCTGAAATAAGAAAGTTAACCTATTTTTAAAACCAATCAGATGAATAAGTTAGAACATAGAACATTACAGCGCAGTACAGGCCCTTCGGCCCACGATGTTGCGCCACCCTGTCATACTAATCTGAAGCCCATCCCACCTACACTATTCCATGTATGTCCATATGCCTATCCAATGACGACTTAAATGCACTTAAACATGGCGAATCTACTACCGTAGGCAAAGCATTCCATACCTTTACTACTCTCTGAGTAAAGAAGATACATTGCTTTCTTAATACGTTTGTTCATGACAGATGGGCATTGCTTGCTGAGCCAGCATGTATTGCCCATCCCGAATTGTCCTTGAAAAGGTGGTAGTCAGTTACTTTCTTAAACTGCTGCAAGTCTACTTTGTGTAGGTAGACCCACAATGCCATGAAGGAGGGAGTTCCGGGATTCTGATCCAGTGACAGTGGGAACGACAATATATTTCCAACTCAAATATTGAGTGGCTTGGAGGGAAACTTGCAAGTGGTGGTGCTATTATGTATCTCCTACTGAAAATGTGTTACTGGAAAAGCGCAGCAGATCAGGCAGCATCCAAGGAACAGGAGATTCGACGTTTCGGGCATAAGCCCTTCTCCAGGAATCAGGAGAAGGGCTTATGCCCGAAACGTCGAATCTCCTGTTCCTTGAATGATGGCTGACCTGCTGCGCTTTTCCAGCAACACAATTTCAGCTCTGATCTCCAGCATCTGCAGACCTCGCTTTCTCCTCTTATGTATCTCCTACCCTTGATTATAGTGGTCCTGGATTTGGAAGGTGCTATCTAAAAAGCAGACAGATTAGATGTCTGCAGAAGTGATGCCAATCAAGCGGGATGCTTTGTCCTGGATATTGTCAAGCATCTAGGGCAGTACAGTGGCTCAGTGGTTAGCATTGCTGCCTCACAGTGCCAGGGACCTGGGTTCAATTCCAGCTTTGGGTGACTGCCTGTGTGGAGTTTGCACATCCTCCCCGTGTAAACATGGGTTTCCTCCAGATGCTCCCATCTCCTCTGATGGTCCAAAGATGTGCAGATTATATTGATTGGCCAATTAAATTGCTTTATAGTGTCCAGCAATGTGTAGCCTAGGTGGATCAGCCATGGTCTGATCTGCTATTGTATCTATACAGCTAGTCTAGTTCAGTTTCCAGTCAATTGTCAAAACCGCAGGAAATTGATAGTGGGAGAATTCAATAATGGTAACACCATTAAATATCATGGGGGTAAGAGTTTGATTCTGTTTAACAGAGTCATTGAGTCATACAGCTCTTGGAGACAGTCATGCCTAGCACTGGTGTGGCATGAATGTTACTTGCCAGTTCTCAGCACAGACTCAGATATTGTCCAGGTCTTAATGCATTCGGAGGTGAACTGCTTCACTATCTGAGGAGTTGCAAATGACGCTGAACAGCATGCAATTAATCAAAGGTTTAACCGGTTCTAAGTCTTGGCCAGTCAGAGCTAATTCAATATTTACACCTTCTGATTTTGGTCCAAGTTAATAAAGAAGAGCTGTTCCCCTATCTCTGAGATAAAGTATGAAAGCCAATGATAACAAGCCTACACCAAAGAACTGCAATAAATTTAAATCTGGTTTCTTTGAGGAATGAGGTTCAGGAAAAATAACTGTATTACCTTGGATAAGGTAGAAAAATTAAAACTAAAGAGGACAAATGGAAAGGATAATAACCACCTGAACATACAGTACAAATGAGTAAGAGCACGAGTGGCCCTTTCAGCTCCTCAAGGCTGTGGCCCCAGCTCCACATTTCCACCTGTCCCCATTAATCAGTTACACTTTGTTAGTCAAATAAACCAAACTGAGGAGTTTTAATATGGGTTAACAAAGAACAGTACAGCACAGGAACAGGCCCTTCAGTCCACCAAGACTGCACTGACAAGTGATGCCTTTCCACACTAAAAGCCTTTTGCCTCTACGCAGTCTACTCTATTCCCTGCCTTTTCATGTGTCTGTCAAGATGCCTCTTAAACATTGCTATTGTATCCACCTCTATCACCTCCTCTGGAAGTGCATTCCAGGCACTTTCCACCCTCCTTGTGAAAAACTTCCCTCTCATCTCCTTTAAACTTTCCTCCTTTTACCATAAACCTATGTCCCCTAATAACTGACATTTCAACCCTGCGAGAAAGACGCTGACTATCCATTCTATCTGTGCCTCTTGGAATTTTGTAAATTTCTATCAGGAAAACTGCATCAAAACAACTTGCTTTCATTGTGTCGTCTGCACTATAAAAAGGCCCGAGGGCACTGCGTAGAAATGGAGCAAAAAACATTGAGATGAATTAAAGGAGGACATTATTCTGGGAACGTATAGCTTAGTGAAGCAGGGCCTTGAAAGCAGAGAACTGAAGTATCAAAGAGATTAAGGAAAGAAATTTCAGTGCTTAGGGCTGAAGCAGATGACAATGCACTGTTAAGGGTGAGGCAAATGTAGTCAGAGATCACAGTAAAATTCACTACCACTGGAAATCAGCAACGTACACCAGCTGAGAAATATGGTAATTTCCCTTTTCCCTTCAGCAATCCAAGCTCTAAATACAAGTTACAGTATTCAAATTTGTGTAATGTTTTTCTTGTTTCTGTACTTATTGGCTATATTACTGTTGTTAGGACTGGTATCCATGAACAGCAGAACATGAAAAATCGGTTATCAAATGACTGATTAAGTCTCAGTGGGTTTCATCCACAATCTCTTGTCAGATTAAATTCATGACATCAATGATCAACTTCAAACAGCTACAATGCGTACTTAAAAGTATCAAAGGACAGAGTTATAGTGTGTAATTGATCTTTCTTCTATGTTTAAATCTACACTTTTTCAATATTTGTCTTAATTGCACGTACGTATTTAAAAATGCCAATTGTTCATTTTGAATTATGCTTATGCTCCAAGCTACACAAAGACAATGGAATCAGACGTGTTATAAACTCTACGTGGATTTCTGTTTCTACACCTCTGGCAACAGCATTTACGTCAACTCAAGTATAATTACTCTTTAGTAAATAGTGCAAAATTCAAAATACCAAGGGCCAAACCCCAGCAAGTATTAGCAGCATTTAGGAAAAATATTGAAAACTTGAAGATTGGACAAGTGTCGAGGGTGTTGGTTAAGGAGAAGTAAACCATGACCAGAATTAGTTAGAAACTAACTTTCAAGCAGAAAATAGATTTCAGTACATCTTCAAGTCAGTTCTTAACCTTGGATGTTTATTATGGTTCCGTTTTGCATGGAGTTCTTTGGTTACTTTTAATGCTAACAGCAGTTGACACCACATTCCATGTCCTTTCAAAAGTAATGTCCGATTAATGTCTACCAATAAGTCTCTGTGAAAACAGTAGGAAAATTATTGGGTCAGCCCTTGAATCTGCTTGAACTAAGCTAAGGTTCCTCAATGCCTCAACTTAATACAAGGTCAGACATCACATGACACCAGGTCATAGTCCAACAGCTTTCGGAGCGCTGCCAATTCGTTAGGTACCTTTGTTCTTCAAGCTTGTGAAAGCTTCCTGAAAGCTTGTGATTTCAAATAAACCTGTCGGACTGTAACCTGCTGTCATATGACTTCTGACTTCGTCTCTCCCAGTCCAACACCTGGCATCTCCACATCAACTCAATACAAGTCTTTGCTTCCTCCTTCCATGACAGAAAAGAAACTGCAATTCCAATTTCACTTGTAAAAGCTCCAGTTGTCACAGCATCCACAGCTAATTGGGGATAGCATTTCAGATCACTGCCACCTTATGTCTGCTTCCTAATTTCCCTCCCAAAATGCCTCCTTCCAGTGTTAAGTAGATTTCTCCCCCACAGGCGACATTGTAAATCCAGAGAAAACTAAGAAACGAAGTTTTTACATTTAGACACCTTAAAGAGATCACTCTCGAACTTCAACAATGAAACAAATAGAAACTAAATTTATGCATCCTGTCCTCACAATTTAACCGTCTAAAACCTTGTCTGAATATGACGAATTTGTAATGCACCCCATTCCTTGGCCAATGTAGCCTTCCGAGAGATATACTGCCTAAAACTGAACATAGTCTTCTGGAACTTAACAAAGCTCTTACGCAATTAAAAGATTAACTTCTTCACCTTTATATTCTATCCTGCGTGAGGTAACTTTTTTATCTGCTTTTTGTTGCTGACTACAAATGATTATTATCTATTAATGATTTAAAGTACTTGGACTCCCAAATCTCTTTGCTTCTCTGAAATTTCTTGTTTCTCTCATTTAGAAAATATGTTGATTTAACGTTCTTGTGTCCAGAGGGATTGACCTTATAGCTTACACACATTTAACTTTGATGACCATAATCCTGCTCACTCACTCAACATCTATGTCCCCTTGCAACTTTTCCACTCACATCGGCACTAAATTCATAATTGTGTAATCCATTACTGGGACATTCTATGCTTGCGAAAATTACAATGTGTCTTTTCGTGTATTACAGGGATTAAATAACTAGCGGGGGACACATCATTTTGTACTACACAAAGATTAAAGTACAAGAACAACTCTTAAAAAGGAACACGCTTGAGGCAGTGATCTAATCTCGAGTTTAAAAACACTGGCATAAGCTGCTGGTATTTCTGCAGCGCAATGGCACAAAGCTCCGAGTGGGATTTACAATAATGATTGAATTGGATCATAATTACTCACAAATTAAATTAGTTTACTTATCTAAACACCACTAGTTACGTTTGGGAAATCTGGCATCTTAACTTGCAGGGGACCTTATAGAACTGACTCATCAAGGAAGCAACTGTTCCCTTCATCCTGTCATCAGGCAAAAGACAAAACGCACTGGACCAAATACTCGTTGGGGTAGCAATCATTTTTGGAATGCTGCTCCATTCCAACCTTTCACACCTCAAACATGCTTCATCCTCACAGAGTCCAACTTATACAGTCATAGAGATGTCCAGCATGGAAACAGACTCTTCGGTCCATACCAAACGCCTTCTTCACTATCCTATCTACCTGCGACTACACTTACAAGGAGCTATGAAATTGCACTCCAAGGTCTCTTTGTTCAGCAACACTCCCGAGGACCTTACCATTAAGTGTATAAGTCCTGCTAAGATTTGCTTTCCCAAAATGCAGCACCTCGCATTTATCTGAATTAAACTCTATCAACCACTTCTCAGCCTATTGGTCCATTTGGTCAAGATCCTGTTGTAATCCAAGGTAACCTTCTTCACTGTCCACTACACCTTCAATTTTGGTGTCATCTGCAAGCTTACTAACTGTACCTCTTATGCTCACATCCAAATCATTTATGTAAATGACAAAAAGTAGAGGACCCAGTACCAATCCTTGTCGCACTCCACTGGTCACAGGCCGCCAGTCTGAAAAACAACCCTCCACCATCACCCTCTGTCTTCTACTTTTGAGCCAGTTCTGTATCCAAATGGCTAGTTCTCCAGAAATGTGGAGCACAGTATCCCTTTGGGAATTCCACTGGAGCACTGTGGTGCCTGCAACTAAAGTCAAGAGTTCATAGAGGTCTGCAGCTCAGAAAAAGACCCTTTGGCCCATAAGTCTACGCTGATCAAAAACTACCTTCTAACTAATCTCCTCATTTTCCAGCACTTAGCTCCCAGCCTTGCATGCTTTGGCATCATGCGTGTACCTCTTGATACACATTAAATGTTTTGCAGTTTCCTGCTTCTATCATCTTTACAGCCAGTGAGTTCCAGATACCTACCAACCTCTGGGTGAAAAAAACAGCATCACAATTAAACGTCCATTCCCTTAAATCTACGGGCCCAGGTCATTGGTCTCTCCATCCAAGCGGAAATGTGGGCAGCACAGTGGCACAATGGTCTGCCTCACAGCGCCAGAGACCCGGGTTCAATTCCCGCCTCAGGCGACTGACTGTGTGGAGTTTGCACATTCTCCCCGTGTCTTTGGGGTTTCCTCCAGGTGCTCCGGTTTCCTCCCACAGTCCAAAAATGTGCAGGTTAGGTGAACTGGCCATGCTAAATTGCCCATAGTGTTAGGGGCAGAGGTAAATGTAGGGGAATGGGTCTTGGTGGGTTGCGCTTCGGTGGGTCAATATGGACTTGCTGGGCCTGTTTCCACACTGTAAGTAATCTAAGTAAATGTTTCTTCCTGTCTACCCTACCCATGCCCCTCAGTTCTTTACATTTCAATCATGAGCACCCCTCAGCCTCCTCTTCTCCAAGGAAATTCTCACAGTGGGCAGTGCATCAAGACCCCTGTGGGGGGCCTGACACCCATTTTGGAATGTTTGTCTGTGTGCCAACAACCTGGAGTCCAGGAGATCTGGGCTGTTATTCTTGAACCGTGGAATAGCTACAGCACAGAATGAAGCCATTCAACCTGTCCTGCTTGTGCCAGCTCTCAGCAAATGGATTTCGGCTTGGCCTATCCCTGCCTCTCTCTTTCTTTCCAGTAGCTCTGTCAAATTCAATGCAGATAACTACCCAATTTCCTTCTGAAAGCCATGATTTAATCTGCCTCCTCGATACACTCTGATGCTCCAGATCATAACTACTCACTGCGTAAATACCCTTCCCCTTGCATCATCCTTAGTACTTTGCCATTCCCCATCAGGGTCTTGACCCTTTCATCAACAGAACTGGTGTTTCACCTACAAGGGTGGAAGTCATTATTTTATAGATGCCATCAAACTGCATGTAACTGGATTACCATCTCTCTAATGCATCATGCAAATCAGTAAGAACTATATCATGAATCATTAGGGTCCAGCCTTGTCTTTTCCATCCACCTCAAGTACATGACTATCATCCTGCTCTCTGTCTTTAAAAACCTGGATAATCTCCTAAACAGGCCAGATCAGGTAAGAGAAAGGAACACTTGCATTTACATTGCACCTTTAAAAGATCTCACAGTGTTTTACAACCAATGAAATATTTATGAAGTTTAGACACTTATAATTGGCAGCAAATTTGCAAATAGCAACCTCACAAAAACTGCAAAGTGACACTGATTATTCATCTGTTTTTGTACTGTTGACTGAGGGATAAGTATCAGCCCCAAGACATCATTCATCGAAATAGTGACATGGGATCTATTATTTCCACCTGGCAGTGAAGACAGGGTTGAATGTCTCAGGTGAAATGTGGCTCCCATAAAACTGTAGTACTCCTTCAGGTAACCTGCCTTTAATCCTTGAACGAAACTTGAAATTCACACCCATCTGACTCAAAGGCTAAGGGCTATCAGTTAAGCCAGCTGATATTCATGTGGACTGCATATATCCTTCCCAAAAGATGTTGAGAAGTAAATGGGCTTTTATGACAATCCCATTGTTTCATTGTCAATATTACTGATATGAGCACTTTGTTTCAGAATTTTTTTAACAAAATTTGGATTTTCCAGTTGCCATAATGAGACTTGAACACATCTCCACATCATTCATCCAAACTGTAGATTACTAACTCAACACCACATTCATAATGCTACCGTTCCCCACGTATTCGTAACCCTGGGGCACCCCAAGCATTGCACAGCTAATGAAGAAATTTTTAAATGTGGTAACTGTTGTAATGGCAGAAAATGCAGCTGACACTTTGCCTCCAAAAAAGTGACACAAGCAGGAATATAAGAAAATTTAAATTAAGCAATTCCAGTGGCCCTAATCTAATCCCTAAACCTCTTTGCCTTATTACCTCTTCCACAGCTTTTCTGGCCACCCCCACCTCAACCCCACTCCAAGTTTTTATTCCTTCCACTTAGCATCTACTTTATGGCATCAATTTTTGTTTTAACTCATTTCCATTCAGCCTCTTGGACTGTGATTCACATTAAAAGATATGCACATTATTGTTAGTGTGAATATCTCTGAGTCAATAAAGTGTGGAGCTGGAAAAAAGCACACCAGGTCGAGCAGCATCAGAGGAGCAGGGGAGTCGATGTTTCAGGTCAGAACCTTTCATCAGGACAGGGACTGAATGTCTCTAACATGCAGCAGAGGTAATTCCTTGCATTACATGGGCCTGTCAATATTATGAGCTCTCCCAGCTTACAGTCATAACCACTTGGAAAGAGGCCCTTCAGCTCACTGAGTCCATGGAGCAATACATGGAGCAATCCAGTTACTCTCTTTCTGCACTCCACTCACCCACAGCTCGGTAAGGTTATTTCCCTCAAGGGCTCATTCCAACTTCCTTTTGAAATTACTAATCATTTCAACTTCCACTCCCTCACAGATAGTTTCCAAATTATGCCCACTCGTTGGAATCTACCCTTCACAGTGAGCCTTCTAAAAAGAAATCTCCACAAAAGATAACAAGAAAAGTTATGAATTTGAAAGTCAATGGCCTGGAGATTCATTTGTGCCAGAAGGACGGTAAGATATCAGTTTCCAGTAAGGGTTGGGCTGTCAATGTGGCATTGCAAAACACTTTAATACTGCCATGACACAATACAAAAGGTCATAGGGAAAGATAGAGATAGAGATATAATTTATTCTAAAGTAATAATTATACTCCATATTGTATGAAGGACATCTTATACACTGGCAATGATCCTTTATGAGCATTTCATATTGTGGAAGTTATTTTCATTGATTTGCCAAGTTGGATTATTACATTGCTGTATGTTCCCAAACTGAAGGCTCCACGTCATGATAATAAACACTATCCTAAAGGAGATAACTGGGCTTTCTAAAGGTCGTGCCCGCCTTTGATTTAGGATGTTACTTTCAGTAATCAATTTAAACTCATGATGAAGCCAACCAGTTATATAGGGACGAGCCTGGCCGGCGGGGGTCTGAGCTCACGGATGCCTTCAATGTCAGGTCCCGACTTCATACCGACCTGGCCGTGCGAGAAGATGAAAACCAGAGCAGCCCCGGCGGCGGTGAGCCCCCAGGTGAAGAATGTGCCCAGGAGGCTCTGCAGAACTGGGCTCCAGCCCTCGATCATGGTCCTCTCTCTGTGTGTCACTAACGCACCCAGCTGCACAGCCAGAGCTTCCTTCTCACTTCCTCATCCTGCTGCCCACGTGTCTCTCAAACACGTCTGCCCCGCCCCTAGCACGCTGAGTGGCTGTCCTGCCTCCGCTACCGCCCAATTGGAGGGCGCGGCTGGAGTTTTCCGCGTGCTGCCTGGCCGATCTGTCTGTCCATCATACAATCGCCCCGCCTCTCACAATGTATCCAATGTCCTGTTGCTTTTGCAGCAGCTCCCCAGTGGAAGTCCGAATGTGGGTACCTTCGTTCCGTGTGCGTATGTAACTCTAAAAACAAAACAATGCGTTATTATTTTCTCTTAAAAACGTATGTTTTTAAGTGCCACTCTGGCTGGGTGAATCCAGCTTGCAGACAAAGAAACGACCGTAAATGCTGCTGCAAGCACTGGCTTTACTGATGATGGTGTAGGTTCTCTGTTACACCGTGCTGTCATTTTTATGAGTACATTCTGTGATCTGTTTTGTGCATTTTGGAAGCCAGCAAATATTTTTCAAATGTGAAATGTTTTTGGTGTTTCCCACCATAAAAACAGATCAAATATTTATTCTGATTGAAATGCAGCATGTAAAAAAAATCACAATTGAGTACAGAATAATTGATTCATATGGAATTTACACCACAAAAGATAAAGTAAGTAATCTCGTTCTTGGTTGCATTATTTATTAAATTGCGGATTTGTTTTCTGAGTGCCCTTGGGTGCATATGATTTCATAAATTGTGACTTGTTCTGAGTCTAGCTCCATGACATTTTGCCAACTGCATCTAAACGACTAACAGTAATATTCTGAATTCATAAGCTTTCCAGCTGGATTTGCTCCAATGCTTTGGCAAAGTTGCTTATCAGTGAACTGCCTAGAGGTGTTCCAAAATTGTTGAAGTTACACAATTCGTTTTAATCCCCTGTCCCCAGAAACGTCTCATTTTCTCTCATATCCATCTTCATATCCAAAGAAAATAAAGATCTAAGGAACAGTGCAAACAACAACTGGCATTCATAAAATGCCTTTATTGAACATGACTGACCCAAGGTGATTCACAGAAGTGTAATCGTATGAAAAAAAGGACACTGAGCCAAAAATATGCAGATAAGAGGAAAGAGGTGTGGTATAGTGTTGAGATTTGGAGAAGGTATTGCAGAATTTAGGGCCAAAATAGTTGAAGGTATGGCTAAAAATGGTGAAGTGAAAGGAGCGTGAAATGCATTAAATGGCAGCTTTGGAAGAGTGAAGGGTTTTCAGTAGATTGTGGCACTAGAGTCCATTATGGAGACAAGGAGGACAGGATACTGGAGAACAGGATAAAAGCAGCAGAAGTTTACTGAGCAGAGAATGGAACGTTCACCAAGAGCACAGACATTGAACCCAGCAATGACAGCTATGGATAAGAGTTCCAACAAAAAATAGATTGATGAAGGAATGGAAGTGCGTAATCCATGGATATCAAACCTACAGCTCAGTGAGCAAACCTACACCCTAAACCTCAACCTGAGCTATAAACCTTCACAAACCTTATTTCCAATTTCTTTTGTCTCCGAATGTTGTGATTGGATTGTTGCCTCACAAATCCCTGCCTAAGTTTATCATAACTCTGTGACCTCGACAACCAAGTGCCTGGGTTTGCCGCAGTTTTGAAATGATCCTGAATGAAAGCACAAATTAGATCCAGTTGGGAAGTCATCATGGTGTACTATTGCTCCTTGCCTTCTTGTAAGGAACTTTGCAATTACTTACATGACTCAACCCCAGATCATCCTCCTCCAATGTCTCTCCCCTTTATTCCACCATGAGAAATATCTCTCAAATGCTTTTTATGACACTTTTTTCCTATCTGTTAATTAGATTGTTTCCAGAAATAACATCTTATTCCAACCCATATTATTACCTTTAGGATCTTCCATAGTCCAGTTCTTTTCTTCATTGAAATGTGGTCCTCTGATCAAATCTTCAGTTATGAAGGTGCTTCGACACAGACATTGAGAATATCTGCTCCCATGTCCTCCCTTAACCTTATCCCATCACTGTATCATCAGTTTTCTGGCCTGATATTCAGTCTTGACAAGTTGTCATATCCTCCATTCTCATGTCCAGCCAATGCCATAAGTTGAAGACGTCTGTTCACAATGAGAAACAACATTTCTTATTTTAAATCTTCTCAAGCATAAAGACTTTCATCTCCTAAACATAATCTGCAAATGCTCCTCAAACCATCTGTTCCTTTTCCTCCTGTTTTCAGGCATCTCCTCATTCTATTGCTTGCAAAACCCTGCCTTAAGAGTCCTAAACATCTAGAATCTTAGGTCCATGTATGTCTTCCTTCAAGAGTTAACTTAAAAACTACATTCTGACCAAGGTTTTCACACTCCCATCAAGCACGCTTTCTCAGCTTCAGAACTATCTGTTTCTGATTCCGCTTGTGAAGCACATGAAGAACATTTTTCTCTATTGTAGGCACCAAATAATTGCAAGTTATTTTTGTCGCAATTGAAGACTTCTTTGCTTGACATCTGTCTCCCCAGCACCTTCAGACAATGCAAACAGGATCATGAAGTAACTGAATAAGAAATCAAAGACTTGTGGTAGAAAACAAAAAAAAACTGCAGCTGCTGGAAGTCCAAAATAAAAACAGACCATTCTGGAAGTACTCACCAAGGTCAGCCAATGTTTCCTAAAAACTTTGGCCTTTGAATATATACACCATTAGTGTTGATTGCATAAGCCTATTTGCCCTTGAGGGGTGTAAAGAACAGATTGTCAAAGTCTGTTTAAAAGTCTCTCTTTCATTTTGAGACTTCTCATTAACTTAATGGTTATCGTTGCAAAACAGTGTTATTGCAAAATTCAACCAGTGACAAACACGCTCGAGGTAATGTTTGTTGCTGTACAATACACACAGATAATACGACACAACATATATTGGATAGAGAATTAATGTGGATAAAACAGGAAGTCATTAATTTTTATTCAATGGTGGAGAAACATAATCCAGAATGTAAGCCCCTCACATAACAATCACATTGTGTCTCCAGTTGGTTTAGACACTTGTATAAGATCACTTACTAACTTTACGAAAATCAAAGACTTAGCATGATGTCAATTTATACAACAGAAAGCCCACAGCTACAGAATAAATTAAACATGTAAATAGAATTTGAAAGATCTAAGCTATAATTGAGAAGCCTCTCACAAAAAGCTTTTCCCAGAATGTGATCAGAAAGCCATAAAACAGAAGAGCAGAAGGACACCTTTTGTCCATCAAGTCTGTTCCACCATTCAATAAGATCACAGCTGATCTGATAAGCCTTAAATGCATTTTCTTATGTTTTCCAATAACCCTTAACTCCCCTACTAATTCGATCTATCTGTCTCAGCCTTGAATATACTTAAAGATACAGTCTCAACAAGTCTCTGTGGTAAAGAATTCCACAGATTCACTCCCCACTGAGAGAATAATTTCCTCCTCATCTGTCTTAAAGGGACGACATCTTACTCTGAGATTATGCCATCTGGTTCTGGACCTCTCCAATAAAGGGGGAGAACATTTCCACATCAACCCTCTCAAGCCCCCTAAGAATCTGGTATGTTTCTATAAGGTTTCCTTCCATTCTTCTGAACTCCAATGAGTGCAGGACCAATTTGTTCCTCATTTGGAAAATCCCTCCTTATCGGGGATCCACCTAGTGAGCCTTCTCTGGACTGTCTCCAATACCAGTATATATTTCCTTAGGTAAAGGGACCAACACTGTGCAGAGTATTCCAGATGTGGCCTAACTAGTACCTGTATAGTTTAAAGATGACTCCCTCATTTTTAAACTCCATTTCCTTTGAGCTAAACGAGTATTTTGTATCAACATTCACTGTGAAAAAGGACATGAAAGATATAAAATGTAGGGAAATAAATGGTGACATCTTGAAAAATGCCCACTTTACAGAGGAGGAAGTGCTGGATGTCTTGAAATGCATAAAAGTGGATAAATCCCCACGACCTGATCAGGTGTACCCGAGAACTCGGCAGGAAGCTAGGGAAGTGATTGCTGGACCTCTTACTGAGATATTTGTATCATCGATAGTCACAGGCGAGGTGCCAGAAGACTTGAGGTTGACTAACGTGGTGCCACTATTTAAGAAAGGTGGTAAGGACAAGCCAGGGAACTATAGACCGGTGAGCCTGACGTCAGTAATGGGCAAGTTGTTGGAGGAAATCCTGACGGACAGGATGTACATATGTTTGGTAAGGCAAGGACTGATTAGGAATAGTCAATATAGTTTTATGTGTGGGAAATCATGTCTCATAAATTTGATTGAGATTTTTGAAGAAGTAACAAAGAGGATTGATGAGGACAGAGTGGTAGATGTGATCTATATGGACTTCAGTAAGCTGCTCAACAAGGTTTGCCACGAGAGACTGGTTAGCAAGGTTAGATTTCATGGAATACAGGGAGAATTAGCTATTTGGCTACAGAACTGGCTCAAAGGTAGAAGACAGTGGGTGGTGGTGGAGGGTTGTTTTTCAAACTGGAGGCCTGTGACCAGTGGAGTGCCACAAGGATCGATGCTGGGTCTACTACTTTTCATCATTTATATAAATGATTTGGATGTGAGCATAAGAGGTACAGTTAGTAAGTTTGCAGATGACACCAAAATTGAAGGTGTAGTGGATAGCGAAGAAGGTTACCTCGGATTACAACGAGATCTTGATCAGATGTGCTAATGGGGTGAGAAGTGGCAGATGGAGTTTAATTTAGATAAATGTGAGGTGCTGCATTTTGAGAAAGCAAATTTTAGAAGTACTTATACACTTAATAGTAAGGTCCTAGGGAATGTTGCTGAACAAAGACACCTTGGAGTGCAGGTTCATAGCTCCTTGAAAATGGAGTCACAGGTACATGAGATAGTGAAGAACGTGTGTGGTTTGCTCTGCTTTATTGGTCGGACTATTAAGTACAGGAGTTGGAAGGTCATGTTGTGGCTGTACAGGACATCAGTTAGGCCTCTGTTGGAATATTGCGTTCAATTCTGGTCTCCTTCCTATTGGAAGGATGTTGCGAAACTTGAAAGGGTTCAGAAAAGATTTACAAGGATGTTGCCAGGGTTGGTGAATTTGAGGTATAGGGAGAGGTAGACTAGGTTGGGCCGTTTTCAGAGGCTGAGGGGTGACCTTAGAGATATACAAAATCACGTGGGGGAGTCCAGAACCAGAGAGCATAGATTTAGGGGGAGAGGGGAAAGAGAATAAAAGAGACCAAAGAGGCAACTTTATCAAGAGGGTGGTGTGCGTATGGAATGAGCTGCCAGAGGAAGTGGTGGAAGCTGATACAATTGCAACATTAAAAAGGCATCTGGATGGGTATATGAATAGGAATGTTTGGAGGGATATGGGGCAGGTGTTAGCAGTCGGGACTAGATTGGGTTGGAATATCTGGTCGGCATGGACAGGTTGGACCACAGGGTCTGTTTCTGTGTTGTACATCTCTATGACTCTAAAGGCCAATATTGTTTTGGCCTTCCCAATTACCTGCTGATCTTGGATGCTAGCTTTTTGTGATTCATGCTTGGATACCTTCAAGTCCATCTACAGTGTTCTACAGTCTTTCTGTTTAAATAATGTTCATCTCCTCTATTCTTCCTGCCAAAGTCATAATGTTACATTTTCCCAAATTATATTTATCTGCCAATTTTATGACCACTCAGTTAGTCTATTGACATACCTATGCAAATTCTTTATGGCATCCTCACCATTTGCCTTCTATTTTTGTATCATCTTCAACTTGATGATAATACTTTCAGTTCCCTGTTGATGTTGTTAAAATATCTTTGTTTCTCTCAGAAACTATGGAATTCTTTACCTCAGAGAGTTATTGAAGCTGGGTCATTAAGAATATCCAAGGTGAGAAATACCAGTTTTGCATCTGTAACAGAATAAAGAGTTATGAGGAAATGTATAATTGTAGCACCATCATCGATTTATGTTGCACTCTTCTCTGCTCTTTGGAAAGCAGGATCTTTTTGATGTGGAGCTGCAACATCAGGAGCAGAAAGGAAGAATTTGTATTTCTGTTGTTTTTTCATATCCTTGGAGCAGGGTATCCTAGGTAATTTCACAACATGCAATGTGTCTTACTTTGAAAGATAAACAGGAAAATGTCAGCAAGTCCAGCACCCCACTATCTTGCAGGGTGCACACAATAATTTATACAGGTGGTTCTCCTATAGCACATGTTTCTACAACTCAAGTTGGCTATAACACGATTGCCGAATTTGGACCTACATTTGTAGAACATGGTTCTGGCCCCATTAGTTTAAATGGTGCTGGGATTGCACCTATTTTCTTATAACGCGAGATCGCACGGGAACTGAACTGTGGCATTTTTAGAGAACTACTGTATTATATTAGGGATTGAGGTTTCAGATATAACACTAGACGCCTGGAGCTAGTGGTAAGATCCGGTAGATATGTACTCAATTCAGAAATGTTAGAAATGGGGAAAATGGGGGAGGCAGTGGCATAGTGGTGATGTCACTAGGTTAGTGAATCAGAGGAACAGGCTAATCTTTTAGGAACATGGGTACATGCCTCATCAAAGCAGCTGGTGAAATTTAAACTAAATAAATAATTCCGTAATTAAAAGCTAGTCTAATGGTGATAAGAAATGTTGCCAATTGTTGTAAAGATTCATCTGCTTCACAAATGTTCTTCAAGGATAAAAATCTGCTGTCTTCACCTGATCTGACCCAGGTCCACAGCAATGCGGTTGATTCATTAGTGACCTGTGAAATGGCTTACCAATCCATTCTGTTATTTCAAACTGCTACATCGTCTAAAACAAAAGACACTGGGAGTGTTTTTTTTCAAACCAGCATTGTCGACCCTTCACTGTCCTCCTTACCAATATCTAGGGGCACCTGCTGAAATTGGGAGAACTTTTGACTAGTTCTGCCATATCCAGTCATGAATGGTGATAGACAATGAACCTAACAGGAAAAGAAGCCTTCATAAATCTCCCTATTCTCAATGATGGGGGGGCCCACCATGTCAGGACAAAAGGCTAGGCTAAAACATTTGCATCAATCTTCAGCCAAAAGTGCTGAGTGTATGATCCATCTCAGCTTCTTCCTGAGGTCGCCAAAATGACAGGTGCCAATCTTCAGCCAATTCAGCTTACTCTGCATAATTTTACACATAGCTGAAGACATTGGATACTGGAAAGGTTTTGGGCTCTGGCAACATTCCATCGACAGTAATGGAGATTTGTGCTCCCGAACTTGCCTTACGCAGAGTCAACCTGTACTACTGCAGTTAAAACTGTCCACTGTCTAGCAATGTTGAAATTTACCCATAAGACCATAAGACATAGGAATGAAAGTAAGGCCATTCGGTCAATCATGGCTGATGGACATTTCAACTCCACTTACCCGCATTCTCCCCTTAGCCCTTAATTCCTTGTGACATCATGAATTTATCAATCTCTGCCTTGAAGACATTTAGTGTCTCGGCTCCACTGCACTCTGCGGTAATGAATTCCACAGGCCCACCACTCTCTGTCTAAAGAAATGTCTCCGCATTTCTGTTCTGAATTTACCCCCTCTAATTCTAAGGCTGTGTCCACGGGTCCTAGTCTCCTCGCCTAACGGAAACAATGTCCTAGCGTCCACCCTTTCCAAGCCATGTATTATCTTGTAAGTTTCTATTAAGCCTCCCCTTAATCTTCTAAACTCCAATGAATACAAACCCAGGATCCTCAGCCGTTCCTCGTATGTTAGACCTATCATTCCAGGGATCATTCGTGTGAATCTCCGCTGGACACGCTCTAGTGCCAGTATGTCCTTCCTGAGGTGTGGGGACCAAAACTGGACACAGTACTCCAAATGTGGCCTAACCAGAGCTTTATAAAGTCTCAGTAACACAACAGTGCTTTTATATTCCAACCCTCTTGAGATAAATGACAACATTACATTCGCTTTCTTAATCATGGACTCAACCTGCATGTTTACCTTTAGAGAATCCTCGACTAGCATTCCCAGATCCCTTTGTACTTTGGCTTTATGAATTTTCTCACCGTTTAGAAAGTAGTCCATGCTTGTATTCTTTTTTCCAAAGTGCAAGACCCCGCATTTGCTCACATTGAATTCCATCAGCCATTTCCTGGACCACTCTCCCAAACTGTCTCGATCCTTCTGCAGCCTCTCCACTTCCTCAGTACTACCTGCCTGTCCACCTAACTTTGTATCATCGGCAAACTTCGCTAGAATACCCCCAGTCCCTTCATCCAGATCATTAATATATAACATGAACAGCTGTGTCCTGTCCACAAAAAAGCAGAACAACTCCAAATTGGCCAATTACCACCCAATCAGCATACACTCAATCTATAGCAAAGTATTGGAAGATGTAATATTGCCAAGTGACACTGCTCAGTAATAACTTGCTCACAGATGCTCAGTTTGAGTTCTGCCAGGGGCACTCAACTTCTCACATCATTACAGCCTCAGTCCAAACATGATCAAGCATGAACTCCAGCTGGGAAGGTGAGACTGCCGTTGACATCGAGACAGTATTTGATTGAGAATGCCATCAAGGAACTCCAGAAAAATTGAAGCAAATGGGAATTGGAAAAGGAATCATACCAAACCCAAAGGAAAATGGTTGTTACTGTTGGAGGCCAACCACCTCAGTTCCAGAATATCACTACAGGAATTCCTAGGCTCAGCGCCAACTGTTTTATCAATCACTTTCCCTCTGTCCCTAAGTTAGAGGTCGGTATGTTTACAACAGTCATAATTTGTAACTTCTTAGATACTTTAACATTCTATGTCCAGGCGCGAAGAAATTTGGACAATACTCAGTCTTGGGCTCATAAATAACAAGTTATTTTCTTGTTGCACAAGTGCCAGGCAATGACCGTCTTGAACAAGAGATTATCTAATTAACTGTTCTTGACATTCAAAAGGCAATACCATTGCTGATATCAACGCTCCGAATTTCACTATCTGCCAGAGACTGAACTGGAATCGCCATTTAAATAACATGGCTACAACAGCAGGTCAGAAATTCTGTAGTAAGTAACATATCTCCTGTCTACCTGAAGCCCATCCACCAACAACATGGCACAAGCCGGGAGTGTGATAGAATATTCCCTAAGTGCTCGGATTATGCAGCGCCAATGGAGTTCATGTGGTTTGGCACTACCTGAGATGAGATAGCCCGTTTGGTTGACATCCATCCAATGCCTTTGGCATTCACTCTCTCCATCAATGATGTTTTATGGCATGTACCAATGTAAGATGCATTGCAACAACTCAATAAGGCTTCTTATCAACAACTTCTAACCTTGTGACATCTGCCACCTAGAAAGACAAGGGCAGCAGGTACATTAAAACTCTACCACTGCAAGTTCCTCTCAAAGCCATGCACCATCCTGACCTTAAACAATGTTGCTGTTAGCGAGGTTTGAGAAGATTTGTAGCTCAGGTTGAGGTTCTGGATGTAAGTTTGCTTGAACCTTCCAGCTCAGTGAGCAAATCTACATCCAGAATGTTACTGTTCTTTCAGTGTCACTGGGTCAAAGACCTGAAACTCTTACGCAAATGTCAGTGCACGATTACCTGCATCCAATGGACTGCAGTAGTTCAATAAGATGGCTGACCACCATGTCAAGGGCAATAAATGAAAAACGATACATACTGGCCAAGCCCCACCCTGTGGACTAATGGCTTAAAAATGTTGGCTACTGGATAGAAACCACGTATAGGCATAAGGTAACATGTCTATATAAGGATTGGGAATTTGCACAGAATTGAAGCGGAAGGGTGTGTACCTATATTGTGTTGTGTGTATATTGTACTGTCTGAATTAACTTTAATTTCCATCAGCTGTCGTGGGGCGGGGAGGAGGGAGTGGGGTGGCGGATTTGACCCTATATCGCCAGATCATTAATTTGGCCCTCAGGATTATTGGCCTCATCATTAGAAGAAGAATTATTGCTGAAATACAATATTGTTAGAGGCTGAAGTAACCCGTCAAAATAGGAATGTAAGTAAAAGGGAGTGAAGACACGTATGGATATGGATAACATTTTATTCAGGGGACAATGGAAAGGGGAACGGACGTGAATTCATATTTTCTTCAGAGAATCCATAATAGCAGAATCTTCTCTATTTTCTCTATCTAGAAAGGTACAGTATGTCGATCGCAACTAGTTACTGGAAACACTACCCAGTGGTGTACACGTGGCTTCATTTCCATTGTGTTATGGAGCCATAGAGATGTACAGCATGGAAACAGACCCTTCGGTCCAACCCATCCATGCCGACCAGATATCCCAACCCAATCTAGTTCCACCTGCCAGTGGCTGGCCCATATCCCTCCAAACCCTTCCTATTCATATACCCATCCAAATGCCTCTTAAATGTTGCAATTGTACCAGCCACCACATCCTCTGGCAGCTCATTCCATACACATGCCACCCTCTGTGTGAAAAAGCTGCTGCTTAGATCTCTTTTATATCTTTCCCCTCTCACCCTAAACCTATGCCCTCTAGTTCTGGACTCCCCGACCCCAGGGAAAATACTTTGTCTATTTATCCTATCCATGCCCCTCATAATTTTGTAAATCTCTATAAGGTCACCCCTCAGCCTCTGATGCTTCAGGGAAAACAGCCCCAGCCTGTTCAGCCTCTCCCTGTAGCTCAGATCCTCCAACCCTGGCAACATCCTTGTAAATCTTTTCTGAACACTTTCAAGTTCCACAACATCTTTCCCATGGGAAGGAGACCAGAATTGCATGCAATATTCCAACAATGGCCTAACCAATGTCCTGTACAGCCGCAACATGACCTCCCAACTCCTGTACTCAATACTCTGACCAATAAAATAAAGAATACCAAACGCCTTCTTCACTATCCTATCTACCTGCAACTCCACTTTCAAGGAGCTATGAACCTGCACTCCAAGGTCTCTGTGTTCATGCGGAATTTAAAGAACTTTCAGGTTGGAGTGTGGAGAGAATGTGTATCTCGAACAAACAGAAGCGGGAATACTATCGGGATCCTGTTCAGGCAGAAGCAATTGTCCGTTGTATGTTTATTGCAGCAGTTAAAAACACGAAAGATGGAAGGAAATGCGGGTCAGATCACAACTACAAGAATTACAGGGAATGTACTCGAATTAAAACGCTGTTTCTTTTTTAAAAATCGTTCTTAATCCTTGTTTTGGGAATGTAGCAGTTTGGAGCGTAGGTGAAGACAGTTAGCCTGCAACCCCCTTGCCTGTGCCTCCCTCCCACCCTCCACAGCTGGAGTTGGATTCTTTGTTCCTGCGATTTCTCGTTTGAGCATGGAGCGTGCGATCCTTCCTTCGACCCAAGTTAAAGGTTTAAATCCGCTTTCAGAGCATGTCACCTCTTCAAGGTATCGACCTCCAGCTACGACTGCATTTAAGAGTGCCCGCTTCTCGATGGAGCCCAGAGGGATTTGTTTTTGTAAGCAAAGGACACAGACGCGTGCCGGCTTGACATCTTGCGGATTTCTCTCCTTCAGCTCTTCAAGGATGGAAAGGTCTGTTTTAAAAGTGAACGTGCTGCTTTTTTGGCGACACCGCTAACCGGGTGATTTTGTGCTCGACTCTAAATAAGGCACTTTCCCAGGAAACTGCAAAAGGTGACAACCTTCAGGATTGAGCGTGTACAAACTGAAATGGACATTACCTTCGGTCTGCCATGTCATACGAAAAAATTATGGATCATCCCGCTGTTGAAGACTTACCTCCCAAGTTATCGCTGTTAAAAAAAACTCTCTTCAACCCGGGAGTTTTGAAAGATAATTGAACTTCAAGCCAGCAAAGGGAGGTTGGAAACGGCGGAGTGCAAACTGCTCTTGTGATTCTGTTTTGGTCACTGTTTGAGAGAGGGAAGCCCCCTGCACTGGTAAACAGAGCTGACAGTCTGCAGACACGGTCATCTCCGCCCCACAAGAGGTGAGGATAAAGCACAACATGACCATCCGTCTCCTGAAGTGAGCTACTTTCACTGCAGAGGCGTCCAAAACTTGTAAAAGGCAAGCAGAAAGGCCTGGACCAACCGCTCGGAATAAGAGTCTGCAGAAAGGACAGAGAAAACCTTCATACCCACCAGTACTCTCAGTACCAGGATTTATTTCACCCCAGTGTAACTAGTTACGTGATTTTCTAAACCCAACTTAACAACAATGCAGTAAACCACTGCAAAACTTGACTGAGAGATACATGTCCATCCTCTGCACATGAAACATGGACAGTCTTAGTTCGGAGTGGGATGTAATTGTTGACTCGAGTGCTTTTCAGAAGTTTGTAGTGTCCAAATTAAGGGCAACCTTTGAGAATTTCCGACCCAAAAGAGACCAGGCTAAACGAGAGGAGTCAGACCTCCTCAGATCTCCCAGCTCTCTCACCAAGGGAAGAGATTCTCGAGGAATGATCATTTATTTTGGAACGGGCAGCTCTGGCCAATTGGGGTTAAAGCGTTAAATCAAGCTAGACGGTTGATTGATGAGGGTCCGGAATATTTACAGAAATTCCAGGGATGCTTTGACATAATCGCCGAGAGAGAAAAAAAGTAGCATCCGGAGCTGTCTGGTTGAGGACATAGTTCAAATAGTTTCAATCATCTGCTATGTGGTGCATGTGTTGTTTTGTAGGAAATCTGCTTTTAATACAGTACTCATTAAAACCTGTCAACGGGACGAGAAGGGGGCTGTTTTCCCCTTTTTTTCTCAGCTTAAATTGGACGGGATTTAGTAGAGCGCTGTCAGCTCGCTTTCCTTCCAGTGTCAATGCAGAATGCTCCAGCTCTCCAAGTTCATCTCTAATCATTCCTACCCCCAGCTTCTCGCCGGCAAGCTGACTTCAAGATGACTGAATACCTGAGAGCCCATGAAATACTCCGCTGCTCATGAATATGTGAACCGAGAGAGCCAGTGTTTGACTAAGCCTTTGTGGAGTCAACGCTGAGTGAGTTCAAATAAATGTTGGCGTCCACAGCAGAAAGGGAAGGAAGAGGTGTTGAGCTCCTGAAAGCAAGAGGAAAATTCTGCTGAGGTGAAGGGAGCTGCTGTAGTGGACCATCGACAAAGCCACTTAATGCTGGGATAGTTGGAAACTGTGTGAGTGAGAAAGAGAGAAGAAGAGTGAGAAAGAGAGAGGAAGAAGAGGGAGTGATGATGGAGACAAGAGTTCAGCCATGGGGACAGCGAGCAGATGGAGCTGCAAGAGGCTGAGAGACGAGGAATTGCTGTTGGAAGCTCCTTGATCCTGGTGGAGGTAGAGACCCCCCCCCCCACATCCCCTCAGCTTGACCAACACAGAGACACACAGAGAGAGAGCCCAGCAAGTAGAAGGATGGCCCACTCTGGAGCAGGCCCATCTGCTTTCAGGGAGGATGCTGACACCGCGCTGTACTGGGAAGCCGCGGGCAACCTGTCGGACGGCGTGTGGCTGGTGAACGGTAGCCAGTGGCTGGAGGATGTGGGCCAGCCCGGGGCCTGGGAGTTGCTCCTGGCCTCGGTGTACTGCGTGCTGTGTGCGCTGGGCCTGGCCGCCAACTCGCTGGTGATCTGTCGGCTGGGCCAGGCGGCCGGGGCCAGCACGGTGGCCGGGGTGTACGTGCTGAACCTGGCGGTGGCCGACGGCCTCTTCGTGCTGGGGCTGCCCTTCCTGGCGGCGCAGCTGGCGGCGCGGCGCTGGCCCTTCGGGGCGGCCCTCTGCCGCCTGGTCATGCTGCTGGACGCCCTCAACCAGTTCGCCGGCGTCTTCTGCCTGACGGCGCTGAGCGTGGACCGCTACCTGGCGGTGGCCCGGCCGCTGGGCTACCGCCGCTGGAGGAGCCCGAGGCTGGCGCGGGGCCTGGGCGCAGGCCTCTGGGCCTTGGCCTTGGTGCCGGCGCTGCCCGTGGCCCTGTACTCCGCGGTGGTGGGCAGCCCCGGGCTCTGCGTGCTGGCGTGGCCGGAGCCTGTGTCCGCCTGGAGCGCCGCCTTCATCCTGTACAGCTTCGTGCTGGGCTTCCTGCTGCCCTTCACCGCCATCTCGGTGTGCTGCGGCCTGCTGCTGCTCAGGCTCCAGGCCCAGGCCCAGGCCCGGGCCCGGGCCCAGGCCGCGGCCTCCTCCCCCGAGGGCAGGCTCACCACCCTGGTGCTGGCGATGGTGCTGGCCTTCGCTCTCTGCTGGCTGCCCTTCTACACCATTAACCTGTGCCTGGTGTGGCAGGCCCGGCCCCCCAGCCCGCCCGTGCTGCGCCTCTTCCAGCTGCTGGTCGCTCTCTCCTACTCCAACAGCTGCGCCAACCCGCTGCTCTACATCGGCCTCTCCGGCCGCTGGCCCCGCCGCAGCACCGGCCCCGGGAGACACACCGGCACCGAGAGCCTGGCCAGCGGCTCCGCGGGAGGCCTCGGAGAGTGACGAGGGAGGGCGGCCTTTCTCATCCGCCCCCCTCCCCAAAACACACAGCCCAATCCCACTCCCCCCCTCCCCAAAACACACAGCCCAATCCCACTCCCCCCCTCCCCAAAACACACAGCCCAATCACACTCCCCACTCCCCCCTCCCCAAAACACACAGCCCAATCCCACTCCCCCCTCCCCAAAACACACAGCCCAATCACACTCCCCCCTCCCCAAAACACACAGCCCAATCACACTCCCCACTCCCCCCTCCCCAAAACACACAGCCCAATCCCACTCCCCACTCCCCCCTCCCCAAAACACACAGCCCAAACCCACTCCCCCCTCCCCAAAACACACAGCC